>NC_139713.1:15422481-16054994 GCF_964188405.1 Protomyctophum parallelum
TTTGTTGAGGACTCTGGAGGTGGTGCCATTGAGGAGGCTGTTGTCGTATAGTTTGTTGAGGACTCTGGAGGTGGTGCCATTGAGGAGGCTGTTGTCGTATAGTTTGTTGAGGACTCTGGAGGTGGTGCCATTGAGGAGGCTGTTGTCGTATAGTTTGTTGAGGACTCTGGAGGTGGTGCCATTGAGGAGGCTGTTGCCGTATAGTTTGTTGAGGACTCTGGAGGTGGTGCCATTGAGGAGGCTGTTGTCGTATAGTTTGTTGAGGACTCTGGAGGTGGTGCCATTGAGGAGGCTGTTGTCGTATAGTTTGTTGAGGACTCTGGAGGTGGTGCCATTGAGGAGGCTGTTGTCGTATAGTTTGTTGAGGACTCTGGAGGTGGTGCCATTGAGGAGGCTGTTGTCGTATAGTTTGTTGAGGACTCTGGAGGTGGTGCCATTGAGGAGGCTGTTGTCGTATAGTTTGTTGAGGACTCTGGAGGTGGTGCCATTGAGGAGGCTGTTGCCGTATAGTTTGTTGAGGACTCTGGAGGTGGTGCCATTGAGGAGGCTGTTGTCGTATAGTTTGTTGAGGACTCTGGAGGTGGTGCCATTGAGGAGGCTGTTGTCGTATAGTTTGTTGAGGACTCTGGAGGTGGTGCCATTGAGGAGGCTGTTGTCGTATAGTTTGTTGAGGACTCTGGAGGTGGTGCCATTGAGGAGGCTGTTGCCGTATAGTTTGTTGAGGACTCTGGAGGTGGTGCCATTGAGGAGGCTGTTGTCGTATAGTTTGTTGAGGACTCTGGAGGTGGTGCCATTGAGGAGGCTGTTGTCGTATAGTTTGTTGAGGACTCTGGAGGTGGTGCCATTGAGGAGGCTTTGTCGTATAGTTTGTTGAGGACTCTGGAGGTGGTGCCATTGAGGAGGCTGTTGTCGTATAGTTTGTTGAGGACTCTGGAGGTGGTGCCATTGAGGAGGCTGTTGTCGTATAGTTTGTTGAGGACTCTGGAGGTGGTGCCATTGAGGAGGCTGTTGTCGTATAGTTTGTTGAGGACTCTGGAGGTGGTGCCATTGAGGAGGCTGTTGTCGTATAGTTTGTTGAGGACTCTGGAGGTGGTGCCATTGAGGAGGCTGTTGTCGTATAGTTTGTTAAGGACTCTGGAGGTGGTGCCATTGAGGAGGCTGTTGTCGTATAGTTTGTTGAGGACTCTGGAGGTGGTGCCATTGAGGAGGCTGTTGTCGTATAGTTTGTTGAGGACTCTGGAGGTGGTGCCATTGAGGAGGCTGTTGTCGTATAGTTTGTTGAGGACTCTGGAGGTGGTGCCATTGAGGAGGCTGTTGTCGTATAGTTTGTTGAGGACTCTGGAGGTGGTGCCATTGAGGAGGCTGTTGTCGTATAGTTTGTTGAGGACTCTGGAGGTGGTGCCATTGAGGAGGCTGTTGTCGTATAGTTTGTTGAGGACTCTGGAGGTGGTGCCATTGAGGAGGCTGTTGTCGTATAGTTTGTTGAGGACTCTGGAGGTGGTGCCATTGAGGAGGCTGTTGTCGTATAGTTTGTTGAGGACTCTGGAGGTGGTGCCATTGAGGAGGCTGTTGTCGTATAGTTTGTTGAGGACTCTGGAGGTGGTGCCATTGAGGAGGCTGTTGTCGTATAGTTTGTTGAGGACTCTGGAGGTGGTGCCATTGAGGAGGCTGTTGTCGTATAGTCAATCTGGGACGTAATGAATGCGTGGATGAGGGTTTCGGCAGCAGGGAATAATGTAACGTTATTGTGGAGCAAACTAATGACGCTGTAAAAAAAAAAGAAACCAACTGTTTAATACATTCCAAAATGTTAAGAAAAATAGCAATAATAGTCGATCTACATTATCGTCCCATCTTGCTTTTTTTTTTTTTTTTTAGCTTTCATCGTATGCGAATTATACAGGGCTTAAAAACCCTCGGGGCTCTATGCTAGTGTCATTTCTGTTTTAGCCTTTTTCCCCCTCTATCAGCCACTATATAATTGTGCTGGGCTGTTTTTCAGCGGGAAGACACGTGCCTCTGGCTGTATTTTGGTTTTGTTCCAATGTTTATGTTGACGTTGCATGGACAATAATATGTCCGGAAAACACAAGTGTGCGCGCTCTCAGCTTTTTGTCCGATGGAAAAAGGTTTGGGGACCGCTACTACGGCTTGCCAGCGTGGATGACATGCAACGTCGGCCGCTCCGTGCGGGCAACACTCTCTCTCCTAACTGCAGACGTGCAAGGCTGTCAGCCGCTCCTTGCAGAAAACACTCTCTCTCCTAACTGCAGACGTGCTCCGTGCCTGGCCGGCTTCACCCATTCAGGCCTGACGTAAAAAAATTAAAAAAGTATTCTAAATAAAGACTTTTCAAAAATAGCAGGCCTACAAGTTGAGCTTGTAGATCTGCTATTTTTCAATAGCTAAACTATAACATAATGTTTAAAACACCAAAAGGGGTTCCCGACCCAAAATGGGTTAAAGGCCCCTCCGTCGGTGTGCCTATATCCTCGTTCTCCGCAAGTGATTTCAAAAGTCATGCATTTTTTGTAAAAAGAAAAAGAAAAACGTTGCACAAACAAACGCCAGGATGTTGACTGAACCAAAAAAAACACCCAAAATACTCCCTATAGCTACAACACAAAAATATGTCTTGGGAGTGGTTCACACGCCGATGAACAGAGATGAAAGAAAGGGTTCCTCTGAGAGAGAGAGAGAGAGAGAGAGAGAGAGAGAGAACGAAAGAGAGGGGAATAGGAAGAGATGGGATCATTGTGTGTGTGTGTGTGTGTGTGTGTGTGTGTGTGTGTGTGTGTGTGTGTGTGTGTGTGTGTGTGTGTGTGTGTGTGTGTGCGTTTTGGTGCAGGACTGAAACTCTACCGTGTATCCTATCCATCACCTTGTCACAGTAGCTGGTAGTGAGTTTCCCCACATGGAGAGAAAGACACTTGTAGATGACACGGGTGTCATTGGAGCACAGAAAGGGCCTCACCCCCCCCCCATATCACAGATGTGTAGAACCTGTAGATCCAAGCAGTGTTGTTTTTGGCAGCAAGTTTTGATTTTAGTTTTAGTGTCTCTTGAATAGTTTTCATTTCGTTTTAGTCGAGATGTCCCGATACTGTATCAGTATCGGGAAAAGTATCGGATCGGCCCTTATTTGTCATATCGGGTCGTATCGGTATCGGTGAATATGCCAGTCTAACCACAGATCCGACACAGGGGGTAAGGGGGTTGACACTATGGCAGGTAAATAAAATGTTGGGCCATGTTTGCTTTGGAGTTGCCCAAATTGCAAGTGCACATTTGAGTGAGGAGTCTGCTATAAACGCAACACGAGATATATATATATATATATATATATATATATATATATAGCTAGATAGCTATAAATACAACATCGGGACATCCCTACATTTTAGTCAACTGGAATGTTTTAGTGTTAGTCTAGTTTTAGTTGACTAAGTATCATAAGATTTTAGTCGACTAAATCTACAGTTGATTTAGTCGATTTGTATTTATTTTGGCGGGCCTTGATGCCGTCATAATGACTGTTGTTTTTTTCACTTGCTGAAAATAGCCGATCTACAAGCCCACAACGCGTCTACGCATTGTGAGCTTGTAGATCGTCTATTTTCAGCATGTAACTAATTGTAAAAAGACTTATACTGGATCTCTTGTCCACTAGTCCCTTCCTAACATCCTAACATTTTAGTCTAGTTTTTATTTGTTGACGAAATTGTCTTAGTTTTAGTCATCATAGCTTAGTTTTCATTTAGCTTCCATGTAGTTTTCGTCAGTGGAAAAAGGTAGTCGACGAACATTTTTCGTCTTAGTTTTAGTCGACGAAATCAACACTGGATCCAAGTGAACGATAACAGGCCGTTTTGACAATGTGGACAACTCGCCACCAGGGAGCACACTGACTGTATACTCTTCTTAATATCATCCAAATGACAGTATAGGTGACACATACTGTACATGCATGGCACATATTGTAGCTGTCATGGTGGTAAGGTGCGTTAGCCAAAGTTATACTTAGTTAGCCCATTCTGACCGGGCACCCATTTTGGTGTCGGCATCATGTTATGCTTTAGCTATTGAAAAATAGCAGATCTACAAGCTCATATCGCGCCACCGAGTGGCGCGATACGAACTTGTAGGTCTGCTATTTTTGAAAAATCGAAGAACGACTGACATAGAAACATAGCTTTATCAGAAAACTGTCAGGATGTAGAAGACGTTTATAGAATCTGATCTCAGGTCAGAATGGGTTAGGCATACTGTAGGATGTCAAGCACCAAAAATAGCAGCTCTAGCTCAGGCACACTGGCGTGCCGACCGCGAGACAACTCCTTCCTTTTCTTAGCGCGGCACGATGCTAACTCTGTTGACTTTTCCATATCTGGTATAGAATGGTAAATGGTGCATTTGTATATAGCGCCTTTTTCCATAAATTGTGCATTACATTCGCCTGTTCACACACACATTCATACACCGATTGTGGCGGAAACCATGCAAGGCACCCAATTAGCACATCGGGAGCAATTAGGGGTTCAGAGTCTTGCTCAAGGACACTTCGACACTAACTCTGGGGGTCAAACATGGCAACCTTGCGGTTACCATCCGGCCACTCTACCCCTGAGCCACCTACAAGTTAACGTACTTACATGACCTTCATTTGCATATTGTAGTATCACCTACTGTAGTATTGTAGTATCACCTACCCTAACAGTTACCCTTAAAACTAAGAAAACGCTGAAAAAACATTTCTTTAATGACGGATGTAGTCACTACGACCACAAATGTCCCAAGAAACTAGCTAGCCTAGCCACCGAGTTTGCTAGCGCTCTGGGAGAACAGAGCGGCTGAATTATTTAATTTTATTTATTTAGGTGTGGAGTGGTGCTCGTTTGAACCACAGCTATGGAACGCCGTTTCAAACCAATCTGATTGCTTCCTCGAAACGACCTCCTGTTGTATAATAATCGATAGTTACCACCCTAATGCTGACCCCCTCCCTCGGGAGACTAATATGAATACAGATATGACTTGAATATTTTGACTTGCGTTCCTGGTTGGCCTGGCCGGGGGCACAGAAAGTTTGAAAAACACGGAGTTTCTGTGCACGCTATACTGCACTGTACCACTGTGTGTTCAGTCATAATAACAAGGATATATTCTATTCTGTTCCTTGTATACTCCATTGATCCATCCACACTAGTATGCTTACTATGTATGCATCCCCTGGCCGATGCTTAGAATTCAGTGTGGTGTCCTTCGGCCAAGGAAAGGTTATTAAGTCGAAAGTCGTTTTCTTTTTTGTGGTTATTGAACGTCTTTGCCAATAGTGGGCACACTATGGTCGCATGATAATTCAGTATACCGTTTCAAATTCCCCTTAACCCCATTTAGACCTGAGGACGACTCAAAAAACCCCAAAGCAAAGTCTTCTGAATCCTAAACGTTTTCTGAAAAACCTCATGTTTTCTATGTCAGTCTGTGGTGGTGCTCAACCTTTTTCATGTCAAGGACCCCCGGAATCATCTGTATTTGGCTATGCGGACCCACCATCTGAAAATAACGTTGTTCCAGGGACCCCCATGGAAGCAAAGATTTGAGTTAAAAACGTTCGCTCTGAAAGAATATAATATTCAAAGATTTGCGCCACACGATTTTTCTTGTAGAAAAGATTTGAGCTTGTAGATCAGCTATTTTTCAATAGCTAAAATATAACCTAATGCTTAAAACACCAAAAGGGGTTCCCGTCTAGAATGGGCTAAAGGCCTCGCCTTCATTAGCGCAACATTGTCACTATACATTTTCATGATTTAAAAAAAAGCAGACCTAAAGTACAAGCACGAGCTTGTAGATCTGCTATTTTTCAACAGCTAAAGCACAACACAACGCTTAAAAAAAAACATAATAATGTATACGTATGTCTGTTGTTCTGTATGTTGTTACTGTTTGTAATGTCTCTGAGAGCTTTTTATCTGCTGTAAAACGAAGTGCCCAGTTTGGGGACACATGAATAAACTTGACCTTGACCTTGACCTTCCTGACCTCTCATGCAGTATCCAGGATGGTCCGTGACCTCGGAAGGCTCCGTGTTCATGGCGACGGTGAACGACGACTCGGCGGGCGTGTACGCGTGCACGCCTTACAACAGCTACGGCAGCATGGGCCCGTCGGAGCCCACCGCCGTCATTCTACAGGTCAGCCTTCTTTTCCACTTAACCCGTTCTGACCTGAGATCAGTTTCATACGAGGTTTCCACTGGACACACACTGGTCTGATGAACCCATTCTGACCTGAGATCAGATTCTAAAAATGTCAGTCGTTCTTCGATTTTTGAGTGGTGCAACCACTCCTACAATCAGGAATGTGTATCATGTATCCGTCAACCGTCATGAGCACGAGTGGTGTGCGCATGCGTGAAATTGGAAAGAGAGAAGTATGTGACATGGCTGCCACCTGCTGGACGCAAATCCAACTACTGACTGTCTAGGTTCATTGATATCCATAATAAAGCTAATCTGACAGCAGAGAGAGAGAGAGAGAGAGGAGGGGGGGGGGGGGGAGAGAGGGGAGTTGCACCACTCGGTTCACACAGGTGTGATTTTTTTCAAAAATAGCAGACCTACAAGCTCGTAGCGCGCCATCTGCTATTTTTCAATAGCTAAAGCATAACATAGTGCTAACTGCTAACACCAAAATGGGTTCCCGCCCACAATGGGTTAACCCCATTTAGACCTGACATCGAAAAAAAAAAGAATCGTGACAGTTTTCTGAAAAAACCCATGTTTCTATGTCAAGGACCCCCCATAAAATATCTGTATTTTCTGAAAATAATGTTGTTCCAGGGACCCTCCTCGTGGCCAGAAGCAAGGATTTGAGTTTAAAACGTTCGCTCTGGAAGAATGTATATTCAAAGATGTGTGCCACATTTTCACGATTTTTCTAAAATGGCAGATCTACAAGCTCGTAGCGGTGCACTCGGTGCCGCGCTATCAGCTTGTAGATCTGCTATTTTTCAATAGCTAAAGTGTAACGTAATGCTTAAAACACCTAAAGTGGGTTAATGATTGAATGATGTTTTTACTGACAGAAATTCATAGAGAAGTAAAACACAAATAAGCTCGAGAGCTTATATTTCTGTTGGTGTGTGTGTGTGTGTGACTGTGTAATAAAAAATTGTGTATAATAAATACACGATTTCCAATGTACTAGACAAATAAAATAGCAATAAGAGTCAACGTTGCATACTGTAAATGGAACCACGTATAGTTATTATGGACTTCTGGTCCGTTCAATAACCACAAAAAAGAAAACGACTTTTGACTTAATAATCTCTCAGCATTGTGATGCCCCGTCTACTATCGGGGACACCGTGGCCGCCGTGCATTTTAAACCATTCTGACCTGAGATCAGATTCAGATCAGATCAGATTCAGATCAGCTTGTAGATCTGCTATTTTTCAATAGCTAAAGTGTAACATAATGCTTAGTTACAAAATGCCTTCTAAATCATGACGGTTTTCTGGAGAAAAACCCCCCCACGGTTCTGTATGTCAGTGGTGCTCAAACGTTTTCATGTCAAGGAATTATATGAAAATGGCTGCCGACGACCCCCCCCCCATCCCCCCCATCTGAAAATATGTGTTCCAACATCCCGGGACCAAACATTCGCTGTGAAAGAAATACATTTTTCATTCAATATATATTTTGCCGGCACATTTTCATGATAAAAAAAAAAAGATTCGCTATTTTTTCATAATATAACATAATAATGCTTAAAACACCAAAAGGGTTTTCCCGTCCAGGATGGCTTAATTGGCTGCAGCTACGTCTGCCACAGCAAATTAAAAATGCAAGGGAAGGGAACTGACATTGTTTTGACCTTTTAACTCCTAATATGCATGAGCCCTCTTGGCATCGACTCTTGCTCGCCACAATGGCCCCCACTATAAGGAGAGTTAATTGTTCGGCTAATCCATTTGTTATTAGGATAATCTTGTCCAAATAAGCGGCTGTTAATCCGTCTTTAATTCCACAGTTGCAAATAATGGCATATGTTCTTGATTTAACCCACTTCGGGCGGGAACCCCTTTTGGTGTTTTAAGCACCATGTTGTACTCTAGCTGTTGGAAAAATAGCAGATCTACGAGCTCGTACACGCCGGCACTATCTGGAAAATGTGTTGCAAATCTTTGAATATATATTGGAACAACATATTTTCAGATGGGGGGGGGGGGGATCCGCAGCCAAATACAGATAATTCTGGGGGTCCTTGACATGAAATGGGTTGAGCACCGCTGACATAGAAACATGAGGTTTTTCTGAAAACTGTCATGATTTAAAAGACATTTTTGTAGAATCTCAGGCCTAAATGATTTAACTGCATTGGCCATTCCAATCCACAGGACCCCCCGTCATTCGGCGTCACTCCGTTGAAACAGTACAGCATGGCGGCCGGCCGGACGCTGCGGGTCCCGTGTCAGGGAAACGGCCACGCGGCCACCAGCATAACCTGGAGGAAGGTGAGTTGCGCTTTCACAAAATAACTCTGCTTAAACCCATTCTGACCTGAGATCAGATTCATACGAGGTTTCCACTGGACACACACTGGTCTGATTAGGTGCAGTGTTGTTTTTGGCGACTGAAACCAAGACGTAAAATGTTCGTCGACTACCTTTTTTTTCACTGACGAAAATGAAATGGAAACTAAATGAAAACTAAGCTATGATGACTAAAACTAAGACTAAATATACATTTCGGGGTTGTAGATCGGCTATTTTCAGCAAGTGAAAAAAAAACAACAAACGGTCATGAGGGCATCGAGGCCCGCCAAAATACATTTTGTTCGACTAAATCAACTATAGATTTAGTCGACTGAAATCGTATGATATTTAGTCGACTAAAACTAGACTAACACTATAAAACATTCCATGGTGACTGAAATGTGACTAAAACCAAATGAACACTATTCAAAAGACTTACGACTAAAAACTAAAATCACAATTTGCTGCCAAAAACAACACTGCTTTCCGTGTAACAACGCTTTCCACAAACACTGTTCTTTTAAGGGGTCCCTTTATTGTCTTGTTTCCTACAGTTTGATTTTAAATATTATTATTTCGCAACATTGTCAAAAAAAATAAAATAACGTCCCCCCCCCCCCCAAAAAGCAAAAAAATATATATAATTACAAGAATGAATTAAAAACTATGGTAATTTCACGGAGCTTTCAAAGAAAAACCATACATACAAACATGGATTTGAAAACATGAACACGACGCTGCTGAATGCTCGCACACGTGCACATGCATGCGCGCATGACACAACGATGACACACACACACACACACACACACACACACACACAAACGCACCATTTTCCCCCCCTGTAATGGCCTGCTGCCTGCCGGTAATCAGCAGAGACCTTTGGCCCCCCCCCAGCCACCATTGCACATGAACCGTGTGTGTGTGTGTGGTCTTGTTATTCCTGGCTATAGGTTGGCGCGGCTCCGCGCTCCGCGTACTCTGTGGCGGAGGACGGGACCCTGCTCCTGCAGCCTCTCAGCAAGGACCACCAGGGGGCGTGGGAGTGCAGCGCGACCAACCACGTGGCCTCTGTGGAGGCCAGCACTCTGATCCTGGTCTTGGGTGAGTATTATTATAACTATAACCCATTCTGACCTGAGGTCACATTAAAAAAAATGTCTTCTACATCCTGACAGTTTTCCATTCTGACCTGAGATCAGATTCTAAAAAAGAATGTCTTCTATGTCAGTCGCTCTTCGATTTTTCAAAAATAGCAGACCTACAAGCTCGTAGCGCGCCACTCGGTGGCGCGCTATGAGCTTGTAGGTCTGCTATTTTTCAATAGCTAAAGCACGACATGATGCTAACACCAAAATGGGTTCCCTTATCATCCCATTTAGGCCTGATGTAGAAATTAAAACAAAAATGTCTTAAAAATCCTGAAATCTTTCTGAAAAACCTTGTGTGTCTGTATCAGTGGAGCTCAATATTTCATGTCAAGGGACCCCAAATATTATATGTAATTGGCCTCCCCCCCCCCCCCCCCCCCATCTGACAATAGGTTGTTCCAGGGACCCCCCCCCCCCCTCAGAAGCAAAGATTTGAGTTAAAATGTTCACTCTGTAATAATAAATATTCAAATATTTGAGGCACATTTTCACGATTTTTCAAAAATAGCAGACCTTCAAGTTCATAGCGTGGCACTCGGTGCCGCGATATGAGCTTGTGTAGATCTGCAATTTTTCAATAGCTAAAGTATAACATAATGCTTTAAAAACACCAAAACAGGTTCCCGCCCCAAAATGGGTTAAACTATCAACCATCAGAACTAAATGAAACCACTATCATTTCATATTAACTGTCAATGTAAATTCAAATTCAAGTTAAATTAAATCAAGTAAATAGTCATTTACCGTTAAATGAATTGCTATCGCCCGTAACTGCTGCAAGAATCTCCCCTAATCGGTTTGACGGTGACCTAATTAAGTTATTGTTTCTTCAATGTATCATGAATCATACCTGGCTCTGCTGAAACCGTCACAACACCGCTGCGCGTCGAGACGAAAGAAACACTGTTTATTGTTTTATTTTCCGAGCACAGCTGGGAGCCTGGGACACATTTCAACCAAGTGGCAGACAGGGCGTTTAATTCCCTGCCATTTTCTAATTGAACTACAAATATATTGTTCGAAGTTTGGCACAAAACAGAGTATAAACATTGGCCTCTTCAATCATGGGACATAACTGCCTTCAGCTTGAGCCTCTCCTCTCCTCTCCTCTCCTCTCCTCTCCTCTCCTCTCCTCTCCTCTCCTCTCCTCTCCTCTCCTCTCCTCTCCTCTCCTCTCCTCTCCTCTCCTCTCCTCTCCTCTCCTCTCCTCTCCTCTCCTCTCCTCTCCTCTCCTCTCCTCTCCTCTCCTCTCCTCTCCCCTCCCCTCCCCTCCCCTCCCCTCCCCTCCCCTCCTCTCCTCTCTTTTTTGTTTGTTGCTGTTTTTTTCTCCAAATCTGATGGCAATCATGTTGTCTGCCTCTGTGATGTTGTTGTACCTTCATAACTGAATCCTGGACGTAAGAATCAATAAGGGGCCACGATGTACCCAGAGCTCCCCAACTACATAAATACCAGTTTTGCCAAGAAGCAGTTATTCGTCAGTTAACCAATTAAGCCCTTTTTCATGAATTGAATCATGTGGATCTTAGGATCCACATGGGAACTATACACGGCTCCAATGTGGGTTCCTGGACTTGACGTGGGCCAGCCTGTGACGTCAGGGGCCTTTGTTGAAAGTGTTTTGAGCAGAGCCAGCCGCTCCAACGCTTGGCTTTTTGTGCTTTGCGTTTGCTGATTATAAGTATGTCCATCTATGTCATCAACAAGATGTCTAGGAGTTTCTGACAGCATTTGTTTTTAGGTTTTCCGAGCTCAATTGCACCCAAAAACAACTTTTAAAACATTCAGTAGATTTTCTGTGGTCTGGGGGTGTTTTCTGGCTGAAAGTGCTCTGATTTTGCCTGTGGGACTATGAGGTAACGGTCCAACAAATCCCATATTATTATGTCATAGGAATTTGCCAGCAGATGTCACTGTTGAGGCCCTGTTTGCCTGTTTTCATTGCAGCTCAAAAGGCTTCAGAACACACAGGGAAAAAAAAACGCCAGACCACAGCCGAATCCACTGAGAAAGAAAAACATAACGTAAAAGAAATGAATGAAAAATGAATGTCATGAAACCTTTAACCCATTTTGGTGTTTTAAACATTGTTATAATGTAGCTATTGAAAAATAGCAGATCTACAAGCTCATCGCTACGAGCTTGTAGGTCTGCTATTTTTTTTTTATCGTAAAAATGTGGCGCAAATCTTTGAATATATATTCTTTCAAAGTGAATGTTTTTAACTCGGGTCTAAATGGGTTAATGGTACCACAGTGAGTACTCTCAAGTAGTCCCCGAGTAGGCCAGTCACCATTCCTAGTAGTAATATGAGAGAAAAAAGTACTGCCGTATAGCAGACAACCCAGCAGCACTCCAGGTTCAAACGAAATCCTTCTAGGTTGCAAGGCTCGAAGATATAAGTTGAGGTGAAGAAAATGCCAGGACTCAATTGTTGTATCAATGTCCTTTCATTATGATTTTATTTACCTCCTTGAGGATGAAAACGTACGCGTTTTACGGCCTGTATGGCCTTCCTCAGCATTGTGAAGTAGTAGTAATATATATATATATATATATATATATATATATATCTCAATTTCAAAAGAACGATTGTGGAAGTTTCCTGTGGCCTATACCGGCCATGCATACACGGATTGGTGATGATCGGTTTGCAAGATATCACCTCATCGATATACACCACACAAACTATTCATCTGGACGATGAATAGTTTGTGTGGTGTATATTATTGGTTTATTTTTTGGCTGTGGCTATTGATTCATTCCCATTTAACCCAATCTGACCTGAGATCAGATTAAAAAAATGTCTACTACATCCTGACAGTTTTCCATTCTGACCTGAGATCAGATTCAAAAAATGTCTTCTACATCCTGACAGTTTTATGAAAAAGCCATGTTTCCATGTCAGTCGTTCTTCGATTTTTAAAAAATAGCAGACCTCGAAGCTCGTATGAGCTTGTAGATCTGCTATTTTTCAATAGCTAAAGCATAGCATAATGCTAACACCAAAAGGGGTTCCCCGGACAAAATGGGTTAAGATGCTCATAGTACACGCATATTGATCTGTTCACGTTCAAAGTCTTTCCCTCTGCATCGCCGCGTGCCTCTCAGATTTCCTTTTCCGTCTGTTTCAACAAAAACTACAAAGCGAGGGGTAGAGTTCACCGCCCACTCAACGCAACAAACAAAACGGTGGGATGTCTCGCATAGGCAGAGAAAGTCTTGTTTGTTTTTGCTTCCTTGTTGTCTGTCGTCCTCTTCTCTAGCTGTTACCCTGATCAATCTAACAAGCCTCTGTCGGTACTTTTGGAAGGTGTGTAAGTATAAGGCCCCCTGGGGGCCGGCAGATGAATCTTCATCAGTGTTGATTTTAATTTTCATCGACTAAAAACTGAGACGAAAAATGTCCGTCGACTACCTTTTACCACTGACAGAAAACAAAATGGACACTAAATGAAAACTAAGCTATGATGACTAAAACTATAAGACTAAATATACTGGCAATTTCGTCGTCAAATAAAAACTAGACTAGAATGTCAGGAAGGGACTAGTGGACAAGAGATCCACCATAAGTCATTTTACATTTAGTTGCATGCTAAAAATAGCCGATCTACAAGCTCACGGAAAAAAAACGTTGTGGAAAAAGTGGGGGAAAAAAAACATAACGACGGCATCAAGGCACCGCCAAAATACATTTTGTTCGACTAAATCAACCGTAGATTCAGTCGACTAAAATCCTACGATATTTATAGTCGACTAAACCTAGACTAAACATTCTAGCCAAAACATTCCAGGTGACTAAAATGTGACTAAAACCAAACGAAAACTATTCAAGAGACTATGAAAAAAAAAAAAAAAAAAAATCAAAATTTGCTTGCCCCCCCAAAAGAAACCACACTGCTCTTCATCAACATCAAACTAACTCCCCTTCCCCGTTTCTGTTCCATTCCAGGAACCAGCCCCCACGCGGCGACATCTCTGTCCGTCTCTCCAGGGCCGACTGGGGCCAACGTATCCTGGGAGGCAGGCTTTGATGGAGGATCAGCGCAGACGTTTTCAGTCTGGTGGGTGTTCTGTATTTAAGCCTCCCACTTTACTCTCTCTCTCTCTCTCTCTCTCTCTCTCTCTCTCTCTCTCTCTCTCTCTCTCTCTCGGACTGTTGTAACCATGGCAGCCATATCGACAGCAGCCCGGCATTAGACTATTGATCTCCGGGATGAGGAACTCATTTCTCAGTTATGGCCTCTTTTTTTTCATAGCGACTATAAAATAGGATATGCCTCGCTGTAAATTATATGGAGCTGTTAATCTGCAGTGGCCACTCTAGATGTACAGTATAGATAGACGCGTAACAAATTATACAATATCTCTGCTGTCGGGAAGAAACCTCATAACTCCAAAACATACATTTTTCAGGAAATTAAGAAAACCGTATATTTTTTGAAACAAAGCAATACAGCCTCATCAAAGTCGGTGCTGTGAGTTTATATATTGTCAATTACTTCCATGAGAGGGGGAGAGGTGGTGGAGTTAGCTGCTTTAGCAGACATTTTGAGGGTCCAATGGAGTTAAGCGGTTTTGTCCAAAGCACTTTTTACTACTTCCCATTGGTTCAATATTTCCGAAACAACACACAGACGTAAAGGGTGTTCAATAGCACTGATTTATGCCACAAAAAAAAATCAAAAACCTCAAAAATGGAGTTATGAGGTTTCGTCCGAATTATGCTGTATCCATAGGAGGGAATAAGAGGAAACCCAGTATATTTGAGCACTATCATCTCTTTACACAGGGGAGAGCAGTACAGCTAAATGTGACAGTGGAGGAAAACGGAGGAAATCTTATTGTTTTCATATAATTGTAGTAATGTATTGACAAAAGTTGAACAGAGGGTCTAGTTTACAGTTTCACATGACGTCAGAAATCAAACTGTGCTTTGTTAAAAGATTAATACTTACTAAATAATGTTCTACTACTGTTCATAGTATAGTAAAACAGTCAACATAAGCAGGAATTACTCTTAATTATGGCTATTGATCATCCACAATGCTGCCTGTGTTGTCTCGTCTATGACATATGGCTCCAAATTTGGCTTCCGCCTGTTCGGAGACCCATTGACTACCATACCACACTTTGAAATTTTGCTACTTTTCTAGTCAAGCTATAGTGTAGATTGTTGTCCTAACACAAACATTAAATGCCATTGACAAAGAATGGAGAATTTACGTCATGCAGACGAGCAAATCGATCTATTTTCGTCCTACACAAAGCAGTGAGCAAATCGGTCATTTTGCTACATTCCCATTGACAACGAATGGAACATTTACGCCTTCATGCGTCTGAGCAAATCGACCCGTTACATCATGATGATGTAACGGAGCGCGCCTCACTTCACACGGGTGTGAAGTGATTTTTTAAGGTTACAAGCTTACAGGTAAAAAAGTATGAAATAGAAAAAAAATACTGTTTTGTTAGTGTGTACAGCAACAACAAGGCAAAACAAAACCAAACTAGATAAAGTGCCAATCGGCACAGGTCTCCACCAGGGCAATCAAAACAAATATTGTATTAAGTGTAAATGTATAGATTTAAAATGAGAATTGCCAAAGGTTGTTCAAGCACAGATTTTGACCAGTGGGGGGTCTAGTTAGCCCTGCTCCCTGGCGTGTGTGTGTGTGTGTGTGTGTGTGTGTGTGTGTGTGTGTGTGTGTGTGTGCGAGTGCATGACGCGACTTGGCTTGTTGTAGCGCCACCATCAGGCTGTTGAAAACTGTCAAGTGGCATTTCTTCCTCAGCCTAGTGGGAATATGCGTGCACAGTTCGCAATCGGACGCTGCGTTGAGGAGTTGTGGCGATTTGTACAAAGCGGGCTACTCCTGAAAACTGTAGGAGCCAATCGTGGCCAATCAGGATGTAATATGAGAAATCAAACAAACCTGTCTTGATCACATGACTATGGAGATCATGTGTACCGATTTGCGTGAAATTAGGATAAAATGTGAAGGAGTAATAATAGAAAATGTGTTTTACATATGTGGGCCTCCTGGTGGCGCTATAAAGAGCAGATGTGAAAAATTCCAGGCAAAGGTTTTTCCTTGGCCTCTAGGGAGTTGGCATACAAACTTATCCACAGATCCGTGCAGTTAGAGGTAAAACACTTTTCGGCTAGTTATAGCGCCACCTTGAGGCTGAGTTGAAATTGTTGATGTGGCATTTCGTCCTCGGCCTAGTGGGAATGTGGGTGCACAATTTCACGGAAATCACGCGATGTGTTCATGATTTGCAGCATTTTGTTTGAAACTGAGCACTCCTGTGAATTTTGGAAGCCAATCTTAACCAATCAGGATGGAGTCTGAGAAATGTGAAAGACCCGTTTCGTTGAATGGCTCTAGAGAGACTGTGTACCAATTTGCGTGATGTTTGGACAAATTCTGTAGGTGTACTGTGCAAAAACTTGTTTTGCACAAAGCAGCCTCCTGGTGGCGCTATAACAGGCCGTTCTGGAAAGTTTGGGGCAGAGGTTCATCGTTGGCATCCAGGGAGTGTGTGTGCAAAATTTGGCATCGACCGGGTTAACGGTGGCCGAGATTAGCTGCTCACGGACGGACGGACACACGGACACACGGACGGACGGACGGACGGAGTGCAAAACATACTCTCCCACCATGCCTTCGGCTGGTGGAGACAACAAGAAGTGTCAATAATACAGCATAAAGGTGGTTGCTCACTGGGACGCGTTTCTCTGGAAAACCGACGGAAAAACGCAGCAAAAAATCCGAAAAACGCAGCAGTGAGCAGGGGACCTTTAACCCATTCTGACCTGAGATCAGATTCTAAAAATCTCTTCTACATCCTGACAGTTTTCCATTCTGACCTGAGATCAGATTCTAAAAATGTCTTCTACGTCAGTCGCTCTTCGATTTTTCAAAAATAGCAGACCTACAAGCTCTTAGCGCGCCACTCGGTGGCGCGCTAAGAGCTTGTAGATCTGCTATTGTAGATCGTAGATTGTATTGTAGATTGTAGATCTGCTATGTCCGTTACAGTCCGTCAGTGCGTCTCACTCTATCTCATCATAGTCATAATAAAAGTGAACAGTGCCGTATGTGCCAAATGCGAAAAGTGTCCATGGTGTGCAAAGAAAAACCCTGCACAAAGGAACATTCCGAGTGTTTGTGTCTCTTGTCTTATGTGTCTCTAAGCGTTCTGACATTTGGCACTGATCTTGTCTTACGTCATTAGCTGCGGACGGACGCACACAAGGCCGAACCTTTTCATAGATGGCTAAGACTCCTGTAGAGCCGATGCCATTAAAAGCAGCACCTAACTGTACGAGAGAAAGAGAAACACTGCGAAAGAGATCATGTTATGGTGCAAAGCAGTATTAGAGATCAGATTCTAAAAATGTCTTCTACATCCTGACAGTTTTCCATTCTGACCTGAGATCAGATTCTACGTCAGTCGCTCTTCGATTTTTCAAAAATAGCAGACCTACAAGCTTGTAGATCTGCTATTTTTCAATAGCTAAAGCACGACATGATGCACGACATGATGCTAATACCAAAAATTGTTAAACCAATTTGGACCTGGGGACTATTCTACAAATGTCTTCTAAATGTCAGTCGTTCTCAAACATTTTCATGTCAAGAACCCCCAAACATAAATGTAATTGGCCGCCGACCCCCCCCCCCCCCCCCCCCCATCTGCAAATATGTTGTTCCAGGGACACCCCCAGGTGCAAAGATTTGAGTTCAAAATGTTTGCTCTGAAAGAATATATATTCAAAGGTTTGCGCCACATTTTCGCGATTAAAAAAAAATAGCAGATCTACGAGCTCACCGAGTGCCGCGCTACGAGCTTGTAGATCTGCTATTTTTCAATAGCTAAAGTGCTTTAAAAACACCAAAAGGGGTTCCCGCCCAGACTGGGTTAAGTCCTAATACAGGGGATGGAATCACAGAGGGAAGCGAGAATGAGAGTTTTGCGTGGGAGTAACTTTCTGAAAAGTTTATTCTGTGATATGGAGAATAGAAGGAGGACAGCGTCAGAAATGACTCTCCTGCCAGCTCTCGTCTGCAGATTAATGATCTCTGTTGTTGCGTATGTGTAATATTTTCAGGCCTGACATCAAAATTAAAAAGGTCTTCTAAATCATGACAGTTTTCTGAAATACCTCATGTTTCTATGTCAGTGGTTCTCAAACATTTTCATGTCAAGGACCCCAAAGATTATATGTAATTGGCCCACCGACCCCCATCTGAAAATATGTAGTTCCAGCATGGACCCCCTCAGAAGCAAAGATTTGAGTTAAAATCGTTCGCTCAGAAAGAATATATTCAAAGATTTGCGCCACATTTTCGAGTGAGTGCCGCGCTACAAGCTTGTAGATCTTTTTTGAAAAATGAGCTTGTAGATCTGCTATTTTTCAATAGCTAAAGTATAACATCATGCTTAAAACACCAAAAGGGGGGGGGCAGGAACCCCTTTTGGTGTTTTAAATATGATGTTATAATTTAGCTATTGAAAAATAGCAGATCTACAAGCTACGAGCTTGTAGGGCTGCTATTTTTGAAAAATCGTAAAAATGTGGCGCAAATCTTTGAATATATATTCTTTTAAAGTGAATGTTTTTAACTCTGGTCTAAATGGGTTAATGAAACCTCATTTCGTTGACTAAAACTATGATGAAAAACGTTTGTTGACTACCTATTTTTCATTGATTAAAAACGAAATAAAAACTAAGCTATATGACAAGCGATAGTGCTTTCTTGGGTTATAAATCCTCTTAGCAGACCTTGTATTGAACTGTAGTTTCTGTTCAAACTGTTAATTGAAGTATTCAATCAATCAATCAATCAATTATGATGATATATCGACAACAAATAACAAATATAAACTAGACTAAAATGTTAGGGAGGGAATACTGGAGAAGAGATCCAGTGTAGAACTAAAAAAGACAATAATTTTTGAGGTTTGGTTGCGCTCTAAAATAGCAGATCGGCTATTTCCAAGCAAGTGTAAAATCAGACATTACGATGCCATCAAGGCCCAGTTTAGTTTACTAAAACTCGACTAAAACTAAAATATGACCCAAACTAACCCATTTTGGGGCGGGAACCCCTTTTGGTGTTAGCATCATGTCAGGCTTTAGCTATTGAAAAAATAGCAGATCTACAAGCTCATAGCGTGCCACCGAGTGGCGCGCTACGAGCTTGTAGGTCTGCTATTTTTTTTAAATCGAAGAACGACTGCCATATAGAAACATAGATTTTTCAGAAAACTGTCAGGATAGAAGACATTTTTTTTAATCTGATCTCAGGTCAGAATGGCCTAAACAAAATGTCATTCAAATTTCAAAAGACTATAAAAACGAAATAAATCCAAACAACACTGTCCTCTCTCTTGTCCTTGTGTCTGCAGGGTGAAGCAGCTCTCCGTGAGCACCCAGGGGGCTGCAGCGAGAGGGGCTGCAGGCAGAGGAGGGGAGTGGTTCTCGGTGCCCGTGCCTCCCTCCACTGGCACCGGGCTGCAGGTGGCCGGCCTGCAGCCCGCCACCCACTACCAGTTCAGTGTCCTGTCGCACAACCGCGTCGGCACCGGGCCCTTCAGCCAGATCGCCACTCTCCGGACCTTGGGTCAGTAGTAATAATACCACCACCCCAGTGTTGTTTTTGACAGTACATTTAGATTTTTAGTCTAGCCCAATCTGACCTGAGATCAGATTCTAAAAATGTCTTCTACATCCTGACAGTTTTCTGAAAAAGCTATGTTTCTATTCTGTGTTTCAAAAATAGCAGACCTACAAGCTCTTAGCGCGCCACTCGGTGGCGCGCTATGAGCTTGTAGATCTGCTATTTTTCAATAGCTAAAGCATAACATGATGCTAACACCAAAAGGGGTTCCCGCCCAGAATGGGCTAGTCATGGTCTTTGGAATGAAACTTAATTTAGTTTTAGTCATGTTTTTAGTGACCTGGAATGTTTTAGTGTTAGTCTGGTTTTAGTCGACGAAATGTCATATGATTTTTTTTTTATTTTTTTTTTAAGATATTTTTTTGCGGCTTACGCCTTTTATTGATTTTTGAAGGGACAGACAGTAGGCTGACAGGAAACGGGAGAGAGATGGGGGGATGACATGCAGTAAAGGCCGTGTCGGGTCCGGGAGTCGAACCCGCGGCACACTGCGACTGGATTACCAGTCCGGTGCCCAGACCGTTACGCTACGGCCTGGGCTGTCATATGATTTTTTAGTCGACTAAATCTACAGTTGATTTAGTCGACTGAAATGTGTTTTGGCGGGCCTTGATGCCGTCGTAATGGCAGATTTTTACGCTTGCTGAGAAATAGCCGATCTACAAGCTCACAACGCGTCGCAGCTGAAATCCTGACAGTTTTCTGAAAAAACCCCATGTTTTCTGTCAGTCATTCTCAAACTATTTCATGTCAAGGAGCCTCAAGATTATTATGTAATTGGGCCACCGACCCCCCATCTCAAAGTATGTTGTTCCAGGGACGCCCCAGAAGCAAAGATTTGAGTTTTAAAAACAAGTTCGCTGTGAAAGAATATATATTCAAAGATTTGCGCCACATTTTTTCAAAAATAGCAGACCTACAAGCTTGTATGTAGCTTGTATGTAGCTATGTAGCTTGTAGATCTGCTATTTTTCAATAGCCAAAGTGTACCATCCATTCTGGAACCGTCCAGAATGGTTTAACTGTCCTCACAATCTCAAGGTCGAACATCAGGGGGAGTGGACATTTCTTCTGTCTGTCTGTAATTTAATTTCACCCCCACCACCACCACAGCGGGAATAGCCGTTTGATCATTTTGGGGCGGGGGTCTCTTTTTTTTTAACCCATTTTGGGCGGGAACCCCTTTTGGTGTTTTTTCAAGCATTACGTTATGCTTTCGCTGTAGAAAAATAGCAGATCTGCGAGCTCGTAGCGCGGCACCGAGTGCCGCGCTACGAGCTCGTAGGTCTGCTATTTTTTTAAGATCGTGAAAATGTGCCGCAAATCTTTGAATATATACTCTTTCAGAGCGAACGTTTTTAACTAAAATCTTTGGGGGTCCCTGGAACAACATATTTTCAGATGGGGGGGTCGGTCGGCGGCCAATTACATATATTTTTGGGGGTCCTTGACATGAAAA
The DNA here is from genome assembly GCF_964188405.1 of Protomyctophum parallelum. NCBI lineage: Eukaryota > Metazoa > Chordata > Actinopteri > Myctophiformes > Myctophidae > Protomyctophum > Protomyctophum parallelum. The sequence continues at coordinate 15,443,326 of NC_139713.1, forward strand.
TGTTTGAGAACCACTGACATAGAAAACATGAGGTTTTTCAGAAAACTGTCATGATTTGTAGAATCGTTCTAAATGGTCTAAATGTAATCTCCCATCAGATCCGCCGCCGCCTCCGCGGAGAAGCGACTTAAGTCCCCCGACGATGCTGTCTGTGGCTAATCAGGGCTCAGCAGGTGTGGTCCTGCGGTGGTCGCCCCCCGCGGCTCAGCGCCCTCCCATCACAGGCTTTGTTCTACAGTCCCGCAATACCGCCGCCGAGCAAGGGGAGGAGTGGCTTGATCTGGATAAGGACGTCGGTGCCAACAGCAGCGAGATAATCGTTCCGGGTCTACTCAAGGTATTATAACACAAGCACCCCCCGGTCACACTGCTGCTCCCTCTGAGACTAGTAACCCATTTAGGCCTGAGCACGACTCTACCAATGGCTTCAGTTTTCTTGAAAAAACCCATGTTTCTATGTGTGGTTCTCAAACGTTTTCATGTCAAGGACCCCCAAAATTATATGTAATTGACCCCCCCCCATCTGAAAATATGTTGTTCCAGGGACCCCCACCCAGAAGCTAAAGCTTTGAGTTAAAATGTTCACTCTGTACTAATATATATTTACGATAAAAAAAAAAATAGCAGACCTACGAGCTCATAGCGCGGCACCTGTAGATCTGCTGTTTTTCAATAGCTAAAGCATAACATAATGCTTTAAGACACCAAAAAGGGGTTCCCGCTCAGATACGGGCTAATCTTTGTGGCGCTCGTCGTTCTAAACGCCTCCCCGAGATTTTCATCTATAACCACGCAACGCTGAGCCCGCTGTGATTCTTTTTTTGTTGCCTTTTTTTGTTTTTAGTTTCTCAGATATGCACGCTAAAAAGATGGCAGTCGTCTTTTTTGTGTGTATCTTCTTCTTCTTTTCGGTCTCCTCTCAATCTCTGCATGCGACTGTCTCTCTTTTGCCTTTGTGCTCGCCTCCTCTCCTCTCTCTATGCTCCCTCCTCCCCCCCCCCTCTCTCTCTGCACCCCCCCTCTCTGCCCCCTCCCCCCCCCTCTCTCTCTGCCCCCCCCCCCTCTCTGCCCCCTCCCCCAACCCCCCCCCCTCTCTCTAACCCCCTCCTCCCCATATAGGCCTACAACATGAATTCAAATGATCTTCATTAGCATTGCAGGCGCAGGCCTGTGTTGACAAAGTGTGGTTTCATCCTCTGTGTGTGTGTGTGTGTGGGTGTGTGTGGGTGTGTGTGTGTGTGTGTGTGTGTGCGCGTGTGTGCGCGTGTGTGTGTGCGTGTGCGTGTGCGTGCAGGACTGTGTGTACGAGCTGCGGCTGCTATCTCGTCGAGGGGAGATGCTGAGCGAGCCCAGTCCATCAGTCAACGTCTCCACCATAGGTAGGTGTATGAGGCCATACACCCCCCCCCCCCCCCCCCCCCACACACACACACACACACACGCACACGCACACGCACACGCACACACACACACACACACACATACACACATACTGTCCTCTTTCCAGTGGTTTTTCAACCCGTTTCATTTCAATTATTTATTCGGGCTTTTGAGCCACGGACCGGACCACCGTTTGATGACATGTATAGCCTCTCTAAAAACTAATGGATATTTTGTTGTCGTTTTTTTGAGCACCAGTATGACTATGAGTACCAGTGGGGGCGCTGTTGTGCCAGAAACAGAGAGAGAGACAGTGCTGCAATGTTGCCTGCTAATGAGAGAGAGAGAGAGAGAGAGAGAGAGAGAGAGAGAGGAGGGGGGGGGGAGAGGGGAGTTGCACCACTCAGTTCACACGGGTGTGATTTTTAATAATATTGTAAAACTCTTGAGAGCGTAAAATTAAACCAAACGACGGGTTTCATTTTGGTTAACAACTCTCCATCATTTAGCTGGGGGGGACCACCTGGAACCACCGGTGGTTGAAAACCACTGCTCTTTCAGTTCTTTTCGGTATCTCTCTCTCTCTCTCTCTCTCTCTCTCTCTCTCTCTCGGTTCCTCTTTGCAACAACCGCACCCTCCTCACCACTGTCCCTACTGTATGTTCCATAATGTATGACCAGAATTAGAGCAGGCCCTTGGGGGGGGGGGGGGGCTATTTGGGGGCCTGAGTGATAGAAATATATCCCCCCCCCACCCCCCCGCTAATAACTTCTCCAAAGAGTTATGTGATGGTCCTCTCCGACGACGCGTACTGTACAGTACGTGTGTACGCGATGCGGACATGAATGTTTCATTAGAAAACGGCGTAGAGAGACTGTCAGCCCCAAACCTGATCTGAAGCTCCCTCCCACTGCTGCAACGCCAAAGGCAGGGCTTGAGAATCAGAGCCACCGTTTAGGTATTATTGTTTAACAGGGCTGTGGTGGTAATCTCAGCGGAGCGGATGCACCAGCAGTAATGATGATCCAGCGAAAGAGAGATCAACTAGGGTGCTCAATGGATTAGTTTAAAAAGAAAAATAAAGTCTGGAGCTTCTTGGATCAACGGGAACTTGAAAAGAGAGGAGCGATCCGAGCACTCACAGAAAAAATGATGGAAGAGAGGGGGCGTGAAATCAAGGTACTTGGTTACAAAAAAAGTTTCAAAATGTTTCTATCAAACGGTCTTCGTCAGGGACATGTATGATGTAATGAGGATCTATTCGGCAGTGAAGGATAAATACGACTAGAAAATGCTTTATTTATGAAGAGGAGAATACCCACCTATATCTTTATGATATGAATAATAGTATAAAGTTGTATCCTAACCTAATAAGTAAAGTCAAAGTCGTACGATTTGTCACACGCGTTACCGCAGTGAAATTTGTTCTCCGCATTTGGCCCATCTCTTGGAGCGGTGAGCTGCAGCGTGCGCCGCACTCGGGAATCATTTGATTAGTTGATTTGACCCCCCCAAATCCAACCCATTGATGCTGAGAGTCAAGCAGGGAGGCATTGGGTCCCTTTGGTATGACCCGGCCGGGGATCGAACCCCCAACCACAGGACTAGCATCGGGTTCTGTGCTGTCACCACAACCAATCACAGGACTAGCATGTCCAAGAACCTGATGTTGGATATAGGAAATTGTGGAGGGCAGCGATCCAGGAATGCCAAGTTGGTGTTGGCTAGACCTCACTCTCACAGCAACTAACTAACTTAGGCAGGGCCAGATTTACCCTGGACTGCACTGTCTTATTTTGTTGTTAATTTCGCTGTAATTTTGGGGTACCCAGACAGACCCCCCAAAAGAGAAAGGCAAGCAGACAGATAGACAACTAGTCGACATTGGAAGGGGTTTCCACAGCTACCCCTGCAGTGCAGATAGCAGAGCAGAAGCTCTCAATGTTTTAACCATAATACTAAATATGCAATAACTAAACATAAATCTCACTTGAATTGGATTGCAAATACAAATACAATTTCAATTTTTACCTCGTCGAGGATGACACTCAGTTGAAAGGTCCACGCATACAACAACAGAAGAATGACGAATAAGCCTCATACAACAACAGAAGAATGACGAATAAGCCTCATACAACAACAGAAGCATGATGAATAAGCCTCATACAACAACAGAAGAATGACGAATAAGCCTCATACAACAACAGAAGCATGATGAATAAGCCTCATACAACAACAGAAGCATGATGAATAAGCCTCATACAACATCAGAAGCATGATGAATAAGCCTCATACAACATCAGAAGCATGATGAATAAGCCTCATACAACAACAGAAGCATGATGATTAAGCCTCATACAACAACAGAAGCATGATGAATAAGCCTCATACAAATAACCGCCGATGTATTATTTATTACTAGCCCTTACCCGGGTTTGAGATATTTCCCCCCCCCCCCCCCCCCCCCCCCTTGTGGCCCTGGGTGCGTTTTCGCATTTTTAATTCACTAATAAATTCACTATTAATTTATAATTAGTTAAATTGGAAAAAGGGCTTCGTTAAGACCTCCATATTATTATGGTCAATGCCTGTGTGAAGTGAGTGATTGGTGCAGGCGGTGAGGAGCTACGGCAGTCACAGTGACAGACAGACAGACAGACAGACAGACATTCAGACAGACATTGATTGAATTATAGTATGATGATGATGATGATGATGATATGATGATGATGTCACACAGGAGTGGAGATCTATCCGGCCTCCTCCCGGCTCCTCCTCCCGTCCTCGTTGCTGGCCGGCGTGGTGGGCGGGGCAGGGCTCCTGTGTCTGGCGTTGGTCCTGGTGCTGGGGAGCGCCTGCGTCCTCAGCCACAAGAGAGGACGGCGCCGCAGGAAGGAGAACGGCGGTAAGGTGGACACACACACACACACAGCACATTTTGGGTTTTTGTCATAGTCTCTTGAATGGTTTTCATTTAGTTTTTGTCACATTTTTGTCACCCGGAATTAGTCTAGTGTTAGTCTAGTTTTAGTCGACTAAATGTCATAAGATTTTAGTCGACTAATTCTACAGTTGATTTAGTCGAACAAAAATGTATTTTGGCGGGCCTTGACGGTGTTGTAATGACTGGTTTTTTTTTCACTTGCTGAAAATAGCAGATCTACAAGCTCGCAACGCGTCGCAGCGCTTGTATATCTGCTATTTTCAGCATGTAACTAATTGTAAAAACGTTTTAGGCTAGTTTTTATTTGTTGACGAAATTGTCAGTGTACTTAGTCTTTAGTTAGTTTTAGTCATCATAGCTTAGTTTTCATTTAGTTTCCATTTAGTTTTTGTCAGTGAAAAAAAGTAGTCGACGAACATTCTTTGACACACACACACACACACACACACACACACACGCACACGCACACACACCCCGCCACACCCCTATAGCAATGACTCCTTTTGATGAACTACATCATCACACATATCATCATTTATTCAATAAAATATTGAAAGCACTTTCAATCCATGACATAAATCATAGCTCTCGCATGTATGAATTTGGCTGGTTGCACTTGTCCCCGCCCACTCGTCCATTCAGTTATTGATGTCATTTACATTACTCGCTAATTAGGGTCATTTCTCATTAGTGGCTGATGAATAGGAGTGTAATTAACCCATTTTGTGCGGGAACCCCTTTTGGTGTATTTAATTATTACGTTATGCTTTAGCTATTGAAAAATAGCAGATCTACAAGCTCATAGCGCCGCGCTATGAGCTTGTAGCTCTGCTATTTTTGAAAAAATCGTGCAAATGTTTTGTGTCACACGGCGGCCAATTACATGTATTTTTGGGGCTCCTTGTCATGAAAATGTCTGAGAACCACCGACACAGAAACATAGGATTTTTCAGAAAACTGTCAGGATTCAGGAGACATTCTGTAGAATGGTCCTCGGGCCTACACGGGTTAACTTTTTGGACACGGCTCGGTGCCTGGCGGGCCTTGTAATGGGATCATATTGGTGTTGTTTTTTCTTTTCTTCTTCTTCCTTTCCTCGGTCACCGTGCTTGTTGTGTCGTAATGAGTCCGATACCATCTCACCCCTCTGTTCTGCTCCCCCTTCCCTTCCAGATCGGCCCCCCGTCATCTTCACACGTCCCCCCACCATGTGAGTATATATCTCCATTTCTGTCATGTCTTTGTAGCACCTCCCCCGCCCGTTGTCGTATCTTCTTATGACTCCTTTTGGAAATTAAAAAGTTTGAATTATAGCTCTTGTCTTATTTCCTGTGACGTGTTCTTTCCCACTTTTTATTTTCTTGCAAATGTTCACACATGACACATGCACACACACACACACACACACGCACACATGCACACACTCTTAACCTCTTTTTGGTGTTAGCATCATGTCACGCTTTAGCTATTGAAAAATAGCCGATCTACAAGCTCGTAGGTCTGCTATTTTTAGAAAAATCGGAAGAACGACTGACATAGAAGACATAGCCTTTTTTTTCAGAAAACTGTCACGATGTATACAAGACATTATTAGAATCTGATCTCAGGTCAGAATGGGTTTAACAATGTTTCCCCCTCCCCCATCCTCCCCATCTTCCCTCTCTTCTCCCTCCTGTCTCCAGGAACGCGTCGCCGCGTCCCGACAGCCCAGACAGCATGCTGAAGCAGAACCTACTCCGTCCTCACGACGACGACAACCTCTATCCGACCACCTCGTCCACAACGTCCTCCACCACCACCACCACCGCCTCCTCGTGCTCCTCCGCGGGTCACTCCTCCTCCGTCGTCAAGGGCGGCCGCGACCACGTGGTCGAGTATCAAGGCCATGAGCGTCACCAGCTCCTCATGTCTCCGAGCGACGACGGCGGCCATTACCGCCACCAGAGGGTCCTCGTCCGCCTCAAGAGGGCGGCGTCGTCTCCCGTCTCTCCCCCTCTGGAGTTCATCTCCCGGGGTCCGGACGGACGCTTCGTGGTGCAGCCCTACGACGACCGCCGCATGTCGTCCTCCACGCTGAACACCTACACCAGGAGAGGCCTGAGGAAGGACTCCTCCTCCCGTGAGCGCCCCGCGCAGAGGTCCATGTCCCTGCACTCACAGCGCGGGGGGGGGGACGGCGGCGGCGGGAGAGAGCCGCCATTCGTGCTCTCGGTGGACCTGCCGCCGTGCCGATCCCCGGACCCCGCGGGGAGCCGCGACATGCAGCACGACATGGCCGAGTACCTGTCCCTGCACCACGACCGCTACACGCTGGAGGACGAGCTTATGGACGGCTACCCGGCGGCCCCCGACCGGGACAGCCTGTACTCGGACACGCAGAGCTCGGCCCCCGGCTTCCCCCCCCTGCAGCACCCCACTGACGGAGACGTCTGCCCCGGCCCGTCGCCGTCGTCGTATACCCCCCCACCCGGCCTGAAGGGCGGCCAGCAGACCTCCACCACCACCATGACCGCCAGCAGCCTGGTGCTCCTGATGGAACACGAGAGGGAGAGAGGCAACCTCAGCCGCTGTCTGACGCTGGCCCGGGAGAGGGAGGCGCTGGAGACGGAGCTACGGAAGTACACGGTGGAGAGGAGCGAGAGAGGAGGAGGAGGAGGAGGAGGGGGAGGAGGAGGAGGAGGAGGAGGGGGGGAAGAGAGAGGCTCGACGGCCGCGGAGGCACCGCGAGGCAGGGACGAGGAGGACGAGGAGGACGAGGAGGAGGAGGGGAGGAGAGCGTCGGGCGGAGTCGTGTGGCAATGCAAGGGAGACACCTTCACTCACGGTCGTCCCCAACGCAGCCGGGGAAGCCGTGCTCTGTCGACGACGATCCAGTGGGAAGAAGACCCGGCGCCGCTCCACAGGCCCGCGTCGGTCGGCCCCTTGTCGTGTTATGACTCCGTCCCCCGGTATTCCGCTCCGTCGTTCACCAAACGGACCTCCTCCTCCCACGAATCCGAGGAGGCGGCCGGCGGCAGACAATCGTCCTCGCGGAGATTAGTTCTCCCTCATCTCTCCTCGAAGCATCGGAGACATCACGGCAGGGTGCCACCGGCAGAGCCCGACGGCTACGGAGGCTACGATGATGATAATTCTCCACAATCCACAGGCCTGGTGGAGATGCAAAGGAGGAACGATTCGATTCGCTCCTCCGGGGCGTCGTGGAAGCAAAGCGGTCTTAGCCGCGACGGCCGCTCGTCACGGTCACGTTCCTGTGACGAGAAATACGACGAGATGTGTAACTTTCCCATCACCGCGGTGATGCCGGGGCCTTCGAAAGCAGAGGTGGTGGCGGTCCCCGGAACGTGCGTCGAGATGAGCGTCGACGAGCCGGAGTCGGCGGGCTCTGTGATGTCGCGCACGGAGCCTCCGATCCACCAGAGCGTCGCCCGTTGTTCGCGGGACGACTCGTTGACTCGGAGAGGACCGTACGAGGGAATTAGCAAAACGAGCTTTACTCCACGCCAGAGCCCGACCCCCGAGGAGCAACTCCAGAGGAGATGCACGACGAGGCCTAACGGAACGCCGTCCTCCCTCTCACATCTCTGGAAGCCTGTGAGCCGAGGAGGCTCTCAGACGAAGACGGACTGTTACCACCAGCGAAGCAAGAGCTTAGACTCCAAGACGAGGCAGAAAAGTCGCAAGAACTTCCTGACGCCCGACGCCTGGATAGACTCTCTCAGCCAGGAGAACTGCTCCTTCGCCTCCTTCGGTTCGGAAGACTCCGTGGCGGCGTCGCCGTGGGCCCCGCGGAGCGCCCCTAGCTTGGAGACTAACCCCAAACCCAGAGCCGACGCCGTTCCTCCTCCGTCCCACTCCGCACCACCGGAACCCCCTTCCGCCTCTCCTCCGGGGGAGAAGCGATCCCCCGGAGACCCTGCAGGCAGTGGGGGGGGTCCACCACCACCACCACCGCCGCAGGAGGCTTCCGTGTATGACGAGGGCCTCAGCTGGCCTTCCCCCGAGGGCCCGGTGGACTCCCCGCCGCCGTTCCCCCGAGCGGGGGACAAGGTGAGAGAAGAAAAGGAGGCGGAGGTCGGTGGCGGTGGCGGTGGCGGTCACGGTCACGGCGGCCAGGAGGAGGTTGAGGACGTCGCCTATGGGCGTGCGCCGGAGTCCGGAGGTGGCTACGGCGGCTATGGGCGCGCGCCAGAGTCCGGCGTTGGCTACGGCGGCGGCTATGGGCGCGCGCCAGAGTCCGGCGTTGGCTGCGGCGGCTATGGGCGCGCGCCAGAGTCCGGGGGCAGCTACAGCAGCTACGCCAGCAGCGGCAGAGGGAGTTTGGAGCCCGCTAATGGACGCCTGTCCCTCTGCCTGTCTCCCACTCACACCATCTCACCGGAGACGGTGGAGGAACGTCAGGAGGACGCCACGGAGGACAAAGTCCCTGACCACAGGGATCCACGCAAAAGGTACTAGCCCATTCTGAGCTGAGATCAGATTCATACGAGGTTTCCACTGGACACACACTGGTCTGATTAACCCATTCTGACCTGAGATCAGATTCTAAAAATGTCAGTTGTTCTTCGATTTTTCAAAAATAGCAGACCTACAAGCTCGTAGCGCGCCACTCGGTGGCGCGCTATGAGCTTGTAGATCTGCTATTTTTCAATAGCTAAAGCATAACATGATGCCAACACCAAAATGGGTTCCCGTTCAGAATGGGCTAGATAGATCAGGGGCTGGGCAACTTTGACGATGGAGAGAGAGGCCACTATATGTCCACACACTCACTCTGCATTGCATGTCGTAGCAAAAATAGCCGATCTACAAGCTCAAAATGTTTTGAGCTCGTAGATCAGCTATTTTTGCTATATTTGAATTGAAATACTGAATTATTTTTTGCTGTTTTTTTTTAATTAGAATCCTAAAAAGTTACCTTTTTATTGATTTTCAAATGGATTTAGTTTTAGTTATAACTTTATGAACTAAATACAAATTGTGCACAAAAAGACAATACTACTAATACTAGTCGTTAAGTACTAGTCATTTAATACTAGCCATTAAGTATAATTAAAGCATGTCATGTTTGCATGTTTGGAATTGCAACAGCTGAACTCAATACTATATCAGTATTCTCATATTAACCTGCGGGCCGCATTGAGTGAAGGTGGGGGCCGCATTTGGCCCCCGGGGCCACCAGTTTGCCCACCCCTGAGATAGACACCATGTTGCTACTAAACCAGACACGTTTTCATTTCACCCGAGAGCATTCTGGCATTTCTGTGTAAAGAGAAAAACATTAAAGAGCATCACTGCATTGTACAAATATATAATACAGCATCGGAGAGAGAAATACTAGTGCCAAGTCTGCGCTGTTTAAGTCTGGGGTTACATGGAGGAGGAAGGAATCTAATTTGTGTAGTGTTAGTGTAATTGACGTGTGTGTGTGTGTGTGTGTGTGTGTGTGTGTGTGTGTGTGTGTGTGTGTGTGTGTGTGTGCGCGTGCGCGTGCGTGCGTGTGTGCCCCCCTCTCTACAATGATGGGGTGTGATCCATCACTCGTGTGTGTGTGTGTTTGTCGCGCCCGTACGTGCATGCGTGTGCATGTTTGTGTGATTACCCGGTAAACGTATACGTAGTATTGACGGTTCACACCGTTCTTAACGTTGTGCTCTCTCTCTCTCTCCAGAAGGCCCTCTGTGGACGAGAACTACGAGTGGGACGCTGAAGTCGACGTCTCCTCGGATGCCGGAGGCCTTGACGATGAGGAACGAGGTACAGCTGTGCTCAAATTAAATGTGCTTTGATTTCAGAGCAAGTACTCGTTCATGTCCGTCCGAGAAGGGCAACTATAGCTCTGCAAGGCTTTAACCCATTTTGACCCGAGGACGATTCCAAAAGAATGTCTTAGAAATCCTGACGGTTTTCTGAAAAACTGTCAGTGGTTCTCAAACATTTTCATGTCAAGGACCCCCAAAATTATATGTACTTGGCCGCCGACCACCCAAATATGTCGTTGCAGGGACGACCCCCCCACCTGTATTTTTCTTACTGTTTTTACTCTTGCCAATACTAACAACTTTTGCAGTACTATATGACTACCCTTTTGTATTGCATTAGGATTGATGCCAACATATTAATTTCGTTGTACACTTGTGTCCAATGACAAAATAAAATCCATCCATCCATCCCCAGAAGCAAAGATTTGAGTTAAAAACGTTCGCAGAGATTTGCGCCACATTTTCACGATTTCTCAAAAATAGCAGACCTACAAGCTCGTAGCGCGGCACTCGAGCTTGTAGGTCTGCTATTTTTCAACAGCTAAAGCATAACATAATGCTTTAAAACAACCAAAAGGGGCTTCCCGCCCAGAACGGTTTAACAGCCTCCTCTCCATTCACACTTGACCCATGGCAAACGTGATTGAATTTCTTTCTGGGTCTCTTCTCTTCTCACTCTGAATTTATTACATTTGCTACGGTATTGCATATGGTGTGAATGAGAAACCCGGCAGATTAGTGCTGGGGACTGGACTGTGGCGAGCGCTCGAGCAGCTGCACTGCAAAATTCATGAATGCTCATTTAACCCATTCTGACCTGAGATCAGATTCTAAAAATGTCTGTTTGAAAATGACAGTTTTCTGAAAAAGCTATGTCTCCATGTCAGTCGTTCTTCGATTTTTCAAAAATAGCAGACCTACAGGCTCGTAGCGCGCCACTCGGTGGCTATGCCTAAAGAATTCCATGCTAGAAGGCTTTCTCACCTTTATTTGTAGTTGTTAGTTACGTCCCCCACCAAAGAGGTCCAGGTGTCATTTTGTGCAAAAGCACATTATTGGCTATTTCCCCTAATATTAGCCCTCAATGGGGATTGGGTTTTTGTGCTAATTCGCTTATTTCCATCGAAATAAGTAGTAAAGTGTGTCGCTTGGGATACTATTTACATTATGAAGAGAGGATATATTAAAAAAAAAAAAAAAAGATTTATGAGCGATAAGCGAATTAGCACAACACCCCCAATGCCCAATTCAATTTATTGAGGGCTTATATTAGGGGAATATAAGCCCACCGAATTTGCATACCAAAGGTGCGAGGTTTGCAAGCCCTATAATGCGCTTCTGCACAAAATAACACCTGGACCTCTTTGGTGGGGACGTAACGACTACAAATAAAGGTGAGAAAGCCTTCTAGCATGATATTCTCTGCTGGTGTAAAAATGGTCCCTGTATATACACTTCGTTGACTGGGGGTCCCCCCAGGGGTCTATACTAGTTCATCCTTAAACTACTTTGCCTTTTTTTTTTTTACTATTTTGAAAGTATTTTGAAAATATTTGTATTTAATAGTTCAACCAGCCGATCTACATCGACACGTTGTGAGCTTGTAGATTTCCTATTTTAACCATTTTGGTCAGGAAACCCTTTTAGTGTTTTAAGCATTATGTTATACTTTGGCTACTGAAAAATAGCAGATCTACAAGCTCACCGAGTGCCGCGCTATGAGCTTGTAGATCTGCTATTTTAGAAAAATCGTGAAACTGTAGTGCACTTTGAATATGTATTCTTTCAGAGCGCACGTTTTTAAATCTTTGCTTCTGGGGGAGGTCCCTGGAACAACATATTTTCAGATGGGGGTCGGCGGCCAATTACATATAATCTTGGGGGTCCTTGACATGAAAATGTTTGAGAATGACTGACATAGAAACATGGGGTTTTTCAGAAAACTGTCATGATTTAGAATTTTGTAGAATCAACCTCAGGTCAAGAACGTTTGTCAACATAGTAAAAAAAAAAAATCCAAAGTTGTTTAGGGATAAGGGGTTTAGCATGGACGAAAATATAGCCCCAGATCTCTTTGCCGGAATAGCCCATCTATGTTGTGAGCTTGTATAGTTAATGCTATTTCTGCCAAAATGTTAGCCTGTTATCGCCGATCGCTTGCCCATTGTGAAATGCCCAGAATGGGGTAATTCCTAGGGTCCATGTGGTTTTACTAACACTCAGGGCGTTGCTACAGTATACGACGTGCTTCACTCCACTGCACCATTCAAAGATAATCTCTCCGGTTTTCCTTCGACCATACAGGCGTGCAACCCTCCTCGGCGCGACTGCAGAAGTCGGCCAGCATGCATTTCTCGTCCTCGCCCCAGGGGAACGGTCGAGCCTACTTCTACGCTCGGCCCGAGACAGAGACCGTCATGTTCTGACAGTTCTGAGGCCCCTCGACAGCTGGACATACGGCGGTGATGGTGTGACATTGGCTTTATTGATTCATATCATTCACTGCCACGGACGTTTTGACTGTGCCCGTCTCCCCCAGCGTTGAGCCGACCTACTTTCTGGTTTTTTTTAGCCCTCCCAGAAGATGCAACTTGGAGGCTTTCCTGTAAATATCTGTAGAACAATGTTGGCTGTCGTTTGTCTGTCCCAATTAATAGAAGTCACCATGATTCCCGGGGCATATTAAGGCAAAGAGAATTAATGTAGATATAAACAACCGTTGTGCACTTATGCTGAACTCTAAAACATTTTAGAGTTGTGGTCCATCTACGACACCACAATGTTATACTGATTTAATGTTTTATATCGAGACGGTCTTGCCAAGACTTAATGAAATTGCCTGTATCTCAGTTTGTCCAATTTTTTTTTTTATGTAGATTGTTTTTTGTATTCATTCGTCCAATGCAGTGTGACATTCATGACTTCATTACTTATAATAACCTTACCCCTCCACCAAGCATTAGAGTAATAATGCTGCAACCCTGGTGATGATAATGACAACAATAAGAAAGAACATTCATTGAAAAGAAAAAATATACCGGTGTATATATATATTCAAGAGATTGAATGCTGCACATGTAGCTGTTGTATGTGCCGCCTCCTCCTATTTCACAGGTCATGGTTGGCAAATGAATGAAGTCAACCAGTATACCGTGTGACAGAAAAATGCATTTTCTATTTTGCCTTGAATCCTTTTCTCGAAGGAACTCCTAAAGCCTCAATTAGTATGGGTCAGTTAGTTTACAAAGTGTCAGTTAAAATAATGCCTCCTACTGTGGCAAATGATTGCTGATAAAAAAACCAAGTTCCATTTTCAACCATTTGTTGCCACTTTTAGGGCCATGTATGGCCTTATTCATCCAAAGAATCCACCCTGTCACTGCATGGCATCCATGAGCGTTTAAATCTGATCAGTGGTGGAAAAAAGTACTCGGTTGTTTTACTTAAGTAAAAGTACCAATTTAGAAGTACTAAAGTAGTAAAAGTACGGAATTGAAAATGCACTTAAAGTACTAAAAGTAAAAGTACTAATATTGCAGAATGTCCCACTTCACAAGTTCAAAATGTGTACAAAGTCTATTGAAAATAGCCGATCTACAAGCTCTCAATGCGTCGCGTAGATCGGCTATTTTCAAATGGCTGAAATGTATAGGGTTGAAGTGGTTAAAGGTATATTCAGTGATTTCACTTAATTCAAATATCACTTATTTTTTTGTTTTGTTGTGATAATCCTCTCTACTATAGAGTGTGCTGACCATATAAGGAGTTCCTCCCTGTCCCCAGTTAACCCCTGGGGGTCAAAAAACCTTAGGTTTCGTTTTTGGCTCTCTATCCTGATTGGATGAAAGGCTTAGGTCCCAGCCAAAAACGAAACCTAAGGTTTTTTGAGTGAAATCACTGAATATACCTTTAATGTAAATCGCCAAAGTAACTAGTAACTCAAGTTTTCAAATAATTGTACTGAAGTAAAAGTACAAATTTTGGCTCTGAGATGTAGTGGAGTAGAAGTAAAAGTACTGGAAATTGGAAATACTCAAGTAAAGTGCAAATACCTCAAGTGTACTCAAGTACAGTACTTAAGCAAAAGTACTTAGTTTAATAATTCACCAAATAATAAGGAGAACAAGTTAGATATCACTGTAATAGTTTCTGTATCTGGGATCAGCTTGTTCTTCTTACAGTATGAAGTAATGTGACCCCGTTCACAAGTTATTGATATGGAGAGCCAGCAGGGAAAGCCTGAATGCCAGGCTTGACAGCATTTCCCCCCTGGCTTGCAGCTCATATTTAGATTGTCTGTCACTGAACTTCTTTGGCAGTGTGTGTGAAAAGTGAATTTCAATTCTAGTAAAGGGTAATTTCATTGGGAGGGGGGGATGTCTGCACCCTGGTGAAGGGGACCGAAACCTATAAACTGCTGTGTAGTCAGGGGCGGATTTAGAGATGTTTACAATATGTTTATTATGTATTTAAACTGCCATTTTACCTCCTCCATCCTATACAATAAAGAAAATATTATATAATATTATGTTTGTGTGTCGTGCACATCCCTTGTGAACTTTTGCTGTGTATTCTCCTGCCAGAGTTTTGGCTTGTACAGTATACGGTAGTATAGTAGTATAGTACAGAATATAATTATTTCAAAGTGAATGTTTTTAACTCTAAATGGTCTAAATGGGTTAACTGTGACGAAGCGGTTTGTTCATGAGTCTCTGGCTTTTGTGTATGTCACACATGCTTACATAGATAAACAGAAGGAAACAAACTCACCCACTTGTGAGTTGTTGGCAAAACGGTACATTTAGTTGACTATAGGATAATGTCTGAATGTTCATTTTTGCTTTGAAGCGCCGGTGCTGTGGGCTCGCTCGAGACAAGTCTCTTTATTTATTTTTTATTTTTTTGGCATTTGTTGCTTTATTAGATAGTAGAAATTCTTCCAACAAAGCTGTAGAAACATATTCATGTTTCTGTCAGTGAAACATGATGCTCAAACTATTTTGAGTTTGTTGAACCATGACGAGCTGATCGATGCACAGAATCTGTGAAAATATGTTGTTCCAGGGACCCCCCCCAGAAGCAAAGATTTGAGTCTGAAAGAATATATATTCAAAGATTTGTGCCACATTTGAGATTTTTGAAAAATATCAGCCCTACGAGCTCGTAGATCTGCTATTTTTCAATAGCTAAAGCATAACGTAATGCTTAAAACCCGCTCAAAATGGGTTAATCTAACTCTGGCTTTATTACCAACGGTATTCTTCTCAAGTGGAATGTGGCATTTATACGTTTCACTTTCTATTCTGCTCTCAGCATCTGCCAGCAATAATTTGCCCGAGCAAGAAATCCAGTCAGAATGTAATTTCCCAATGGTGAGGACCCTCAAGTAACATAGATTTTATACAGTAGGATAAGTACAGTGCATTAGGGGCATTACATTACCAGAGTCACATATAGGATCTGATGGGTCCACAAATCTAGGGTATAACCTCAACATTTCATTGCATCACAGCTTTTTGGTTGATGACTTCAAAGATTCATTGCAATGAGAATTGCATTTATCTCAATTAGACTGTACAGTGTATACGTTAACAAAGACCCTTTGTCTCAATTTCATTGTAACAAACGACCTGTTATTGTAAAGTTGCCCTTAGTATTACGATCCATCACAGTGGAAAAGTATTTTACACCCTTTGAAAGAAATGTCCTTCTGGTTGACAGATTTAGAAATGCAATTTCCAGAATGGACTACTGCAGGGTTGGGGCAACTGGCGGCCCGGGGGCCACATGTGGCCCCCACCTTCACTTAATGCGCCCTGCATGTTAATATCAGAATACTGATATATATATAGTATTGATTTCAGCTGTTACAATTCCAAACCTGCTTTAATTACTTCATGACTAGTATTAAATGACTAGTACTTAATGATTAGTATTAAAATGTTTTTGTGTCCAAAGTAGTTATTTTAAGAGAGCCACAGGAGGTAGAGCAGGTCGTCCAATGATCCATGGGTTGGCGGTCCGAATCCCGGCTCCTCCTCCTGTCTACATGTCGAAGTGTCCTTGGGCAAGACACTGAAACCCCAAATTGCTCCCGATGTGCTGGTTGGTACCTTGCATGTCTTCCGCCGCAATCGGTGTATGAATGTGTGTTTGAATGGGTGAATGTAATGCACTTGGATAAAGGCGCTATATAAATGCACCATTTACCATTTATAAAGTTAACATAACTATAACTAAATGCATTTGAAATTCAATAAAAAAGGTTACTTTCCAGGATTCCAATTCAGAAATAGCAAAAAAATAAATCAATTAGCAAAAAATAGCCGATCTACAAGCTCAAAACGCGGCGCATTGCGGCGCGTTTTGAGCTCGTAGATCGGCTATTTTTTGCCACGACAGTAATATGCACTGTGGCCCCTCTGGAGTGAGTGTGGAAATATATTGGCCCTTGCCATCGTCAAAGTTTCCCACCCCTGCACAACTGCATTAGATAAATGTTTGTAGTTTTCCATTTCCATTATGCTTTTAGGGTATAGGAACATTACAGTACAGTATAAGTTCTGTATTTAAGCTACAGTTTGCTCTTTGTTGTTTACAACCAATTATCACCTCTCTATCAAATTCTAAAAGTACTTACGTAAACACCTTTTCTACAGATAATTGCAAATGTTAATTTGATGCCGTTTTTGCATGGGCATAAAAAGAACACATGACACACAGATGGACAGATTTGTTTGTGTGTGTGTGTGTGTGTGTGTGTGTGTGTGTGTGTGTGTGTGTGTGTGTGTGTGTGTGTGTGTGTGTGTGTGTGTGTGTGTGTGTGTGTGTGTGTGTGTGTGTGTGTGTGCGTGTGCGTGTGCGTGTGCGTGTGTGCGTGTGCTTGTGCTTGTGCGTGTGCGCTCACTCGCTCGCGTACATGTGTGCGTGCGATTCCACTGCTATTGACAATGATTGATTATTATTGACTGTGCTCATCGCGCATTCAAATGGGATTCATATTACCCTTTGGGGTTATCGGTTCCATAAACCAGTCACAGAGATTACACACCCTTATCCCCCAGAGAATTAATCAGGATAATGTCACAGCTTACCTGTTTCATCCATTTCCACTTCAACTCTTCACATTCATACATCCGTGCATGAAGACATTGTGGAGTGGAACAACAAACGTATTTATTTTGTGGCAGCTTGTTTGTGGAAGACAGAATTATTAGAATTATGCAGTGAATGCCGGCACAGTGGCACTGTAATGGGGTTGCAGACTATTAATTTTGATTCATGTATATATGGTACATAACTGTGGTTTTTCCTGTTGAAAATTAGCAGATCTACAAGCTCATAGTATGAGCTTGTAGGTCTGCTATTTTTTAAAAGTCGTGAAAATGTGGTGCAAATCTTTGAATATATATTCTTTCAGAGCGAATGTTTTTAAACTCAAATATTTGCTCCTGGAACAACATATTTTCATATAATATATATATATAATCTTGGAGGTCCTTGACTTGAACGTAACGTAACGTAACATACAAATACACAGGACATACACATACAGGTACAGTTTCTCCCACCCCCACCCCACCCTTGACCCCCGGCTCGTTTGTACTGTACATGAGAATAACGGGGAAGACAGTGCTATAACCTGTGTCAAAGTTAGAGGTAAACATGACTGAGAAAGCATTATTAGAAGCATGAACAGGTTGTTTGGAGATGTGAATGCAGGGAAGTCCTGAAGCGGCTAAGGCCTGACTCACACCTTCACAACAGATTGATGCATAGCTGACTTATTTATACTGATGCAAGCTCGCAATGCATTTCCAATGGGAGTCACATGGTTTGACACAACATTTTTGTTGTATATGGGAGGGGGAGGGGGACAGTCGAATCACAGCCGGAAGCCGTACAACAAAAATGTTGTGTCAAACCATGTGACTTCCATTGGAAATGCATTAGAAGTCACATGGGCTTGCATCAGTAAACAAGTCTCATGCATCTAGCATGAGCAAATCGTATTTAACCTGTTGTGCTCCTGTTTGTAACTTGCCTCATATTATTATTCTTGCAGTAAATTACGTCTACTCTTTCAAGAACGCTGGCTTATTGAACTAACCCACAAACACAAGATATTACAGTCCTCAGACCTCTAAAGCTTCCCAGAATGGTTTGCTTAGCAGAATGGCCAGGTCGTCGATCTGTACTGTACCAATTTGCTGTAAAAGTGTTTTGTTTGTTTGACTATTTGATCTGAAACAAAAGTTGGTAGTGTAAGTGGAAACATTCCTTATTTCTGGGATAGTATTGTTTGACTGCTTAGGAAGTCCTATGAGAGTATACTGTATCCAATATATACTGTGTAATGTAATATATCATGTCAAAGTGCCTTTGAAGGCTCATTCTGCAACTCTGTACCCGACTAATGGCTTTGTTTGGATGCGATTCATTGGTTTCTTTCTTGCTTTCTTTCTTTCTTTCTTGTTTTAAGTAAGGACTATAGCCTAAACCTTTTGGGCAAAATTTCAGGAATTTTGTGGTTGGAAACCCAAAATGTAGCTCCAAAATGGAAACACATTTGCAATATTGTGCCTGAAAATATAGTAATTGAGGAATTGTCATTTAAGAACAGGTGATTAAATATACTCCAGATCTAGATCTTAAATCATCTTCATAACAACATTCTAAAATGGGTTTTGCAATGGAGGCTAGCAAATTGAAAGCCCGAGCTTTGAATTTGGTGGTGTATTTGCTAGCGGATATCTAGACTTTCATGTTGTGGCTTTTTGATGTGATCCAAACTAAGACTAGGAGCATGCAGGGGGGCCTCTGTATAACCGTTTGAACCTCAAACTCCTTGGAGAATTCTGTCCAACTGGGAACCGTGCGGACTCATTACATGCACCATGACTCTATGATGAATAAATAAAGAAAGAAAGTGAAACGGGCTCGTGCGGTATTATATTCTCTCTTCGACCCGATACTGAAAAAGAAGCTGCCAGGTCAAGGCCTAAAATTACTAGAACATATCACACGGCCTCCATGTCTAATGTTTCTTTTATGATAGCAACACTTTTAGAAAATGTTAACCACTCAAACCCCAGCAGTGTCATTGTTTCACAGAAAATAGCAGATCGACCAGCTTAGTGACGCATTGTTAACCCAACTGCTATTGAAAAATAGCAGATCTACAAGCTCATAGCGGCACCGAGTGCCGCGCTACGAGCTTGTAGGTCTGCTATTTCTTTTTAAATCGTGGTGCAAATCTTTCAATATTATATTCTTTCAGAGCGAACGCTTTTAACTGAAATCTTTGCTTCTAGGGAGGTCCCTGGAACTACATATTTTCAGATGGGGGGTCGGCGGCCAATTACAGATAATGCTGGGGGTCCTCAGAATCGTAGCTTTTTCAGAAAACTGTCTTCTAACTGATTTAGAAGACATTTTTTTGGGGTTGTCGATCGGCTATTTTCTGCGAAAGCTTTCCCCACAATAATCGAAAATACACTACTATAAGCGCTGATGGACTCCGGTCAACCATAATGGAGTTATGTAATTCTCTGTCAGACTTTATCTCGTTACTGGTGAATCTCCATGCTTACATATACATAATGGCTAGAAGAGCACAAAGAGAACGTTGGCCCTTTGAAAAAGTTTCCGTGGCAATATGGGTTTTACAGTACTTTACTTTGCTTTTTGCTTCTTTGTTTTCTTCTTCCTCAGCTGTCCAAGTATAGCAGGTATTATGTTTGTATAAAGGAGGATGCAATTAGTGGCCAAGCCGCAGCTGCGCTATTATCTCCTGCCAAGTGTAAAATGAGTACAATGAGTACAATTGTCGGCAATAGAAATATTGCTGTATTGTAATTTTTCGATCAGTCATTCAATCACCACATTCCGAATGAGGGCCTGGAATACACAGCAGCACGACGAGAGACATTAATTACCTCGCACAATGCCTCCTAGCAGATTGGTGAAGAGCCAATTGGAAAGAAGGATCATTTAAATTGCTTCCAATGGTTGACAACAACAACACAGCGTTCCACTTTAACCCCCTCTTTTTTTTACTCTCATTGAAGAAGTGCAGCTCTTGGCACTGACATTTTAAGAAATATCTGCTCGTAATGTTATCTCAAAATCAATAACCTTATACGGAGTTTCATAGTTCTGTTGATTCCAAATGTATTGATTCAAACACATCGTAATGGAGTGTTTTATGTTTGCCCTCCAGCCCGGGCCGTTAAAATAAGCCCTTATCAGTATAAGGGCTTATTTGTCCTCAGTGTCTGTTTACAGAGGCAGGTATCCTTCAAGTTCTTTCGGGATTAAACTGACTAAATACGGTGGCCTTTGGGCAAAAACCTTTTTATGATGTCCTTTTAAAACCGTTGCTTTGAAGTAATGGACAGGTTAACGGTCCTGTATCCCAATAGGATCCAATGTAAGCCTATTTATTATTATTTTGTATTATGTTTTGTCACAAGCTGTCTCACACACCTCAACCTGGCAAGTTTGGCATCTAAATGTCACGTTAATTGACATTAAAATGTTCAAACATTTTCATTTTACTACATGTTTAAAGAGAAGTGTGCAGTGTTGCACGCGCACACCGCTTAAAGACCTACACTACAGGTCACATTTTTTTGGCATCTGCCACATGAATATGTGACTTCACTTGATTGAGTGACATCAACTTCAATACCTAATATTTAATAATGTGTGTTTGTAGATCTGTTCAAGCTGCAGACAGTGTTGCGGCTGTTGCCAAGTCTGCTCATTATAAGCTACTTTGGGCTTGTTTATCTGTAAAGTTGCTTTACAACATTGAGGGTCTTTGAAATGAAAATGTTTGAGAACCATAGACATAGTTGCTTATTTTGGACTCATATTTTCATGGTTGCTTGTTTCTCTCTCACAGCTGGCAACGGAGCTGTTTGTTTGGTTAGCTTAGCAGAAACACTAGCAGTCACCATGCTGCTACTGCTGCCGCAGTGCTGTCATGAATACATTTTTATATATTTTATAATATTTTATAATAGTTATACAGTTTATAGTGCTTTTTTATATTTGCTGTTCAACAACTTATGGATATGTCATGTGTGGCTGGCTACCATCGCTGCCTCTTTCTTTTCCTCATCTCTTCAGTTAGTAAGTAGTTTGTTTTACTTTTAAAATGTATGTGCTCCTCCCATGCACACACACACACACACACACACACACACACACACACACACACACACACACACACACACACACACACACACACACACACAGACACACAGACACACTTGCTCTACTCCTAATAATAATAATAATAATAATAATAATAATAATAATAACAATAATAACTAGAAAAAGTGCCCTTCTGGGCACAGGTCTCCACCAGGATAGGAATGTAGGACATTGCAGCTTGCCTTCATCTGGTGGTTGGATAAAAGGGCAACAAAAGTAAACTAGTGGGAATGTGGGTGCACAATTTCACGGAAATCACGCGATGTGTTCATGATTTGCAGCATTTTGTTTGAAACTGAGCACTCCTGTGAACTTTGGAAGCCAATCTTAACCAATCAGGATGGAGTCTGAGAAATCTGAAAGACCGGTTTCGTTGAATGGCTCTAGAGAGACTGTGTACCAATTTGCATGATGTTTGGACAAAATCTGTAGGTGTACTGTGCAAAAACTTGTTTTGCACAAAGCGGCCTCCTGGTGGCAGGCCGTGGTGACAGGCCGTTCTGGAAAGTTTGGGGCAGAGGTTCATCGTTGGCATCCAGGGAGTGTGTGTGCAAAATTTGGCATCGAGCGGGTTAACGGTGGCCGAGATTAGCTGCTCACGGACACACACACACGGACGGACGGACACACGGACGGACAGACGGAGTGCAAAACATACTCTCCCCCCATGCCTTCGGCCGGGTGGAGACAATAATAATAACAATAAAGCTTTATTTATATAGCACCTTTTAAGACAGCGTCACAAAGTGCTTCACAGAAGAAACGATAACAGTAAAACATCACATAAAACAGGACATTTTAAAACAATGTGAAAGAGTAATTCAAATACGAGCAAACAAACAATTAGGTAGACAATAGTAAGAAGCTTGTAAGGCAGAGAAACAATCGGTAAATACATTCGAGAGAGATTAGGATTAAAAGCTAGTCTATAAAAGTGAGTCTTAAGTAGCGATTTAAAACGTGGAACTGACTCGGCGAGCCTGATTTCCTGGCATTCCAGAGGGTCGGGGCCCGAAAGGCAACTTGTGCGACCTGTTGAGTTCAGGGGCCCCCTTTGGTAAAGCGCTTTATTGGAGGATCTCAGACTGCGGGCTGGTATACGTAAGGGGGCAGTAGGTCTGATATATAGGCTGGAGCAAGACCTAGCCTGGCTTTAACCCATTCTGACCTGAGATCAGATTCTAAAAATGTCTTCTACATCCTGACAGTTTTCTGAAAAAGCTATGTTTCTATGTCAGTGGTTCTTTGATTTTTCAAAAATAGCAGACCTACAAGCTCGTAGCGCGCCACTTGGTGGCGCGCTACGAGTTTGTTGATCTGCTATTTTTCAATAGCTAAAGCATGACATGATGCTAACACCAAAACGGGTTGTGGTGAATAGAATTTTATAATGAATTCTAAATTCAACTGGCAGCCAGTGCAGGGATGCTATAAGATAGGTGTGATGCGATCATATTTTCTTGAACCAGAGACGGGCAGCGGAATTTTGGACTAGTTGAAGACTGTGGATGGATTTTTTTTGAGAGACCGATGTAGAGAGAGTTGCAGTAATCTAAGCGGGAGAAGATGAAGGCATGAACTACTTTTTGTAAGGTCGGAAGTGGTCAGGAGTGATTTGATTTTTGAAATATTCCTGAGGTGGTAGAATGATGATTGAACGACATTCTTTATGTGTGGATGGAAACTGAGGTCTGGGTCAAAGAATATGCCTAGGTTTCTGACAGTGGGTTTGCCTACTACTACTTTTAAAATGTAACAAAATGAATTGAAGAAGACTATATATTGAGTTGAATAAAATTCCAAAAAATGTCTTTGTCAACATTTGTTTTCTCAATTGAGGGATGTATTTCACATTTAATTTCCCACTTGAATGAGTTACCCATAATGTTAACAGAGCAGAGGGGAGATCGTATTATAATGTTTACGTGGTAATTAGAACCTAATATTGCTTATGACACGAGCCAAGTAATTGTGGAACATCTTGCTCCATTTAGCATATCAAGACATCCAATGTACTACATTGCCTCTTCTTAAGACATCCAATGTACTACATTGTCTCTTCTTATAACAGTCACTGTACTTCTCATAAGTTATAAGAACAGTAAATGAATTATAGCCTATTATAGTTATAGAGCCTAAAAGTGGAGCACATTTATCTTTGGTCAAGTTGTTGAACCAGAATGAACAATTTACTTTCCTTGACTCCAGTCTGGGCTCATATAGGTTTTAGTTCTCTGGTGTGCTGGCTCTGGGAATGAGTTTAAGTTATTCTTATTCACAATGTGAAAACATTAAAGAGTTCCCTCGACTACACGAATAAAAGATTAAATCTGAATTGAGTCTTATTTCCTTTGACAGGGAAAGCTACCTCTCATCTGGCTGAGTTGCTAAGGTGATGGAATAAGATACAAGAGCTCCTCTGAAGAAACATTCGAAACGTATTTTGAAGGTTTTTAGACAAATTTGCCATTATGCAAAGTAGTGGTGACGGGGTGTGGTTAAGATATTTCTTTTTAATGACATTGTTCAATTGTGATATCATCAAACATATATCATTTCCCAAAGTTCTTGTTAGACCAGACTAGTTACTTTGTAGATTGAATATCATTACAAAACATACAGTAACCACTTTAGCCGATCTACAAGCTCACAATACGTCACGATGCGACCCATTGTGAGCTTGTAGATCTGCTATTTTCAAAAGATTTGTATACGTTCGAAAACATTCTGCACAATGCTTTTACTTTTAGTACTTTTGAAGCCAATACTTTTGTACTTTTACTCAAGTAAATGTTGAACTCCGGACTTTTACTTGTAACAAAGTATTCCTATATCGCAGTATTGATACTTTTACTTAAGTAAAACAATTGAGTACTTTTTTCCACCGTGCACTGCCTACCAGCAATAAAAAATGAATGACCAGAGGGGAGGAATATCAAAAGCGTAGACAACTAGCCCATTTTAGGCGGGAACCCCTTTTGGTGTTGGCATCATGCTATGCTTTAGCTATTGAAAAATAGCAGATCTACAAGCTCATAGCGCGCCACCGAGTGGCGAGCTACGAGCTTGTATGTCTGCTATTTTTGAAAAATCGAAGAACGACTGACATGGAAACATATAGCTTTTTCAGAAAACCGTCGGGATTCAGAAGACATTTTTAGAATCTGATCTCACGTCAGAATGGGCTAGACATGTACCCCCCCCCCCCCCCCCATCATCTCCTCTGCTAATCCAACCCTGCACCTAGAGTACCGCGTCCCCGCTAACCTCAAATTATATCCCTGCATGCTGCAATGAACTTGTAAGATGGATTGTGTCTGGCCTGGTGTGAGCTGCATAGTTACCATCCCCTAAGCTGGAGGGAGGAGGGCTGACTCACTGACTCACCTCGCCGCAGGAAGCAAGCTCTGTGTTGGCGGCCCGGTTCACAACCGCCCGCCCACGCCGGTGTATATATCCCTCCCGGCGCAGCTGACACCGCGCCGGGGCCAAACCCACCATCAATTCCTGTTAACCGATTTTAGACTTGAGTACACAAAATGTCTTCTAAATCCTGACAGTTTTCTGAAAAACCCTATATGTTTCTATTATATGTCGGTGGTGTTCAATCTTTTTCAGGGCCCCCAGAATTATCTGTATTTTTGGCCTATCTGATAGTAGTTCTGTAGTTCCAGGGACCCCCCCCCCCCCCCCCCCCCAGAAGCAAAGATTTAAGTTAAAAAACGTTCCCTCTGAAATAATATATGTCGAAACATTCGCACCACATTTTCACGATTTTTCAAAAATAGCAGACCTATACAAGCTCGTAGCTTGAGCTATGAGCTTTTAGATCTGCTATTTCTCAATATAGCTAAAGTATAACATAATGCTTAGAACACCAAAAGGGTGTTCCCGCCCAGAATGGGTTAAGAACAGTGGGAATGATGTGCACGGCAAGAGTCCATTTTGTCTCCCAAGTCATTTCAAGCCCTCGGCTGCTCTATACACAGCATGGCAACACAGCGTCCATGCTTCGCACCTGCACCTCCAGTCGTGTAACACATGTTGAGGATGCCTGTAATTGCTCACAACTACTGTCTATCATAACAACCCCCACCTACTATATATATATATATATATATAGGCTACACCACAGTATATCAACTAAAATAGTATTTGTATATTTTTTTATGCCTCCCATCATGTCCGACGTGTGAATCGAGATTGGAATCGAGATTGGAATCTGATTTGTTTAAATCAGTCTAAACGCAAACAAGTCACATTGTCACATTATTACTAACCCTACCCCAAACTTCACTTTATCTGCAAAAAAGAGTTGTTTGCGGTGGACACAGAAATGAAGGCGTGAGCAGGATTTGAACCCACTCAACCCAGGAGGTATACGGATTAAAAGTCTATTGCCTAACAAGCCATGCTACGAGCTGGCTGCTGGAACACATCTCCAGAGTCTAGTATATTATAACACGCCCAACTCATGTAAAGGAAAAGGAAAAGACCCTGTCCAGTAAGGAAAAAACCCTGCCCAGTACGGGAGGGGTTGGGAGAGGGGAAGCCTCGCCCGGCCCTCCCCCATCCCCTAAGCCCTAACCACACCAAAGGGTCACCAATGCAACTCCTTGGGTCCAAACGGTTGCAAGGAGTTAACGCTAAAACCGTCTCGACCCTTTGGTGTGGTTTTTGGGCCATTGAATTCCATGCGTTGAATCACTAGGCTGCAACGTGCGACAAGACATATCACACCGCAGGGACAACGCTAAAACCGCCTTGACCCTTTGGTGGGGTTATAGGGCTTTAAGGCCACCTCCCGATAATCCCTGATCCTCACTCAATGGACAACTAGACCTGAGGAATCCAGGGAGCCCAGGACATTTAAAGTAGGATCTAAAAATATTTTGTTGCCAGGAATCAAAGCCAAGATTTAAAAAATAATAAAAAATATCAAAACCTTTCAAGTTTTTATTATTATTATTATTTTAAATAGCAGATCTACAAGGTCACAACATTGTACTATTGTGTTGTGTATAGGTTTACTTGAAGTGGTTAAACTGATTTTGATGCTATATTAAATGTTTTATTTTGTGGATTTCGCCTTTATTTTATATGGAGGGACAGACAGTATAGACTGACAGGAGGTGGGGAGAGAGAGATGGGGGGATGACATGCGGTAAAGGCCGTCGGGATCGGGAGTCGAACCCGCGGCACACTGCCAGACTGGATTGCCAGCCAAGGTGCCTGGACCGCTGAGCCACGGCCCAGGACAGATGTTGATGCTATATTAACACATTTTGCTGCATGGGGGCCCACTGGGATGCCCTCAAGGACCCCTGGGGGTCCATGCACGGACCACAGATTTAAAGCACACCTGACTGAAGTATTCAGGTGCTTATGGGATCTTAAAATCGATTCCAAAATGTACAGGAATATGGTGCAAAATGCAGCTGATATAGACTTTCATCATTGGTTATCAGTGAAATACAAAATAGAGTTTAAATATTACTTTTAGTTTTTAAAGCCCCATATGTATTATAGCTCCACATTCCATCATTGATGATCTGCTATTCTCACTTAGGTCGGCCTATAGCTCACAACAATCCCCAAATCTGTTTGTGTTTTTGATTGTGGTTATTGTTTTTATTTACTTATCTTTGCAGTTTTTTCCCCTTTTTTTCCCTCTTTTGGAAAGCACACAAAAAAAATCAACAAATACACAGCGTGGGCCATTGAAATTGGGCTAAAACAACAACATAATTTAGGGCAGGACAATGAGAGCAAGATTGAGCATTGTGCACCTGATGTGCGTCATGCATGGCAAAGCAATACTACTTACAGTAGCCTAGCGTATGCTACTTTCTGCTATAGGAGACAATGGAGAGGTCGAACTCATAAAAGCAGGCTTCAGCATCGAAAGAATTAAGAGGAGCAGCCAAGCAGCCATTATCGACCCATTTCCAAACTCCCTCTCCTGTCTTAAGTTTTCAGAAAAAGACGGTTCTCAGTCAGCTGCTATATATTATACACTATCTCCATCAAACCTAGAAAAGTTCCAATCAGGTTTTAAAGATGGCCACAGTATACGGAATCGGTCCTTTCTGAAAGTAACCAATTAGTCCAATTAGAGAGAGAGAGAGAGAGAGAGAGAGAGAGAGAGAGATAGATAGATAGATGTCAAACAGGGGTCCGTGGCCTAAACTGGGGGTTGAGAATCACTGCTCTAATGTCTTCATTATACTTGTTAGTTTTGGCTGTGCAGCATCTGGCTGCCATGTTGCAGCTGATGCCCTCGCGTGCTGTTCCTCGCCACCCAGGTGTATCGTGAAGAGACACGGCCAATCGCATCATCGGTGGATCTGTTTTAATGATATGCAAATTACCATGGGTTCCAGTGTGGCAGGCAGCATGTAAAAAAAATGTAGTCCTTTCACCAACCTCTCAAATAATTGACCTCACATTTTCAGGATGATGATCACAAAGTCTATATACTCAGTCATTCCCCCCATGCCCATGGGGGGACACGTCAGCTCAACTGTGGACATCTTGAAGCCTGCGGGGACCACAGCCTGGCGATCGAGAGGGAGAAGTTGAAAATATCAGCAAACACTCCCGGGCAGCTGGTCCCACAGTCCACACACGCTCTGAGGACACGGCCCCTGGGATGCTCTGCGTATACGTCAGCCTTCCAGAGGTTCAGTGAGTGGGCTTCATGCCTCCTCAGGTGGGCCTGACGTCTCCTTGTAGTTGCGCTACATATTCTTGTTCGTCTCAAACCAAGTGACGGATGTGTGTGTGTGTGTGTTAAGATTTCAGACTGAGTTCGCCGAGTCAACTTTGTTGTCACACAGTGCAGGCTTACAAGTGTGAAGAGAAGTGGGAATATTTTTTTTTGTGTATAAGCTCATCATCATTTTGTTGAAAGTAGGGGGGCAGAGAGTCGAGGGAGGGCAGGGAGAAATAAAAAACGTCAAAAAGAACAAAATAAAATAGGCAAACTTGATCCTTGCAACTTAGGGCTGTATTTTGCGTGTCTTAAGTACCAGGTCTTTACTTAACTTAAGATGTGGAGGCGTGATCAATGCCATTTGGCTATTCTGAGTGGCCAAAGAGCATTGACCACGCCTCCAGGTCTTAAGTTAAGTAATAAGACCTGGTACTTAAGACACGCAAAATACAGCCCTTAAACTCAACTTGACTTTGTTCAATGCTTCTCTGCCTCTTCTGACTCACCATGTTTACACACGTGTGCACGCACGCACGCACGCACACACTAGAAGTGAGTAGCTAAATTATTGCTGTATAGCCTATCTTTTAAAGTGCTGCATGGTCATCAATCTTTTAATTTTATACCACGTCTATCTATAAATGAAAAGATGCCTGCATTGGGATCTGTTCACAGTGTCTGCCTGTTATGACAAAATAGTGCTGCCTAATGCCTTTTCTGCTGAAAATGAAGAATGAAAAAGCGGGCGGCACAATGCCCATTTTGTTTCCATTATTCTCATAAAATTGCTCACACAATTTAGAGAGAGACCATCAGCTCAGAGACTTGTGGCTCTGCACACAAGTCTGTATTTTAGGTTGTATTTCGTCTAATACTCTTGCCTATATGGCCGCAAGGCCATGTCGAATAATAAGAGAAAAAACTGCACTCGCTTTTGGCTTTTTATTGTTTGGGGCCATGCAGAAGCGGAGAATGCTGTTGGGAGAATGTGAATGACAGCGCGCGGTACAGGGCATATATCAATAACCTTGTCTAGAAGCTGTCTGAAGTCTGGACGAATCTCTCTCTATACTCTCTAGGCAAAGCAAGGGTCCATAATACATTTCATAACCTGTCATAAACTATATTCTCAGCTTTTGAAAGCATTCTGCTTGGCCCAAACTATAGAGCTCATTGACTCATTCGTTTTAAGCTTTTAATGTAAAAAAAAAGATGACATGAACATGCCCTTATTGAATCTATGATAAATTATGGATATTAGCTCAACGGTGCACGTTGTGAATTAATGTGCATGGCGTCTGGCACGTCTGTCAAATTGACTGTCTCTCTGTTTCTCTTTCTCTATATCTCCCTCTCATAGCCTATACACACTTGCTCACGCACAAATGCATGGATCCTTTGTGCAAATATTCTTTCTAAGTAAGTATACGGCATAACTACGTGTACAGTATGTTGACACGATCATCATATTACAGTACACAAAAATTGCTCAATAGTCTTCTGAGCCTCCTAATGTCTCCAGTGCAAGCATCGCATGGCCATGAGACGGAATAGATTATCCTTGACATACTGTTTGACTTTGCCAGATAATGAAATGTATAATTTGCAAGTGCCTAGCCTACTCTCCGCTGAGTGTATACTAGTGCACTTGCCTCAGACAAGGCATTTCAAAGGCTTCCGTGAAGACCAGAAAAGTGCGCTGCAGGTCTCCACCAGGCCGGGTTGGCGACCCAGGCCTGTGTCAGTCGTCAGGTGCAGCATGTCCCTATTTTGGGCTTGTCAAAATCTGTCAAAATGTGACTTGAGATTTGGACCAATCTTCATTGACTTTTCTTCATTTTGGCACATTCAGGACGGGAACCCCTTTTGGTGCTTTAAGCATTATGTTATACTTCAGCAGAGCTATTGAAAAATAGCAGATCTACAAGATCTACATGCTTGTACAGTAGATGCTATTTTAGAAAAATCGTGAAAATGTAACGCAAATATTTGTACATATATTCTTTCAGAGCGAACATTTTTAACTCTAATCTTTGCTTCTGGGGGGTCCCTGGAACAACATGTTTTCAGATGGGGGTCCGCGGCCAAATACAGATAATTCTGGTGGTCCTTGACATGAAAAAGGTTGAGCACCGCTGACATAGAAACCGTTTTTTTTTTTAAAGAAAACTTTTAGGATTTACAGGATTCGGCCTCCGGTCTAAATGGGTTAACATTATGTGATGTTATTATCATCCATAAGACCTTATCCAGTGGGGGTGCGTGCGTGCGTGCGTGCGTGCGTGCGTGCGTGCGTGCGTGCCTGCGTGGCCAGTCTGGCCTCAGATGACTGTCTACACCAACCTGCAGCTACGGTGCCATTTGTCATAACCTTTGGCTAAATTGACTTCACACAATTCCCCAAACAAACAAATTGCTAAACGCAACATCTGTGGTATCAAAATTCAGGGATGATGGCTCGACCACTTTATGGCACGACACAAACTTTATCAGGCACCTGAAAATGTGCCTGGATAGGGCAGTCACTTGGTATTGTGAAAGATAACATGTATGCTTCTATGGATAAAGAAGATATGTAGAGGCGTGTAAAAGCTTGCGTCGCAGAAGTGATGCGTCGTGAGCTTGTACAGTAGATCGGCTATTTTCAGTGTGCGACAAATACAGACAACGGACCATTAATTAGGTATTGGCACTTACTGTACCCTGTTGTGTGTTGGTTGATGCTTTCATGACATAATTGGCACAGTTTTGACATCACAGATGGCATTGGCAAGTGAAGTGATGATCGCATTATCTAATTTTGCATGAGGAAGCCAACATATCAAGCCCCATCAAAGTATCCCCCCCCCTCCCCCCTCAGATATGAACAACTATTTAATTCTGACCTTGACCTCGATTGTGACCTTGAACAATCAACACAGAAGTTGATCACCTATTTTGGGCTGATCATTCCCTCCAATTGTTTTATGAAAATATGGCCATGCGTTAGTTTGCTCACACACACACACACACACACACACACACACACACACACACACACACACACACACACACACACACACACACACACACACACACACACACAGTGGCAGATCAATTCTTTATTGATCCCCAGAGATCAGCAGGCCAGTGTTGTTTTTGGCAGCACATTTTTATTCCATAGTTCTCATTTAGTTTTAGTCACATTTTAGTCACATGGAATGTTTTAGTGTTAGTTTAGTTTTAGTCGACTAAATATCATAAGACTTAAGTCTACTAAATCTACAGTTGATTTAGTCGACTAAAATGTATTTTGGCGGGCCTTGATGCCGTCGTAATGACTGTTTTTACACTTGCTGAAAAGAGCCGATCTACGAGCTTGTAGATCGGCTATTTTCAGCATGCAACCAAGTGTGAAATGACTTATACTGGATCTCTTGACCACTAGTCCTTTCCTAACATTTTAGTCTAGTGTTTATTTGTTGACGAAATTGTCACTATATTTAGTCTTAGTTTTAGTCATCATAGCTAGGTTTTCATTTAGTTTCCATATAGTTTTCGTCAGTGGAAAAAAGGTAGTCGACCGACATTTTTCGTCATAGTTTTAGTCGACGGAATCAACACCAGTGTTGATTTTGTCGACTAAAACTATGTCAGCAGCAGCGACAGCAGTAATGAGTGAAACACAGTATCAGGCAGAAAATAATACAATCCATAGACTTATAGAGTCTGCACCGCACCGGGTTTGACCGAGTTAACATAATGTATATTCTATCAATAAATATTAAATATAAATGTGCAATCTATCACCAGGTGAATATATTATGCATGCATGTATAGGCCTACTGTACAGTATATCACCAATGGATATGTGAATGGATATATTATACCGTGTGTACAGACTATTAACCATACACATTACACTGATATATACAGTGTCAACCGGCATTTAACAGTAATGGATACGATATGGTGTACTGTCAACAGTGAATATAATGACTACAGTCTTTCAACAATTAATATTATAAATACGGGCGTCCGCTGCAGGCCTATAGTAGCCTCGGAAACCAAGATTCTTTTTTATTTCCAGGGAGAAAACTGGCCTAGTGGTCCAGCATGCTATAGGCTCTGACCTGACTGCATGCATGTCTCTCCCTCTTTCACTGTAACTATCAATAAACGCACAAAAGCCAAAAACAAATCTTTAAAAAAAAAGAATATATATATAAATTAGAAATACGAGCAGAAACAGACTATAGTATGCCCAGTGTTGCCGGGGGTTACTGTGCACTGATAATCTGTCGATCCAGGTGCGCAGCATTGGCTATTGGGTGGGTGAAATAACCAGTGGTGTAAAGTAACTAAGTACAATTACTTAAGTACAGTACCTAAGCACAATACTTTTGAGGTATTTGCACGTTACTTGAGTATTTCCAATACTTTTACTTCTACTCCACTACATCTCAGAGGCAGATATTGTACTTTTACTCATTATTACATTTTATTTATTATTACATTTATTTGAAAACTTTATTTACCAAAAGCCGCGAGCAGCAGGCGTCTCTTCCGGGTTTTTAGACAGCCGGTGGATGGAAATTGAAGCTCCACCCACGTGGCAGAATGCCGCGTCGGCCAGATTCCCGCAAACGCTTGCCCCGCGGCGTGGGTGGAGCTTCATTTCCATCCACCAGCTGTCTAAAAACCAGGAAGGTATACAGTACCGACGCCTGCCACGAGCGGCTTTTTGCCTCGCATGGAAGCCCAAGTGTGCTTACACACCCTGTCTGGAAGCAGTGATTCCCTCACCCTCTCACTCTCCCTGACTCCCTGTCACTCTCCCTGACTCCCTGTCACTCTCCCTGACTCCCTGTCACTCTCCCTGACTCCCTGTCACACTCTCTCCTGCCATATCTTTAGTGGGTCACAAGGCCATCTGACAACGGTCACCATGTCTACGTGTAAAACCGTAAAAGTGTCGCAGAGCAAGACACTTAATTCCATTTTGGCCATCTGAGCAGAAACAGAATCCCCCCCAGCATTTACCCTACCTCCAGGTCCTAAGTTCACGTATGGGGGTTAGGATATACTGTATGTGCTTTATACGAATTACATATCATTTACATTCCTCAGTGGAGCAGCTCCATTCGTCACCTTGAATGATGTACATTCTCAGCTATTTATCAGACCCCTAATCTCTCCTGGCAGATGAAATCCGACTGGAAAGAAAAAAGCAATTTTGTTCAGTGGCTCTGAGATAATCATGCCAGCATAATACAAATATTGTAAGCTAATAGTGAGTCTGGATATGATCGACCCTCAGGACAGAAGATTTCAGATCCGTCA
Organism: Protomyctophum parallelum; assembly: GCF_964188405.1. NCBI lineage: Eukaryota > Metazoa > Chordata > Actinopteri > Myctophiformes > Myctophidae > Protomyctophum > Protomyctophum parallelum. The sequence continues at coordinate 15,476,673 of NC_139713.1, forward strand.
TAATTCAAAGCCGAAATACACAGCAAAGTGATGGCAAGTATTATAAAAAAAGAAAAGCATAATAATTATGCTGATTACATTTGAAGGGATAAGAAGAACAATGAGAAATGACTGGTTGACAAGATATCCATAAAGTTTGTCACGAACAATAATTAACCTGACTTCATGCTAAACTGTTCAAAGTTTTTAATTTTCACGACCCACAAAACTCTGAGAGTATGCATCATCTCGTTTTCGAGGGGGTCCAGCAACATACAGCAAATACAGAACAATACAACAAATTCATGCATACATATTACATAATCAAGGACAAAACAAACAACAAAGCTCTCCTAAAATTAGCCGCTCCCAGCCCACCTAATCACCCGCAACATAGTATCAATAAATCAATATATTCATGTAATGATGTAAAGATGATGAACAATACACCGGAAGCCAAAGACAGGCCAAAAACCACAACAGACATGCAAATGCGATATCTTGCATTATATTGGAACCAAATTGGGCCATTATTGTACACTCTTGGAGTTACAGGCCTGCAAGGGTCCTCCCTCGTACATGCTGCTCTAAAGGAACATTAAGCTTGGTAATAAAATGACCTGCAAGGTCACAGTTACATAATTCCCACAACAAGTGCTTGCGTGGCACACAAACATTACCTGTCCATCACCACAGAGTCTATTATTGTCCGACTATTGAAGACAGGGACGTGCAGAGAGCGTTACAGAGGCAGGGGCAGAAATCCCACTTTTGGACAGAAATTGCAGATCTACAAGCTCACAACGCGTCGTGCTGCGAAAGCAAAGTTCATTGTTTACCCAGGGAAGTGGACTAAGCTCGAGATGCAGCCACACCCTGCTCATAGAACATTTCATGGTAGGGGTTCAATGCCTTGCTCTAGGGCACTTCAGCGGTGGTCATTTTAACGTGCCGGTCCGGGGATTCGAACTGGCGACCTTCCGGTATCAAGACCACTCCACAAACCGTTCGGCCACCGCTGCCTCAAGCTCTCAACGTGACGTGTTGAGAGCTTGTAGATCAGCTATTTTCGGGTCACAACCCCAGCACTATCTACTGGAGATACGGTGTACGACACAGATTTCTAGTGGAAATGATGTTAGTGGAAATGTACAAGGTTTGTCCTTTCAGCGGTCCTCTAAGCTACATATATACAGTAGCCTCACCTGCCCCAGAAATGCATGGAGAATCAGTTATCACTGTACACCATTATTTAAAACCACTATGAATTGAATTGTATATGCAAAGCATTTGAAATTGGCTGAATAACTTCTTTCTCTGGGAGTAGGCTAATTCATTCATTCAATGTCTGCACAGCTGCACTAATGTTGCAGGTGCTCTTGAAATTAAAATCTAAAGTCAAAGGATTCATAAAAAGTGCACTTAGGCACACTTACATTTGATGCAAATGTTTTAACCACTCACTTCAAGACACACATTAAGAGTAAATGAACAAGGAAATCAATTTCAATCAAGATATTTAATAAATTCTTGGCAACATTTCAACTAATTGCCCCACTCTCATGGAAGCAGTGCACTCACTGCACCAACTATGACAGCATTACAGCAATTTATTTCCTAAATACTTCAAGAAAGTCTTCAAGATAGGCCTAAGTTGTTTTTAACATTTTTATTAACGTTTTGCTGCACAATGAACGGACTCTCTTTTTGAGAACTAAATAGACCAAATTGTGGCAATTGAATCTTGATTGCTTAAAAAAACAAGACCTAGAAAATGCTTTTATTAACTTCATCAGGTTTAAATTTGACACGATTGGTGATTTGATGATGATTGATATTTGGTCAAATGTAACCGAACACAGATTGTCATTGAAATCTTTTGGATTTTTTTTAAATTTGTATTTCATATGACAGTACTGTATGGACATTCTGTTTCACAGACGGCTTCTCTACCCACTCAGCTACAGCCGCCCCATAGATTTAGGGCATCCAGCAGACTCAAATTATCACATTTTGAAATGTCTTATTCTGGCCAAGAGGCTTTCCATAAGTGCTGATATAGAGTATATAAACAGCACTTAGATTTGTAGCACTCTGCTCCAGTCATTCTCAACATGTGGGTCGGGACCCACTGGGGGGGTCCCCCACAGGATTTTGGGGGTTGTCCACAGAGGACAGTGAACTGAGTGACAATGTTATTGACTTTTGACCTTTTTAATAGGCCCCACCTTAAAAAAAAAGAGAAAAGACCATTACTGCATCAAAATTAATCAACAAACTATGTATATAGGTCAAACATTGGCCAAATTGTCAAATAAGAAAGAGGCAAACCTTATGAAAATAGCCAATCTTTTTATTAATGTTTTTTTTGTGGCTTTCGCCTTTATTTTATATTTTTTATAGAGGGACAGACAGTAGGCTGACAGGAAATGGGGGAGTGACATGCAGTAAAGGACGTTGGGATCGGGAATCGAACCCGTGCCACACTGCCAGGCTCGGGCAACGGCCAAGGTGCCTGGACCGCTGAGCCACGGCCCAGGCGAAAATAGCCAATCTACAAGCTCACAGTGCCTCACGTTTGTGAGGAGGTGTGAGCTTGCAGATCGGTTATTTTCACAAAAGTTAGGTGTGGAACCGAGTCAAACAAAATGTACAGTAATACCTCAATATCTACATTCCAATTGACATTGCTTGTCAGGGTGAGGGGGTCCCCTGGCTGCACCCCAGTTCACATGATCATTTGGGGGGGGGGGGGTCCCCCTCTATGGGGTCCCCAGTTCACATAATTTGATTATTTTGGGGGGTCGCAGACTTGCGGCCTGAAGATGTTGAGAACCACATGCCTGTATAGCCCCAAAGTAGCAAGCTATATAGTGTGCAGGAAAACTTTTGCGTTGCTTGGCAACAGTCAACAACCCCAGTCCAGTTGTGGAACAATTTCTGTTAATAACCAATACATAGTGCTTGAGAAATGGTGCACACAACAGCAATAGCCTATATCACGCTCAAGGTGATGATTACCTCCGGCAATTGGCCTCGCGGCATGCCCACACAACTGAATCACAGCAGCGTACTCCCTCTCATGTGACATTGCTTAACCCATTCTGACCTGAGATCAGATTCTAAAAATGTCGTCTACATCCTGACAGTTTTCATTCTGACCTGAGATCAGATTCTAAAAATGTCTTCTACATCCTGACAGTTTTCCATTCTGACCTGAGATCAGATTCTAAAAATGTCTTCTACATCCTGACAGTTTTCATTCTGAACTGAGATCAGATTCTAAAAAATGTCTTCTATGTCAGTCGCTCTTCGATTTTTCAAAAATAGCAGACCTACAAGCTCGTAGCGCGCCACTCGGTGGTGCGCTATGAGCTTGTAGATCTGCTATATTTAAATAGCTAAAGCATAACGTAATGCTAACACCAAAACGGGTTCCCGTAAAGAATGGGTTAAATGATTACATCTATCCACTATTAGAAAAATCCATTAAACATCTCTCTCTCTCTCGCCCTCCCCCCTGTTGTCTTAACCTTAAACCCAGCCAGTCTGTGCGCTGTGCACGCTGTGAGTCAGTCAGTGATTTATTTATTTATTTTTTGCCAATCACTGTTCCCCACCTCTTGGTCTGCCTCCACCTGGGTAGGCCAGAAGCCATCCCAATGATTTCCTGTCACAGGCACTGCCTACACACAAGGGCCTCATCTCTCAGTAGTTGTTTGTAATTTTTCACCAGACACAGGACTCCCTGCTCTATTAGGGACATTAATGCTCGCTCTCGCTCTCTCTCTCTCTCTCTCTCTCTCTCTCTCTCGCTCTCTCTCTCTCTCGTTTGCTTTATTTTTACTACAAGATGCTTAAATGTTGTGTAGAGTGTTGTGGGCTTTTATACTTGAGCTCGGATTGAGCTCGGATTTGAATGAAAAGTTCACATTTGAAAGAAAACAAATTATACAACAGGTCGTTTCGAGGAAGCAGTCTGATTGGTTGAAACAGCCGTGGTTCAAACCGTGGTTCAAACAAGCACCACTAGTCTCCACACCTAATGAAAACAAAGAATTCAGCTGCTCTGTTTTCCCAGAGTGCAGCAAACTCGGTGGCTAGGCTAGCTAATTTCTTGGGACATTTGTGGTCGAAGGGACTACATCCGTCATTCAAAAAAATAGTTTTTTCAGCGATTTTCTTAGTTTTAAGGGTAACTGTTTTATAATTGCAATATTACACGAGAGGGTGTGGTTTAACGTGATTATTTAACTATGTCTCGTTCCTGACCACATCACTATCGTGGCAATAATCACGTTAAACCACACCCTCTTGTGTAATATTGCTTAATTCTCACATTACCGGTATGTTTTCCTTTCACTTATAGGCTATCCTCTTTATATCTGCCATCTTCCCTGACCCCCCCCCCCTCCCACTCATTCTCTGACTCATCTCGTCAGCAGGCCATCCTGCTCATGGTGTGTGTGTGTGTGTGTGTGTGTGTGTGTGACCGACCGCTCAACGTTTTACCTCCCATATAATATTGCACCTGCATTATTACATACATTCCTGCACTGATCTGCTAACATTTTGCAGACTGCTCCCCCACCCTACATGTCTTTTGAGGTTCACTTAGCACTCACGCTCTCATGCTTACTTCAATTGCTCCTTTGTGATTTATTTGCATCAAATTGCTTTTTGTGTCTGTGTGGTGTAGACACTATTGTGGGCCTCTTCCTGTACTCAAGAAAAATAATAAGTCTGCACACTGTTTTGAAAGCTCCCCAAAAACCTTTATTTAACAAGGCGGGGGGAAAAGAACACCTCTGTGGCCTTTGTCAGGTATATCTATTCATATACCTGATGAAGGTCACAGAGGCCCAAACGTGTTTGTTTTTTTCCCCCGCCTTGGTAAATAAAGTTTTTGGAGACCTTTCAAAACGGTGTGCAGACTTATTCTTTCTTGTTTGTTCTTTTCGTTCGAGCACAGGAAGAGGAAGGGGGTGCATACTTAGTTTAGACTAGTCATTGGTTAGACAAGTGGTCAGGAGGTGCACGCACATCCCAGGCTAATTCTCCTAACCACCTTTGTTGCACTAGCTTGTACGATTCATATAGAGCGTCGCAGTCCCACCCCCTAGAGAGACCCGGAAAATAAATCCCTGTTCATTTTCCTCATAGACTTTTCAGAAAGTATTTATTTAAAGACGTTTACGCCGTGGACAAAGCCAACTCTTGTCGTGACAAATCATGACAATAAACACAATGTTCTGGGCCAAACAAAGAATTAGAAAGTAGAACAAACTGCAAGGTACAACACTTTCTTTGTAAGTATTTGTTTGGTCCAAAATATTGTGTTTGTTGTCATGATTTGTCACGACTCGAGTTGGCTTCGTACGATGCTTAAAAGGTCTTTAAATAAATAAGTTTTGAAATGTCTATGGGAAAAATGCTTTGGGATTCATTTCCTGGGCCACTCGTCGTTCTGAAAGGGGGCGGGACTGCGATGCTCTATAGTGGCATATCTTCTTCAGCCAGACAGTTATCCTGTCATAAAATGCAGAGGAGACTCGTGTTGTAGTTTTAACAGCACAAAAGTAGCCCTATACAATCATGCAGAGACAATTTTCAGATTATATTGTTATTGTTGAGAAAAGTAAAGACCCTTTTTGTTTGGCACAAACAGAGGGGAAAAATACAATTTACTTTGAAAAATAAAACCATGAATGTCTCTTTGTCTATCTCTGTTGATTATTCTGTTATTAAATTACAGTAAAATAGCTACAAATGCAAATTTGAACAAAATTATGGTTTTCACAAGGTATCATAATATTGCCCACAACATGTATAATTGCCCCTGTTAAGTATAACGTTTTGTGCGCCTCTACTCATTGTGTCACAGTCCTACAGAGGGCAATGTTGTCTGCAGTACGTCCTGAACGTGACGTCACTGACTATACCTCTGTCACCTGCACTGCTACCTGTTCCGGTGTTCGATGATGTTGTTGTATTGATAATACAGAGCAGAGCGGCAACACAGCCGTATCATTGCCGCCTGATAAAATAAATATGCCTACAAGGCTAAAGATAGTCTACCGAGTCTAAGAGTTCTATTAAATCTCCACCGTAACTATGCTGAACAGCCCCCATCTCAACAAATTCCAAGAGCGAGTTTCAGCATCAACACGCAGGTGCAACACATTGTTAATTAGCAAGCTGCTGCAGTGTCTGGCGGCAATTTCAAGATTCTGTGTGGCAGAGAGTGCAGACTGAAGTTTTCATACAATTGTGTGCAACTGTGCACTGTGCAGCATCTTGTACACTAGGCTAAAATGAAAAGGAAGCAACCCCAACCTGCCCTACAATGTATACCTGCATCCCTTTTAAAAAAAATACTTTGCGAATGCCCCAGCAGCAGCAGCAGCAGCAGCAGCAGCAGACGACAGTGACGACTTCATTTTGAGCCCCCGGCTAATAACAGCAGCAGTGTAGGCTACAGGTAAACAATGCTACTGCTAAACCCTGCCCTATGCTATTTAAAATTTCTGACATTGTAAGCTTCAAGGCAGGGGTCAGTCAAAATGTAAATGTAAAAAATGTAAATGTAAAATAACCAGGCTATAATAGAAAGTTTCACACGCACGACACATGCGTGCTCGTGCTTTTTCTGAACTGACTTGCCTATATTTTAGTAAAGTGTATACTGTGTTATGCTATATAGTACGGTAAGTCCCAGATTGATAGCATTCTACATAGCAGAGTACTGTACCTGTCCAAATCTATTTATCTCATTCTACAATACAGCCATGCATACAAACAAACAAGTTTAATAGCGTGTTAGAGAAGGCTGGCCCATGCATGGTGCTTTTTGTCAGTGGTAGAAGAGGTACTTATTTTTTACTTGAGTAAAAGTATCAATACCACAATGTAGAAATGCTCTGTTACAAATAAAAGTCTGGTAGAGTAGAAAGTAGCTAGGCTAATTAAAATGATAAATTATTAATACTCCACCCAAAGTAAACAAATAAATAAAAAAATAGCTTACCTCACAATTGCACTTAAGTACAGTATAGGTAGCCTAAATGTACTAAGTTACTTTACACCACTGCTTGCACAGGAATATTTTGGGAGATGCTTATAAAGTATAACCCTTGCAGTTGCTAAACTCTTTATTGACCCTGACTAAGTGCTGTGCATTTATCTTATCTTAACCCATTCAGGACGGGAACCCCTTTTGGTGTTTTAAGGATTATGTTATTCTTTATCTATTGAAAAATAGCAGATCTACAAGCTCATAGCGATGAACCGAGTGCCGCGCTACGAGCTTGTAGATCTGCAAAAAAAATTTAATCGTTAAAAATTAAAATGTTGCGCAAATCTTTGAATATATATATATATTCTTTCAGCGCAAACGTTTTTAACTCAAATTTTTGCTTCTTGGGGGTGCCTGGAACAACATATTTTCAGATGGGGGCCCGTGGCCAAATACAGATAATTCTGGGGGTCCTTGACATGAAAAAGGTGGAGCGGCCCTGACAGGTTTTTCAGAAAACTATTAGGATTAAGAAAACATTTTTGTAGAATCGTCCTCAGGTCTAAATGGGTTGAACCAAGAGATGAATATGTATATGTTGGAAAGAGAGGATTTCCCCTCTGGGTGATCAGTGCATGGAGTCCAGTGCAGCAGAGTTAATCTCTTAGATTATTACGGAAATCCTCATTACCATTTTATTTGATCCCCTTTGTGTGAATATATACTTTACTGTATTCTCACAAAGACTTTAAGCTTTTTCAATAACATGTATATCATAAGTGTAGTTTGATAATTTTCTACACATGCCAAACAATACCTTTCTCTCAAATATTCTCAGTGTATGTCGTCTCCACTGTGATAAAGGGATGCAATTCAATTTGACAAACATTTTATTTATTGCATACAATACAAATGATTGGAATGAATAAAGAACAGGTCAGCTCCATATATGGAGATCTAATGGTGACAGCGAGGGAAGTGTCTTGAGTGTACAGGGTTTGATGAGTCTGGCCATATATTGAGCGTGTCTTTCTTGAGTGTACAGGGTTTGATGAGGTCAGATCAACATATGGAATGTCAGAACAGGTCAGCTCCATATATGGAGATCTAAGGGTGGCAGTGGGGGCAGTATCTTGAGTGTACAGGGTTTGATGGGGCCCAGGTAGCCTTGTAGGGCCGGGCCTTAATTTTCGGGCCTGTTGAGAATAACTCCGGGCGTGGCTGCACTAATAACTTTGCGGCGGGCCCCGATAGAGTTTGAATGGACGGGTATCGGCACGTGTGTGCTCCTGTCCGACCCGAGAGTTGAGATACTTGGGCAAAAACTGAGAAGTTCTGAAGCAGCAGACAGTCAGAGGCAGACATTTCGGAGTTCCGTTTTTATTGCACAACACAAATGCATACAGTTTTGACCTCTTACGTAGGACCAAAGGGCACAGTTATTTGTGGGCACCTCCTTGAAGGGACACGACGGTCAGAAATCATCTCCACATGATTGACACCCTAACCTGCAGCCTTAGAATGCAAATAGTTATCGCTATTTACGATGGAATACCAGCTGGAGACCCCTGGGGTGCCTAAACTCTTTGTCACGACATGTCCAGTTGGTCAACATCTAAAGTTAACTTTAGCCTATATTTGAACAGTAATTAAGACCTATGGATGTGAAATAACAGTGAACGGCGGTTCATTTATGAATAATATATACTTCACGTGTGTGCTTGTGTGAGTGTAGTGTGTGTGTGTGTGTGTGTGTGTGTGTGTGTGTGTGTGTGTGTGTGTGTGCTCAACAAGTACACCTATCACCATTAAGACGCCTGAGGGCGAGAAGCGAGCGTGCACGCATCCGCCTGGGTGACAGCAGACTGCTGGGCGAGCACTGGCGCTTTGGCATGGGGGGTCAGATCAACATATGCGTAGAGAGTGTCACAGGGCAGCCCGTGCCCTAGACAATATCAAGGACCTCGCACACAGACCACACAGCGAAGTCAACTTGATCATTGACAATCCAGCTGCATTGGAAGTGACTGTTCATATATTGTACAATGAGATTTCTTTAGCAATTAACACAATGATTGAAAGAGTTTTAAAGATGTTTATATTTGTATTTATTGACAGTTGACACTGAAGTTGCATTGTGTCTGTCTGTCACCTGTCTCCCCTCTGCAGTGCTGGCACTCCTCTCTAGATTGGAGGGTGCCAAGTACTGTAGAGGAGGAGGGGTGTTCGTTCATGTTTGTATTATGTTTGGTCTTGTTTATCTTAGGTTCTCTAAATTAATTGGACCTGTGAAATTGAGTGTAGTTGTACATTTAATATTCCTAAAATATAGTAGGGTGGAAGAATTACTCGTAGGCCTTAGTTGGCCGTGTGGTTGAGTTAATTAATGACCTTGCTGATTAGAGGATGGTTTGCCCCACCTGTTTAAGAGCAGGATTGCTGCAGGTGGAGGCAGTTCAGTCTCACTTGAGGCTAGGTAAGAGACAACAGGGGAGAACTGCCAGCCAGGGAAAAGCCTGTAACAGTTCCTGCTTGTCTCTTGAGTGTACATAGTGTTCATTTAGTTTTACTGGAAAGTTGTTTTGGCCAGACTTTGTCGCCGACTTGCACTGCACTTTCAAGGTAAATAAAAAGCCAAAAATGTTCTGTGGACCTGTCAACTTCCTGGAGCTTCTGGCCAATGTGTGTGTGCGTGTGCGTCTTTGTTTATTTTTGTGATACTCTTCCTATGGAATTAACAAACTTAAGAGACTAAGACTTTGTCTCTCAGTGCTCTACCCTGTTTTCCCCTCCGTCTATCATATCGAGTCCACTTCTCCCCGTCTCTGTCTGTAGATGTGAATATCATGAGCCTCATAAAAACAATTGTGTCTGTCACCTCACCTCCCACGGTGTCCACACTGCCATCTCTCTCTTGCCCGCAAAGCAGACATGTACAATGTATATAGACAGTTCATAGGCTACACTACTGTACATACTTCATAGGATATACATTGCTCAGCCGCTCTAATATTGGTGTCATTGTGTCTTTGCAGCCACGGCAGAGTTGAGTGACGTTCCGACGCACAGTGTTCCATCACCGTGTCTGGTGCAGATCCGACAAGGTGGGAGAGAGACCGTGGGAGAAAACGGACTATCACCCCTCGATGGGACAATGACAACACCAGGACAGGTGAGAGGGTTGAGGGGGTTGCGTGCGTGTGTGTGTGCGCTCGCGCACAGACATGTCAATGATAGCATCTTACCTCAGCAGTAGACATTTCGGTTCTTTATGTTCTGTGTAGGATGTGCGTGTATATCTGATCCAGGAACAGATTAAGACTCACAGGGGCCCCTTGGGCTTATTATCTTTCTCAGGGCCCTCTGAGTGATACCCAGAATTAGCCTGACCTAAGCAGAGACATTTCTGGTCTAGAGGGGCGGGTCGTGCCTCAGAAATGCGCGCACCCTGATTGGATCTCATCGATCTGTCCGTCACCCCCGGCCCCTCCTCTCCCCCCTAGTGCAGCACTACATCACATCATTTAGAGCGACGCCCACCCGGAAGGGTTGACTCCCACTTTTAGACTGGTTCAGCCCACGGCTTTTTCCAGGCTTTCATCTTTCGCACAGACGAAATGAAAGCCTGGGTATCGAGGCTACCCAGAATAGGCAGGTGGACACGCAAACGCAGTAATCGGATTGTAAGGCCTTTGTTGGTCAAGAAAGCTACTGTAGAGAACCGTTTACAGGACTTACGCCGTAACAGGGTTTGAGTGTAATGGGTTTGATGAGGTCGGATCGACAAATGGAATGCCCGAGCAGGTCAGCTCCATGTATGGGAGATCTAAGGGTTTGATGAGGTCGGATCAACATATGGAATTAATTCTGTACTGGCCATGGTGCACGCATCCGCCTGGGTGACGGCAGACGGAAGACTGCTGCTGCTGTCAGAACAGGAAGGGCGGGTGGGGAAGGATATGGAGATCTAAGGGTTTGAGGTCCGATGTAGAGTTGCTGGCCGGCTCCTGCAGTCTAGGTGATGATCCAGTCTTCTCCATGTATGGCTATCCAGGGTTAGGTGAGAATCAGTGTCGCGATCTCATTATATGGTGGCGTGACGTGACGCGAGGCGTGATGTCATGGAGATCTAAGGGTCTCCATGATGTCATGTGATGGAGACGTGATGTCACGAGGCGTGACCATAACATGGAGGTGTGGGTGACTAAAGGCCTATTCATAGTCTGGATTTTCGGTGGTGAGGTGACCACTGCTCCGGTGGTGAGCTGACCACCGGAGCTGAAATAATGTTGAGCGGTGGTGAGTAAAAACAGAGAGAAGGGCTGGAGCGGTGGCGGTGGTTTGCTCTTCACCGCGGCTCGTGACGTCATGTTGTAGTTCGATGGTCACCCCACCACTGAAAATCCAGACTATGTATGAGCCTTAACGGTGCGTTGTGTGACTAATGGACGTGACTAACGGACAGGAGATTCAGGTTTTCATAGTAAATGCGACCTACCGTCGCAACAAGTTGAAATATGGAGATAGTGATAGTGATACAAGGTTTCTGCCCGACAGCGCTGATATTGTCTTGGTTGTAGTGATGGAAATAAAGATGGACTCCGCCTGCCTGTGGTTCATTTTCACATGGTCAGCCCATTAAGTAATGGGCACATGGGAATCCATTTTCCAAGCTATTCATATCGGTCAATTTGACCATGACCATTTAATTTGATAAATGGGCTGCATTATCTGTCTAATTTCTGAAAGCAGCAGCAACTGAGTCTATTTATGCCAGGGGTGAAGAAAAGGATGAATACGAGGGGTAAATATGTTATCGTATCAATCATACTGGTTAATTAAAACGTCTATAATATATTCATATTAAAACGGATTTGTTTTGCCATCGTTGTCCTTGCTCGGGCAGAGCCATGGCTCACTGAGTGGTAGAGAAAGGGCTGTTGTTGGCAGACCTATTTGGTGGATCTGTCTGAATCCACGTTAGCCTTATTATATAGGCTCGTTTTGAATTATGAATAAATGCACTGCCCTCCGCTCTCCCCAACTCTCTCTCACACACACACACACACACACACACACACACACACACACACACACACACACACACACACACACACACACACACACACATACACACACACACACACACACACACATTTTTTTCCCATCAATATTTATAGAGAAATAAAAAACATAAGAGTAACTAAAATGAATTGGACAGCCAACTAGTGCTGCACGATTCTTCACAAAATGAGATTGCATAGGTGTCTGAATCTAGATATCGAACTTTTTTCAATTAATTGTGAAGCGCGTCTGTCTGTCTGTCTGTCTGTCTGTCTGTCTGTCTGTCTGTCTGTCTGTCTGTCTGTCTGTCTGTACTGTGTGACATCAATAGAACAATCAGCAGTCAGTAGTCACAATATAACTCGGCTCTTATAGTCACCGTGCGAGATACAGTACATCCTACAGTATGTAAACAATTTATTCATAGCACTGTTCTTTGATTTGACATTATGTTACTCCAAATGTACACTAACGGCATACTGTACATGTCTTCTCCAAGCAAACTCTCGAGCACAACATGCAATGACTTATTTCAGTTATTATTGGCGTGTCTCCAGCCCCTGAATCTCTAGCCGTGCCCATTAAAAAATATGTTCTTCTGGCGATGAAGTCAAACTAGCCTGAGCGTCGGGCTAAGTTATTACCATCATTTTAACTAACTGAAAGAACAGTTGTTTTATACGGGTCTGATGGTGGTTTTAACATTATGTTACATTAATGTGATTGATTAGAAACCCAACTCGTACCATTTACTGTACCATTCTGGGAAGAAAAAAAAACATCCCTTTTTGGGTTTAGAAAAATGTAGAACTTTCAAAAGTGCCTATTTTATCTACAAATGCCTAGTGGCTCCCCTTCCCCTAAGGGAATGTATTCATAGGAAGAGGGACAGTGGCCGTTGCACTATAGGTCAGACTCCAGAAGGGACTGCGAGCGAGGCCCACCACAGGCAGACCACCCTTGGACAAAAATGTCCTCAACAAAAGGTTGTTCGGACTGGCACCGTCTCCCAGTTGCCTTAACCCTCTAAGACCCAGCGTTGCTTTTTAGCAACAATTTTATTTTAATTACTAAATTATTATTTTTTTCTGTTCTTTTTTCACCTAAACGTCATCAGTGATGTTCATTGCAATGCCATTTCAATGCCATTGGTCATGATATTTGCATATAAATACCCCCCACAGAGGCTGAAATTCACACAAATAAAAAATGTCTGGACTCTGTGCAATTTTGAACATTTTTTAACCTAAGACTTTTGACCTTTACCCTAATAAAAGTAGGTAAAATTGTAATATATGTTTTTTTGTGATCATTAGAATGTCTAGATTCTAGACATTCTAATGATCACAAAAAAACATATATTACAATGTTCTAGACTCTAGAACATGTTTTATTCATTATTGTGAAAGATATCCCCCAAATGTAAATTATTAAATTATTATAATTATATAATTATTATATAATTATTATACATTTTTCATCAAACTTTTTATTATTATTTTTTTAACATATTTTTTAGTCTTAGTCCTAGTAGTACAAAGTAGTAGTAAGGTTGAAATCTATTTTTTGCAAGTAGAAATTAATGCGGGTCTTAGAGGGCTTAGGGTGAGCCCCACCCTCCCACATTCTCAGCCTTCAGAAATGAACCAGACATGTGGTGATATTTTTATAGACTAGCTCTAAATTAGTTTTTAATTTACCGGTATGCTTATTGTTGATTGTTGATGTACCTTCAGTTAACTTATGTTGTATCGTTGTTATATTGTAATCTTTTTTCTGGGGCAAATGTTTTCCGAAAATAGCGACAATATTTCTTATGACTAGAACTCTGTCTACTTGGCATTACTCCAAAGTATACCGTGTTGCTTGGATGACATTAATTTCAGAATGGTATAGAAACATGCTTTTAACAGTTCTGTCATAATTGTGTTAACTTTTAATGTAGCCTATTTATTCTATTTTATTTACTAAATTAAATCGTCCTTGGTCTCATTAAATACGCCATGATGTTTAGCCAACAGGAGAAGGTTATGTACTTATATTATCCCATTTTGGGCGTGGAACCCCTTTTGGTGTTTCAAGCATTCTGTTATACTTTAGCTATTGAAAAATAGCAGATCTACAAGCTCATAGCGCACCACCGAGTGGCGCGCTATGAACTTGTAGGTCTGCTATTTTTTTTTATCGTAAAAATGCGGCACAAATCTTTGAACAGGTGTATATATATATTCTTTCAGAGCGAACGTCAGGCCTAAATGGGTTAAATATGTTTATGGGGGAAGCTGTGACTAGACAGTGATGTACTGTATTGGCCGCAGTATATGGTCCATCACATCTCTAAACCATTACTTACCTCGTCCTTCGTGTCATTCAGGGCCCTTTGGGGGGTACAGACGATGTACCGCAGCACTAAACGTCTATTTGCCCGCAGGTTTTTTTTGATCTGCTGGGAATCCATGCATCTGCTTTTGACATCCCCCCCCCCCTCTAGTCATTCATTCTTCATTCATAACCGATGGGGACATGTTTTATCCCCGTTTCTGGTCAGACTGAATGCATTTCCTTTTGGGACACGGAAGACTGATATCTTTGGTATTTCTTTTTGCTAGGCCGATGCCTGTTGGGATTGGGAACGATGGGAGTGCATGCCCCTCCGGTTAAGCAATAGCCTACCCATTGTGCCCATTATCGGGTGCAAACGACGCACTCTCTCTGGTCCTCTCTGCGCCATGGACAAATTCACTCACACATTTGTAGAAGAATTTATAGAAGGATCACATCTCAGTTCAACAATTGAATAAAGAAATTGTATATTTTTAACACCGGTGTCTCTAAACTATAGGCCAATCTTTGACATTTTCTAAAGTTAGCATTGTTATTTTATTTCCCAAATGGCGGAAAAGGGCCGAGCTGTGTTGTGACTGTGAGTTTGCTATTTGTTGTGGTTTTTGTATTTCTTCCAGTTTTTCATGTGTTTATGAGCTGACGGTACTTAATTAGACCCCTTGGTGTGGTTGTTATGTGCAATGATGTCTTCCCTATAGGGTTTATTCCTGGAGGCTGAAACCTTGACAGTCAAATGTGCCAATGAAAAAAACTGTGATATAGTGACATCACAATATCAGCCCCTCCCCTAATCACATGTTTTAGGTTGGGGGAAAAAATCATGGCACCCATGGAAGGGGTGTATGGGTGGGTGGTAAAGTGATGGGGGGGGGGGGGGGGGTGTGTGTGTGGCTCTCTTAAGCCTCTTAACATGCACGTTTTAAGAGGCTGTGATGAGTGAAACTCGGGGGGGTTGATGGGGGGTGCGGTGTGGCAGTGACAGAATAGACAGTTGATGGGCTTGTGAGACGAAAAGAATCCTGATCTATACTTTGTCAGTCGCCGAAAATAGCCAACTGTTTTGCAAGTTTTTTAAATGAGGCATAATAAGTGGACGGTTTGATCTGATGCTCATACTGTCCAGGTTGTAACTAATCAGAATCCCTATATAGCAAGAGCCTTTCAAAAGGCTCCAATACATTCAGAACAGCGCTGCTCCACTCCACTGGGCTCCCTGTCTCATTTCGGACCGAATACAAGATCTCACTGCTAAACCCACCATTGCATCCACGGCAACGCTCCCTCCTACCTCAAAGAATTAGTCACCCTTCAACCCTCCACCCCGCTCCCTCCCTCCGCTCCTCAAACACTAACCGCCTCAAACCCGTTAAGACCAATGACGTGCGCCCCATGGGTGACCGGGCCTTAATTCTGCTCGGTCGCCCCCGAACTGTGGAACGGCGCCCTCCTCCCCGCCCACCTGCGAGCACCACAGTCGGTTGACTCATTTAACCCATTTAGGCCTGACCTATGGCAGACCTACAAGCTCGTAGCGCGCTATGAGCTTGTAGATCTGCTATTTCTTTATAGCTAAATTATAACAATGTTTAAAACACAAAGGGGTTCCCGCCCAAAATGGATTAAGAAGAGAGAAATTAAGACTTTCCTTTCTTATGTTTTTAGATTCTAACGAATGTAAAGTGCGTTATGAATCAAATCTATTATAATGTATTATTGTTATTGCTGTTATTACTGTATAGGCCAGTTGTTCTCAAGGTTTTCATGCCAAGGACCCCCACATTGATATATATTTGGTCTCGCACCCCCCCCCCCCCCCCCCCCCCATGAGAGAAGATTGGTGAAAAAAAGATTCAAGACCATTTTAGCTAAATGGGAGGGTCAGTGGCCGCGCCCTTATTCTTGTCGGTGACCCTCTGAAACCCGCTCAGCGACCATTGGGTGGTCCCCTGGCCCCACTTTGACAAGCACTGCTGTGGGCTGGCTGGGGATCTGTAACGGTGGATGGAGCACGCGGTGACGGGCCAGTATGCTCTGCTCTGTGAAGCATGTTAAATCATTCTGGGCGGGAACCTCATTATGTTACGCTTTAGCTTTAGAAAAATAGCAGATCTACAAGCTCGTAAGCGCGGCACTCGGTGCTGAAAATTGAAACTGATATTTAAAAAAGTTCAGGTCTAAATGGGTTAAATCATCCTCTTCAGCAGGATATTTGTTCCTCAGTTATGTCACCCTGCTACTCTGGCAGAGTGACAGCCTGCCATCAATAGGTTTTATTAGTGCAGTTATCTCCGCCTGGGAGCTGAATATTTCCCCCCTTTGTGTCTACAGTAGCAGTGCTCAGCGATAAAGCTATCAGCAGAGCAGCACACTTCTTCTTCCCCCCCCCCCGTTCTCCATGCGGGCTGAGCATTTGCCACATGGTCATACATCATAAGGGTGAAGATATGCTTAAGAATGCGGCAATCTTTTTGACAACTTGTTTTGATTATGACGGTGACGACACATACTGCAGGTTTACTTAAGGAAAAGAGCAATATGGGGCATGACTTCTGTTGACTGATATTTCTTCCCGCAGTTGTTTTTGTCCTGTCTCTTGTGACATTATTTAGTTGTTGGGACATTCTTTTCTTCAAATAAGATGTGCATTTCGGTCTTGCTCCACGTACTGCATACATTATTTACTAAGTGGCATTTAAATGAGGCAAATTATAACAGTCGAGTAGCTAAATGTAATCAATGCACACAGAAATAGTTCAGTTTGCTTAATACTGTTTCCCAAGGGGAGTTGAATTTACAGAGTAATTAGTTGAGTAGAATATACCCCCCCATTTACCCCCAAGCCTGTCTTGCTCTCATCTGCAAAGTTTACATTTGGTAATGAATTAAGAGCCTTGTGTTATTAATTTCTTTTTTCCCTTTTTTTTTTGCTGACATCTCTATAAGCTAAGGATAAGCTAGGCCTAAATCAGGAAAAATGCAGACAAAGCACATCGCAGTCCAAGGAAATCTTAGTGAGAAGAGCTTTCAGTGAAAGATAACGGCAGGTATATTTTTCTGCCTTTGTATGGTTCATAAAATGTCCTGGTTTTGTTGTAATTATGTAAAAATGCTTTTAGGGGAATCTTTTTCACATACATTTCTTTAAAAAACTAAAGTTTTCACATTCACATGTGTACTGTATAAAACAAAACAAGTTTATAATGTGCTAGAACTCCTTATAAAGCAGTAAAAACAAGAGCGCCATGGGTGCATTGTATAATAACCATGAAAATCAAGAGGAACATTATGGTATTACTTGGTTTGAATGTGCAGAATGATCCTGAAACATGAACTTGTTTGTGTTAACTTTGTACCGAGACCCCTATGAAGCTTCTTTAAACCTTGGTAGTCAGACCAGTGAAACATTATATACTGTAGTTACCGGTATACAAAAAAATGACCTTGGACTCAAGATTGTGCACAACATACTGAAACTCATTCAGGCTGTCTTTTGTACTGAACAGTTCCATGACGTTTCAATACAATTGCACTGGATGGGCGGGCAAGTGGTAGTCTCGCGTAGCCAGACAACTATTCCACAATCTCCGAGTGCCATATAGAGTCTGGGACTACAGCCCCCGAAATCCGAGTGAGGAAGCTGCCATTTCTAGTGTTCACGAAAATATATTTAAAAATATCTTTAGAGCTTATTCAGTCCTTTTCTGCTAAGCAACAAGCTATATATGCTCAGATAATTTCTATTATGTTGGGATACATTTGCGCGACTGTAAAGACGAAACGGAAGTGGCGAGGAGTCTCCACTTTTCTATTTGACTCATGACGGCTCTTCCGTTTCTCCAGACTGTATGACGAAAGCATTTGGAAATTGCGTCTGGTAACGCGAGACTATAGGCAAGCGGGGGTACAGACAGACAGACAGACAGCAAAGTGTTCCACACTGTTCCCCACCAAAGTTCTGGAGCCTGGTGCTTTCAAATGAGCTCATAGCAGGGGTTAAGTATTCTACGGTAAAAGTAAAACACAAGGTAATAGGCTGAGTCTCATAGTGTTTCAGAAGACCTTCTGAGGGTGAGAATCTAACAAAGACTGCAAAGCTCACAAATGACTGCAGACGAATGACTTACAGTATCTACCAGATGCAGGTTCTCTTAAGCCTCACACCAGCATGCCATGAAAGGCACTGTGTGATCCCTAACGGATAGACAGCATCGGATGCTTGCGTCGAGAAATGCTCCCATTGTTTTTTTTTAACGGCTGCAATCAAATTGCAAGAGGTGTCAGTCAGGTGAGTGCGTCAAAACCTGGGCACTTTTTCTAGTTATTTTGTTTTTCTCCCTAGGACTCACATTTGTCATAAAGGGGTGTCTCTTTCATGACATTATAATAGGAATATGCTCATTATTGTTGAAAGGCTAGGTCTTTATAACCTCACCTGCAATACGTTGGGCTGATCCTATCTCCAACGTTGCACTGTGAAATGACAAACATCATACAATAAACAATACTGGAAATCGTGTTGAAATATATGGCAACCTAACATGCAATAGCCTACTGCGTGTTCCCGTGGGGAAGTCATGACACTCCAATAGATGAAATCACTAGACTATGTGGCTTATTACCCCACAGTCAGTGCCAGTGTTCATTATTGTACACTGTTTTTTGTGTTGGAACATACATACTTTAGGGCAGTGGTTCACAAACTTTTTCATGTCAACGACCCCCAAATTGACACCAATGAGCCCGCAGACCCCCATTTGAAAAGATATGCCAGGGACATCCATAAGAGAACATATTTTTACGGATCTAGCCGTGATTCTCAACCATTTTAATTTCAAGGACCCCCACTTTGACCTGAATTATAGCCTACGGACCCCCATTTAATGGCATTTCTATCCCTGGGACTGACAAATATCTGACGAAGCACTGACGAAGGTCTTAGGACCGAAACGTTTGCTTTTTAATTGCACTTTGAGCACAGAGCACTTTAAGAGCATGATAAAATAAAGTCTCCGTCTAAGGAGTTTTTACTTCTATTTTCTATACGGTCTTTTCCTGTCAAAGTATCTCTGGGCCCCCAATTTATATTGTGAAATCAAAGTAAATTGAACTCTGAGAGTGTACAAATGGTAACTTGCATGGTAACTTGCATGGTGATCACAGATGAGCTAGGTACATTTTATACTAATTCAAATAATTATAATTAAATATTTCTCAAAATAATGCAACCGGCTTATTGGTATCACAATAGATTCTTACACCGCCAGAACACGTGAGGGAAAAATCGGGGTACATTTTTAAAACCCACCACGTCCGCCAGCCTTGGATGGTAAATAAATAAACAGAGATTGTTGCGATGTGGTCATATTATCATAATGCAGTGGCTAATTAAAGGAAAGAGTGACTCGTATGTGCTTTAACCCCCCTGAACCATTAAGTGACCTGAAGCACTATCGTTTACTGTTGTATATAGACCATTGCTTCGGCGATAATTTATTTATATGTACAGTAGCATGGTTACGATTTCATGCAATGCTGTACATTCCTCCCATTTGTTGGCAACTGTGTAATGTACAAGGCTCCCACGAGGCCACGCTTCCAGCATGGCATACTCTGTATGGCCCTCAGTTCTGCGACAATAGTGGGCTCATCTGTGTGCTTATGTAACACCGATAAGCATACGGTCTTCCCGCATGCTACTACATTCTCTCTCTCAACGGCACATATATATATATACATCACCCTGGGGCTGAAAGAGAGTAAATTACATTTGTTCCACTGTTGTGGCAGATATACAGTTCTCTGGTCTGGTCTCGCTGGTGTTGTCCTGCCACAAGAGCACATGTATTATGTGCTGGATCTTCGTACCGATCCCGAGTGCTCTGAGAAAGGGAAGCGCTTCGAGGTAATTCAGTTGGCATTCAACCGAGTCTTCCAACAAATACAGATCTTGATCTGTCTCTGTTTCACACATTATAGCTGAGGTTGAGTTCGCCTGCCGGTGCATGGAAATGGTACCAGAAATAAGCAAAATGACTCTAGCTGTAGAGAATCAACATGGCTTGATTTATTCCTCATAACAGATGCAAGCAACAAAAGGTTGGTGGGACATGCCGGATGCACCACGATGGATTTGAACCGACAACCTCCGCGGGCAGACACTTTACCACTGAGCCACCAAATCCTGTCAAAAAATGTCTGCATGAAAAAGATCATTGAACAAGCAAATATAAAGCCTGACTTATACATGGCGGACTAGCACGCTGAAAATAACCCTGTCATATAACTGTCATAATGACAGTATAAATTAAGCATAAAGTCTTTGATTTTAAAATCTGCAGTCATACCATACTATACACACTAATCAAAAAGGCCTCTCTTTTTTTCCAATTGTATTATTTCCAACTCTAAAGGGCCATTCACACTGAGCACTATAGTATAACTATAAAGATGATTATATCATTCACTATTGTATTTGATTTAAAACAAAAATGGCGGTGGTGTGAACTCTGCCATCCACTTGACTTTAGAACGATTCTTAAAACTGTATTTTATAATTGGTTAACGTGCTCCTGCTCAGTGTGAATGGCCCTTTAATAATAATAATAAACTTTATTTGTATAGCACTTTTCATACATAAAATGCAGCTCAAAGTGCTTCACAGGGCAGGACACAAAAATAAAATACAATAAAACACAAGTAGTTAAAATGATAGAACAATAGCAGAGAACAAAACCGAATATAAGAACATAAAATAAATAAAAACACATAAAATAAATAAATAAAACTCAACTAAAAGCAAGGGTGAAGAGGTGAGTCTTGAGTTGAGATTTAAAAATGTCTACAGATGGTGCGTGTCTGAGCTCGAATGGAAGTTTATTCCAGGCTGTTGGGCCATAGAAGCAAAAAGCTGCCTCACCGTACTTTTTTGTGCACATACCTTTAGGCACTTCAAGTAGGCCAGCGTTGGAGGACCTGAGGGGGCGGCTAGGGACATATCTAGGTAGGCAGTCACGGAGGTACGGAGGTGCGAGACCATTGAGAGCTTTATAGACAAGTAACAGAATTTTAAAGTCAATCCTGAAAACAACCGGAAGCCAGTGCAGTGATGCCAAAACTGGAGTAATATGTTCTCTCATCCTAGTTCTAGTTAAAACTCTAGCTGCTGCATTTTGGACAAGTTGTAATCTGTCAGTCGCTTTCTTAGACCTGGTTGTATTTGTTCTGTACCATTGGGAAAAGGAGGAGGAAATTTAATTCGTTAGTGTGTGGCAAACTGGCAATAGGATTGGTTGTATCATTTCTCTACAACCTGTAATTTACTTATCAAGCACCTTTTTTACAATCTCTTTTTAGATGGTTGGACTGACTGTAACTTGTTCTTAAGTTTCCTGGTACAAGATTCTTTCCCAATAACAATATTTTATTATCTAGTTCCCTACTAGTTTAAATGTGTTACTTGGAAATTAAAGTACTTACTATACTATTTTTTTCGTCCTACCAAGTGTCCACCAAGTGTTTTTCAATTGTTACATTATTTTCATTTACATACAACTGTACAGTGGTGCTTCTTCGTAAGTAATATGGACCTTTTAAGTAGGATGGAAGCACTTGGTCATATTGGCAAGGAAATGTGTGGGGAGGAATAATTGTCCTAACAGACTAAATTGGGAGAAAATAAAGGGTATAATTTAGTGATGCACCGAATATTCGTCCGCAAAAACTATTCGGCAGAAAATTGGCTAAAAATGCATTTTCGGCTTATTCGGTTTCGGCCCGATAAGGCAGAACATGTCACCGAATAGTGTATGCAATTAATGCATTCAAAAGAGCTGAATAAATGTTTTATCGACCCATAATAGTGATTATTATTATAAGTTAAGTTCACCTTCTTTTGCCATAAATCAGGTAGCTTTAAGGTACGGCCATGACAGAAAGAGGGGAAGAAAGAGAGCCTCAGTTTTACAAAGAGAAACATCACATCATCGACATCATTGATCAACATCTAACTGGATCTAAAAGTATATTGAGAAACAATTCACTTTATGGACATTAATCCATTCTAGGCTTTCTGCTATTTTTGGAAAAATCGTGAAAATGTGGCACAAATCTTGAGTCACAGTGAATATTTTTAACTCAAATCTTCAGTTGGGCAACATATTTCAAATCGGCATCTGCGGCCAAATACATATAATTCTGGGAGTCCTTGACACAAATGTTTGAGAACGAGTGACATAGAAACATGGGTTTTTCAGAAAACGCCAAAACGGTCAGGATTTAGAAGGCATTTGTAGAATCGAACTCAGGTCTAAATGGATTAAGAGACAATTGACTCATTTATGCTCCCTGAGACATAAACTATTCAGGAAGATTTGTTTTCAAGGTTTCCATCAGACACATCTATATTCCCCATGGGCTACCTGTTTGTATTTGTATTGGAAACCTTCTCTGCATTATTGAGTACCTTAACAAAATGTCTGCTATACTTTTGTAGCCTGAACAAAGTACTCTCAGCCCCAGCAAAGTATAGATACTTCTCTATTAAACTTCTGGTCAATTCAAGTGAAAGTTGCTCCGTCAAATTGTACTTGAGTTGGAGTACTTTCTTTTAAATATGCTTGAGTATTCAAAGTACTCAAAAGTACATATTTTTATATACAGTACATACATTGAAAGTTAGGGGAAAAATATAAAATAAATATACAGTATATAGTGAAA
This sequence comes from Protomyctophum parallelum, assembly GCF_964188405.1. Lineage (NCBI taxonomy): Eukaryota > Metazoa > Chordata > Actinopteri > Myctophiformes > Myctophidae > Protomyctophum > Protomyctophum parallelum. The sequence continues at coordinate 15,499,792 of NC_139713.1, forward strand.
TATAGCAGATACTTGTATCTGTATTTATACTTGTATATCAGCAATTTCAGTTAATTCATAACTTATTCATGTGCATTTTGGTCTTGTCCTAAATTGGGAGAAAAAAGGGTCACTCCTAATAAAAAAGGACTTTCAGAAAGATGGGAAGAAAGAGAGCCTGAGTTTTTCAAAGCGAAACATTACATCATAGATCAACATCTAACTGATATAATCCATTCTCATATATGGTAATGATGCAGCAGCATTCCGTTTGTATTTTATTCCAAAGTATTACGCTTTTTTTTTTAAGTACAGATACTGAAATACTGTTGAGCTCACTTATTATGAGAATGATAACATCAATTCACAGTCATTTAGGCATTTAGAGAGACACTTTCATCCGAAACTTGCAAAATGCAAGAATAAAAAGTGCATGGACCCACAAAATTGACAGGGTAAATGGCAAGTAAATAGAGTGGGAAGAAATTAATTGCCCGTTACCTTCCACACTTCTTTTTTTAAATGGAAAATAACTGGTGATTTATATCAGTCACTATACTTTTTTACTTTTGACATTTTTAAACGCAAATTTTTTGTGGGCTAAAATTGAGTTTCAACTAACGTCTCATCAAACATACTTGGGGAATAAAAATACTTTTTCTTCCTCTCTGTACACGAACCACTGACAAAAATACTCTTCTACATGCCACAAGAAACAATGCCACGGAACACTGGTCTCTGCCAGGTCAGCTAGGTTATTGTAGGCCAGCAATATTGATTTGTATTATGGACTATTGGTTGTCGGACTAGTGGGACTGTTGGAATAGTGGGACTGTTGGTTCTCTATTGGCTGTCTGACTATTGGCTGTCTGACTATTGGCTGTCTGACTATTGGCTGTTTAACTATTGACTGTCTGACTATTGACTGTCTGACTATTGGCTGTCTGACTATTGGCTGTTTAACTATTGACTGTCTGACTATTGGCTGTCTGACTATTGGCTGTTTAACTATTGACTGTCTGACTATTGGCTGTCTGACTATTGGCTGTCTGACTATTGACTGTCTGACTATTGGCTGTCTGACTATTGGCTGTTTAACTATTGACTGTCTGACTATTGGCTGTCTGACTATTAGCTGTCTGAGTATTGGTTGTCGGACTATTGGCTGTCGGACTATGTAGTCTGTACTGTACTGCAGGCTCGGCCCTTCCTACAGGCCGACGAAGCAGCCGCTTCTGGCGCCATGTGTCCCCCCAGTGCCTCCCCAGTACCTCCTCAGTGGGGTGCATACTATAGGGCCTCCCCAGTGCCTCCCCAACCTTTTCTTTAAAGACGCGAAAAATCCTGCTTGGGGCGCCAGATTGCTCAGGACCGGCCCTGCTGTACTGCCTCTCATAATGCAACCTGTGCATGTGCTACACCGTAGTCTGTGCTCTGTGCTGGCGTTACTCCCCGGAACATCCAGACCCCCAGGAATGCGGGGGGGGTTCCGGCGAGCCACCCACGTCCGAAACAGTCGAGAAATGTCTGTTACCGTGTGGGGGTCCCAGTGGGTTACTGTACTGTACTGTACTGTACTGTACTGTACTGTGTGTCTTGAGTGTACAGGGTTTGATGAGGTCAGAGCAACATATGGAATGTCGGAACAGGTCAGCTCCATATATGGGGGTCTAAGTGAAGGTCATATAATGGAGGTCTAGAGTGTCTTGAGTGTGTGCACGCACGCACGCAGCTTATGCAGTATACTGTATACAAGTAGTATACGTACAGTATGTAGGCCTGGCCTGTATATTAATACCATTTTTGGCAACATGCCCAAAATAGGGATGCCAGATTGAAAGTGGTAAAAATCACAAACAAAACCATCAGGACAGCAGTATGAAAACATGGGCATTTGCTTCCGACTGACAGCAGCTCTCTCCTAAAAGAAGACATTCAACGGTTGGGAAAAGTCATTTCAGAGAGGTTGAGCAGCTGACCTGAAAATAAGAAGCTAGCTCGGCCTCTCTTCCTCTGTTGTAGAACCCTTGGTGACTTGTCATGGCCTGGAAAACAGATCCTGACCACACTGTCAAATCTGTCTCCAGCTGCATACCACAATAGTCTAAATAATGTATTGATTTTATAGATTTGTTATCATTATTTATTTATTTTACTCACTGTTTGAGAGTGGCTGAAGGGCAATGGCAGGAGGCCAAGCTGGTTGTTGAGACTTTCTCTGTCTGTTAGTGTTTGCAGACTTTGGGAAGTCTCCCAATGTCCCATTTAGACCTGAGCTCGATTCTACAAAATGTCTTCTAAATCCTGGCATACTGTATCAGTCCATATCTTTCCAGACTGACAGTTCCGTAACGAATGAGGAGGACCAAACAAGAGGGGTTACAAAATGGAATTTCTTCCTTGGTTCAGTAGACTGGGATCAATTTGTTGCAGGTCTAGCGAACACAGACATGCAGGTCTGTGTTAATGTGTGCAAATTACCGGCGGATACAGTAGGCAGGCTCTGGATTCAAGCTCTGAGCAATAAATGGAGACCAGGCTGGTGACGTAAGCTTATGGAGGAGATTTGCGGGAAATGTACAGTACTGTATGAACGCTTGTGGGTTTCAGGGAGCTGGCCACAAATTCAAAGACCCACTGGTGACCCACAATGGTCACCTTTTAAAGTAGCTATAAGCAATAATATGTCAACATTTTAATGACTTTGTTTTATTTTATTTTATTGGTAGGTATTCAGACAGCCAGCAATGAGTAAAACACTCTCAGAAAAATGTTAGGAAGGGACTAGTAGACAAGTAAGACGCGTGAATGCAGGAAGCGAACGAAGTGTTGTGGCAGTCTGACACACACACACACACACACACACACACGTGCACACACACACACACACACACACACACACACACACACACACACACACACCTCTGTCGTTACAATTTCTGTTCCTATTGGTTATCTGTATCGTTCCAACTTGTATCGTTCCAATTTCTTCTCTGTATCGTTACAATTTCAGTTCCTATTGGTTCTCTGTATCGTTCCAATTTGTATCGTTCCAATTTCTTCTCTGTATCGGTCCAATTTCAGTTCGTAAGCCCTCTGGTGGCGGGTGGGTGGTGTTACAGCGTGACACGCACGCACGCGCGCGCACACACACACACACACACACGCACACACGCAGACACAGACACAGACACAGACACAGACACAGACACAGACACACACACAGACACACACACACACAGACAAGCTAGGCCGGCTTCTATAGTAATCGCTGGTCTGAGAAGGAGGCAAGCTGAGGTGGTTGGAATAGTTCATCACTTGTTTCCAAATTGCACACGCTAGTGGGCTACCGAGATACATACATGCTACATAATGTAAACAGACTGGCACAAGCATGCACAAATCACTTCCACGCAGCAAAAGACTAGAGAGAGAGAGAGAGAGAGAGGACAGTGTATCCAATGAAAATGACGGGCCGTTTTCGAAATGTGCAATTGTGCAAAAGGTATACATGCGCTTTAGTCCATTTTATTTCATTTTCACGTTCATTTGTTTTATTTGTTGATTTCGTAATGGATGTTCACAAACACCTGTTATTACCTACAGTATGTGTACTGTATTTTATCCCCGATGATGGCTACATGCCAAAACATTTTGGCACGTGAAAAAGTATGGAAAAAAAGTCACCTGTGGAAAAGTATGAACGCTAAATTCTAGTAAGTAAGAATGCTGAATTACCTGTCCTGCAATTTCAAAAAGCACCTAATCTTGTTGTACCTTGGAGCCAGGGAGCACTGCTCATTGGAGAGGCTGCGCCTACAAGTTTGACTGCTAATCTTCAGATAATTCAGATTTTAATTAACATTCAGGATATTACAACTAAATGTTTAATAGTTTCACATCTCATGAGTTGAACATGTCTCAGAGGAGTCTGTGATCGAATATGTATTATAGAGAAACATTTTGTATTCTATACCGGGGGCCTCATCTGTATCTTTGCCGGTTGTTTTGTTCAGTATTGAGATTCCGGTGTGTGAGGATTTATTTGTTATTAATCCCATTCATGGAATGATGCACGCATTTTGTACTGGCGTGTATATAATGATAATGATGATGATGATGATGATAGTTTTAAATAATGAGACCATGAAATATTCAGTGAAATACTAGATTAATGTTCTTCATTCTTCCCAAGATTCTTAACCTAATTATTTTATGTTCAACACAAAAAAGTACTAAAGGAAGCAGAAATCCAATGCAGAAATGGATGACCACGGTACCATGCAAAAACAAGAATTGATTAAATCAATTAATTACCTGCTGATTGTTATTATCTGCGGGGGTCCGCTATAACTGCCTCTGTCAGTTTCAGCGCAGTAGTTTAGGTATAGGAACCAAAGTTCTCTAAGGTGGAACTATTGTGCCGGCGTCATTGCTGCGTGTGGTTTATTTGCCACTTCTATGCCTGGTGGCTGGCATCAATTTCCACATGGCTAGTATCATAGATAATGTATATAAGAAAGACGTGAATCTTCTTCATGGCGTGCAGACTATGGGATGTTATCCCCATAGGTTGTTGCTGGAGACAAGGCATCCAATCAGCAAGCAGAAGTAGTCGGCAGTATGGTTGCCAGTGTAGTCAACTCTTTCGTGTCAGAAATAAGCTATCCAGGCTTCCAGAACCAGCCAAGCAACTGTGAGGTGATGAACAAGCGAAGCTTGGCGGGGAATCTGCGGACTAGGCAACCCATTTTGTCGACTAGGTGTTTTGTCGCAATTTGCGGTGTTGCAAGTTTCAGACCTATTCATAGACCTGCTGTTTTCTTTGCAATCAGCAGGTAAAAATATCAGACCAGTCTGAAGCGAGTGGTGCAACTCTGCACCACCAACTCTGCACCTGCCTCATGCAGCCCTATAGAGCGTCGCAGTCCCGCCCCCTTTCATGACGACGCCAGGCCCAGGGAATTAATCCCAATGCATTTTTCCCACAGACATTTCAAAAGGTATTTATTTAAAGACCTTTTAAAGGGACACTTCACCCTTTTTGCAAAAAAATATATGTTAATGACGTTTAGAAGCTTTAGATCACTTTCCTGGGGGCATTTATGTGTGTAATATGTGGTTTTAGTTATTTTAGATTGTAGCAGTGAGCCTGTTGTCTCTGATGTCATGGACACTGGTCTCACTACCTTCCTGGACTACAATTCCCATAATTCTTTGGTGCACTGCTCCTCCTTGTGGATAGGGGGAGAGCTGTCTTACTGAGACAACATGTAGTCCAGGAAGGAAGTGAGCCCAGTGTCCATGACATCAGAGACAGGCTCACTGCTACAATCTAAAATATCTAAAACCACATATTACACACATAAAGATCTCCAGGAAAGTGTTCTAAAGCTTCTAAACGTCATTAACATATATTTTTTTGCAAAAAGGGTGAAGTGTCCCTTTAAGCGTTGTACGAAGCCAACTCTTGTCATGACAAATCATGACGACAACACACAATATTTTGGACCAAACAAATAATTACAAAGAAGAAAAACAACAAAAAGTGTTGTAACCTGCCGTTTTTTTCTACATTCTAATTCTTTGTATGACCCGAATTTTTTCTTTGTTATGATTTGTCACGACAAGTGTTGGCTTTGTCCGCGGCGTAAACGTCTTTAAATAAATACTTTCTGAAAGGTCTATGAGGAAAATGAACAGGGATTTATTTTCCGGGTCTCTCGAGGGGGCGGGACTGCGACGCTCTATGGGTACTCTAAACATCAGGACATAGGGACATTAGGACATAGGGACATTGCTGTTCAACAACAGTTTAACTTTTAATGCCTTCAAAATGTTCAAATACACTTTTGTTTTTACAAAACCCTTCCCCAGGCAGCAATCATTTATTCCTGAGTTTTGTACTCTAAATGCGTCGCTGAGTAGTTTGTAAGAGTTCTTGCCATTTTTTGTTGTCTGCCTACTAGACAAAATATAAAAAATATGCTTATTTGAAGACATTACAGCTATCTTTTGCATGGCAAAGTGGTCTCCCTGCTTCTGTTTTTGCAATGTTTATAGTCAAAGCACTACAGCACTTTGCATACTTATCTTACTTAACCATGGAATGGATCAAATGGAATACCAAATCAAGGATTCAGAAGATAACAATGTTTATTTTTATTTTTACTAAACATCTCCATATTTTGACATCAAGTCCATTAATCCATTTTTTTGTGTTGCACAAAAGATACAGATAAACATTTCAACATAAACAATGATTCTTCGCATCTACCGTAGCTCTTTGTCCGTTGGGTTGCTTTTCAATAAGAAGCATTAAAGATTAATTACCCTTTTCCCAGAATATGCATTGTGATCTGCTGTGCAACACTGCTATAAAATAGTTTTTCTAGGGGAAGTGTACTCACATTTAGAAACATTTATGTAACTCTCATTTGCATATAACTGGTGGGAGTGGGAGTGTGATCACTCCGGTAGATGATTGTGTTTCCACAACCCCTGGAGGTATTGAAAAACTTGACTCTAACCCTGCCTCATGCAGTCCCTCGACGGTGAAAATAGATCGATGTCTTTGGAATGCCCTCCAGAGTTCGGCACGGTGGCATGGTTAGCCTGTAGTAGATGTGACACGAACCACAGGCTTTTACAAATGGTCAGAACACTTAGGTTGACACCAAACTATTCATTTGGGCAACCACGAGAGAGGTAATTTGATATTTCATACTTAGCGTGGTCTGGTAAAAGCAGTGCCAGAGATGGATCATGCGGCATATCATTAGTCTATGAATGAGTGTGCCTGTTTTGCTAATGACAGCGGAAGCAAGCCCAGGGCTTATCTTGCCATTTCCCACCTTGAGTTCTGCTGACTCCTGCTCTACTGTTTGTCTTCAGGTAGACTGTATATAGACTAAAGACCTCTGCTGTTCTTATTCATCACGTTTGATCTTGGCATAATACAATTAACGACAGCCGATGGATTGAATGGCGTTCAAGTCTGTTCATTCCCTCGCTATTTTTGACAGCTCGGTTGTACAGTTACGTATAGCTATCAGTGAGCCTCCACCAATGTTCATAATATAGTGACGTACAGCTGACTGGTAGAGGCATAATTTTCATTAAAACCTTTTTTTAACTAATTTACTGAAGGTAAAATATGTATGAAATAAATATGTATGAAATAAAAGCGTGAGCACTCACTAATTTGCTTAACCTTTCAAGGAGTTTGGAACAATTAAGCCTTTCAAAAACATTGAAATCATGACTGATTCTATAAATGCTTCGCTCAACAAGGGACTGATGACAATCTCACAACTTGTGTTGATAAGACACGAACGAACGCACGCACGCACACACACACACACACACACACACACACACACACACACACACACACACACACACACACACACACACACACACACACACACACACACACACACACACACACACGCACGCACACTGTCTTGGGCAGCGGCAATGGACATGAACTCAGGCTTTAGTGTTTATGTCAGTCAATTAAAGATGAGGTGCTGTGATTTTCACTCTGAAACATGATCATCAGGTATTATTATATACAGTAAGGAGGAAGATTTTATTTTCAAAACAATTGTACAGTATTTTTAAGAGGACACGCCCGCAGGTTCATTAAGTAGGCCTGGTTTGCCTGATGGGTGGTGATCCACTTGAACTGAAGCCGCACCCACAGCTGTTGTATGATAAACAGGGAGGGGTTAGGGCCGGGGTGGGGATGATTATTGTAATATATCTATCACTGTTTTTATCATTGACATGTTTGACTGTCAAGGTTTCAGCCTCCACGAAGACATCATTGCACATCACAACCACACCAAGGGGTCTAACGAAGTACTGTCACCTCACAAACGCATGAAATCACGGCACTTCATCTTTTAAGATTTTAATCAACCCATCTGGCAGATTCTTATAATGTACAGTGAATTCGTATATCACCTGACAGTTTGGAATTGATGAAAAACGTAATTCTGTGGTTAAGAACCCTTAGCGTCCCTATTCTGTGGCGAACATTCAGCAAAAAATGATCCAAAAGCTCTCTTAGGTCTAACTAAGTGAGAAAGATGACCCTGGTCTTACTAAGGGGCCATAGTCTAATTAGTAGAGAGCCGGCCTGGGAATCAGAAGGTCCCAGGTGTGTGTTTGTCCCCGCGCTCACTTGAGAAGCACTCAGCTGGAAATGTGAAATTCCCCCATGGGATGACATGGGTTTAATTACCATTCATACAGGATTTAATCGGTTCATCTAGGGAGTTTTTGTCTGCTGTTGTTTCAAATATATTGTCATTTATTTGTATTCTTATATAATAAAAAATATTACATATGAAAAATGGAGGCTATGAAGAATCTAAAACGTTTACCTTTATTCATACAGGTGAGAGACGACATACAGATGTCACAGAAAACGGAAGCAGATGGAAATGGATGATTTGCTGTGGCGACCCCGATGGGAATTTCCTGAAAGAAAAAATATGATGATACACACTACACAGGTAATTTCATTGGGACCTGAGGTCTCATTCTCAAGAGAGAACCTATTATATAGCATATTATTATGTAGCGTATATATGTAATGTTTTAACCTGCGGTTAAAATATTACAATATACCAGTAAGACGCCCTGAGGCACGCATCCGCCTGGGTGGCGGCAGACTGCTGGGCGAGCGCTGGTGCTTGCCATGGAGGGTCAGATCAACATGTGGAATGAATTCTGTACTGGCCATATGTGGAGCGTGTCTTGAGTAGAGATGGGTATCGTTAGGATTTTTTTGAGTCCGGTATTGCTACACGGTTCCCTATTTCAGGTTCAGGTTCAGGTTCATTTATTAGATTGTCCCCGTGGGGCGATTTGGTTTACAGCAAGGCATAACACAGGCAGGTAACATGAAACACAAAACACATAGTACACATAGAACATTTAAAACAGGATGGCAGTTCAAGGTATCAGTGTAACATTATAATTCATAACTTTTCCAGAAAGTAGTATAACAATAAGTAAAAAATAACTATTAATACAGATATAATTTATCTCCTCCTATCGGCATTTAGAGCCTTGATAGCTACAGGCACGAAGGAGAACTTATACCTGTTGCTTTTGGCCCCTGGAACTTCTAGGCGAATGCCAGAGGGAAGCAGCTTGAACTCAGAGCTGAGGGGATGGGAGTTGTCCGTAAAAATGGACTTGGCTTTCTTAAGCACCTGATTTTTAAATACTTGGTCTAGACTACTGAAGTTAACTCCGGCAATCTTTGAGGCCGTTCTCACAATCCTACCAAGGTGGTTTTTGTCCTTTACATTTAGGTTTCCATACCAACAAATGATGGAGAAGGAGATAACTGACTCAATAAAGGCACTGTAGAACAGTTTCATGAGGGATTTGTCAACCTGAAATTTGGCGAGCTGCCTCAAGCAAAAGAGGCGTTGTTGGCCTTTCTTGCACAATATTTCACAGTTCACATCAAATTTGAGCTTGCTGTCAAATGTAGTACCCAGGTATTTATAAGTGGTCACCAGGTCGACTTGCTCACCATGGACAACACTGTTCTGGGGAACTGGGGGGGATCTCCTGAAGTCTACACACATTTCCTTGGTTTTCAAGACATTCAGTTGGAGAAAGGCATCCTCACACCAGGAGAGAAAATCCTCAAGTACTTGGCCATGACCAACTTCATCATCATCAAGCAAGCTGACTATGATGGAGTCGTCAGCGTATTTGATAATGAATCTGTTGGCGTGCTGACTAACACAATCATTTGTATATAGAATATACAAGAAGGCGGACAAAACACAACCCTGGGGTGAGCCGGTAGAGGATGATAATAGGTTGGATAAAATACCATTGACCTTTACCTGTTGTGATCTATTGGTAAGAAAATCAAGGATCCAGCCTACCAGACCTGCATCTAGACAGAATAAGTTTACAAGTTTGTCTGCCAGAACGTGAGGCTGAATTGTATTAAATGCTGATGAGAAATCTACGAAGAGCAGCCTGGCGTGCTTCTTACTGCCTTCTAAATGTTTATAAAGAAGGTTAAGTAAGGTCGATGAGGCGTCTTGAACGCCTCTCCTGGTTCTGTAAGCAAACTGAAAAGGGTCTAACATGGACTCCGTTTTGACCAGGAGCTCAGTTTTAACCAGCTTCTCAAATTGTTTCATAACCAGGGAGGTCAGGGCAACAGGTCGGAAATCGTTCAGCACTGTAGGGTTCTTTATTTTGGCCACGGGCACCACTATGGACTGTTTCCAAAGAGATGGAACCTTCTGCAAGGAGAGGGACAAATTAAAAATGTAATTAAAGATGGGGCCTAGCTGATCAGCACATGTTTTTAGTAGGCGCCCACTGATTTTATCAGGGCCAGGACTTTTCCTGGGTTTACACCTCCTAAAACATTTAGTTACATCCTTCTCGTTAAAGAAGGGATTCGTAGGAGGGGCCGACATGAGACATGAGTTCCTAATTTCATTGTGTTTGGGCTTGTAATCGTGAGCATCGAATCTGCCATAGAATGTATTCAGATCCTGCGCCAGCTCTACATCTGAGGTGTATCCGTTGAGCTGAACTTTACTCCTGTCACAGTCCTTCATCCCTGTAATTATTTTCATGCTGTTCCAAGCAGATCCTAAGTTGTTCATTTTGAGCTGAGACTCAATTTTATCTTTATACCTACTTTTACATGCCCTGATTTCACGTTTAATTTCCTTCTGAATGTCACACAAAGCAACTCTGTTCCCATCACTGAAGGCTTTTTTCTTACTGTACAGAAGCTTTTTGAGTGTCTTAGAGACCCACGGTTTGCTATTCGGATACACTTTCACAGTTTTTTCAGGAATAACAATATTTTCACAATAGGACACCCAACTGCTCACAACGTCTGTTAACTCATTAATATCATTAGTAGATTCCTTGAACATATCCCAGTCGGTCGCCTCGAGGCAACCCTGTAAAGTGAGGCATGCATTTTCATTCCAGTCTTTAACCTATTTCGGTTCCAAAATGGTATAAAATAACTTCAATTATGTTAAATGTTTAACAACATACTATATATCTTACTGTAAACAACATCAAGGATGGGATAAAAAGGGAAGATGACGAATAAATATATCTGTAGGAGCCGATAGGGAGAACCGTAATCATTTGAATGCGTACCCGTTATGCGGTTTGGTACCCGGAACCCAACCCGGTTTGAGGTTCTGGACCCACCCCTACTCTTGAGTGTACAGGGTTTGATGAGGTCAGATCAATATATGGAATGTCAGAACAGGTCAGCTCCATATCTGGAGATCTAAGGGTGGCAGTGGGGGAAGTGTCTTGAGTGTACAGGGTTTGATGAGGTCTGGCCATATAGCGAGCGTGTCTTGAGTATACAGGGTTTGATGAGGGCCTGTTGAAAACACTAGTTTTTAGGGGGCACGGTGGCACAGTTGGTAGTGCTGTCGCCTCACAGCTAGAAGGTCCTGGGTTCGATTCCCGCTGGGGACGCTGTGGGCACTGGCGGCGTGTTCCCTCCTCCGCGTCATCAGTGCCCATACCCGAGGAGGGGGTTGGCGAAAGGGCCTTTCTGTGTGGAGTTTGCATCTTCTCCCTGTGTCCCCTAGGGTAGATACCCTCACAAAAACATGCAGTAATCCTGGTCTCTAAAACTACCTCCCCCTGGCCAGCCTGATGGAGGGGAAAGGAACTGGTCGGAATAACGTGTCCCTTCCACGCGCTACGTCCGGCCGGGGAAATTCCCCTCTGTCAGGTGAAAAGAAGCAGCTTGGACTCCTCATGCATAGGAGGAGGCATGAGGTCAGTCCGCTGCCCCCCCAGGTTGGCAGAGGAAGTGTAGCGCCCAGGATTACATTAGATAATTGGCACTGGGTGAAAAGAAAACTGGGTTACAAAATCGTGGGATAAAAATGTAGAATAAAAAAAAAGAAAACACTAGTTTTCGCCGGCTGCCAGGCACGGCTGCGCTAATAACTTTGTGGCAGGTCCGTCTAGAGTTTGAATGGACAGGTATCGGTCAAAAGGGAGACATCGAAGAGGAAGGACGGGTGGGGAAGGATCAACATATGGAATGTCAGAACAGGTCAGCTCCATATATGGAGATCTAAGGGTTTGAGGTCAGATGTAGAGTTGCTGGCCGGCTCCATACAGTATATGCAGATCTAGGTGATGATCCAGTCTTCTCCATGAATTGCTATCAAGGGTTTGATGAGGTCAGTGTTGTGATCTTCATATATGGAGACGGCCATATATGGAGAGTGTCACAAGGCGTGACGGACTGAAGGCCATATATGGTGGAGTGACGGATGGAACAACTGACAGGTTTAGCAGGTTTTCGTAGTAGGTCGCAACAATCAACTATTATGGAACTACAGCAAGACATGGATTAAAGGCAGTGCAGTACAGCAAATGTATATCTTAATATTGGGAAGTAGTTACATTTACATAATGTCTTATAATCCCTATAAAAGAAACAACTTTAGTAGCACTGTCACATAATACATTGGGTCCAGAACTCCAGATATAATGATCAACACAAAGTTTGGATCTCTTTGGGAACCACTGGGAGTGGGAAGAAAAATGGTTTAAAATGCACACAAAAGAATCAATATACAAAAAAATCAATAAGGAAATAAAAACGCTGAAGATGAATAAATAAGGAAATATACCTATACCTGGAGATTGATGCTACTGCATGTTGTAGAAAGTGAACTCATAGGCTATACTTTATGAAAGTTATTGCAGTTTCTTGCCAACAAAACCGACCGCTTAAAATAACATGCTGCATAGGTCCCAAAAACATGAAATACAGTTTCCAAAACATAGCCCTGCCATGGTGTCTATTAGCTGGAAATGTATTTCGGCAAGAGACAGTCTATCTCTTGCCAAGAAACTCATGCTAAAGCTCTGCCCACCATATCTCCTCCAGGCTACAGGGAGTTCCTCCGTTTCTTTAGCTCCAAAAACAAAACAAGTGCAAAGCAAACTGCATGTGTCTGTGTGCGTGGGTGTGGAATTTGTAGGCCTGTACATGTACATGCATGTTGTATGCACGTGTGTGTGTGTGTGTGTGTGTGTGTATGTGTGTGTGTGTGTGTGTGTGTGTGTTTGCTCGCCCACGCATTTTGCATTTATAATGCATTTGTGTCTGTGTATACAAATTTGGGGGGTGGTGTGTCTGTCAATTGCCCTTATATCGTTGCTGTCACGCAGAAACCTTCAATCTACATATTGTTCAACTATTAATTTCCCTGTGAATAAATCCCCTTCCCACAAAAGGAGAAATAATTGCCGGTTATATACATATTGAGCAAATGGGAAGAATATGAACCTAACAAAGAGCTTCGGTGACGAGTAAAGAACAGCATTGCATGCTTTGAAACAGATGTTCTCTTTTCCATATCCTGACAAGTAAACAGTCTGCGTATACATTCAAACTGGGTGCGCATGCATTCTGCATGCCAAGGAGGCATTGTCTTTGTTTTATCACTAAGAAGCTAGAGGCAACACAGGCAGTCTTGAAGTGCAGGTTACTAAACCCAATGTACATACAGGATTAGCATCTAGTCCTGGGGGCTTATGTACTGTACGTACGTACGCCATGCTGTGATGTGAAACATCTACCTCTTAGCCAATCAAGTTCCAGCGTTCACCTGAGCCAGTTACAATGTCACTCTCAAATAAATAAATGGCAAAAAATAGCCTCTACAAGCTCACAAGGCGCCGCATGATTGCATGACTGTAGTATGACTTAGTAGGACGGTAATTTACCAAAAAAAAAAACATGAAATGTTGAAACATGTAGATGTGTGGTTGGCCTGTGACAAGCAACGTGATCGTACCACACTTTCTTGAGTTTTTAATTGGTCATCATGGTAAATGAGCCTCAAGCCTGCGGTTATTCACATTTTCTAGTATTCTAATTCCACTTAATAGCTTCTTTTTGTGAAATAGATGGTTTTCAATGGGTTTTTTTCTTTTTTTTCTAATTCTATAATAACATACCCCAAATGCGGAAGGCAGTTTGAAAGTGGAAATTAATATTAATCTCAAGGCACACCTGGCTGGAGTTGTCACACCAGTGTGCCTTAATTGGGACCCAACCTTCAGACGGGAACCAAATAAATGGACGAGTGGTTCTCATTGACCGACTGGTCACGACCTGAAAATGCACGTGGCCCAGCCATCAGATGGGTGGGCGAAATGGGTGGGCAAACGCAAGTCCGCCCTGTTCTAGGAACGTTTGAGAACCGCTGAAATACAGTGATGTGGAAAATGGATAAAATATGAATGAATGGGTTATTTCAAATGTTGCTGCTATACAGTGTCATGGATGGAATAGGCTGGTGGACAGTGGACCTTCTTTTCCCTGGTGCTGTAGTCGATAGTAGGGTTTAATGCCGGGATCCCGGTCCTCCCGGGTACAGGGCACGCAATTTCCCGCCCGGAAATGTCTTCGGGACCCGTCATCCCGGAGGTTGTTGTTTTTTTCTTGTTAGTTTTCACACAGTGCGCGTTCTTTTCCCTGATCTATAGTGGTCAAATTTCCAATCTGAACCTTCCCATCATTTTCATCATTTCATGTTTGATGATATTTATATGGAATTATGGATCACACTCAAGGGCTGCAACGGGGGAGCCAGCGGGACCCAACGTAAATGTTGGCGGCACGGGCGGTATTTAAATACCTGCGGGACGGGCACGGGCGGTCAAGATAAAATCAGCGGGACTCCGCGAATCCTGCATCCTCCCGCAATTAACCAGATACAGAGCTTATTATATGAATGTCTGAGGAGAACGTATAATTTCCTGTCTGCGCTGGACAAGCACCGACTCGATCTCTCCAGAACTGTGTTGGACATCTTCAGGCACGCTCCCAAAGCTGCTGCACTTGTCAATCATTTGTAGCCTAATGAGTCTCTGTGAGAAGTGTGTTTTACCGACGGAGCAAGGAGTTTCCTTTCCCCGTGATGGACATTGTCACTTCTAAACCCCTTTTTGCTTTTGCCTGCATGTGTGCGTCACTCAGCAATAACGTGAAACGGAACACAGATGAGTATAGGCTACAATTTGTTTTATAATAACCACCAGCACGCAGTCTCTCTCTCTCTCTCTCTCTCTCTCTCTCTCTCTCTCTCTCTCTCTCTCTCTCTTCCCCCCCCCCCCCCTCTCCCAATATAATAATCACTAATCATCAGTGTGCTGTGCTGGCTATTTTAACACCCAATCAGACTTTTCATAAAGTACAAAGCGGGATGATCACATTCTCTGCAGCGGAGAAGGGGACCCAGCAGCACTGCTCAAAGGGTGAAAGACCATAAGCTAATGTGAAAGAAAGACGTGGGGTCGTTTATTTTTCCCCCCGTGCTTCGACAGTCCCATTAGTGCAAACTCCTTAAGTGTCACGTTTTCTGAATAGCGTGGTAGGCCTATAACATTATTCATATTTTGATTTAATAATTTTATTGCAGGCTATATGTTCATATTTCGTTCAAATAAAACGTTTTAAACCAAAAGATATCAATATTCTATTGAACATATGAAGTATCTACCGGTATACAGATTAATGCATTTTGGTGGGCACTTTGTTTCTTCTCTTTGGTTTTTTTCTGATGGGAATTCCTGCGGGAGCCCGGGAAAAGATCCGCAAATTCCCGGGAATTAAAATGAGCCAAATCCGGGAAAATATTAAACCCTAGTCGATAGTAAGCAAATCTGGTCCACCTAAAGGTGCTTGTACACAGTGGCGTGCACAGATAGACACTAGGGGGTGCTGGAGCCCCCTGCCCTTTTCCCTCTGGACAAAATGTGCCCTTTTGGATTTATTTATTTTGTGTACAGTATGTCAATTGATAAAAAAGCTTCTAATATATTATTTAGGCCCCAAAATCTATAAATCTCACACTATTAAGGCAACCGGCTGGTTCCACGCTCTGCACAAGATGCCCTTTTTTCACTTGAGCACCTGCCCCTCTAAATGTCTGTGCACGCCACTTGCTTGTACACTTTGCTTGGCCATACGTTCAGTCATGATACATGCGTAATGGGAAAAGGTGACATTCAATTGTGACACTCCAAGCCTGTCAGACTATCAAGGAATAGTCTCAGGAATAGAATATAAAAGAGGAGAGGGTGGGGCACAGGGAGAGCAAGGCGAAAAGGAAAACAAACCACAAAGAGAAACATGTCAAGCATATAGAAATCAAAGACTATACCAGGTGAATTCATTGTACTACCGTCACATTGTGCGACAAACAACTGATGTACTATGCCAGAGCAATATTTGACCAAAAAGTTGAATTTGGTCTTTCTTGACATGAGTTGTATGCCATTTGCTGCCATATAGACATAGCAGATAGTGATAAATCCCTTAATTATATTGATGTTGGTAGCTGTTTTTTAAGTCTGGCTTTGCTACTGTAGGTAAAAGCTTTGCTATGCAGACCTGGGATATATATCTGTCATCAGGGGTGCCAGAAAGGTAAAAGGTTTATCTCATAATTAGCTGTGCAGATTTGAGTGAATATAAAAACATGTATTTTACACATTGTCTGCCTTATTTGTCAGATGATGCATTACATCTTTAATCCAGTGAGTGAAGATTTGGGGGGGAACCTTTCCTTCCAGTTACGCAATTGCGCAAAACATTTGTCATCTTGACAAAAGGGTTTTGAAACCTATTCTTAAGCATTCTGGGTTATCTGGAGTAAGCCAAAATATGTGTAGAAAAGACAGACAATTGATTGCAGGGTGCACGGTGGCATAGTCTGTAGTGCTGTCGCCTCACAGCTAGAAGGTCCTGGGTTCGATTCCCTGGGGACTTGTTCTCTCCTCCGCGTCATCAGTGCCCATACTGGAGGTGGGGTTGGCGAAAGGGCCTTCCTGTGTGGAGTTTGCATGTTCTCCCCGTGTCCCCTAGGGTAGGTACCCTCACGTGTTCTCCCCGTGTCCCCTAGGGTAGGTATACCCTCACATGTTCTCCCCGTGTCCCCTAGGGTAGGTACCCTCACGTGTTCTCCCCGTGTCCCCTAGGGTAGGTATACCCTCACGTGTTCTCCCCGTGTCCCCTAGGGTAGGTATACCCTCACATGTTCTCCCCGTGTCCCCTAGGGTAGGTATACCCTCACATGTTCTCCCCATGTCCCCTAGGGTAGGTATACTCTCACATGTTCTCCCCGTGTCCCCTAGGGTAGGTATACCATCACATGTTCTCCCCGTGTCCCCTATAGGGTAGGTACCCTCATGTGTTCTCCCCGTGTCCCCTAGGGTAGGTATACCCTCACATGTTCTCCCCGTGTCCCCTAGGGTAGGTACCCTCACATGTTCTCCCCGTGTCCCCTAGGGTAGGTACCCTCACATGTTCTCCCCGTGTCCCCTAGGGTAGGTATACCATCACATGTTCTCCCCCGTGTCCCCTATAGGGTAGGTACCCTCACATGTTCTCCCCGTGTCCCCTAGGGTAGGTATACCCTCACATGTTCTCCCCGTGTCCCCTAGGGTAGGTATCCTCACATGTTCTCCCTGTGTCCCCTAGGGTAGTTATACCATCACATGTTCTCCCCCGTGTCCCCTATAGGGTAGGTACCCTCACATGTTCTCCCCGTGTCCCCTAGGGTAGGTATTCCATCACATGTTCTCCTCCGTGTCCCCTATAGGGTAGGTACCCTCACAAAAAACATGCAGTAACCCTGGTCTTTAAACAACCTCCCACTGGCCAGCCGGGGCACCTGATGGAGGGGAAAGGAACTGGTCGGAATAACATGTTCCTTACACGCGCTACTTGCACCCAGGATTAGATTAGATAATTGACACACTGGGTGAAAAAATGGGTTGCAAAATCGTGGGATAACGATTTTAACAAAAGGAAAGAATATTGATTGCAAAAAAAAAGAAACAAACAAGCAAGCAAAAAGAAACAACAAATGAACACAGCCAAAACATGTGAGAGCCTGAGGGTACACAGCTGATGCTTGTTTGGATCAAGCACATATGGGTGAGAGTCTGAAAATGCACCTCTTGCAGGCTCAACCCTCCAGCATCCTCTAGCAATAGATGCTAGTTTACTTTATATGGGCGCTTTGTTGTGGAGCTTGATGACTTGTTCTGGCACCAAGCCAGGACTGTCGGAATCGTTTGGCCTTTGTTTTTGTCTGGGGGGGGGGGGCGGGTGGGGTCCAGCTTCCTTGTCACCCTCCCCTCCCCTCTGCAGCCACCTCAAGATTGTCCAGTTTAACTACAGAGCTTTAGCCTTCCTCACCAGCTTGTTCATTTTCTTAGCATTGCTTCTGTTATGTTATCCTCAGTGGCGTGCACAGATAGACACTAGGGGGTGCCCTTTTGGCAATGTGCCCCTTTGAGAAATAAATAAATAACCCCCCCCCCCCTTTTTTTTGTACAGTGTACACTGTACAGTATGTGGACCATGGTGACATTAATCAATTCTTGATAAAAAAGCTTCTAATATATTATTTAGGCCCCAAAATCTATACATCTTACTATTCTGTACGTAGGACAGACCTGTACGTCTTAAGGATTCGAACCGAGCTGTACAAAGAACGTGTAAGGACGTCCTAGCGCATCCTCAATGATACGGGGCGAGATAAGAATATTCGTTCAGCCTTTCGGCTGCCGTATGCTACGCTCTAGGCAATTATTAGCTTGCCGTTGACTTACATGTTAGCGCGGCGGAAAGAATGACTCGTATCTCCTAATCCAGGGCGCTCTCCGTGGTTATGAATAGATCGATATGCTGGCACTTCATTTCTGCTCCTCATCCGTCTCTCCCACAAAATATGAACGCCTTTTGGATCATATATCGTATAAATTAAAATGATCGCAATGTAAGCTAGCAATGTAAAGTCAACTTTTTTTAGTAATTGTTTCCGGTTCATGGCTTTCAGAGTAAAAGCACTGAGACAACCCCGGCACCCCAGAGCTCCTATTTTGAAGCACTTCCGGCACTGGTAGTGTTAAGGCAACCGGCCGGTTCCACGCGCTGCACAAGGTGCCATTTTTTCACTTGAGCACCTGCCCCTCTAAATGTCTGTGCACGCCACTGATTATCCCCCCACATTTATACCATGGCAAAGAAGAGATACTGGAGTATTGAATTCACAGGAGGACCCCAATGGAAACAAACGAGCCATAGTGCTTGCTTTCTTGGGTTCAATCCTTTTAGCACAGTATTTTGTATGAATCTGTACTTTCTGTGCTTTTTGTGTGCGCGCAAATCCCCAATGGGCACCATCTAGTTCATTTAACCCATTTTGGCCTGATGTCGACAATTTAAAAAGGTCTTCTAAATCCTGACAGTTTTCTGAAAAACATGTTTCTATATCAGTGGTGCTCAATATTTCATGTCAAGGACTGTTGGAGATAGGCTCTTGATAACAACAAACACATTGTGCAGTGAGATACTTTAGAAAACCCTCTATCTCTGCGCGTCCTTTAATTGGTGAAGTTATAAGAACGGACAAAGGTATTAAGGATTTAACATGTATTTAATCAAATTCTATGAAGTTAAAAGTATTACAGATTGAATAATAGAATGAATATGAAATGTATTACATCAGATCTCATGGGCGTCAGAATTCTATCCCTTGCTGATTACAATCACCAAGTGACAGTTTGTGAAGTCACTGGTCAAATGCTTTCCCTGCCCGTTTTCTACATTAACATAAAGCCAAATCGGTAGATTCCAGATGACGATTTCTGTATGTTCCCCTCGATACTTCTGCTTTTCCTCGTGGGTTATGCGATGGTCAGTTTAGTCAGAGAGTTAGCCTGCAGGACAAAGCATAAGGACGAACCATACACCATATAGAAAATATGGAACTGCGTGATGCAGAGAGGCCTCTTGACCTCTCCTCTGGTACTTCCGTTTCCTTGCTTAACATCTGAGTGTCCATTTTTAGATTTCTTATCAACCAGCTCATATCAGAGGAGCCTTTGATGCTGTTTTGGGAAAACACAGTCACGGAAATATGGTCATACAGTGTATTCGTCATCCTTTGGTCATATAGATTAAAGGTTAAACATGGATGAATCAATATCCTGATCAAAATGTATAATTAATTTGTATTTACAGTAATCACATTATGCCTTTACATAAATGGCTCGTTATTTAACATTAATTATTTAGAAAATAATATCATCAACTGGGTATACTAATTGGATCTCTTTAACCAATAAACCAACAGGACCAAGACAATGATATGAAATTGGCCACCGACCCCCATCTAAAAATATGTTGGAACCCCCCAGAAGCAAAGATTTGAGTTAAAAAGGTTCGCTCTGAAATAATACTGTATATATTCAAAGATTTGTGCCGCATTTTCACGATTTTTCTAAAATAGCTGACCTACAAGCTCGTAGTGTGGCACTCGGTGCCGCGCTATGAGCTTGTAGATCTGCTAAAGTATAATGCTTAAAACACCAACATGGGTTCCCGGCCCAGAATGTGTTAACTCTGAGTTTATCACATGTACAGACATCAACATCTGCCATTGCTGTGCAGTGAGTAAGTGCTCAACAGCATGGAAAGTAAAGTACATTAAAAGACCACTTCACCACTTTTCAACCTATCTTCATATAATAGGTCCTCAATAATAATCATGATAAAATGGCACGATTTTTTCCTACTCAGTCTGTGTCTCATAGGAGGGCTGTGGGCAGTTTAGAAACCGTCTTCCAGTGACATCATCATTAGGCAGATTTTTTTTTAAACAAGATTTCTTTACAAAAATGTTTAGATTTTCATTATCGTGAGAACGATGGCTTCCATTTCCGCATTGCAACTTTTCAGGAATAGAAAGCCTGCAGTTTTTATTAGCTTGTATTCCCCATCGATGATGTCACTGGAAGACGGTTTCTGAACTGCCCACAGCCCTCCTATGAGACACAGACCGAGTAGAAAAGAATTGCGCCATTTTTTTCAAGATTATTAGTGAGGACCTATTATATGAAGATAGGTTGAAAAGTGGTGAAGTAGTCCTTTAAGTGACATCCATTCAGTATACTGCACACGTCTAAGTAAACGTTGATAAAGTAGACCATTAAAGCATCTACCATTACGTTACTTATAAGAGAGTGCACACTATAGCTGTGCCTATCGAGGTCACAGAGAGAGAGACAGAAAGATTTCTATATAGTGTCACCGAAAGAAAAGACACGTCAGAGAGCTCTTCAGGACTGACGACACCTCTGGCCCTGCGCTTCGAGGGGCGCCCCGACCGATGGACTGAATAATAGATTTGCAAGATAACGGGTCGTATCTGCTTTCATCCATGTTCATTTGCTGTTCATATTCATGTCACGTGGTCCCATTTTGTAATCGTTAAATATCTCTTAAACCATTCTGAGCGGGAACCCCTTTTGGTGTTTAATTTAATTTTTTATGTCTTTCTTTTTTTGTGGCTTTAGCCTTTATTTTATATTTTTTATAGAGGGACAGACAGTAGGCTGACAAGAAATGGGGGAGAGAGATGGGGGGGGTGACATGCAGTGAGGGCCGTCGGGATCGGGAGTCGAACCCGCAGCACACCGCCAGACAGGGCTGCCAACTTTCAGAAAAAGCCAAGAGTGAGACTTTAGTGTTTTAATGCGCACGACGCAAAAAAAGTGGCCTTTTTAATGTTGATTTGGCCTTTTTTAACATTGATTTAGAGGAATACAGACATCCAACCCTAGAAAAAAATGTGAGTGATGCAACGCTGTGTGGGGGTCCCCGGGGGTCTCCCCAGAACATCCAGACCCCCATGAACACACGCACCCGTGGGGCCGGGCCGGTTCCGGTGTGCTGTTTTCATGCTCAGACCCAGGCAGCCAGCCAGCCGCACACATAGCTCCGAAAGGGAGTGGTTGCACCACTCAAAAAAATCCAAAAATAGGCCTATATGAACATATATTTGTACATGCCACATCAACATATTTGTGGATATATTGTTTTTGTTTAAACTGCAAAAGAAAATGATATCTGCATATTATGCTGAATAATAGGGCATTTTGAATAATAGCATTTAACAAAATGAGTGAAAGAGTTGCACCAGGTGAAGAGATGGTCAGTCTCCTATTGGTCATATGGTGCACCTTCTCCATGTGTGCCTATGTCTTCTATTAAATATCCATATTGGTTTACATAAAAACGTATTCTGATGTGATAAAACAGACTACATCATAAATTAATCACCCACCTCAGTGGAACATTCTCTGTCAGTCAGTCAGTCAGTCAGTCAGTCAGTCAGTTGTGGTCTCTCTCTCTCTCTCTCTCTCTGAACAGAACTAATGAGTCGCGATGCGGCCCCTCCCCCTTCACACACACACACACACACACACACACCACAGACATATTATAATGTGCGTCTGGCACCGTTCCTCATCTCGCGCAAGAGACGCCACACCAAATATATATATATATATATATAGAAGAGAGATAGTCACTTGTTGTGGAGGCTATATTGTCTTCCATGAAAAATATTTCGAAGCGATGTTAAACTCTGCATGGCTCATTTCCATGCGTCACAGTCAGGGACCCTGCTGACGAGTTGGAGGTTACACTACTGCATATAACAGCATATGCATTATCTCATGCAGAACGGCTACTCTGCCGTTTGTGAGGACGCACACATCGACGCGCGGAGCCGCGGAGAAAACTGTTATTATGAGAGCCGGCTTGGCTTTTTTGGCACATTATATGCCCCCCTCGGCGTGCATATTGTGAGTGCGTGAGAAATGGTGGGTGTGGCGTGAGTGCGTGTGAAAGACGTCTCATGCGTGAGTCTCACACTGAATGCGTGAGAGTTGGTAGGCCTGCCGCCAGACTTGGGCTACCGGCCAAGGTGCCTTAGGGGCAGCGGTGGACGAACGGTTTGCGGAGCGGTCTTGATACCGGAAGGTCGCCAGTTCGCAACCCCTGGACCGGCACGTTAAAATTACCACCGCTGAAGTGCCCTTGAGCAAGGCATTGAACCCCTACCATGAAATGTTCTATGAGCAGGGTGTGGCTGTAAACAAGTCCTTGGCTTAGTCCACTTCCCTGGGTAAACAAAGAACTTTGCTTTGCTTTGCCTTGCCTGGACCGCTGAGCCACGGCCCAGGCCTCCTTTTGGTGTTTTAAGCATTGTTATGCTTTAGTTGTTGTAAAATAGCATATCTACAAGCTCATCGCACGGCTATGAACTTGTAGGTCTGCTATTTTTGAAAAATGATGATGGTGATGATGGTTTCAGAGCAAACGTTTTTAACTTAAATCTTTGCTTCTGGAACCGGTCCCTGGAGCAACATATTTTCACATGGGGGTCGTCGGCCAATATACATATTTTTGGGGACCTTGATATGAAAATGTTTGAGAAACGACTGAAGCCCAACACACACCGTCTGTGAACGCCGCGCGTCAAAGCAGCCGCCTCCGTTATTTTCAATGAACCTATCCCACACCGGCGGCGTCAGACGCGCGCTGGGCGCGCGTTCAAGCCTCGCCTGACGCTCCGATACGCCTGCTGTTCTATTTTCCAGGCGTTGCCGCACGGCCTCCATCCGGGAATCCGTGGGTGTGGCTGGCCAGCCGTGCGGTAGCGTGCCGCATCCTGTGGATGTTGCTGTGCGTCTATGACGCGCGGCAATACTGTGCCGCGTCACTGCGCACCCGCTTCACAGACGGTGTTGGGCTTGACATAGAAACATGGATTTTTCTGAAAACTGTCAGGATTTAGAAGGCATTTTTAGAATAATCTCAGGCCTAAATGAAGGTCCCGTTGAGTTTGTCAACAGCCCTTTTTATTGGAATTTAGATAATTTGAACACCAGTACCGACGCATCAACATAGTGCATAGTGGGAGTTTCTCATGGGGTATCCACAGGTCGCCCAGTCGGTAACTGGGGTAAGCGTGTTCTGTCCTGAGGCGAGTGTTCTTGTATTCTAGCAACCTAATACATAATTTGCCAGCATGAGGCACTGAAATAGCAACGTTTGTTACTGAATCATGAGACGTGTAAACATTTTAACCACTGAAAAGGCTTTGAAAACAACATTCCCTCCCCTAATTAGAGCCATCAATCTTACATGTGAGGCGGGCATAATTGACAGGATTTCAGGTCATGCTCAGTGTCTTGAATTTTGAAAGTCCCTCTGCTGCTCGTTTGCACATAACATAATCAAGGCTTGTTAATGAATGGGTAATTATTGGTTGAGTGCACTTTGTTGTCAAGTATTTTCTCCACAGACTTCACATCATTGAGATCTATGTGAGTGTTACTAGACTACGATGTCTAGTGTCTACTCCTGTAATGTACTGCACTTCTTGATGACGACAATTACTACGGTTTGAAATGCGATATAAAAAAGAAATGCTTGTCTCAAGGGTTCGAGGACGAAAGTAGATTACCTAATCCCGAGAGAGAGAGAGGAAGAAAAACAAAAACAACTGAACAATTAAGCAGTGCATAACAAGGCAACTCAGGCATCATTAATTTTTGACCGCCTGTGAGATCCAGCCTCAGCACAAACGCGCACACGCTCACGTCATAACTTCCTTATACAAAACTTCCTTACAAAACTTGCTTTTTGTTTCATTCTACATAAGGCCTCACCAAGAAAATGAAAATGCATTCAACAATCTATCAATTTTATGTTGTATTTAGGATTAATGAGACATCAAGATTTTCTGGCTCCACCATGCTGCCGTAGCCATTGTGGAACTTGCCCATAATTAATAACTCCTATATGAGTGATGAAGTCGCCACTGCAGTCTATACATATTTCAACATGTTTTGAACCAGAACTTGAACAGTCAGTTTATGACCCAGAAGAAAATCAACCTGGCACCCACAGTTGATCATATTAATTTATTTAATAAAGTAACCTTTACGTTGGGAATGTCTGAGATTTCTCCATGAAATGCATGGTGTCTGGGTGTGCTGGACGGAGGCAGAGCGCTTATCTCCGCTAGGCCAGGTGCTCTTACCCAGCAGTGTTGTTTTCGTCGACTAAAACTAAGGCGAAATTTTTTCGTCGACTACCTTTTTTCCACTGACGAAAACAAAATGGAAACAAAATGAAAACTAAGCTACGATGACTAAAACGAAATATATTGACAATTTTGTCAACAAATAAAAACTGGACTAGTGCACAAGAGATCCAGTAGAAGTCATTTTACACTTGGTTGCATGCTGAAAATAGCAGATCTACAAGCTCACAACGCGTCGCAGTGTGAGCTTGTAGATCTGCTGTTTTCAGCAAGTGTAAAATCAGTCATTACGACGGCATCAAGGCCCGCCAAAATACATTTAGTTGACTAAATCAACTGTAGATTTAGTCGACTAAAATCTTAAATTTACTCAACTAAAACTAGACTAAACACATTCCAGTTGACAAAAATGTGACTAAAACTAAATGAAAACGTTTCAAGCTCACAACGCGTCGCAGTGTGAGCTTGTAGATCTGCTGTTTTCAGCAAGTGTAAAATCAGTCATTACGACGGCATCAAGGCCCGCCAAAATACATTTAGTTGACTAAATCAACTGTAGATTTAGTCGACTAAAATCTTAAATTTACTCAACTAAAACTAGACTAAACACATTCCAGTTGACAAAAATGTGACTAAAACTAAATGAAAACGTTTCAAGAGACCGACTAAAACCAAAATAGAAATTTCCTGCCAAAAACAACACTGCTACCCATGAATGTGTAAATTGTGCATGGAGTGCAGCCGTTAACTCAATGGAGCAAAATGGCATTTCTATGACATGCAGTTTAACTTCTTGCATTTTGTAGTGAAGTGAAAGGCCTTTTGGAGCACTCCCTTTTGTGACATGAATCTCAAGATCATGTCTTTCTAATTTGGTGAACATTTGTAAAGAATCACACCCGTGTGAACTGAGTGGTGCAACCCCCCCCCCCCCCCCCCCTCTCTCTCTCATTAGCAGGAAACAGTGCAGCACTATCTCTCTCTCTCTGTTTCTGGCACAACAGCGCCACCTTTGCCCCTACTGGTACTCATAGTCACATAGTCACACAGTCACATAGGTAGGTTAACACGGACATTGCTGTTCCTTGGAGTGGTTGCACCACTCAAAAACAACAAACAACTGTATATATTTGTGGTCATAATGGAAAGAAAGTGGAAAGGCAACACCACCTACAGTATATTATTGGAGACGTGCTGGCTAGACAACTATAGTGTTTGAAAGGAGACACGTAACACACACACCACATATTGCTCCCACCATGCAATACTGTATTGATTTCAGCATGCAGACAATCTGCCGCGAAGAAACCCAGCATGTCTGTATCACGTCAGAGTTATGAGTGTGATGTCTCCCTTAAAGATCCATTATGCTTCTAGCTAATCAAAACATATGTTTTAATCGATATGGTCCCCACATAACCATGTCGTTTAAACCAGTAAATAACCACATAGTTGGTTTGATGTGTGCGTGTGCGTGCTCGCACTGCAGGACTGATCAGCACTGTGATTAGTCCAGCAATAACGTTCTTGTGCACACTCCCACTATGCAATACCTATTTTATACTTTTTTGAAATATTATATAAAAAAAGTTTTGTGGAAAGAAAAAGATAGTAATGAATATAGTTTAGAGTAGACTATAGTGTCTCTCCAGCTCTTAAAAGTAAATGGAAAATGCAGTTTCAGGTCAGGATGCCAATTTTAATTGGAATAAACAAGGAAGTGATGGAAGTGAAAAGGATGACACAAAGAAATGAATAGACAAAATTGTAACTGGGACACTATGCAGTTGAAGCTGATAAATGGGTACTGTCTGTCTCCCCTGGAAATTTATTTTCTGTTTATTAAAGGGCTGGAGAGATGGGGAGACTTCCTGTTTCTGAACAAACACTCAATAGCAATGAGCACTATCTGAATATTTTAAATATAAAATATCACTTTTACTGCACCTTTAACTTACATTTTATAATTGAAGTTGCGCTGAAACCTTGCCCAGATTGGGAGTCAACCGCGCTGTTTCCAACTGATTCCTTAAAATATCTAGCTAAGATAATGTGCAGAATGTGTCTGTTGAATGCGGTTGACAAACCACATTGAATGACTCCCTGCATGAAGATAGAGGCAGTGGGTGCATTATTATGCCTCGTACAGTATTGACAACAACACAGTCCCCTTAATGTTTCTTTAGAAACACTACGGCAAATACTCTTTTCACACACACTGTTTGCTACCTACTTTTCAATATCCGACTGTATTTGTGGAGCACTTGGAGAGTCAATTTGCAATTTAGGCATTTAGCAGACGCTCTTATTCCAGAGAGATTTACATTAAGAAATAACAAAAAAGCATGGCAATATGCATAAAAAGTAGTTATCATGAAACATGCGTAAGCTAAGAACGTATCAGTGGAGATTCTATATAATTAAACTATATACTATACTATACATATTATCTACTATAAAGTCCACGTGTAATGACACCCTTCCTTTGTGATCACAAGAATAATGAACAAAACTATCTAAAACGTGCAATGTAGGCCTACCCGTTTGGTGACGAGTGAAACGATGGATTTAGAATGGTCATTGACGCCATCAATTGTCCCCAAATCACCCATGGCAGGTCCCCTTTATGACATTAACCCTGCCATAACCCCGCAGGAGCACTTTTGCCTCTGTGTCCCTCGGGAAGAAAAATGGCACTTAACTTCCCTGACTCCGCCACCGGATTACGGGAGTGCTGTGGCAATTGTCTCCGTTGTTCCTCAGCCCCGGTGCATTTGTCATTGTAACATAGTACAAAACCCAACTGGCACAGTGTGGATAAATCTGTTGTTTTGTCAGACTGAATTGACTTTATATCTCCTCCGCCATGTAGCCTTTCATTGCTGCTTGCTCACAGCGCCGTAATTCATTCTTTATTGTTTTTTAGAACAGTGTAGCACATTGTTGCTGTGTCTTGTCTTGCGTCCCTGTGTATCTCCTGCGAGCACAGAACATGAAGCCTGCATGTCCTTGTACAGTACATTATGTACACAACATATATCAGTCTCTTGTGAGCTGCACAATTGATATTGTGGGAAGATGCTCTACAGTTTAAGAGCCATAAACGTCAAGACGTCTAATTGCCAATTATGTACCGGATGCCACGGACGACAAGACGTCTTCCCTTGGGAATTCATTTTTTTTTCTCTTTTTTCATATTCATTTTTTTATTTTTTTTATTTATCCATATTTTGAAAATTCCTCTAATCTGGTGTAAAGGTGATGACATGCACAGTACATGCATAATATAATTACAAATTCTTTCTTTCTTTATAATGGGAGAATTGGCACTCAAAGCCTAAACTGGTGACCACCAGGTGGCGCTGACTAGCGCTTTCTTTCTGTCTCCTTTTTTCTTCATACTCAAACAAGAAAACTATCACGGATTGTATCGTCCCTCGGCGAGCGGTTATTTCTTCATCATGAAGAAAGGCAGGCGGGCAGCAACACTAACCGCGTCACAACAGTCTTTCCACCTCAGAGGAAAAAACAGCAACACCACCGTCCCTCGGCGAACTTGGCTAGCCGAGTTGGAACGATACACAGTGACAGACACATTATGGATAAATGATAGTAATGACGACGCGTCTTTGCATCGTTTTATCTGCCCGCCTGACGTGTGCTCGATCCATCATCTTCATCATATTAAAATAAACAAAACAGTAGTAACGTAGCCCCGATATGTTCCCTCAGTCCCTATGCCCATTCTTTAGCTCATACAAAAGCCAATTACCGACAAAGGGTAGGTGGGATCAATGTGTACTTTTTTCCTCGTAAAAGTACACATTCAGGGCTTTCATCCAGTGTAGAGTATGTATGGGATATTATGTGTTCATTTTTATAACTGCCTGTCAACGTCTGACATAAAACAGGGCTAACTAGGCTTTCTGTTCAATAAGAGTATACGTTACTACAAAAGCAGGTGTTACATAAAGGTAAATATCTCCAGAAGGAGTGGACAAGTTAAGCTTTCTTTTGAGGTATGCTGTGTATTCTCGCTATAAGAGAACATTTACTGTGGGCCTCAGAAAAGGTCCTTCGTTCAATGTATCACCCCTAGCACCGCAGCTCTGCCCGGAATGGCTAGCAAACAGAGTGTTAAGATACGATATGTTAAGGGAGGGCGAGCTCCAAAAGTGGTATATACCACTTTTTGTAGAGTGGTATGCCGAAGACCTGCACTTTTGGAGCTCGCCCCTCATGAAAAATTGAGCGTTAAAGTGCCAGCAGATATGGCAGATTTTACTCTGAAAGGTCCCCCCTTCCGTTCCCCAACCAAAACTGGTTTATGTTTATTTCTTTTATTTTTTTTGGGGGGACAAAGCTCATTAATCAACATGTCAGTTTTCACCTCAATGTAAATAAGCCAGAGTTAGCCAAAGCTACATTTCATCTGTAGTCCCTGAGCAGGCTCTTAAAAAATTATTGATAAAAGAAAGACGGAGTGTTCCATTCTTACCTCGCGCTGGTCACACTAAAGTCTCTCTAGAAGCGTTTATATTCCAAACGAGAGGCATGCTGAAGTCAGAAATGAATCAAATGATGACAGAACATTGTCTTTCTGGTCAAAACCATGGAGAGCTCCCTAGATTAGGAGATACGAGCAATTCTTTCTGAGCCGTAAACAAGGAAGTGAACGGCAGCGCACATGCACGAAACGGCAAGGAGTAGAGGCCGATTTTTTTTGTTTTATATCAATAAGAAAAACTTAAGACGTGTTTGCACACATGTCTGAGGCCACCTACGGTTTGATTAGAAAAGGCGTGTATACACGTCCACGGCCATAATTGTGTTAACCAGTGGTAGAGGCAAACAAATAAAAAATAAAAAATAAATCTACCCTGAGCACACCTCAGCTCCGACCGTGCACAACGGGTTTATCGCTAAATCACTTATTTTGAATTTTTGATCGACGATTTGTCTTTCATGATGTCGGAATACTCTCCACAGAGTTTTGTACCAAATGTTCTGCCGTAACATTTCTCATCTGTACCATTGGTTGTTGGATATCAGATTGCGGTAAGAAAAGGGGTTGTCTGGAATTCTCCTTTAAAAGCACTGAAGAAATGTTAACAACTTGAACCGTTGTGAGCTTGTAGCTTGACTATTTATCAGGGAGGATATTTAGTGTAGAGTGAAAAGGGGAGGCAGCTTAGTACAGTATCGAGCATGGGCGACTTCAGTTAAATAAGAATAGGGTTCAAGTGTAGTATTAGTAGTTTGTCCTTGTTTACTTTACTGTGACACAGGAGGGATGGCATGCAACATGTCCCGAGGACATTAGTGAACTGAATCCAGAGAGTTTACAGTTATTTGATCTGCAAATGGAGGGTATCATCATCTGGGTATCAATATCTGGAGGTTATTGCATGCGGGAACGCCTACTAATCGAGTGGCAAAAAACTACTGGCCCATACATCAAAACAGAAATGTCCTATCTGATTGCATTCAACGACATTAAACAATGTTAAACTCACTTTGCCACTCGTTTTGTCACTTACTTTATGCATGTGCATACCTTCTACCAACAGGTTGGGACACTAATGCAGCCCCAGACTCTAATATTCAACTATGTTTGTAGAAAAGCTGTAATGGGGCACGGTGGCACAGTTGGTAGTGCTGTCGCCTCACAGCTAGAAGGTCCTGGGGACGCTGGCGGCGCTGGCGGCGTGTTCCCTCCTCCGCGTCCTCAGTGCCCATACCCGAGGCGGGGTTGGCGAAGGGGCCTTTCTGTGTGGAGTTTGCATTTTCTCCCCGTGTCCCCTAGGGTACGTAGTACCCTCACAAAAAACATGCAGTAATCCTGGTCTCTAAACTACCCCCACCTGACAGGGGGGGGACTAGGTTGGCGGAGGGTGTGTAGAGCCAAGGATCACATTAGATAATTGACACAGGGGTGAAAAGAAATGGGTTACAAAATGGTGGGATAAAAATGTAGAAAAAAATGAAAAGCTGTAATGGTGACCTTGTGATAAAAAACCCCCAAAAAACATGGTAACCGTCATCACGTTTAACAGCAAGGTTTAGTGAAGTCTGTGACCATATCTTGAATTGAAGATTGAATTCCAGAGTTACTTGATGATAATTATCGCAGCAAATGGGTCTTATCGGCTTGATTGTTTCCACCATTTTACATTATACACACTATTTCCACTAAAAGGAAAGCAAGTCAGTGAGCTAATGTAGGCCCACAACTTGCAGCGTGCACCTCCTCAGATGACACTACTCACTCTAGCTGCTGCTGCTTACTGGCACCATCAATCATCAAAATATCTGTCCTTGTGTGACTCCGAAAATATTGTACAGTGCTTATTCAGTGCAGTGCAATATTTGTCTTTTTTAGCTCCTATAAACTATTGTGTCATTTGCATTTTTATTTTCCCAGTTATGACAGTGATGGATTATGTCTAGTTAAACATTGATTAAAAAGGCATGCAAAGTGGAGCAAGCAGAAAAAGACATATTATAGTCAAACCCTATAGTTTTGATTTATATGGATGGACAATGCCTACCAAATTACCAATGTACAACCCAGCAAAATACAGTCGTATACCGGTATTATAAAATTAGTTTTTATGTACAGTAGGCTACATTATGCTTTAACCCATTCTAACAAAAAATAGCAGATCTACAAGCTCACACATTGTTACTTTTTAACAATTAAAAAAAATCCTGTAGGCCTAAGTGTTTTTTAACACAAATCTTCTGGTGGTCCATTGCACATACCATTTTCAGATGGGTGGGGGGGGGGGGGATCCGCGGCCACAAATATATCAATTTGGGGGTCCTTGTCGCAAAATCGTTTGAGAAATACTGGTTTCGAAGGCATTTGTAGAGTTGAAGTTGGGTCTCATTGGGTTACGGACAACTTATCGGCACTGGTAAAGTAGGCATAAGCCCAACACACACCGGGTGCGCAGCGACGCGGCACAGGCGTTGCCGCGCGGCAACGCGTGGAAAATAGAACAGTGGCGTATCGGAGCATCAGACGAGGCGTGAACGCGCGTCGGACACCGCCGGTGTGGGATAGGTTAATTGAAAATAACGGAGGCGGCTGTTTTGACGCGCGGCGTTCGCAGACGGTGTGTGGAGGGCTATAGCTTGCCCAGGTATAGACCCCTTCCTTCTGCAGTGCTTCAACAAAAGTGAGTACATGCCTCAAAGCAGATGCAAAGGAAAAGGCTGCTTTCTGCCGAGCTGCGTTTCAACAGAGTTTATATTTAAGCAACAAGGGAGTGCCATGTCGTGGGATATTGACACCGGGTTGTTTGCCGTATAGGCACAGGTCTGAAGGCAGTGTCCTCGATCAGCACAGCTATCACACTATAACGCAACCTTGGCTGTGTTTTTTAGATTAAAAGGCTAGGTTGGCAGGGGGAGTGTAGCGCCCCTGTTTACATTAGACCATTGGCACTGGGTAAAAGGTTTAACAAAAGCTGTAAGAAAGAATGAAAATTAAAAAAAAAAGAAAGTGAAAAAGTGAAAAGTACAGCAGCCGTTGCTAGGTTACAAGTCAACAAGGTGGATGTTATGGGAAGACATACAGTAGACCTTGACAGTTGCTAGGGAACAGTACTGTAAGTACTGTAAGACTGGGTCTTGTTGGTACTGTAACCTATACTGACAAGTAGAAATAAACATGCACCCACTTAGAATTATGTTTTCCTTTAAGTGTGAAAACATCTATCGGCACTTAGAAATAGACTGCCTCTAAGCCAATCCCAAGTCGTGGTATAATATTACATAATACAAATTTGGTTATTGATGCTTTTGTTGCACCAAAAAAGCCCATAGCTTAACAATCATTAGGATATATTGGACTTAAATATACCCCTGAAACCGGCTATCACCTTGGGATGTGTCTCAGAAGAATCTTTTGGATCAGGGGTCGCACAAGCTCACATATTCTGATGATTGAGGAACTTTTTGCTATAATCTGTGACTTGAGTGTAAATATGATCATAGTATCGCCAAACTCAGGTTGTGGTTTATCCGTGTCACTAGAGGAGCATAGCAATTATATATTCCTATGCAGAGAATAAAATCAAATAAGTATATCGGATTTTCCTAGCCTAGCGTGACCTTGTTTATGCACTTATTAACCCATGGCTGAAGGACTCACTTGAAAATCAGAGCCCATGGTTTAATGTCTCTAGAATGCTGCACAGCACTATGCTTGTTTATTTTTCTAGCATACGCTTCCTACAGCAGTTGTCTTTGTTGATAGATTTGATAGATTAATAGGCTGCCAGCAAATGGGGAGAGAGACGAGGGGGCGATACGCAGCAAAGGTCGTCAGGATTAGGATTCAAACACGTTGTCCAGATGGGGCCCAGACGGCAACGACAGACGTCCAAGCCACAATATTCCGATATTCAAATTAGACAGACTCTTTGGTATAGAGGTAGCCACGGCAACTTACAAAGTGCAAGCACCGAGTAAGTATGCCGCTTACTTGGCAACCAACAGGGGAATGGTTGCATAGTGCTAAGAATTCAAGTATATATGTGCTTAAAAAAGTAAACTAGGATTGCATAATAGACTTTGAAACTGGCATCTGTCTAATAAGCATAATTAATATCTGTGAGCAAGAAAACAACTTGGTTTGAAAACACGATTTAAAGGCATGCTTAATCATACTTAACGACAGGGTCTACTTTGTGTCCATGGGTAATTTCACAACTGAACAAAAAACGTTCCACAGGGCTCCGTTCTGGGGACTCTTCTGTTCAATATCGCCATGCTCCCACTGGCTCAGATTATGGAAAACAACAAAATGCTTCCATAATTATGCAAATGTGCACATTTACATAACCGTATCACCGTGAGACTATGGTCCAATGCAAACCCTGAGTAAATGGGGTGAACAAATCCACAATTGGATGTGTCCGAATTTGCTTCAATTCAAATAAAATAAAAAGACAAAACTGAAATATTAGTTTTTAGGACCTTTAGCCATCCAGTAATCTTGTAGTCATGGACTAGCTCAGACCTGAATTCCAACAACCGCATTAACGCATTCAGGGCGGGAACCCCTTTTGGTGTTTTACCATTATGTTATACTTTTGCTATTGAAAAATAAATTGCAGATCAAAAATCGTGAAAATGAGGCACAAATCTTTGAATATATATTCTTTCAGAGCGAACGTTTTTAACTCAAATCTTTGCTCCTGGGAGGGTCCCTGGAACAACATATTGTCAGATGGGTGTCAGTGGCCAATTACATATATTTTGGGGGGGTCCTTGACATGAAAATGTTTGAGAACGACTGACATTGACAATTGTCAGGATTTAGAAGACATTTGTAGAATCGTCCATACAGTAAGTCTAAATGGTTAAGACATTTACTAAATCAGCCTTACGAATATGAAAAGGATTAACCGACTTATGTTTCAGCAAGTTAAAAAAAAAAAAAAAAAGTCCATGCCATTCAGTAGACTCCACTACTGTAACGGTGCCTTTACATGTCTCCCTAAAATAATAATAATAAGCAAACGACTGCAGGTGAACGCTCTGAACGCTGCTGCTTATTAAGAAATATCACTGCAACATCACTACAGATCTTGAATCTTTACACTGGCTGTCCGTCAAATCATTGATTTCAAAATTCTACTGTTGGTTTATATACGACCATATAACCAATAGTGCCTGCATACATTTCTGATCTTGTGCTCCGGGACAACGTCTGCTTTCCTAAACCTACGTATATAGAGTCAGAAATATAACTCTGATGATCTGAAGCCACCTGAAACGACTCTAAACTCAGATCAAACGGGTCATCATGGGGTTAGTCCTCTTGACAGCTCCAAGAATCCCCCCACGCTCGCCCATAATGCCTCTCCATATTTGGGTCTTAACCCAGGCTACTGTAAGCGTAGTGTGGACAGTGCTTAATGTAGTAGACCGTTTCCAGGCAGCGCCAAAGTGGCATATGCCGCAGCCCGTTGAGAGCGGTACTCGTCTGATCGCTTTGGTCGGGTTCATTATCTCCCGTTTTCATTCGGTACAGCATGATTCTTTCACATTCGATTTGTACAAACAGCTCAGCGTCATACATAATTCATAGTTCAACGGGCTTACAGGCTTTTGGTGTAATGCTAATTGAGTCGGAGTATCTCATATAGACAAATTGTTTGTGACTTCATCCTGTGCTATAATTACCGATGTTAAATGTGAAAAATATGGTACAATGTGTGTAATAATCCGTGTTGCTACAGGAAAGCTATTGTGTCGCACGCATTTTCAACTAAGTGTCCCCGCAAAGGAGCTCATGCTCGTTTTGACGGTTCTCTGAGCAAGCAGATGAGTGTACTAGTGTCTGCCCAACAAAGTGTGACCGCGTTTGACTCTTGTCCTTCAATTTGATTGTGAATGTTGACGGTAATATCAATTCCACGTTTTTGACATTGTCTGCAATCAATGTTGTCTGCGTGGATGTTGAACGCAATGGCCCGTTTCTTGATTGTACACATGCTCAAAGCGTCGAGGCATTAGCATGAAGTTAACGATCTCCATCTATTGCCTGAAAGTTGTTATGATGGCGGAAAAAAGAGAGAAAAGATTGGCTTTATATTTTTTGACACCGATTCTTGTCCCTGGCTATGTTGGGTCAACTTGGGTGAGGTTCACAATTGTGCTGTAGAGATGGCAACCAAAACAGTCAAAGCTTGGGGGTCCTGGCCTTACTGCTGGTTCTTAGCTTAGGTTTAGTTTAGTGCAACAATGTTGAGCACATAATGGGCTCGAATCCAACCTTTATCTTGTCTCTTGCATGTCTCTCGTCTTACCCTTGGTTTTCTTGTCTGTTTACACTGACCCAAAGCATAAAGCATGCCGGAAAAATAAATCTCAAGAAAGACAAACAAAATAAAGGTGCAGACTCCACTCTCACTGTGGAAAGACACAAATGAAAGTCTCCATACCATGACTATGGGCCTTTTCAGTGTCTTCTAATAATATAATAAAACTCCCCCCGCCGCCATCACCCCGTACGTGTAATCTGGTCTCTTGTGAGTCATTCTCACCTTTTTTTGTTCTCCGCCGTCTCCGCTCCACTTCTCTCCTGAGTTTTATATTATTAGTGCTTCCAGGCAGGCAGTGGAAAAGGAGACGTTCACACAACATCTGGTGGAGTGGAGACTGTTAATTGACTCACCCCGAAAACTACACCTGCTGTGCATAGCACTTCCACGATGTCAACTGTTTTGAACTTTTCTAAATAATGATTCATTCCCTTTTCCTGTCACTCCATGTTAATCAATAGCGTACACATGACGTTTTTGATTGAATTTGGTGGAAAATTTGCTATTGAGCTTGAGAGTTTCGTTTCCCGGTCTACCTGCCCGAAGAGCTCCCACTAATTGTTCCTTTTAAAAGGCATCATTTAATTATGTCCAAAAAATCACGGTACAAAGCACAGTTTGGAAATGTGTTTCCGCTTTGCTTTCAGCTATTAGCTTGCCTTATATTTTAAACCTGGCTGCCTTCTAATTGGTTCTTGAAGGGCTTTTAAATCCCTCAGAGATGTATATAGCTTCACGGCGCTCTATATTCAACCGCGGGGTATATCGGAGAGAGAGCGGGCAGCAGCAGCAGCACCGTGCCTCCACTGAGATGAAGAGAGACAGTGGGTGCTTTCTCCAGAGAAACAGACAGCAGTATTCATTAGGACAGGATCATGGCAGCAAGAATCTGCAGTTGGACTGCCGAGAGTATATATATACTGTATGCACAGCAACAGCTTACCCAAAACGCTTAGTGCTTCCTGCTGCTGTCTAATACAGTCATTAATATACTACACTACACGACACGCATACAAATACTCACTCCTCTGACTCAAACATGCGCACGCACGCACACTTATGACGTACAGTACATGCAGTAGGCTGCATGTATGTCATGTGTGGGCATTGCCCCGGTGACATCACACAAACAAAGAATAAGAAATTAAATGAATGTGCAAATGTTGAAAGGGCTGGAGATGAGCTGTGATACTGTAGGGTGTAACTCGGAGTCGAGGAGGAAATGCGTGCTCAATTCTGTCCCAATTTAACCACGCAAACCAATGCCCCCCTTCCAAAATATTCTTATTCTTATTATTACATAGATTTATAAATTCTGGTCATGTGTGCCAATTAGCATGTCCTACAGTATAGTTGGCACCTATACTGTAGTTGGCACCTACTGTATGTATACTGTAGACACCGCATACCGTGTCTCTATGCAAGCGCTGCACAAATTGTACTGAACTGTACGTTAAAAAGAGGGTTTGTGTGCCGTTTTACCTTTTGCCGTCACTGTTAGAAAACGTCTTTTTGATGGAGTTCCATCCATGGAGGGGATTGGGCTGCGTTCAGCAGCTTTTGGCTGGTGTGCAGCGCAGCGCGGCGCGGCAGTCCAAAGTACAGTATACCGCTGGAACAAAACAAAGGGCCGTCACTGTACCCCACATTCTGTATGCTGTGTTCTATCAGGGAGGCGTTCTTCTCAATCCTCGCAGATACAGCCCCATTCATGTAGAAAGCAAGCGCGGTCGCTCGCACACACACACACACACACACACACACACACACACACACACACACACGCTGGTGTGTGTTTATTTAGGCTACATATATAATACATTACACACACATACAGGCATACGCGGATTACGCACGCATGCACACACACATGTATACCTATCTATAAATACACACACGCACGCACGCACGCACGCACACTCTCCAACATTCATTCCTGCCGCATCACCTCCCCCTCAAAAAGTGCCATTGTGGGGGTTTGAGCTGAATTAAAGCGATGCACGGTGGATGCGGTGTACTGTCCACCAACCCTCGCCATGTTGCCTGCTCAACGCAGACAGACGGGAACGGAGAGAGAGAGAGAGAGAGAGAGAGATTTGATCGAGGCTGAGAGAATAGATGGAAGTCTTCAGTCAGTCTGTGTGTGTGTGTGTGTGTGTGTCCATGAAAGAGGGATTGAGTGGCCTCCAGGCTCTCTCTCTCTCTGTGTGTGTGTGTGTGTATGTGTGCACGCACGCGCACGCAAAAGGGAAATTGAGAGACACTGCTTGAATAACCAGTGGGAGAATAAGAAATTAAATTAACATGCAATATTGAAAGAGCTGGAGATAAGCTATGATACTGTAGATTTGTAACTTTGCGTTAAGGAGGAGATGCATGCTCAATTCTGTCCCAATTTAACCAATGCCCAGAATGTCAGAATGTATTATCACGTCGCAGGTTTATAGGTGTACAAACAAAAGTGAAATTAGTTTTTATTTATCATGATTCATCATGACCAATAATCACTCATTTATGCGTTTCCTCTGCACAATATCACTGTTCTAATACAGTTACTACTATTATTAACATACTGTTGTGTGTATACTCCAGTGGTTCCCAAACTTTTTCATGTCAAGCACCCCCAAAATGACACTCATTGGAAACCGCGGACCCCCCCCCATTTGAAAAGATATACCAAGGACCCCCATAAGAGGAGATTTTGACGGCTCGGTGGTGGCGGTGGCTCAGGGGTAGAGTCGCCGGATGGTAAACCGCAAGGTTGCCAGTTGGAACCCTGTGGGCTCCCCCAGAGTTAGTGTCGAAGTGTCCTTGAGCAATGACACTGAACCCCTAATTGGTTCCGATGTGCAGGTTGGTGCCTTGCATGGTTTCCGTCGCCATCGGTGTATATGAATGTGTGGGTGAATGCACAATCTATGTAAAGCGCCTTGGATAAAGGCGCTATATCAATTTACCATTTACGGCTCTATAGCAGTGATTCTCAACCATTTTCATTTCAAGGGACCCCTGAAATTAGGCTACGGTTCAGGTTTGACCTGAATTAGGCTACGGTCCCCTATTTAATGGCTTTTCTATCTCTGGGACCCCCGATGTATATTTTAAAATATAAGTTAATGTAACTCTGAGTGTACAAATGGAACCAAATGGACACATCATTAGCTGGGGACCCCCTGGAACTCCCTCAAGGATCCTTAGGGGTTCCTGGACCCCACTTTGGGAACCATTCATATATACCATGGGGGGGGGGGGGGGGGGAACGCACATCTTGACCTCCCGGTCAAGAAGAAAATCTACCAATCTATAAATACTGCTTGTGTGTATTCATATACAGGGGGTGCAAATTGAGCTGCCATGCGACAGCGCAGACTTATAGCCAGCACGTCTGGACTCCTGGCTCGCTGCCCTCCTCCACTCCCTCCTATCCCTTATCCTCCCACAGTCAGTTTGTTCGCTAATCGCTGTACCAATTCCGGGAGCCTGACACAGTGCCCATACACAGCCAGCCTAATCCTTCACGCTCTGACCTCGTCTTAGGGGCCACGGGAGGTCTCCGTAGATGACCGCGTTTCTAATGCGGTCTGCTTGCCGCATTTGCCATCGTAGCATAGTGTATAGACGCCAATGCAGGGGATTTTCCATGTCTTATAGCCCCCAATGTGCTATACTGATATCTACTGTAGCCTCAAAAAGGCTGCCTGCTGAGGTATACACTCTTCTCATCCCATACGAGGCATTCCAGGCAGGCAGGCAGGCACGATGCTGTTCCGTCAAGGCAGTCCAGCCACTGATATATTTTAAGTCCTTGACGATACCTCCGGCAACCGTCCCAGCAGCAATGGTCTCTGTCCTCTGTGTAAAATGCCATTACTTTAGTTCTTGGCATTGAGGTTGAGGCCGATCTTGTGCTGCACTCCATCTTGACTGCCAGTGTAGTATAGTTCCCTTTCCCGTTCTGTGTCGGAGACGTAGAGCATTTCCATCTGCTTCTATAGTCTCTCTCTCTCTTCCTAATTGGGACCAGTGTGAAACTCCCTGCCACTGATTGCGAGTCTCAGGGCATGGTCCATCACCACAATAAACGAGGACAGGGTTTCAGCTGGGTATCACCTTTTGTAGGATTTAGTCACACTATAGAGCGTCGCAGTCCCATGACGACGACTGGCCCAGGAAATAATTCCCCATGCATTTTTCCCCATAGACATTTCAAAGAGCATTTATTTAAAGATCCGTAAGCCTCAAACAAAGCCAACTCGGATTGTGACTGACAAATCATGATTGTGACAAATCACAACCAATATTTTGGGCTGAACAAATAATTGTTCTTTTTCTTCTTTGTAATTATTTGTTCGGCCCAAAATATTGTTTGTTGTGATTGTGTTTGGCTTTGTCCGCGGCTTTAAAGGTCTTTAAATAATAGGGACTGCGACACTCTATTGTGGGCCAGAACCATGGCACGATTCCGACTATAGCTCGCCGCTATCATATGCACCACCTTCCAGTATATCCTCCTCAGAGCCACTATCTGCCCGACTCAGGGCTCAGGCCATTCTGTGAGTTTCTCAGCAGGGCCACCACTGAACACTACTTTAATTTAATTTCACTGATGTTCTATGCCAGATTAAAAATGTAATGGTGTTATTATAAGCTCACAATGCATTATGCTTGTAGATTTGCTATGTTTGGTGCGTGACACTCACAACTAGATATAAATCACTTCTTAGCGTGTAATGCAGTTCAGCAGTCCTGAAACACTGTTCAATGAGGAAAAGGGGTGGGGCAAAGCTACACTAGAAGTCCTACATACTTACTATAGGCATAGGGCATAGCAGTGGGTGTGGCTTTCTGGTTCCACTGAAAAATCGGCTATTTTCCCATAGAGATTTACCAAAATATTTATATCAATTATATTAAGCCTAGAATCAAGCCGTCCAGAATCCTATGGTGAATCTTGCCTATAAAACGTTTGATTTGTTTTTTTAAACAGCAAAAAAGGGTATGTATTAAAATTTTTCCCACATCAAAGGTTTTATGGTCTTGATTCAACAGGATCCTGGATGGCTTGATTCTATACGCTTAAAATAATTGATTCAGTGGAATCAGAAAACCACGCCCACTCCTATGCGTATAGCAGGGGTTCTCAACGTTTTTTGGCTGGGGACCCCTGGAAATGCTTTGGCTATGTCTCGCGACCCCCCCCCCCCCCTTCCCCACCCCCAATACAAACTGACTGCAAACATAACCTTAATAATAGAGAAATTCTATCACAAATGAATACTGAAACCAGATATAATCATTAAGGAAAGTTTATGCATGTACTATGTCACATGGCTTGACCAAGCATTTTTGTTTGATGGCTGTGTTCTGCCCCCCTTCCCCCCATCAAACAAAAATGTTTGATCAAACCATGTGACTTCCATTGGAAAGGCATTGGGGCGGCCATTAAACACGGACAAGACACAAAACGGGTGTCTTTTAGGTGTGAATGAGGCCTAAGGGAGCCTAACGCCATCTCTCCAAGGACCCAAAGTCTCACACCACCCACATGACCCACACAACCCCACAGCTAACATCGCCATGCCTCGAGCATCCCATGGAGCAGGTCATGGGGGTCATCATAGCAACCGCTGCAATTGGTATGATGATGATGACCTGTGAGTCCTGAATGGCGAGGAAAGGGCAGGCCATTATTGGAGATGTTACCATAGGTCACAAAAAAGGTTACATCCATTTTAGCACTGGGGCAGCAGGACACAAAAAGGACTAGAGCAACTATACACGAGCTCTTACAAGACAGACAGATTTATACAGATGACACTTGGACCTTTGTTGGACGGACCTGAAGTTACATTGTGTGTGTGTGTGTGTGTGTGTGTGTGTGTGTGTGTGTGTGTGTGTGTGTGTGTGTGTGTGTGTGTGTGTGTGTGTGTGTGTGTGTGTGTGTGTGTGTGTGTGTGTGTGTGTGTGTGTGTGTGTGTGTGTGTGTGTGTGTGTGTGTGTGTGTGTGTGTGTGTGTGTGTGTGTGTGTGTGTGTGTGTGGTGTCACTTGAATGCCATTGTTGGTTGCATTCATGAAAACTAACTGAACAAATGCGCGTGCACTGGAGCTAAACTCACAAACCACTGGACTTGTTTTTGCATGCTGCTAGTTGACTGGCACCAAATTTGAATGACATATTGAGGGGCCTCTAGTCTACACACAACACAGAGCCAAAAGCATTTACAGTACATACGCACATGAAGAAGAAAAAAAACGCAAAATAAATCAAATTAAATCGACATTGTGTTTCAAACCTTGCATGTTACATTACATAATTATAGGCATTGCTGTTGTTTCTCATTCCCCCATATCCATATTCTGTTCAGTATTAAATGATGTCCATTTGGACCAATTGTCCTCCATTTTTTCTTCCTGTAGCCTCAGACGGTGTGTCAGTTTCTCCATGAGATGTATCTCCTGAATCAAATCCTCCCATTGTCCCTGTGTTGGAGGTTCCATCTGTCCCCATTTTCTTGTGATAGCTTTCTGTCCTGCCGCCAATAAAATGTTTACCAGATATCTATCCTCTCCTCGAATCTTACCCATCAAGTTTCCTAAATGAGCCAAAAGACATAAATGTCACAAAGCCACAAAAAAAGAGAAAAACGTATTCTTGCCCC
This sequence comes from Protomyctophum parallelum, assembly GCF_964188405.1. NCBI lineage: Eukaryota > Metazoa > Chordata > Actinopteri > Myctophiformes > Myctophidae > Protomyctophum > Protomyctophum parallelum. Next base: position 15,542,255 of record NC_139713.1, read on the forward strand.
TCCCGTTTGTATGCGAGATCTCAGATTAGATCTCAGGAGTCATGTGACGACAATGAATGGATAAATGTACGTCAGTGTCTGAGCAAATGGACTCAGATCAGATGAGGTTTGATCAGATGAGAAACCCGGTAGCCTAGCTAATAGATTCCCAAATCCCATTTTCATCTACGTTTCCGATTTACCTTAAATTTAGACCTGAAGACGATTCTACAAAATGTCTTCTAAATCCTGACAGTTTTCTTGAAAAACCCATGTTTCTCTGTCAGTCGTTCTCAAACATTTTCATGTCAAGGACCCCCAGAATTATATGTAATCGGTCGCCGACCCCTATCTGAAAATATGTTGTTCCAGGGACCACCCCCGAAGCAAAGATCTGAGATAAAAACGTTCACTCTGAAAGAATATATAGTCAAAGATTTGTGCCACATTTTCATTAATTAAAAAAAATAGCGAAAGTATAATATAATGCTCAAAACACAAAGGGGTTCCCGCCCAGAATGGGTTAAGTTCTCCGTAACCGTGACAAATCAAACTGAAACGAATCGCCATCAAAATGTAATAACTGCTCCCTTATGACACGTGACTCTTGTGCAGCGAAGTTGTTAAAGGGACACTTCACCCTTTTAGCAAAAAAATATATGTTAACTATGTTTAGAAGATTTAGAACACTTTCACAGGTTGGTTTTTTTATGCGTGTAATATGTGTTTTTAGATATTATATAGAGCTAGACTGTCTTGAGATATTGTCTTCACAAACCAAAGTATGGCCTCCAAGTGAGCAATGCCGTGAAAAAGCAATTGCACTAGCACAGTGATAGCCTAACTGTTACATCAGACCTCAACAATCTCTGACTGATCACAACCTATTTAATATTCTCAATACTATGCTGTGTGTGAACAACCTCTTGTGGTCAAGGACATTGGATCAGGTCCACCATGCTGCAGAATGAAGGCCAGTGTGAACAACTCTGCTACATGCAGTGGTGGAAAGTAACTAAGTACTTTTACTTAAGTACTGTACTTAAGTACAATGTTGAGGTATTTGTACTTTACTTGAGTATTTCCAATTTTCCAGTATTTTTACTTCTACTCCGCTACATCTCGGAGCCACAATTTGTACTTGCACTCCACTGCAATTATTTGAAATTTTTAGTTACTTTGGCTTTGATTTACATTTTGATTAGAAAATATACAGCAGGCCCGGGAGGTTAGTTCAACCGTCTGGGCACCTATAGGCCTGACTCACACCTTTACAACAGACTGATGTATGCTTGTTGTATGAGATGTATAGCTGATGCAAGCTCGCAATGCATTTCCAATGGGAGTCACATGGTTTGACACAACATTTGTGTCGAAACACAGCCGAAAGCCGTTTGACACAAATGTTGTGTCAAACCATGTGACTTCCATTGGAAATGCATTGGGGCAAGATGTATCACACCCTTTGTATACATCTAGCATGCATCGATGTTGTATGCTAGATGGAAAGGTGTGAGTGAGGCCCTAGGCTGCTGAGCCAGCCAGACAAAAAATATCTTAAAAAAAGAAAACATACAGTAACCACTTCAACCCTATACATTTCGGCCATTTGAAAATAGCCGATCTACAAGCTTGGCTATTTTCAATAGATTCTCTACACATTTTGAGCTTGTGAAATAGGACATTCTGCAATATGAATACTTTTAGTACTTTAAGTACATTTTGATGCTGATACTTTTGTACTTTTACTCAAGTACATTTTCAATTCCGTACTTTTACTTGTAACGAAGTAGTTCTGAATTGCAGTATTGGTACAGTACTTTTACTTAAGTAAAACAATTGAGTACTTTTTCCACCACTGGCTACAGTACATGAATATATATGACTTATGAAATGGGAACAAAAAAACCGACGGGTGCCCTAAGCAATGATATGGGAGTAATTGGGTGGAGTAGCAGGCTGGTTGGGTCAGTAATGAGATTTCCCAAATGCTCTTTTTCCAGGTCTTTTTTAATCTCACCCCTGACTTCCCCATATTTCGATAAATAACACTGAAACTAATACAATAAACGAACCATTTTCACAACATAAAAACTAAAGTAAACTAGCAAAACCTTCTTTAAAAAAACATTTTAAACTGATTAAAACTAACTGAAATTGAAAACATGAAGTCAAAATGAACTTTAACTGCACAATTGTGCTTAAGTCTGATTCTATGTCACAACATAGAGCATGACACTCGCTAAGTGCATTGGAGGCCAAGAACACCAGAATACATACAGTATACCTGTCTGCACATGCAGCATTCATGGCAAAACTGTACCTTATGCTACTTATTCACCTAGCGACGGAGACAATGGAGACAGCTCTAAACATAAAAGCGTTTTAGGAATGAACATTAAGTTGAGAAAGCAAAGCTTCCAAAATTAGCGAATTACTTCCAAAAGAAAGAGGCGATGGCAGCTGTAGTCCTATAGTCTGCAACAGAAGATTGACTCTGCGAACTGACTGGTGGATATTTACAAAGATGACAGTCACATAACCTTTGCATTTTTGATGCAACTGTAAGTAAAGCAAATAGACTTTGGAATCAAGGGTTGCCGAACCATGCAGCCCATAAAGGACACTCGGGACCATGACCCATGTTTCTGTAGCATGAGGCAGCTAGTATGTCGCAGGGACTTACCCCCAAATCCAGCCCTTGATGTGGAGTGCCAAGCAGGGAGACATTAGGTACCATTTGTATAGTTTTTGGTATGAAACTGCCAGGAATTGAGCACCGACCACTCGGTCACAGGGCGGCCACTCTAACCACCACAAGGCCACACTGATCGAATTATTCTTTGGTGCTTAAGAGAAACGTTTAAAGTGAAAACTATCCCACGGCGATGCTGATTGCTTAGAACAACCATCACTGCACGTTTTTTAGGATGCCTGCATGGTTTTAGTGATTTTCTTAACTATACCAGAGACAGTGGCATCTGCTGAATATTCATTTTCTAAATTAGAACGGATTAAAGAGGAGGAATATAAGAGCACTGCGTGTGTCCGTAATTATGTGCAACTGTAATCGGGTTCAATTTGGAGAGGGTTAAGCAATTTAAGATAAAGTTCCATCCATTTGTACAGAAACAATGTTGAGTACCTCAAGTGATAGTATGTCAAATGATCCAAGGCACACTGTTCGAAAAACTAAACGAAACTAAATCAAAGGTATAGTACAGGTGGCACACCAATGATCCCTGGGTCTGCGGTTAGAATCCCGGCTCCTCCTGTCCACATGTCGTGTCCTTGGGCAAGACACTGAACCCTACCTTGCCTCCAATGAGTCGGTCGGTGTGAGCTCGCCACCATTGGTGTGTGAATGTGGGAAGTGAGGACGCTGGCGTCGACTTTTCGCCGCTTCACCTCCCAATGAATGGATGAATCATTGTATAGCTCTGTGAGCACTTGGAAAAGCACTATAAAAAAAAGCACTTCATTATAATAATGCGGTCCGTCTTCCAGTGATAATTTATTAGATTAGATGCATAGCCCTCTACTTACACTCCACTTCTATACTTGTATACTACTCGCCTGTTCCTAGTGGTCTAATAATCTAATTGTGATGCCCATGCACACCATGGCTCAAGAATCCACCACTCCTGAATGAAGTGTCTGGTGCTGGGAGTCTGGTGCAACGCACAGGTCCTCGCTGTACTCCTGGTGAGTGCAGGAGTGGACCTGGTGAGATGTAGGAGGGGCCCGGACAGGAGTCAACCCACAGAGCCTATAGTCCCTCCACATGCCATAATTGTACCTCTCAGTCCCGGCATAGTAGTTCCGGAGTGGTTCCAACGGATTGTGTGGCCCCTGGTCTTTCCCTATTGGGTCTGATCGAGGGTAGCTACTGGGATGTAAGTCGGGACTTGGATCACCCCGGCTGGGTCACCTGAGTGAGGGGTATGATGTTCGCGAGACCCAAAACCCAGATGACCTCGGGATAGATCACTGAGGATACGTCCAAGTTGCATCCATGCAATGTATTTTTTTGTTCTGCAGTACATTTCACTGTTATGGGTCAGGGTCATTTTAAAGCTGCTTCAAAATATGTGTGTTCGCTGATGACATTACGCACCCGCACGTTCTGGTAAAGTGAGATATGGGCTTTGGGGAGCCTGTCTTTGGGGCCCAGTATTGCCTTATTTCACCCCCGGAGGCCAATTAAGTGGCTCAATGCCCAGGTCTGTTATAGATGTAAGAGAATGAATAAGTCACATACAGTACACAGTAAAACCAGTGTAAATCTAAATCTTAATTCCATTTGTACACTCTCCGGACTTAAATGGACCCAATGAGGACCCAATGAGTAGGAATTCCTATACAGACACGCAGGCGGATGAGGGATATATAGCCCAGTAAATGCAGATGGCAAAATGCAATTACTTTGGGAATGTACAGTGTGTCGGGTGCAAAACGAGGCCTTTTCGAGTGCTTCAGATACATAATAATTCGCTTTTAGAGCAAGTGGTTCCCAAACATTTTAGCTGGAGTCCCAAAAGATAACATTTGATGTGTCCCCGGCCCCCGGGGACACAAAACTGCAAGCACATCTACAAAGTTTACAATTTAGGCATTTAGCAGACGCTCTTAATCCAGAGCGACTTACATTAAGTACTCCTATGGGCTGGGACGTCAGTCGGCTGTCAGCGTGTTAGGTGGGAGAAGTCGGACAGAGGCTCCACGTCCTCCCGGTGGGGGTTCTTCTCTTTGGCAGGTGAGCCAATACAACGGCTGTGATGACACAGAATTCACGCATGCACGTGTGGGGAGGAATTAATTGGCATATAATGCTGTGTTGTTTTTGGCAGCAAATTTCTATTTTAGTTTAGTCATAGTCTTTGGACTGAAAATTCATTTAGTTATGACATTTAGTCGACTAAAACTGTATTTTGGCGGGTCTTGATGCCGTCATAATGAGTGTTTTTACACTTGCTGAAAATAGCCGATCTACAAGCTCACAACGCGTCGCATTGCGACACCTTGTGAGCTTGTAGATCAGCTATTTTCAGCATGCAACCAAGTGTAAAATGACTTATACTGGATCTCTTGTCCACTAGTCCCTTCCTAACATTTTAGTCTAGTTTTTTTTTTGTCGACGAAATTGTCAGTATATTTAGTCTTAGTTTTAGTCATCGTAGCTTAGTTTTCATTTAGTTTCCATTTGTTTTTGTCAGTGAAAATAGGTAGTCGACGAACATTTTTCGTCTTAGTTTTAGTCGACGAAAACCACACTGATATAATGACTAAATTGGGAAGAAAAAGCCCCGGGGAAAAAGCACCAAAACAAAATGTCTTTGCATCGATTAACGGTATTAGCAATGTATGGCAATTGTAGTCATTTATGTAGGCTAATAACGTTGCAACACAGCCACGAGAAGCCAAACGACGTAACACCCAGGATTCGAATGTGGGGAAACAAAGCATCTGCTGCTCGTACAAAGGGGAATCCATTATTACACAGCAGGTGAGGAAATAATGAAGGAATGCAACATAATCAAAAGGTGCTCGACTGCTAATGGTTGTTTTGCTGATGGCTGTAGCAGGACATTACTGCTGACTGGAGTCACAGCTCCACTATTGCACACCTTTAATTCCCCACTTCTTCAATTCCCCCTATAAGCCTCAATTAATTTGCCCGAAATACAGAATTATTATGGTGATGATGAAGTAGCTAACCCAGGGCTAGTGGGCCGCTAAACTGTAATGGGAAATTTCCACTACGTCGACGATGCTTTGGGCCATCAATTAAATGTGGCAATAAGGTGTGCAACACTTCACTGCATGCGTACATTTTCTCACACTGCCATAAGGGTTTCAAAATACACCTTTTGTGAAATCCATGCGCTGAATAACAATAAATGGTTTCCTCCACCTGTAGTTATGTGTTTTAAACAATAGGTGCAGAACCCCCCCCCCCCCATCATTCCAGGAGCATGCGATGAATCAAATGGCGCCTTTTTCACTGCACGACACCAGCTCGACTCGCAGATAAGCCAATATGGAAAGTCAATGTACCTCAGTGGTCATCACAGCGACGTCCAACTGTGGGGGATCGTTTAACCCATTCTGACCTGAGATCAGATTCTAAAAATGTCTTCTACATCCTGACAGTTTTCCATTCTGACCTGAGATCAGATTCTAAAAATGTCAGTGGCTCTTGGATTTTTCAAAAATAGCAGACCTACAAGCACGTAGCGCGCCACTCGGTGGCGCGCTATGAGCTTGATCTGCTATTTTTCAATAGCTAAAGCAAGACATGATGCTAACACCAAAATGGTGTTAGCATCGTGATGCAGGCGATAGATGGATGGGTAGATAGGTAGGTAGAGGGATGGATGGATGGATGGATTCGTGTGTAGTTTAGGGCTGTGGACCGTTAAGAAACCAGTGAATTAGTAAATACAAACTCTTTTCAAATGTATTTGTATTTTGACAATGGCTACTATTTCAGCAGCACACCAACTTTCCATGATGTATACATCTGTAGTTTTATTCCCAATTGATGTCACTGGTAGGCCAGGTGTCCCAGTCGTGTCCTCTGAGACAGTGTGTAGACAGCAATGGTGGCATTTTAAAATATATATTTCTTTTACTTTTTGGGAGGGGCTCGGGGTGTTCAGTAGCATAGTCACCTTATTATTTATCTCTGTACCTAGTACATGTAAACAAAAGAACTCTTCTCTAACATAACTCTAAGATCTTGTGTTGTACTTACGGTACTTTAAATATGTCCTATTACCCGAGGAATATGATCTGTGATCATGACTATTACTGTGTCTACCTGATCCTGGGATATCTTTCAGTGAAAATCTCAATAAAAAAGATTTATGAAAAAAATAAAATGGTGGCATTAAAATGAGGACCAAATTACATGAAGATGGGTGAAGTGGTCCAATTGGCACCATGCAGTGGTACTGTATGACTGGTATATGGTCACTGGGCCTGTGCCGGCGCGTAACTACTCCATAGGTCATTCTCACATGACGGTGAGAGGCGCGCTTGATTCGTGTCTCACCTACCGCTGTAGTGTCAACCTTTATGATGGTTGCTCACCTCCTACATTGCGAAGCGTGGACCGTGTTTCTATTTTTCTACATATGCGAAGTGGATTGAGGGGCTCAAATATTGCACCCAACATGAAAGGAATTCAGACTATTAGTCACATAGCCCCATAATAGGCATTGTGTAAAGAGAGGCTAAGAAGAAGAAAAGAAAGACGGGGAGAGTGTGGGAAGATGTAAATTGTGAAAGAAAAGGAGCGTGTACGTTAAATTAGGAGGCTTCCTGGCGCCTGCGTGTAGTGCAGTGCCCGGGACATTTTAATTGAGGCAGATTCAGAGAAGTGACAGAACGGAAGAGGAATGAGGCGCAACTGAATGAGTTTATTAATAAAACATGTTACAGCTGAGCTCACCCACACGTCTCTGTCCTTTGGAGATGTCTCTGTCGCTCTGTCGTTTAATATTTTTGCTGCTACCTGGGTGCAAGAAAGGAACGCCGGCTTCACTTGTTGTACTTTCTTGTAACTTGACTATAATTGCCCTGTCACTTTGAGACACAATATGAACTTGAGAGGATAGTATGCGTCACTGACCTACCTTATTGGGTATATAATACATTATGTGACTTGTTTTTTAATGATTTGTACATTTGTTAGTTAATACTAGAGAGAGAGATGATGCATTAAGGGCCTTGCAAACGGCGAGCGATAAAACGCGCCTATAGTTAATTTCCAATGAGACCTGCGTTTTTGCTCTGAGAAGTCGCGGTGCGACAACGCAAGCGTATTCACGTGAGCGCGGTCCTGTGAATTTGTTACAAGCCCGCGACTCACCAGACCTGGATTCTGTTTAGCTTTTTTTTCTTTAAGCTTGCGTTGTTGCGCAATAGACCTGGAGGTGACCTGCTATTTTTCAATAGCTAAAGTATGACATAATGCTTAAAACACCAAGGGGTTCCCGCCCAGAATGGGTTGAACTAATTTGTGCGGGAGGGAGGCCTTACGTTCCGTTTCCCGAAGCCAGTTAATGGGACGCGTAAGGCTGTGCTCTAGAAATGTGTTGTTCCCCAAAGCCAGTAATGCCAAATTGGCTGCACCTTGCGCAGCCAGCTAAGGCTTTCTGGAAACGGGTTACCTGCTATGCGTGCGGCCTTCTGGGCATGTGTGCATGCGATGCACACCTGTGCATTCTTTTTGGCCTTTATACAGTGCTGATGTGATTATGGGTGAACACACAATTAATTGCAGAATAATGCAGCTGTTTACGGACTTGTGGCCACAACTTGAGAAACTGTTTGTACCTTGTTGTTTGAACATAGTACCATTATGTTATGCTAAACGCAGCGGCATTAAAGCCCCGCAGTCTGACACAAATCTCTTACATATGGCCTCAGGCTTACAACTAAGATTGGATAAAAACAGCAGACATATTAAAGTTGTTTGACTGGCTTGTGCCTGTTCATCTCAAAGGCTGAGTCCCATGCTGGAAAAAGAATAATGCGAAGGACATCTATGCTTGCGCTTATCAATGATGAGCAAGGCACCGCTTGCTTGTGAAGCATTGAAAATAATGAAAATATATGCTTTTTCAAGGAGCCATAAGCTCATTATACATCATACAATTCAGCTCTCGTTCTGTTGTGCAACAGAACGAAAACAAACACAAGTTCATGCCATACCCGGTCGGCGGTTATCAAGCTATTAATTTTACATCCCACAGTAAAGGACACATGATTCACTTACGTATTACAGGTCACGGTCAGTGCATCCACACCATTGTCTAGTTTCACTCTCAACCTAGAATTATATTCTCACTGTAAATTAGGTATACACTTAGTTTTTTTTTTTTTTAATAATGTGACTGTTGAGACAGTATGAAGAAACTATCAAATATGCACACCGGAATGATGCTCCCATCATGGGTTTATATTAATTTATCGGCGGTAACGTTTCGAGCAGGGAGTCTCTTCCTCAGACCTCACTGCTTAATGGTTGAGACAGTGTACACCATAACTAATCAGATGTGCCTGGGCAAGCCTATCATGATCGTACATCATCACAGAATACATCAAAATGCATGCAGGGCAGGCGAGGTGTCCCGCTAGCTCAGTGAGTTATAGAGCAAAGACCATATAAACAAGGACTAAGTTGCAACTGACCTTGGTTCAAAGCCAGCTTGAGGCATTTTACTGATTGTTTTTCTTCACTTCTTCCCCTCTCTCTCTATTTTGCCTGTCTCTCTCTCTCACTGTATTCATCACACTGTATGCATTCTATCTATCTATCTATCTATCTATCTATCTATCTATCTATCTATCTATCTATCTATCTATCTATCTATCTATCTATCTATCTATCTATCTATCTATATTTCAGAATACTATAATCTTCTTGAGATTCTGTCTTATAAATCACTTAAGAAACCAGATGTGCGATACCATCTCCTGACTGATCTTTGGGCTTCTAAATACTTCTTTAGTTTGCCAAAGTGCATCCTTCTAATTGAACCCTGCGTGGACTTACTGGACTATACTAACAGAATGTTGGTGAAAGGCAGAGGAGCCAGCCAGGGGGCTTGAAGTGCCAGCTCTATATTCCCCCGTATATACAGTAGTGGATATTTGGTGGCTGGAACATTTAATTAGTAAACAGACCATGCGACATGTTCAGTCCAGAGGCAATAATTTGAACCGCATCAACCGTTCACATGTTCATCGCTCCGTGCCCGAGTTACAAGGCATTTGAAAATGACACACGGTCCATTAAGTTATTGTGAGTGAGCGATGGCATTGACTCATTGACTCACTTCTAATGACTTAGCTGTACCTAAGCAGTAGCTGCAGCGTATACAGGAACAAGAACCACACACTGCAATCAAGGAAGAACAAACAAACAAAAGAGAGAAGGATCCGGGCAGTGGGCACACAAAGTGGAAGAATTAGGAACGTCTTCATTGAATTAAAAAGCAACTGCCAACATGTTTCATCAGGGCAAGAATGAAGGACAACATCAAACATATCTCATTATAAACTGGTTGGAATAACGTGTTCCTTCTGCACGCTACGTCCAACCAGGGAAACTCCCCCCTGTCAGGTGTAAAGGAGTAACTTGGACACTCAGGCATGAAGGAAGCATGAGTTCAAGTCCGTTGCTCTCCCCTTGTCCCCCATATATGGGGACTAGGTTGGCGGAGGGTGTGTAGAGCCCAGGATCACATTAGATAACTAGAACTGCACTCTGTCGAGTGCATACTTGCTTGTTGCACACTAGTAGGCCATAAATGGCCAACTAGTGCGCAAGCAGAGCGCGCATGTAATCTTTTCGCCCGCTGTAAACTGCCAAATTTCAGTATCTCTGTGAAGGAACGTTTGAAATGATTAATGTTTAGATGTAATTATTTGCTACCTACTATACATGTAATCATTTAGTATTAAGTATGATTCTAGTTTCTATCTATATAAGAAATACTGTTTTATTGTTGTAGATATATTCTGGATCCATTTTTTGTTTTTCAGAGACAAATAAATCATTTATATGTGTTGAAAAAAAAAGGTATATAAACTGAATTAAAATATGTTATACAGTATACTTTTTCTGTAAACGGTGGAATCTCAATATCTCTGTGAAGGAACATTTGAAATGTGTAATTATTAGGTGTAACTATTTACTACCTATCTAATTTATGTATGTAAACGCCTATAAAAAAAAGTATATAAACTGAATTAAAAATGTAATTTTAATTTTAAATCTATTTCATGTTAGACTATAGTGATATTAATACTAAATCATGGTCAGAGTAATATGTGTCTCTAACTTCAATTTCTATAATAATACTTTCACATTTGTTAAAATATACATGATCTAAAATATTTCCGTAATCTGTAGTTGGATTTGTATTTAATTGTTTAAAGCCTAATTTTGACATGTAGGTCTTTATACTTCTTTCTATCTCAGTATTATGGTCTTCATTGAAATCTCCTATTATCAAAATTGCAGAAGTCGGAGATGATATGTACTGTATCATGTATTCGAGAAATGTGTTTAATTTTGAAAGGTCTGTTTTAGGTGATCTGTACATAAGAATGATATATAGATTTTTATCTTTTACATGTATACATATATGTTCTACTTTCTCTAATATCCTGCTTTCAGTTGGAATTCTTTCAATGGAAATATCTTCTTTTATAGCAAACATAACTCCCCCACCTATATCTTTTTCTCTGTCATTCCTCATTGTATTGTAATTCGTGTTCGTTGTTTTTAATTTAAAAGTAATGTTATTATTTTTCTTTAAGTGTGTTTCAGTAAAAGCTATTAGATCCAACATTTCGAGTTGGGAATCTGAGTTTATATCTTCTAAATGTGGTAGATAACCGCCGCGATCCTAACTCCTCCGGATCAAAGGCTCCAGCCCCTGTCAGGATTGGCCTGGTGAATGCCAGATCGCTGACAAATACAACATTTATCCTGAGGGATTTCTTCAGCTCCCGCGCCCTGGATCTCCTCTGTCTGACAGAGACGTGGATGGTGGCGGGTGAGTGCAGCGCCCTCGTTGAACTGTTGCCGGCCGGCTGTTCCTATTTCAACTCCCCGCGGCCCTTGAGCAGGCAGGGTGCGGGAACATGGAGCAAACACCATAGGACCTAAAGGATGAAGCGTTTGAATGTCGTGTGGGTGTCCAGCTAGCCAACAGTCCAACAGTGTGAACAGCTGCGGTTGTCAGTAAGATTACCAGAATGGCTAAACCTAACCGGCCTAGCCTAGTCGGCCTGGCTTTGTTCGGTTTCGTCTCATTGATCTGCAGCGGCTCTCCATCAAGCAGGGCGTTATCGCTTCTCCTGGGCGTCGTGTGGGATGTCTTCCCGGCGATGGTCTACTGGTAGTTGCCGTCTCGGCCCTTGTCACTGCGGCAGCTGGCGATTTGAGGCCGTTTGCGTCGTGAAGCTGAACCTCCTCAGTGGTCGCATGGTCGACCACTGCCTCAGCATTCCTGGCCACTCCGTCACTGAAGAGAGAAACCTGGCAGCGAACCTCCACTCAGGATTGTTTATTTTAAGGACCTTTTTCTTCATAGAATTTAGGTTTCCAAAAATATCATGTATTTCAGTTGAAAAAAAAACATTTAAAAAATAGGTTGTTCCAAAAATATCATGGATTCAAGTTGAAAAAAAAAATATTAAAAAAAAATATATTATACTCGTATTTATTTACATAAAGAATCAATAAATGTGCATTGTTTTTTATCAATTTTCTTTACATTTGTCGCTGTGATAGTTACATTCTTTTTTATGTTATTTGTTACTATTTTCAGGCAGATTTTAAACATAACGATTTCTGATTTTAATGCATCTAAATGTTCATTAAACTTATTTTTATTACTACCATTTAATTCAATCAAATAATCTTCTGACTCACCCAACATTTCAGAAATAATATCATGTTGACAACTTATCAAAAGGTATTGATCACACACTGCTATATCTTGCGTTTTAAATATGATCTTTAATCCTGATTTACAATTGTCAGATGTTGTATTACACGAATTACAAAAGTAACCTTCATCCACGAGTCGAATGACCGATTCATCACAAGTTCGACATAAAATCGTTGGCGAATCTTCCAATTTAAACTCAATAATCCTCCCCAAATAACTATATAATATTTCCGTCTCTAAGTCATTTACGTTGTTCATATTAAAAGAAAACTTTTCTGTTGGTTCCTCATTTAATATTACTTTTTTTCCTTCTTTTTCAAACCATAATCTTAATTCTTGAACTTCTGGTATATCAAGCTCCCTATATAATATAGTACCTGTATTACTAGTCAGATTCTTTTTGTCATTATAGCTAGTTATGATGGTTCCCTGTAAAATTAAAATAGGGTAAAGAGAACCGGTATCCATGGTTGTGTCTTCTTCCCAAGCTGTATATATAATTTTTGTATTTGATGAATCCAGTAACTGTAATTCCCTTTTTCTACGTGGTCCATTATTTGTAGAAATAGTCTTTACTTCTGAGAAATTAATGCAAATCCCCAATACGTCTATGACACATTTGTCTTCTAACAACTGTATGTCAGGTATCCTGGTGAAATTAAACTTAGGTTTCAAAATTTCCACATCTCTATCAAATACAATAATTTCTGTCCTTGATTTCAGTATAATTTCAAATTTTTCGCGGTCCGTAGAATATTTTGCATTTATTTCTTTAAATTGTCCGTCAGTGATGAAATAACATTGGTTTACTTCAATCAAATTAAAATATTTGTCACATTCTTGAGTAAATCCTGTTACCTTAATTGTTGCTGTACTGTCTGTAATCCGAAAGAAGAAGTATATTCCGTTAGTAAATTTACGTTGTTCACTTTTAGTAACTACCTTTCCACAGATTTTCCATCTTTCACGACTTCCAAATGATAATGAACTTAATGCTGAGATTTTAATTACGGGGTCCTTCTTCATCCTTTTATTTGAAGGTAGCCTATATCTGTAGATAGTTCCATTGTTTTTCTGTATGTTTCGGTGTGGAGGTGTCCTATTGATCTAGATCTGTGTTTACAACAGGCTTCCGTGTGAAATTGTCAAATGATCTGGAGTGTTGATATGCCCGAGTCTGTCTGCGTCTTCCTCGGAGAGTCCTGGTTTCAATATCTTCCTTCTTTCACTGTGCATAGGATAGCTGAGAGTCTTTGGCTGAGAGTCACCCCAGCTAACTGGTACACCTGAGAGTCTTTCACCCTTTCTAGCCTTCCCCCGTGGACGTGTCAAATGATCTGGATTGTTGATATGTCAGTTTCGGTGTGGAGGTGTCCTATTGATCTAGATCTGTGTTTACAACAGGCTTCCGTGTGAAATTGTCAAATGATCTGGAGTGTTGATATGCCCGAGTCTGTCTGCGTCTTCCTCGGAGAGTCCTGGTTTCAATATCTTCCTTCTTTCACTGTGCATAGGATAGCTGAGAGTCTTTGGCTGAGAGTCACCCCAGCTAACTGGTACACCTGAGAGTCTTTCACCCTTTCTAGCCTTCCCCCGTGGACGTGTCAAATGATCTGGATTGTTGATATGGCCAAGTCTGTCTGCGTCTTTCTCGGAGAGTGTTAAATGACTGAGCTTCTTGCGATATTATAACTTAGTTTTTGCATATATAATTATATACTTAGATATATATTTAATTTTGCAAACCACACTAATATTAATAATTATGGTAACATTTTTGACACGTTGTGACTTTTATACATTCCAGAATCATAATGTTGTATTACATACGTCATTACTGAGAGCAGTTATACAATATCTATATACGTATATAGGCATATACTATATACGTATATCTATAATACTCTATACTCTATACTGTATAAAGTGTGTAGTTGTAAGTTGATTAGCGGTATTCTGTGATCGGCCTGGTCCAAAAACCGTGACAGCAAAAAAACCGTTCCGCCATTTCAGGACCCCCCCAGAAAAACATCAAATCTGTGCCCGTATTGCTGGACCAATGATGACGAAATGACCATATTTCTTACGTCATCATTTAGAGCTAGTCATACACATACGTGTATGACTAGCTCTAAATGATGACGTAAGAAATACGTGTATGACCAGCTCTAAATGATGACGTAAGAGATATGGTCATTTCGTCATCATTGGTCCAGCAATACGGGCACAGATTTGATGTTTTTCTGGGGGGGTCCTGAAATGGCGGAACGGCTGTCACGACAAATGGACCAGGCCGATCACATTACTTGCGCGCTCTGCTTGCGCAAGTAATTGACACAGGGGTGAAAAATGGGTTACAAAATCGTGGGATAAAAAATATATTAAAAAAAACATACTCATTATATATAGCAACAGGACACACAGCTTTGCAATGACATAATTGGCAGTGTCTGAGGCACGCGAGTGCCCATTGGTTAATACAGTCCGTAATAACACGGACATGCCATTAGGCACTCAATCAGCAGCTGACGCCACACATGTGTGTGTGACAGCCAGAGGAATATATAAGCAAAAAGCCAAGCACCGTCCAAAATATTCAACGAAAGGAAAAGGACACTTTTTTATTAAGATCATTAAAAACCCAAACAGGTGTTGGATGTGCTGGTGGGGGATGGTATGGGAGTCCATATGCCTTTGGACATCTGGTTATGTCCGTTATGCATAGGACTGAGTATAGGCTGAGAGGAAAAGGGGGATCGTGACATGCAGCAAAGGAGTGAACCCCCATGACACGCTGTCAGTCTAGCCTGGCGCAGCCAGACTTCATCCGCCCCTAATTGCATATGCATAATGCCCCGAGGTGCAGCGCAGTGGTACAGTTACTACAGTATATTAATATCGCAACGCGAGGCTACTGTCAGGCTACATCGTTAGCCTATGGTGCCGCTACACACCAGTGATCCGGATCATTGTCTCCACCAGGCCAAAGGCGTGGCGAGAGAGTGTGTTGCACTTTTGCGTGTGTGTGTGTGTGTGTGTGTGTGTGCGTCCGTCCATCCGTTACCAATCTCTGGCACCGTTGGCCCGATCCATGCCAAACTTTGCACACGCACTCCCTGGATGCCCTCTGCCCCCAAATATTCCACAACGGCCTGTTATAGCGCCACCATGAGGCCGATTAGGGACAAACACATTTCTGTAGATTTCCCGTACACATTTTATCCATACACCACACAATTCGGTATACGCTATCTCCATAGTCATGTGATCAACACGGATCTGCACCATTTCCCATCTTCCATCCTGATTGGCTATAAGATTGGCTTCCAAAGCTCACATGATTGGTCCGTTTCGAACAAAATGCCACAATTCACAAACGCACTGTGCAATTTCCGTGAAATTATACATGCACATTTCCACTAGGCCGAGGACCACATGGCACTAATTATTTTCCAAATCAGCCTCACGGTGGCGCTATAACAGGCCAATTCCTGTTTTTAGCTATAACTGCATCCATCTGTATACAACGTATGTATGCGCACTCCCTAGAGGCCATGGAGAAATATTTTCCCTGCATCCTTTACATCTGCCGGTTATAGCGCCAACATGAGGCCAATTTCTGCAAAACACATTGTTTATATTTTAGTCGCACAGATTTCATCCAAATCTCATGCAAATCGGCGCAAATGATCTCTGCAGTCATGTGATCAAGACGAGTGTTGGATTTCTCAGATTCTACACTGATTGGCTAAGATTGCCTTCCAAAGTTTTCAGGAGGGGCCCGTTTTGTACAAAATGCTGCAAATGTCCTGCAGAGATGCTATATGAGTGATCTGGCAAAAAAACATGTTTATATTACTCCTAAACATTTAGCCAAACATCACACACACACACACACACACACACACACACACACACACACACACACACACACACACACACACACACACACACACACACACACACACACACACACACACACACACACACACACACACACACCTATCCTCCTGGTGGAGACCTGTGCCCAGAAGGGCATTCTTTTTTGTTTATTTTGTATTTCCGGTATGTTATCCCTGCTTCTGGTCAGACTGAGTATAATTGTATTTAAAATGTATAATATGCTAAACCACATTATGACATTGGCCCGCACCATTAATATGTTGGGGACATTTTCAAAACGTCCCCAAAAAGGTTGTAAAATCAATACACTAAATTGCTAAAATGGCACATCAACAACACGTGAGCTTTTAAATCGGGTTTGTTTTGGTCACACCCTGAATCCAATGGTGACAACTTAAAAAGGTTGTTATCTCATAAATTATTATGAATTATGAATGGGGCTATGACGTATAGAAATCATGAACATAGACCCGTGTGGGGAAATGTCTGCCATATTTGCAACAACACATAGAGCAAATTAATGCCTTATGAGGCACTGTAATTTTTCATTTTAATTGATTCCTTTGTGTAACGTTATTGAAATGCATAACAGCAGCTGTGCTGATGGACAATAAATTATTTTCAATTTCATCAAGTCCCTTATGGTAACGACGACAGTACAATAACAAAACATTGCAGCAGTTGCTTATTGCAAAAATGTATTCCATGAAATTGTCATGTTTCTGCTTGACTGCGAGTGTTGTAATCTCCTCCGAAAGTCGGGGTAAATAAATTGCATCTTAACCACCTCTCTCTGTTCATATAGAACAATGTGGTTATCCAGATTAACCCATTTTGACCTGAGATCAGATTCTCGATTTTTCAAAAATAGCAGACCTACAAGCTCGTAAGCGCGCGCTATGAGCTTGTAGATCTGCTATTTTTCAATAGCTAAAGCATGACATAATTCTAACGCCCCAAAAAAGGTGTTCCCGCCCAAAATGGGTTAACGGCTTCCATGTCGGCGAGCCATGGGGAATGCAATTGAAAAGGTGTATGTGTATGCTTTATACAAGGAGATAATGTGGAGCATGCTCGGTGTGATTGAAAAGGGTATTGCAAAAAACAAACAAACAGATAAGGACGTAGACTATAGAGGACATATTTCATTAAAGAAATCAAATGGTAGAGAAAAATGGACCGGGTACTATCTGAATAACATATGGATACATTGCTTCTGCAATGTCTCCGTATATATATATATATATATATATATATATATATATATATATATATATATGCCTGCACTGAGCACTGTACGCAGGAGTTGTGCCTCTTTGCAGAGCACTCTCTGTCTACAGCTTGGACATCTGTTTGCCTGGAAGGGTTGGGGAATGAGCGTATAAAGTCAAGATACGGGGTCAGTTCAGCCCATAGAGTGTGTGTCATATTAGTCATTTATAGCATATACCCCTTCCTGCTGGCTTGGGATCCGTCCAAACAGCAGCACGTCGAGGAACAAACCCTTATTATAATGACGACAGGGTTCTCCTTTCAGGCAATGTCACGTCACGGGGCAAGAAATCAATGCGGCCTTATCTTGTCCGCTGTCGCAAGACTGGGACAAGCGCTTGACAGAGGGCTGGTTAGAGCAGTTGAAAGTGGCCGCTCTCCTTTTTACAGAATCGGATGCACACATAGGGGTGGCAGGGATGTTGCTGTCTGGGCCGACGGATTGACTATACACGCCCCCCCTGTGCAGTCTCTGAAGTGTCTCCGGAAGACGCGGCTTATACTTGGAAGCCGGGAACACTGTGATTGCTAATTCTTTCTCCAACTTTAACCCATTTTGACCAGGGAATGATTCTACAAATGTCTATAAATCCTGACTGTTTTCTTGGAAAAAGCTATGTTTTTCTGTGTCAGTCGTTCTCAAACACTTTCATGTCACTTCTCACGATTCTTCAAAAATAGCAGACCTACAAGCTCGTAGCGCGGCACTCGGTGGCGCGCTATGAGCTTGTAGATCTGCTATTTTTCAATATCTAAAGCATAACATAATGCTAACACCAAAAAGGGTTCCCGCCCCAAAATGGGTTAAGGAAAAGACAGAGAGACAGACATTACAATTTACAATTTACAATTTAGGCATTTAGCAGACGCTCTTAATCCAGAGCGACTTACATTTAAGCAAGAACAAAGCATGGGAATACATCACATAAAAAGCATTTATCATGAAACATGCGTAAGCTAAGAAAGTAACAGTGGAATATTTATATAGTGAAACTATACATACACTATACATATAAACTATACATCTTTACTACTATGCTATATATGTGTACTATGGCGTGCTATGACTACATACAATACAATTACAGTGCTGTCTACATAACATGCTATAAGTCTGTATCAAATGCTATATAATCCAACAGAAATGCTATCTAAGGGTTTAGGGTAAGTGCTAAGGGCCATGATGGAGTCTGAAAAGGTGGGTTTTCAGGCTACGGCGGAAGATTGGGAGTGATGCTGCAGTTCTGACTGCAATGGGAAGTGCATTCCACAGTTTTGGAGCCAGAAGGGAGAAGAGTTTGGGACGTGTGGAGCGTTGTCCCGGCGTTTTTAGTGAGGGTACTTCCAGCTTCCCTGCGTTGGCTGATCTGAGTGCGCGGGAGGGTTTGTAGGGTTCAATCATACTTGTAAGATATGGGGGAGCCATACCTTTGGTTGCTTTGAATGCCAGCATCAGAGTTTTGTATTCTGTGCGGGCAGCGACCGGGAGCCAGTGGAGGGAGCGGAGCAGGGGGGAGACATGTGAGAATTTTGGCTGGTTGAAGACCAAGCGAGCTGCTGCATTTTGGATCAGCTGGAGAGGCTTAAGTGCACATGCTGGTAGGCCAGTAAGGAGGGAGTTACAGTAGTCGAGTTTTGATAAGACTGTTGTCTGGATTAGGAGCTGGGCTGATTCCTGGGTGAGGAACGGTCTAATTCGTCGTATGTTATAGAGTGTGAACCTACAGGATCGAGTGACAGCTGTGATGTGAGGTTTGAACATTGCAGTCATAACAAACACGAAAGTGCAGCACAGGCCAGGCCAGGGCGACGGGTGTACTGTATGGGAGCTCCAGGTGTGTGCCTGTGGATTTTGTGACAATCACACATTTGTACAAAACGTTATTCATTCTTTTTTATTTACTATAACAGTACTTTGTTATTACCCCATTACAGAAGCAAATTATATGTCCTAAAATATATATTTTAACCTCTATCAAACCTATTTTGGGCATGTCATTATAGCCAAACATGACATTTTTGATGGGTTTTTTTTTTTATGCTTTCACGCATCTTTAAAAATAGTGAAAAAAGCTCAGTCATAACACACTGCATCACGATATGTTATGAGCTTCTACATTGGCAATTTCGCTATGAATACAGGTGTGCCTTGAAAACCATTGCTCTAAAGTAGCAGCTATAACTGCCACTCGCATACATACGGTATCAGAAGAGAGAGTTTACTTCATGCTCTCAAGCTATCTTCCCTCCGGCTGTATAATTATTAGAGCATCACATGTGCTCCCTCCCCCATGATGTCAAACCAGGACATGAACACACACAGAGTTTCAGACAGAAAACAGAAAAGCAGAAAAGATATCTTTATTGCTAATCCCGAAAACCGAAAATTGGCTTACGAGCAATCAGTACAAAATATGTACAGTAAGTACACTGTATATATACACACCATTGTTTATTGCCCTGCTGTGTTGAAGTCTATTCCCTTCAGTTACCGCGCCGGATATATATAGTATTTGTAAATATGTAGTTTTTAATTTAATTTTATTGATATCCCTCTTCCCCTTGCTCCCCCCTTCTTCTTTCCTTTCTCTTTAATGGAAATAACAAAACGATGGAGCTTGCACTAAAACAATAATTTCACCTGCAATTTTACACCTGGAAACCTGTGACGTGATGAATAATAAAGTTTATTCTGTTGATTCTGATTTGTATACTAGTGGGTTTTGCGGTTACCGCATGGTTATGCTTCAAAATCAGAAGGAGAGATGCTTCTCACGGCAACGAAAAAGAAGATTAATAGGGTCCCACTATGAAAAGCACCGTTCAAATATGTGACACCCACAGTCACGGCCAAATAAAATGCATCTCAAAGGGGTGAAATAATCTAGCGTATAGTGCATCACGGTTCAGCATGTTGAAATAATTAAATTGCTTCCTTAAGGTCCTTTCACACAGGAAGTGCCTGACGCGCCTAGTAATTCATTTCCAATGAGATGCGAGCGTTCAGATGGGGCAGACCGGGCAGTCTGACAGCCGTTGCGGTAACCGGCGGGCGTTCGTGCTTGTCTCGTAAGCCCACATCTAGAGTTTAATCTTTTTCCTACGCGATATGTAGAAATACATCCATTCACATGAGGGAGTATATACAGTAGGCAACAGTGCGACCCCATGGATCTTAGATTATTATGCTGTAAGTAGGCTAAGACTTGACATGTGGTTCTCAAACCTCATTTCAAGGACCCCCAAATTAATATATTTAGCCTAAATATTTTGTGCCAGGGATACAAGATTTAAATGTTTAAAAATATATATTCAAATTCTTTCACATTTTTTTTTCAACAATACTTAGTTGCTCTACAAGCTCACCAGTCACAATGTGGGGTGTTGTAAGCGTGCTAGATTTTGATGCGTCAAATTAAAAACATTTAAAACTCATCTTCTAAAACTGGTAGTCCCAATACTTAATTCTGATGGTTACGGCTGGTTACCGTCACGTGACTGGTGTAAATTTCCACCGATAACCCACTCCTTCAATCACTTTATATCATTCGCAGCTGATTCCGGCTGTACTGGGGAAGGGGAGCGCTTGATTGCTTTACAGACACATGCCGTGCGGGCGTGTGTCACCGCCCGGCTCATATGACTGTGAATGTGTGGCTCCAGGCAGCCCCGTAAAGACATCAAGCGCTATTCTCCCGTCACATAGCAGACTTGCCGAGCACATAAAGTTATTTGGCTCGCTGCGCCTCGGGTCGGCCTACGCCCCCAGCCAGTGTAAAATACCCGGTAACCTGAGACCTCTCGTGGCTTATTGCTTAATTTGACTTTCTTTAATAACAACCTAAAACATGAACCTTGGTTGTTAAACCTTTAAAGTTAAACCTTTAAAGACGTACAAATATACACAAATGAGAACGTGTACAGTATGGAAAAGTAAGGGGAGGGGGGGACTTACACTTTTTTTTACAGGGGCCAGTTTTTTATTGCAGCCGCCCGTATAACTGCTCTTTGAGAGCGGTTTTGAAGGAGTCTACGGATTCACATTTCTTAATGACTGTTGGTAGGGCGTTCCACATTTTAGTGGGATAGGAGCAAAATTAATTTAAACCCCTTGTTTGAGACGAATCTGGGTTGCACATGGTTTGTTGAACTCCCTCTGGTGTTGTGATTAGGGAAGTATTTTGACAGATACATGGGTATCTTAGTGGTGTATAGCAAATCTTGTAGACCAGGCCCATTGCACGTTGCTGTACTCTGTCTTCAACCCAATGCCATTCCAGCCTATCACAATGTGCAGGGTTGAGGTGGGTTCTGGGAGTACAAAAGCAAGGTGGTGAAAAGCAAGGTTTGCCACAAAACTATTGTGTAAAAACAGTTGCTGCTGTGCTCCATTAGCTCCTACTTCTGTTCATATTCTATTGTGTAGGCAAACTGAGATTGATTCATCTTAGTAAATAAAAACACTTTTCTGGGCAAACCTGTATTATGCTACATTGATTGACTACATTGTGCACCATAGAACCATTTTTGTCAAATAAGTGCATTTTGAGTACAAGGCCTTAGTTGAAAGTGTCTTATGATCACAATCCCATAGTCTTGAGTGGTGTGTATGCCCTAAATAGATAGTTGGTTGACAAATCTAGGCTCTACCGATTAAATATAAACCCTCTATATTTAAACCAATACTTAGTTGACTGGATTTGGTTCGGCAAAAGTAGCCAATCTATAAAGCTCACAAAATGTCATGTTGCAACACAATTTGAGCTTGTAGATGTGCTATGTTTCTGCGAATGTTGTGTCTCCCCCCCCCCCCCCCCACGCTCTGTCTGAGACACACTTTCTGCATGCACTTTCACTTTACATGGACTTGAAAATCAACATACACCTACTGTACAATAGCCCACCTCGTTGCCATGGTTACGTGACATAAGAGTTAAAACCACATGAATGTGGTTTGGTTAGACATATTATTTTGATGGAACGGAATACCGCTAATTGCGAGTGTTTCATTATAAGTGTTGTAATGTGTCTGCCCGGCGCAAACAAATAACTCGTTTAACTTCACGCTGGCTCTCTAATTGTTATCACCTTCAGTTGTTTACATGTCAAATTGCCTGCTGTCAAAGTGGACCAATAAGATGAAAAACAGGAATAACAGTTCCTGGAGGGAGCCTTTACTCATTTTATAGCCCTAGCAGTTAGGGGTCTAGTGTCTTGCTCAAAGACGCTTTTCTAATGCCAGGGATTCGAACTCGGGCCTCCCACGTGAAAGTCCAACATCTAGAACCACTAGACCAAAGGGATATCCCTATGGACCGGGGGATATATTAGACTTTTTGAGGCCATCAGGCAGAGGCTCTGAGCCACACTGCTACACTTTGATATCGAACTGTGTAGATGCAAGAATCTAGTGAAAGTTACATATCCATGCAACTTGGACTGAAGCACATATACCTCCTTTCAGGCCGCATTCCCCACCCAGGGCTGTGTCAGTCTATGGGTTGCAGGTGTCATGACGGACCCACGGAAGCTGAATGGAGAAATAGCATTTGTATGACATACATGACACACGCATTTCTTTAATTTCAGTGTCAACCTGTACAAACATCTAGTCTTTGCAATTGGCGCGAACATTGTTCTCTTGGAAATTGGAGCTGAGAACGGTCGGGTTGGCTGAGTGTCACGCATGCAAATGTTTTTGCTTGTAAACAATCCGTTTATGTTCTGAAAGAGATGGATAAGAGTGTGTAAATACAAATGTATTCTGTGTTTTAAGTGTTGCATTGTGTGTGTTCTCTCTTTGAAGTTATCGCGTTTCAGAGTGCCATGTCTTGCAGATCATTGCATCATGGGAATAGACAAAGCATGGGTCCTTTTTTTGTTTCTGCAACTGCCCGTGCACAATTCCGTCAATTCCATCGGGACACATTCTGTTCTACAAGCTGCTCATCGCCGTGCATAATGTACATTATTCTGTTCTGACATCGGAACTGATACCTGTTAGTTCAGGTATTTCACATCTGTATGCAGTGCATTATGCCTCTGGTGTCATGTGATCAAGATGTAATATAACAATAAAAATATTAATAAACTTTTTCTATAGCACTTTTCATGTCATAGAATGCAGCGCAATGTGCTTTACAGGGCAAAAAGAGAAAAACACAAACGTAAAATAGAATCAAAACAAGCAAGACACAGTAACATTATTAGGACAGTAAAACAATAGCAAAGAGCATAAAAACAGCAAATCAGGCAGTGAGCATGAATAAGAAAGAACACACGGGTTTAAAAACTCAACTAAAAGCAAGAGTAAAGACAAGAGGTGGGTCTTAACTGTGTTTTAAATATGTCTGAAATGGGAGTTTATTCCAGCCTGTCGGACGGGAGAAGCAGAAAGCTGCTTCATCGTATTGTTTTCACAGAGCAGGCCAGCAGTGGAGGACCTGAGGGGGCGGTTTGGGAGTTCTGTTCTGTGATTATGCGTACATGTCAATGATGTCATTCCAATTGGCTATGATAGACTTCCAGAGTTTGTGGGCCTTACTTGGGCAACCGGGTCTGGCGGAGATCTGCACTCGGAGGAAAGCACTTTTGTTTTTAAATGTATTTTGGTAGGGAATATTTTCAAATGGCTTTTCACATCCACTAGGTGGTTTACTGGTTTATTGTTGTCTACAGTACCCATAAAACAGTAGGCTGGTGTGTGTGTGTGTGTAGCCACCACCAGAGGTACTGTAGGCAGGCCATCACCTGTGAGTGGCATCAGGAGCAATGGACCAGACCGCGGCCATCTTTTTATGTTTTATTTTTTTTGTATATGTTTTGTGGCTATAACCTTTATTTTTATTTATTTTTATGGAGGGACAGACCGTAGACTGACAGGAAATGGGGAGAGAGATGGGGGGGTGACATGCAGTAAAGGCCGTCGGGATCGGGAGTCTAACCCACGGCACACTGCCAGACTGGATGACCAGCCAAGGTGCCTGGACCGCTGAAGTTAATGGCAAGGTGCTAACACAGTGCAACTTCCCATAGACAGCCCATTCATCCAAACAGAAAAGTCCTATCTGATTGTATTACACAACGTCAAACTCACCAACATTGCAGCTGTACGAAAAGCTTGAATTATTCTCTTTCTATCCTCAAAGTGTTTGTTTCATAAAAATCCACTGTAGACATGTTATGAGCTACTTTGTGTCCTTGCAGGTGATTATTTTTCCAAGTGCTGGAGTTTGGAAGTGCTCGTTAGATATCACTCAACTGTCCTGCGTACCACCTGTTTTGAATTTGCACATAATGCAGGAGGCAGCAGGACATTGCTTTATTGAAAACGAGTGCTTCCAAACTCTGATGGCAAGACGGCCACGGTCTGCAAATGTTCACAGCACTTTCTAGACGGGCAGATAGGAAGACACCAATGTTTGGGTCCTGACAAGCTGACACCGGTTTACAGCATGAGGGGATTGTTTGTTGGTTGCTAATGGTAGGCACGGCTTGTCATGTTTCTTGCTTACTTCAGATTTTTGTTTAGTGATAATTGTGCATATGTTACAGAACTAAATGTTTGCATCGTACATCTGTAGCCTATACCATTGCTGTTTTTTTAAGATGGTGCAAGCTGGTACATGTAATGTGCTATAGGCCTATGTTTGGTGGGTATAGAGAGAACACCTGGTAATCAGAAGGTCACTGGTTCACCTCAATCTCGGCCCCGGTGTCGAATTGTCCATACAGCGATCATCATTACCATCTGAGCAGCCATCAGCTGGGTAAAACTGACTGGATCTGAATTTCTAAATTACACGGTATAAATATATGAATAAATAACACACACATGCACATGCACATACACACACACGCGTTTGTACATTAGTGGGTTGAGAAAACATGCGACACTGTAAGTAACCTGTTGAACAATGGTTAGAGATTGTGTCACAGTACCTAACTTTAGTGTTAGTCTACTTTTAGTCGACTAAATATAAGATTTTAGTCGACTAAATCTACAGTTGATTCAGTCGACTAAAATGTATTTTAGTGGGCCTTGATATTTTACTTTTTACACTATTTTCAACGAGTATACAGTATACTGGATCTTCTTGTTCACTAGTCCCTTCCTAACATTTTAGTCTAGTTTTTATTTGTTCATTGTGTTAGGGTTAGGGAAATTCTCAGTATATTTAGTCTAAGTTTTAGTCATCGTAGCTTAGTTTTCATTTCGTTTCGTTTTTGTCAGTGAAAAAAGGTTGACGAAAACAACACTGATGGTGTATAGGAGTATACATACAGTAAGAGTGGAGCCCTGTAGGCAAGCTGCAAAGTCAAGTTGCCACTACATGGAGGGAATGTTCATTGTATTACTGGCCATAAAACCTTTTACGCTACTCGGCCTACAGCTATTGTCCAACACTCACAGAAATCATTGCACATTACATTACTGTATCTACCCTGTATATGGAGTCATGTGATGAACATGAGTTTTGATATTCCATACCGATCGCCTATAATTGACGGCCGACATTTGCGGAGTGACCTGTGTTACACAAAAATCATGAGAGCAGCACCTGATCAACACACATTGATGGGCCTCTACACAATGATATGCACACCTCGCCCCTTTATTTCATTTTTAATAAAGTGCTAAAGATCCTCCATAACTGGAATAATTCATTATGGGGTGGCCTATCTAAGAATAACCTGACATTGAATGACAGATGCGGTCACTGAAATCATAATTTCATTTCATTTCAGCCACCCGAGACAAGACCAGATACAGCTGTGTTATCAATTCTATCATCTACTCATCTGCGCTGCTCATTTTTCATGGCCAAGTCGTCAGGAAGATTGGTGAGTCATACCATTTATTTCTTCGCAAATTGATCGCCAATTTAATAAGCCAGGAGAAAGTAAGTCCCAGTAAATGAGCAAACTTCGAGGATACATTGAATAGGGAGAGTCAGGTAGGGACAAGGGACGTAATATTATGAGCACAGAGGGAGCATAGAGAGCATATCTTTGCACCTCTAAAGTGGCTTTCTGTGTTTGTGAGGAAAGTTTAGAGAATATTATATTAAAGGTGAGCTTCGCGTGAGATTCTGAGCGCTCCTTTTACCAAGCTCCCTCGCAAAAACAGCCAGGGAAACCACGAGACTGCAATTCTACAGTTTTCCTTTCCTTTCCTTTCCTGCAAAGATTTCAACCCCTTGCGTAGAGGTGCATCCGCCCGAATGACCAGTGAAAATGTTAAGCCTAAAACTCAACAATTAATTGCAATGCGGAAAAGAAAACCTCATTGTCTCCACCAGGCCAAAGGCGTGGCCGAGGCAGTGTTTAGCACCCTGTCTGTCCGTCCCGACTCCCTCCGTGTGTCCGTCCGTCTGTTTGTGGACAGCTAATCTCCGTGCACACACACTGAAACTGTGCACACACACACACACTCCCTGGATGCCATAGCAGAATTCTTCACATCAGCCTGTTATGCACCACCACTATCTCTATACAGTATGAGTATGTGATCTATAAGCGATCAAGACGGCCGATTGGCTTCCAATATTTGCAGGAGTGGTCCATTTTTAACAAAATGTCTCAAATCATGAACGCAGCGATTCCACTCACCTCTATAATGACTGATAGTATGTAGTATGTCATCAATGTGCTATATATATTTTTTTTCTTTTCCCTCTGTGTGTTAAGCATGTGCAGCAGTTATATCTGGTTGGACCATATAATGTAACCTAATTCTGATTAGTGTTTGGGTCTATTGTATTACGCCTCTTGTGCAAATCCAAATAAAATAATTGTGTGTGTGCGTGCGTGCGTGTGCGTGTGCGTGTGCGTGCGTGTGTGTGAGAATTAAGAATACGCCACAATGTTTACCCACACTGAACAATTGTTCAGATTTGTCACAGAAAAAAATGCAATTAAGGGAATTTGACGCGCCAAATGTCTTGGCTCCTCAAACTATGGCTTTGTTCAGGCTCGGGCAAATCTGATTTGTTTCTCAAATGTGACACTTACTTGCGACGGAGCTTATTACTTCCGGCAATTATCAGCTATAAATCTAATCCAACTAAATCCAGCTGACTTGTTTGGAGAGAACCAGGGAGGCGATAACATCCTTCTTCCAAATACAGAAACGCGTCATCCCTGGAACGCTCTGAAGATTTAATTGTTCCTGTTTGATCGTGCTCCGGCCAAAAGTTAGTATATTGGTTTTTCCAATGTCCTTATCCTGGTTAATTGCCTGTGTCAGTTTGCTCATGCGTGTGGAGAGGGAAAGTAAAAGCCACTTTTCCACCTGAAAATGTGCGAAAATGCGTGTGTACGAGGCGCGTAAATAGATATCTCCGTGTGTGTGTGGCTCTCTAATTGTTATCACCTTCATGTTTACATGTCAAATTGCCTGCTGTCAAAGTGGACCATTACGGTGAAAAACAGGAATAACAGTTCCTGGAGGGAGCCTTTACTCATTTTATAGCCCTAGCAGTTAGGGGTCTAGTGTCTTGCTCAAAGTGTGTGTGTGTGTGTGTGTGTGTGTGTGTGTGTGTGTGTGCGCGCGCGCGCGTGTGTGTCCTTTTTACTTTTTAAAACGACTCCCTGACGGAGATGTCATACCGCGATGTATGTGGGAAGCTGGTTAGCTGTCCTCTCTCTCTCTCTCTCTCTCTCTCTCTCTTTCTCTCTTATCCATCTCCACCAGGCCATACGCCAGGGACTGAGATAATATATTTTATGCCCTGCGTTTGAACCAATCTGTGATTCTGTGCCACACTTTTTGTGCACGCTGCCAGTATAGGCCAAGGAAGACACTCGACACACACACACCCCTGCTGCACCTCTCCTCCCATATCGGTGCACGGCATGTCCCCAAAACATCAAACGCATACCTGATGGAGAAAAACACGTTTTTCACCCTTTGGAAAATGTCAAATTGCCTGTCTGCTGCGCATGCCTCACACCAATCTGCCTGCCCCCGAAAATATTGGTCTTAAACCCATTGGTGCACGGTAAAATGAAGTACATTTACTTGCATGAGTACTGTACTTGAGAAAATGCTTTAAGTATACAGTCAGTCATAGGCCGTCGGTGATGATGATGGGTTGCACCTGAGTGGTCAGGTTTTCTTGCAGCGGCGGCGGCGGCTGTGCATGGACAGCCCCGCTCCGGAGTAGCAGTCTTTAACCTATTCTGGGCAGGAACCCATTTTGGTCTTAGCACTATGTTATGCTTTAGCTATTTAAAAATAGCAGATCTACAAGCTCATAGTGCTATGAGCTTGTAGATCCGCTATTTTTGAAAAATCGAAGAACGACTGACGTATAGAAGACATTTTTAGAATCTGATCTGGGGTCAGAATGGAAAACTGTCAGGATGTAGAAGACATTTTTTTAATCTGATCTCGGGTCAGAATGGAAAACTGTCGGGATGTAGAAGACATTTTTTAGAATCTGATCTCGGGTCAGAATGGGTTAGTGCAGTCGGCGCAGACAAAACGAGAGGGGACTGTCTGTCACAGGAGTGGGGTCTGCTTCGACGCAGGTTTCCTCTCCCGTCTCTCTCCGCCTGCAGCTGAAGAGATGTGTCTCTCCTCGGCACGGCTAGTTCCTGCAGCGACGGTCTGCCTCCCAAGAACTGCTATAAGAACTGCAGATCTTCAAAACAATGTAGTTGGTGCTAATCTAGCATCCTGACCTATGGCTATACATTAAGTCTACTTATTTGTGTTTTATATAAGCCGATAATGCAGTGATCCGGTTCACACCTCGTTATCGGCAGGTTATTTCACTGAGTGTGTGTCCAGGAGTTTGTCCAGGTTTTGTACCTGTGTGTGTGTGTGTGTGTGTGTGTGCACACGCAAACACTGAGTGTGTCGCTCTCTCTGTGGATTGTTGAAACTTTAGTAAAAACATTACACCACTTCTCAATAATTAAAGATGTGCTACTCTCTGCTTGGAAGCTGGTTCACATCAATCTGCTGTGCTGCTGTAGCATATATACCTGATCTGGACCCTCCAGCCTGGCATGATGCCTGGATGCATGGATGACACCCACTTAGTAGAAAACAAAAAGACCAGCTTTTGATTAATCTCACCCTAACGGTGTATTATGGTATGCGGCGAGGTCAGGGAGTGATAATCTGAGTTGTTGAAGTCCAACTCTGCATTCTGTTCTATGTTCTGCTCAGTAGAATCTACTGTGCTGAATGTCACTTTAACTTAAACTCAAACTAAGCTAAACTAACTATAGAGCGCCTCCTTTCATGACAACGCCAGGCCGATGAAATGATTCCCAATGCATTTTCCCCATAGACATTTCAAAATGTATTTATTTAAAGACGGTTACGCCGCGGACAAAGCCAACTCGAGTCGTGACAACTCATGACAACAAACACAATATTTTTGACCAAACGAATATCTTACAAAGAAGAAAAACAACAAAAAAAGTGTTGTAACCTGCCGTTTTTTTCTTCTTTCCAATTATTTGTTCGGCCCAAAAAATTGTGTTTGTCATGATTTGTCACGACAAGAGTTGGCTTTGTCCGCGACGTAAACGTCTTTAAATAAATACTTTTTGAAATGTCTATGAGGGAAATGAACGGAGAATCATTTCCTGGGCCCTGCGACGCTCTATAGCACTATCATACATGATACACCTGCATGAATGTAGACAATCATCTCATGCATTGATTACATTTTCTGTTGGCTGTTGCTTTCGATTTGTCTCTCTCAACAGTACATCGTTCACATAATACACACACAACCTCACACGCGCGCACACGCACTCACTCACACACACACACACACACACACACACACACACACACACACACACACACACACACACACACACACACACACACACACACACACACACAGCCAATATACTGTTTTGTATACATATGCACCCATGCAAAATCACTGAACATAATGCATGCATAAGCACATACTGTAGACATACAGCATACTAGTCTAAAGATTCTATTACGATTAATCTGTATGAAACTGCAGATTGAAAAACTTTTCTTTTGAGTTCAGAATACAGGATGCCCTGCCAGAGGGCATTTTCTCAGTTTAATCAGTTCGCTATTCTCCAACGACACACAAAGTTAGTGAAGAAGAGTGGAGTGGAACATCTATAATGTTGAGCTCTTTTTGCTCCAGAATACAGTATATGGAAAGCAGTTTGTATTTCACCATTTAACAGAGAGGAGAGGACATATAGAAATGCGATTCACTCAAAAGTGGCAAGGGATGTGCCGATGAGACATTTTGGCCGATATCAATGTCCGATATAATTAATTTCTGTTATGGGTTGTTAACCGATATATCCGATGTCGATATGATCTCATTCGGTATTGAAAAATTATAAAAATATTGTCCATTGTGAAAAATACATAGGCAAGTCAGATTGAACTTAGATACCTTCATATTATTATATTGTGAGCTTGTAGATCGGTATTGAACAAACTGCACAGCCCATAGGATGGTTCTGTATACTGTGGGGACCTCGTGTTTTTGTATTGTCTTGTGCTCTGTGTTGTTTTTGATGTGGATGTTTGAACAGACTGTGAAGACGAATATCCTTCGGGACAATAAAGATTATTAAACTCAAGCTGTGGGCATACAATATAAATTCAGGACTTGCCTGCACAAATGGGCATTGTTCAGCAACAGTTTGTGCTGTGTG
Organism: Protomyctophum parallelum; assembly: GCF_964188405.1. Lineage (NCBI taxonomy): Eukaryota > Metazoa > Chordata > Actinopteri > Myctophiformes > Myctophidae > Protomyctophum > Protomyctophum parallelum. The sequence continues at coordinate 15,573,568 of NC_139713.1, forward strand.
TGATGTCTTACCCAGTGTAGGTTGAAAGGACGGAGATCGAGTGACGCAACGAGAGAGAGCGATCGAGCCTGAGTGAGTGAGGGAGAAAGAGAGTGAGGGAATTGTGTAAACGTATTTCAACGGTGTAGGAAGATGTTGAACACAGTTCGTGCTGAGGTAGGCTGGGCTGAGGGCTTTGCCCTGCCCATTCTAAATGCTGAGAACCAAGCTTTGGAAGATGAGATTCAAATGAAGGAAAAGTTAAGTATACAGTTGGACTATAAACTTCGAGGATGGAAGGACAAAATAGAAGCCATGTCTGAACATTCGAAAAACTTGGATCAAGCGCTGTCACAAACTCAGGCTCTCCGCATGGCTCGACACAGAGGGACAGACTCGGAGAGGCACATCAGAGCCATTGCAGAAAAGGAGGCGGGACACCTGCGTCAGGAGATGGGACAGCTACAGATTGAGGTGAATTTTTTAAGGGAGAAGAAAAAGTCCGAAGAGAACGACATCTTCAAGTCCAACCAGAAACTAGAGGAGCTCCGTAAGCAGCTGAACTGGGACCAGGAGACCCTGGAGGCCTGGCTGGACGACTCTGCGCACAAACGCGAGGACACCATGGCCATCGTCAAGTACGCCCAGCAAGATGAGAGCAGGATCAGGTTTCTCACTGCAGCCATAGAGAACAAGTCACTGGAAGCTATTAAAAAGCATAAAATGCTGGACAATGCGGTGACCGAGACGATGTCGGCGCAAATCAGTTTCGACAACTCTGCCGAGCATTTCCGACAGTCTCACCTGGAGAGGCAGGAACTAATCGGTGAGTGGGAAAACACCATTGGACAGATGAGGAAGCGAGATGACGAGACGCAGCAGTGTTCACTGCAACTTGCTCAAGTCAACCAACAAATTGGGGTGAAGAGCTATACAGTTAAAGAGAAGACGACTCTTCTGGAGAACCAGACAGAGGACAACAACGAACTTCAGAGGAAGATAATCGTGGCCAGCCATCAGATGGAAAAAGTGGAACGACAATACCGAGAGCAAGAGAAAAAATGTGCCGGTGTGAAAGTCACATTGGCGGCTCTTAAGCCCTCAGTGAGCAGAACTTCCACGGACGTGGAGTCAATGAGGTTGCAGATAACCAGCGAAAATGAAATCATCCAGGACAAAACTAGCAAGCTAAAAGAGGCCAGGCTCCAAAATGCTGCACTGGGGGCAAAACTGATGATATTAAGGGAAACGGTCCTCAGCATGGAGGAGCTGGCTGCCCAGATGGACCAACTCCTCAAAGATGATCAGGAGAGCTTGTATGCATTGGAGATACAGATAGAACGCCATGTGGAGGCGCTGTCCTGTGCTCAAGATGACGTGCACACTCTAAGGATAAAGGAGAAAGACATGGTTGCCCTGCTGATAGCGAACAGGTCGGCACTTTCGGGGCTGGAAAGCGATCTCGGCAAACTCGACCAAGACCTCCTACAGCACGAGACCGCCATCTACAAGCAGGACTTCCAGATCCAGCAGCTGCAGAGGAAATTTGCTCGGCAGGAAGAAGAGAAGATCAAGGACGAGTTGATTTTGGTGAAGAAGACAACTGAGCTGGCTGATGCCGTCGACAAAAGTAAACAAACGTCCAACATGCTGAAGCCTGAACTTATACAACTGGAGACCTGCATCCTCCGCATGAGGAGAGTATTAGAGAAGACGGGAGCAGCGACGAAAGATCTCAACACTACGATAGACGAGCTCCGATATTACATTGATAAAAGGGACAAGGAGGTGGGGAGAATCCAACGTAAGAAACAGGACAGCATTGTGGACTTCAAAATCCTGGGTTTGCAAATCAAGCAGCTGAGAGCTCTGCTCTACGAAAACGAAGACGGAGTACTGTCTCAGGAGACGACGGGGAAGAAGATGCGAATGCTCATGAAGGAGAGGGAGAAGGAGATCAGGGACCACAGGGAGAGGCTCAGCAAGCAGGTCAAGACTAACGAGCAGGAGAGGCAGATGGTCTGCATGAAGGTGAACGAGACACAGTCTAAGATTGACTTGATGATGAAACGCTACGAGATCCTGACTTTTTCTATGTACACTCCAGAAGGAGAAGAGGAGAGGTCAGAGGCTTACTATATCCTGAAGGCTGCGCAGGAGACAGAGGAGCTCAAGCGAAAGGGAGACAGCCTGGACAGGGAAATCCGCAAGAAGGAAATGGAGATGAGAGCGTTTCAGAACTTGCTGCACCTCGCAAACAGCTGTAACTCCAGGTACCGCAAATCTTTCACTAGTGCGACTGAGTGTAGGGCAGAAAACCAGAACAAGCTGAAGTTGGAGGAGCAGGAGAGAGCGGCCATGGAGAAAGTCAAACGCAAGAAAAGACACATCAAAGAGCTGCAGGAAGACATACAGCACATGGGCAATCCTGGCAGTCTCCTGCAAAGCAAAGTTTATGTGCAGAATGAACAGATGGAGCAGGTGGAGAGAGAAATTGCCAACCTGAAAAAAGGGCTGGCCTCTCAGAATGAGAAACTTGTCCGGGTCACAAAACAGTGCTCCAGGCTGATCAAAGAGATCCGCTCATCCAATATGACCAGAGAGGAGACGTTTACAGAACGAGACATTAGCCTGAGTGAGCTCAGAGACTTCAACAAGATGGTCAACAACTTGCTGCTGGAAGTCATGGATGAATATCCAGATCTTAAGTTGGCGCTGCAGATGTACTTTCTCCAGGCCAAACTGCCCCTTCCATCTGCAGCCGCATCCAGCAGAGGCTCTAGAACCAGCTCTGCCCGCAGCTCCGTCTCTCTGATGTCTTCCATATCTTCAGCCAGCAGAAGTCCCATGACATCCGTCATGTGATCCTCCACAGGCAAGGCCAATGGACCTGGGGCTGTGCCTCTCTGTGATCCCACTGGCTGAAAACGGAAACAAACACATTTCAACGATAATACTCCGCTAGCAAGGTACAGTTGAGGAAATTCTGTCAGGGTTTCACTTTCAACACAGACTGCAGTGTCAGTATCGGGCCACCTAGGCAGAGTCATGGGGATCCAGTCTCATCTATAATAATCCAATAAATAATAAACAACAAAGTGGTGTCTAATAACAGCGTGGCTTCCATGTGGTTCTCAGACAATTGGGAAGCTACGTATGACTCCATAGCTGGGCAAGGTTTCAGCCTGATTTGATGGCCATTGACTGCCATTATAAATTTAAGTAAAGTAAAATATAAAATATAAACGTATAAATCTATATATAAAACAAGACTGTGGCAAGACTGTGGCTCTCATGTGTCTATGATAGCAGTGTCGCCCCTTTGAGTTACATTTAAAAATTAAAGTTAAATATTTGAAAAAAATATAAAACCTTAAAAAAAATGCAAGGAGATAAATCCTTGGCCTTACTGATGGCATCCAAAATCGGTGCTGATCAGACAGACGGATGGACAGACAGACAGATGGAGACAGACAGACATATGGACAGACAGACCGGGGAATAGTATGACAAGGCAAAGAAGTTGCTGACGTGTGGAAAGAGCTGTGGAAAAGACAGGGTTGTTCTGCAACATGTCAACTTCATCAACCCTCATGCTTTACCTCATAATGCTTATGGACGATCCTGAGACCAATGGAGCACCCTCAACATTGTTCCCGGTTAACGAATCCGGAGTTCCGACATATACAGTACCTACAGCTAACGGCGTACCAATTTCCTCGAATAGGGCCTTTTATGTGCAACGACTGCAGAGCACGGAGTCTTAGATTAGAGATGCATTTCTTTTTTTATGAATCAAAATGAATGAATCAAGGTTTTGAACCTATAGTATATAATATATATAATAGTAAAACATACTGGGTGCATTTAGTGAAAACAAAACATTCCCAGCTATTACATATAGCATTAATAGCTATAGCCAATACAATTCAAGTACACACAAAATGTGTGTACTTAACAAAAACAGGATACATTTCTGTCATAAATATTAGAACAATTTGACCAAAGACACCCTAGCATAAAACCTTAAGATAAACAAAATGGTACCAGGGACCAGGGTATCTTGGTAGTACTTGTATCACTTGTATTCCCTGGCCCTGTATTTTGAGATCAGACTTCATCCAGTTGTGCTGAACACCCCCCCCCCCCCCCCCCCCCCCTCTCTACTGTTGTAGACCGGCTTTTAATTGAGATAGACTGGCTTTTAATTTAGTACTCCTTTGGTGAAGAAGACTTCAACGGGATCCATCCAGTTCCCTCTCCTGAGAACAACTCAGAGGTCATGCAGACCAAATCATTACACTGCAGAGAATAATGAAGGGGGTCAAGGGCACAACATTTCCCAAGATTTTTTACTCAGGGCATATGGGACACCAAGGAAGCTTGTTGAAAACTGCGGCTGCATTCTAGCCTGGGTCACCACAGCCATCCACTGAGATGTTCGACATCATAGCAGGAGTACCGCAGGGGGACTCGCACCATATCATGATTGACCATACACTGAACAAAGCCATCAGAGAGAGACTATGACGTAGGCTTTACCCTGTCCCCAATGCAAGAGTCTGTGACTACCTCCAGTGAATATCGCTGACCTGGACTTTGCCGATTACATAGTGCTGGTCTCAGATACTGTGGAGCAAGCCTGCACCTCTCTATTGTCATCGGAGAATGAGTGTCACTCTGAAGAATCTCAATCTCAAATATGCAGCAAAAACCAAGGTCACCGACGCCACTGTCCACTCCAGAGACAGCTACAGGCTCAAAACCACGACTGACTTGAAATATCTTGGTGCCTGCATCAACTGAAAAGGACCTCAGGACCAGATGTGGACTGGCGAGGTCAGCGGCGCTCCATAGCATTAAGAAATTGTGGACATCAGCCAAAGTTGACTGTTTCAACAATTGAGTGAGTCTTAACTCTATGATTCAGAGGCGTTGAACCTCAGACCAAGACTGAGAAGTCAATAGATGGCTGATGTAACCACATGCTGCACATGGCCCTTGATGAATCGTGGCAGGACCATGTACGTAATAAGCTTTAGGACAGTATGCTGACTGTAATAGACAAGCTCAGGGAGTGTCATCTGAAGTTTGCCCGACTACCTCTAATGGTGGCCTTTATTTGCCTCAACTCCAGGGGCCTTTATTGGATGGGGATTACATTAAAGAGAGGGACAGGCCTTTATTTATTTTTTAAATAAATGGATCAGAAGGCATTTGATCTAGATTTTGTGTCAGTTTGAACCCAGTAAAATAAACAACCAACAAACACTGGGGACATTTATTGAAACAAAACAATTCCTCATATTACTGTACATACAGTAACATTAATAACCATAGCCAATACAATTATAATAAATTGCCATCCATAAATATTAATATAAGAACAATTTAAAAAAACATGCTAGCATTAAACATTAATAACAAAAATAAAAAGGTGCTACCTTGTGGCACTTACATAAACCACCTGTTTTTTTTCCCCCCCTCCCAGCCTGTACTAGAGACGAGCCTCTATTTGTTTGTGTCGACAACGTCCCCTGACGACAATGTGTCGATGCAGTTACGCTAATTGAACAACATTTTAAATGACTTCTCAAACTAGTCAAAACAAAAGGCAAAAGTTTAGGTATAAGGGCCGGGCTATAAAGGCACTGTAGAAAATGGGGCCAATAATCTCCACCTTCCAGGCGCTTTAGATAAGGATGAATTATAATTGTATTCAATAATACTTTGTGGTAATGTAAAGATCTTTTTTGTTAAAACATTTTTTTTTTGTTAAAATGTTGGTTTAATATTCTGATAATAATTACTATTAGTCTTTCTGGGCGGGAACCCCTTTTGGTGTTTCTAGCATTATGTTATACTTTAGCTATTGAAAAATAGCAGAACTACAAGCACATAGTGTGGCACCGAGTGCCGCTCTGCGAGCTTGTAGGTTTGTAACGTTTTTAACGCAAATCTTTGCTTTTGGGGGAGTTCCTGGAACAACATATTGTCAGATGGGGGTCAGCGGCCAATTACATACATTTTTGGGGGTCCTTACCTTGACATGAACATGTTTGAGAACCACTGACATAGAAACATAGGGTTTTTCAGAAAACTGTCAGGATTTAGAAGACATTTGTAGAATCGTTGTCAGGTCTTCTTCTTGCTGCGAGAGTGAGGTCTAGCCAACACCAACTCGGGATTCCTGGATTGCTGCCCTCCACAAATTCCTATCCAACATCAGGTTCTTGAGCTCTGCAGTGTTATCAGCCAAGTTGTCGCGCCGCAGCACGTCTACATAGGTGGTACGCTTCTTTCCCCTCCTGGCTTTGCCCTGGGTTGGCTCCCATAGGGTCAGGTCTAAATGGGTTAATAAACGGGTTAATAAACAGAAAATACATGTCGAGGTGCGTTGCCAATTTTCAGAGAATACCCATTTTCACACGGAATGTGATGTAAAGTATGATAAGACCGCCCCTCACCTCACACAGGTGTGATTTTTATCCTCACATTCCGTGCTCAGCCAATCAAATAAGTCATCACCATGGGGTACACACAAACACAAAGCTGGGCAGAAGAGTGGCTAGTATGCGCGTGACAACATCATCATACCCGGAAGTTATGCGGTGTGGAAAAAAACTACGTTCTGACCTTGACAGCCCATACATCCAAACAGAAAAGTCAGATTTGATTGCATTAGATGACTTTAAACGACATTCAATTAACTTTGTCACTCACCTTGCCCCTCTATTTGCCACTCGATCTGCCATTCACTTTTTTGTTTGGTTTCGAATGCATTCCAAACCAATTGTTTAGCAAACCATTTTGAGGGGCGCTAGCCACTCCCATGGTGGGATGGCTGGATGCTTTAACTTTAACCACAGCACTGTGTCAAGGCCTGAATACTGTCATTTAATTGACCTACTGTGCCTCTGCTACGTTGTCTCCCTTAACGTTAATAGAAAGAGAAAAAAACACAAGCCATAATTACTACTCACTGCCCTCTAAAAGTGTAGTTGACCCACAAATGGAAATTCTGTCATTATCAACTATAGCCTCGTGCCAAGTTGAAACTCAGACATTAGGCCTACCTTATCCACACATGGAATTTGCCAGCAAAATTCCACTGTAGCTTTCTCTAAAAACCGTTATATATATAATTATGACACCAATTTAGTTTTTATAGTTCCAAAAACTGCAAATATAAACGGTGGAGATATATATTCCCTTGAGGGAGGAAAGCTCACGTCTGACAATGTGCTGGGCACACTGCACCATCTGTAGTGTGTTCCGGTCAAGGGCGGTGGTGGCTCCCTCCCGTACCGTACCAGGTGGCGATGCTGCTTTTTGTAGAATGACCTCGGTGTGCGGGGACTCGCACTGGATGTTTTTATGCAACAGAGGCAATACACAGCTGAGACTCTTGAGACCTTTTGACGACGTGCGTGGTCCATTTGCAGTCCCCAGCCATGACCATGCAGGCACTTGATATCACTGACATCTCCACTATGCAACACTAGGGCCTCCTGTAGTCCTCATTCAGCGATCCTTGGTCTTTCTGACATGAAAGGAGAATTTCGGACTAGAAGGCTTTCTTACCTTTATTTGTAGTTATGTCCCCACCAAAGAGGTCCAGGTTTGCGCATAATTGGCTATTTACCCTACCACAAGCCCTCAATGGGGGTTGGGTTTTAGTGCTAATTCGCTTATTTCCATCGAAAAATAAGTAGTAAAGTGTGCCGCTTGGGATACTATTTACATCATGAAGAGAGGATATATATACAAAAAAAAGATTTTTGAGCGATGGAATTGGCACTAAAACCCAACGCCCAGTTCAGTTCAGTTCATTGAGAGCTTATATTAGGGGAAATAGCCAATAATGCGCTTTTGCACAAAATAACACCTGGACCTCTTTGGTGGCGACGTAACAATTACAAATAAAGGTAAGAAAGCCTTCTAGTCCGAAACTCTCCTTTAAAGGACCACTTCACCACTTTTCAACGTACCTATCTTCATATAATAGGTCTTCACTAATAATCATGATAAAATGGCACGATTTTTTTCTACTCATTCTTTGTCTCATAGGAGGGCTGTGGGCAGTTTAGAAACCGTCTTCCAGTGACATCATCATTAGGTAGATTTTTTTTTAATCAAGATTTTTGTACAAAAATGTTTAGATTTTCATTATCGTGAGAACGATGGCTTCCATTTTCGCATTGCAACTTTTCAGGACTATAAAGCCTGCAGTTTTTATTAGCTTGTATTCCCCATCGATGATGTCACTGGAAGATGGTTTCTGAACTGCCCACAGCCCGCCACAATGGTGCACAAAATGCGTACATACTGACTCTGACAGACAGTGTGATAAAAACGGTTCCAGAAACTGTTCCAAATAATTATGATTAAACCGATTCCGCTTCCGCAAAGTTGGATCCGGTTCCTTCGGCTCCAGATCCCAAACATAGCTTAGAGCATACATGGGCAACTGGCGGCCCGCGGGCCCCCACCTTCACTTAATGTGGCCCGTTTTGAGCTTGTAGATCTGCTATTTTTGATAAGACATTACAGTATATATATATATGCAATGTGGCGTTGTGGCCCTCTGGAGTGAGTTTGGAGTTATAGTGGCCTTCTCAAGGTTGCCCACCCCTGGCTTAGAGCCTGGCTGTTCTCATGACAGAGTTAGCTGATCTTGTCCCTTGTACCGTCATTGTTTGACACTCCAGGCCACCTGTGGTTAACTACGTTCTAAATTAAAATAGACAGGACATCGGGATATGAAAATTAATCTTTGCTTTATATAGGAGAGGGAAAGAAAAGCTGTCGTACAAAAATACTGAAAATAGATCTTCTTCTTGGCATCACCTTTGCTCTCTGGCAAGCTCAACAAGCTTATATATTTCTTCACTTAAAATAATAACATTTGGTCATTTCATCATCTACTCAGGTTTATGTGAACACCCCAGACACATTTTTAAGTTAGTCGACTTAGTATTTAGATATTTGATATTCATTTTAGCTGCCTCGTCCCCTTCCTATACAAAGCTATTGTAACTCAATTTTAACCATGATGATTATGATAATTTATTTTTAATATACCTATTTTTTAATAAATTAAATAAGGAATAAAAAAAAACCCTGGGCACATCACATATTAGGAGGGCAGTATCAGTCACAAGAAAAAGTGTTTTTTGACGAATCTATTATGGTTAAAATGGAGTTTGGAGTTACAATGGGTTTGTATAGGAAGGGGGCTAAAATGAATATCAAATATCTAAATACTGAATCGAGCAACTTAAAAAACTCTCTGGGGTGTTCACATGAGCCTGAGTAGACGATGAAATGACCAAAAGTTATTTTGAAAGTGAAATATCCCTTTAAAACCCAATTCCCGCCAGCATTAATTCATCCCTCGATAGCGTATTGCCGAGGTTTTATCGCGTGTAACACTTACTTTGAATAGCCAAATATCCGTAACCGCATGTTACAATGACAAAATGCTGACCGGTTGTTGTTGTCTCGGTCGGTGGTGAAAAATCCCGACCGCGAATATCACAGCGCCTGCTACAGGCCACTGAAAAACCTTGTCTTCCCCAGAAACGGCGCAAAGAATGTCGTTTCTGAGATGCAAGGCTTTGAATGCCAGCCTATACAATGCAAGTGGATGCACGCACATCTTCAAAATGGCCGCGGCCACTGTCCCACTTTGACTGTTGTGCTAACGAACGGTAGCTAACGATTCGATCGGATAAAAACATGGATTAAAGAATATAAACCCCGGTTAACCCTTTGTTAGGCAATACAATAGAAAATGAACGTCAAATCAATATCAATCAATGTAGTACAAACGAGATTAACTGTTTTTAACTGTACTGTACATAATCTACATTTCAGCAGCTTCCAAATAAATTATGCAAGTGAATTTACATCACAAAACCAAACCATGAAACCCATTAAGTTACAAACACACCACCACTGTCATGTCGTCCCCATACTTGATGAGGTTGGAGCTGTGGTTGGCCCATAACGCAGTCGAGTGTATCCAGGGAGCTGAGGAGAGGACTCTGCACAACACAGGAGCCCTGAGGGGCTCCTGTGTTGAGGGTCAGAGGGTCTGATGTGATGTGATGCTGCCCATTCTCATCACTTGGCGGCTTGTCAGGAATCCCTGTATACACTAAGTTGAGTCAGGCCCAGGTCTCTGACGCTTTGTGTTGTGTTGTAGGAAACTGTTGTGTTGTGTGGAATTCTAAATTATTACTGAGCATGTCGTCTGAGCATCTTTGTACACTGTGCAATCCTGAGTGTTAATTTAACTCAATTTAACCTCTGTTACAAATGGATTTCATTATCGCTGAGGATTTGACGGTCTTTCTTGTTCCATTATGCTCTGTTCTTGCCACACGTCCAGTCCAATTACGGATCACATGAATGAGCTTTTACGAGTTTAAAGGGAAAGAGTTTCAATTAGGTTCTCTGCGAGAGGACTTTAAAGTACCCCCTATCCTGTGGGAGGTGCCGCCATATTGTTTTGAAGTGCAGTAGGCTATAGGCAGAGTTGAAAGACTGCGTGTGTTGTAAAAGCTTTTTGATAAGATTAATTAATTGCAAATCAATTGGCGCTGGACACGGTGGTGAATAGAGACACAGTTTAATTATCTATGACTTCTAGTTTACTACTACTTTGTTGTCAATACCGTTGTGCCTAAGCCTGATAGCAACACTGAAACAAGAGGTTGTTTCTTGTCTTGTCCTGCCCACCTTTATTTCAATGTTTCGGTGTCAGAAATCAATGTTGCATATTATTCCTGACATGCCTCATTTATTTTTCTTCACTTTGTCATTCTATACCTGAATATGAGTGATGCTGTGTGTATAGTATGTGGCCACAGTGAGCTGAATTGCTGAGCTGTATCGCAACTTGAAACGATTAAATACCGCACAGGGTAAATAAATCAAATATTTAAACACGAAATATGGGCTGTGCATGAATTATGACAAGAATGTCTGCAAAGAACTGTAAACCTTCTCCCTGAATTACACACTGCACACACAAATGCATCTTGCATCAAGAGTTGCCAATGCCGAGATTATGTTTTGCTGTCTGTCTGTCTGTCCACCCGTCCGTCCATCTGTGTAGGCCTACAACTAATCTCTGGCACTGTATATACTCTATTGGCGTGAAACTCCCTGGAGACCAGCGTAGACGTAGACCTAAATGTTTCAAATCGGCCTGTTATAGTGTCAGGATGTAGATTCTTGCAAAATCTCCTACCGATTTTCTCCAAACATCACACGAACCGGTACACCTTATCTCTATAGTCATGTCATCAAGAACATTTTTCATATTTCATCGTTATTGGCTAAAGACTGACATCTACCTAGCATCGGAAACCCAGACGTTTTTATTTCCAGGGAGAAAAAAAAGCCTGGGGCCGAGTCCACTTCAATTTGGCATAGACATACAGTAGCGCAAACGTCGCTCACGCTCTGCTGATTTCTGATCGTCTGCACCTTGATGCACACACACATACACACTCCTCTCTCTCTGTCGCTCTAATTAATTAGTCTCATGTCCAGCAGCTGTGCCTAGTTTCTCCTGGCAGATCCTGCTGGGAGCTGCCTATGCCATAAAGAGAATATAAGTGAGTTCCAATCTAACATCTATACCTGGCCTGGTGGAGACCTGTGCTCTGAGCAGTCCAAGGCTAATTTTTTCTAGTTTAGTATATAGTCTTATTATGTAACATATATATATGTTATTGCCAGCATCATCATGTGAGACGTACATGTAAGGCAATAGCACAGTCCCTTGTTAACTGTGCCACATGTTTTATCTTGCGTCTCTGCAGGAATGCCATGAATAATTTTCCGTGTATGTTAATCTCATAGAATAAAGCATTTCCGAATTCTTAAAAAAAAAGAAGAAACAAAGACAGTACAGGCACTGACAGATCTGTGACGTTCACCACATGAGGCCCTTAATTAAATTAGTCTCCAACACGGTTACAGTGTATTTTACATTCACCCATACATCCACCCACCAACGGCGAAGGAAACCACGCAAGGCACCTTGCACCTCTACCTCCTGAGCCACTGCCGACCCCGTTCTATTCTGTTCCCTTTGCTGTAGGTTACCCCCTCTCTCTCTCTTCTCTCTCCGTTCCATCTGCACTCCAAGCGGGCAAAGCTGACCTCTTGAATTTGCACTGAACGTGCTGTCATATAAACGACAATTATCTTCTCTTATAGAGAGAGTCTGTGCGTATCACGTTTGGCGGTCCTTGCCATGGAAATGTTTGAGAACCACTACTCTGCACTACTGTGTAACTGCAGTTTCTCTATATGGCTGCATGTTTCAGTGACGCAATGGAACGTCCCCTTGTTTTGTTGAAGTGTGTGGTTGCTGGACTCTTGGGGGTTTTAATGCAGATGTTGGACCTGTTTTTACTAATGTGATTCTTCACGACCCTGCTAAGTTTTGTCCCACATATAGCCACAAGGGAGGGTACAGTAGTTTAAATTTGGACATCTACAGTTATTGCATACGCATGCTGAAAATATTTGAAGTGTTAGGAAAGAAAACTATTTTTTTCTTCTTACACAAAATATTTTCAGATTGTGGGGGGGGGGGGGGGGGGTCCACGGCCAAATACATATCATTTTGGATTTACTGATTAAGATGGCATTTTGTAGGATCGGCCTCGGGTCCCAGTGGGTCGAAGTGGTTAAATCTGTTCTAGATTATTGTTCTCACTAAAAGACCCCGTTTAATTATCGTCAGACAGCTGCTTGTGAAATGAAATTACGGCGAAGCACCACAGGGGCTTGGATAGTGTACACAGCTAGTCAGCTTCCATCACGTCACGTAACACGCCAGAAGAAGTTAATCTCCTTTTTTTTCTTCTCCCTCTGCGTATGCTGTGGATCATGTCTGACATGTGTCCTATAATAATCAGCGAAACAGCTTGAAAATGTTCCTGTGCATGTCTCACCACAGGATAGATCCCAGCGTTTTTTTTGTTGCCCTGAAAGGCTCGCGAGGCAGCATGCCCTCGTTCTAGCTTGCAACTGGGTATTACTAGCCCCCCGAATCCACAGCAGGCCTAATTATGCAACATGAGATCATGCTAGGTACAGTATATATACACAGTGTAGAGTAGGAGAGTAGCGACATGCTTTGATCTCGCCGCAAAGCGCGGGTGCCCTATGGGCGATAGTTCCAAACATTGCTCCTATATGGATGGAACTATCCCATTGAGATAGAATGACCGCATTCCATTGTTACAATGCCCCCTTTCTTGACAACGCCAGGCCCATGAAATTAATCCCAATGCATTTTTCTCATAGACATTTCAAAACGTATTTATTTAAAGACCTTTTAAGCGTCGTACTCTTGTCGTGACAAATCATGACAACACACACAATTATGTTGGACCAAACAAATAATTGCTAAGAAGAAAAACAACAAAAAAAGTGTTGTAACCTGCCGTTTTTTTCTACTTTCTAAGTCTTTGTTTGGCCCGGAAAATTGTGTTTGTTGTCATGATTTGTCACGACAAAAGTTGGCTTTGTCCGCGGTGTAAACGTCTTTAAATAAATACTTTCTGAAAAGTCTATGAGGAAAATGAACGGGGATTTGTTTTCCGGGTCTCTCGAGGGGGCGGGACTGCGACGCTATAGTGTCGCCACTCTCTTACTATATTACTCTGGGTATACATACCCACTAGAGTTGTGTCATCAGGATGATCACTCTGCCTGTATGTGACTAAAACTATGACGGAAAATGTTCGCTGCATGACTGCCTTTTTTCAATGACGAAAACTACATTTAAAAACTAGACTGGATAAAATTAAGACTATAATATTGTAACGTTTTTATAGCACCCTGAGCTGGATTCGAACTGACTTATTTCATCAACAAATAAAAACTAGACTAAAATGTTAGGAAATAATAGATCTACGTCGCCTATTTTCAGCATGCGACAAAGTGTAAAATCAAGCATTACGACAAGGCCGCAGCCTTAACGGTACGTTTTAACAGCGGGCGACAGCCAGACAAATTCTCCAGAAGTGTTGTCAATGGGACCCGGCGACGACTGGCGATAGAGGCCATAGCAGGCGAACAGGCGATGGTCGAAAAGTGGGCGGAGGAACGTCGGCCGAAAATATACAAATAATTAATATTTTGGGCAACGTCCCCCTGGCGATAGTGGGCAATAGCCAATGAAATTCAAGCGATGCTCGCCGTTGGTCTCCCGCTGTTAAACGTGTTGGATTTAAAACATCACCTGTGTGAAGTGCCCTGGGGCACTCTTATATTCCTACATTCTGACTCTCTGCCCGACCTCCTCCACCTCCTCCACAATACATGCCCTAGTTCCTTCACGTCACTGAGATGAGGCATTACACAATGCCCCAGAGTTGTTTTCGTCGACTAAAACAATGACGAAAACATTTCGTCAACTGCCTTTTTTTCACTGACAAACTAAATGAAACTAAATGAAAACTATACGCTATGGTGACTAAGACTAAATATATCGTCAAGAAATAAAAACTAGACTAAAATGCTAGGAAGGGACTAGTGCACACGAGATCCAGTATACCGGTAGGCTAAGTCATTTTACACTTGGTTGCATGCTGAAAATAGCGGATCTACAAGCTCACAACGTGTCGCAGCGTGACACGTTGTGAGCTTGTAGATCGGCTATTTTCAGCATGACATTTAGTCGACTAAAACTAGACTAACACTAAACATTCCAGGTGACTAAAATGTGACTAAAACTAAGTGATAACTATTCAAGAGACTATGACTAAAACTAAAATCAAAATTTGCTGCCAAAAACAACACTGCGAGGCCACTTCTCGCTCATATTATACCGACGCAAATAATATTAACAAGAATTATATACAATTATATACAAGGCCGATTTGCCCAGACACATATGACGTGAATTTCTCCTTTCATTGTCAATGGCAAATCTGACACGAGTTAGGACAAAGAGCTGTGTGTGTATATATGGGTCTAACACCAAAACATTTTAGATGACTAAATTATGATTAAATTACATTTTATTCAAAAGAGTATGACTAATTAAAACGAAATCAAAATGTGTCTTGCAAAATAACTTGTCTGCAAACAATGACCGCATGAAAGTGAAAAAACATCTACAAAGGAGAAACTGCCACATGGTCAAAGAAAGGTTGCAACATATACCTGCATCATGTGCTTTAGGCTATATAAGCTCTAAACAGATGAACAACACAAACGGAAATCAAATTCTAATCAGCTATGTCTGGCAGCAGCTGTCGTTACTGTCATCTTTGTATTTTGTACTCTTCTTTCAGCCCCACATTAATTAGCCTACTCTCTCTCTCTCTCTCTCTCTCTCTCTCTCTCTCTCTCTCTCTCTCTCTCTCTCTCTCTCTCTCCTCCCCTCCTCTGTTTCTCTCTCCAACCCACACACGCACGCCCGCACCCCCGCCACGAGTTTGCGCGCGCGCACGCAAACCTGCTCACAAATGCGCACACACACACAAGCCGACGCCGTCACACTAGTGCCAGCTTGGTCCGGCGGCAAGCCTATATTCTATGCCTGTCCAAGATCGCAGCACCGCATGCATGTAGCCTACCTATACCCTCTCTGGATGTTTGCGCATAAAGAATGACCGTCAGTCGCTAGATCAAATTCAGTTCATCACGATGGCTTTCCTTTAACTTTGCAACGAGAGTTCTAGGGATCATTTTCGTGCAGCCGCGCTCGTCTCCCCGTGATCGTTTTCGGTCGGACAAATCCTTTCCCAGGCATTTTTTCCACTTCAAACTTGTCAATATAGGATCAACTATATGATGCTATGATATTTAGACCGTCTCCACAAAGTTTTCGGTGTGTCGACTGGAAACCATGGGCACAAAATTCGAATGTCATGATGATGGACATCATGGGGGGGTTCGTCACATCGCTGCCTGAAGTGTTGAATTAGGATGAAGGCAGGTGAGTCAGCCTTCGCGTTTGTCTAAACGCGGCGCGCACAGACCGAGCATATCGCCCGCGGTTTAACGGTGCGTATTTGCTGCCGGAGAGCCAAGTCGTGCATCTGTGCAGCGGATTGCGCCACGGAAACCGGGGGAATAACGTACCGATGAGCCGATATGGGTAAGTGAACTTGTTTTTAAAACGATGACCACGGAAGCGTGTATCACATAATATACTACTGACTAGTGAGTCAGGTCATTTCACAAATTATCACCATCAGTCATGCAGGAGCGCCAGTTGTGGTCTGCGCTTTAGGCTATAACGGGGCACGAAATAGGTTGATTTGTTGGCACAAGTCCACCGTATAACTGGGTGTTTACATAGCGGGAACGAACGACTTTTTTTTTTTTTTTTTTTTTTTTTTTTACCGACCCTTTTTTTCCTCAAATCCATGCAGGCTCTTTTGATTCCACTCTCCCTTAAATAGAGCAGAATGCATTGCTATAGAGTATAGACCCTGATTTTTTTTTTTTCTTTCCAAAATGGAAAACTGCTTAGATTATGCTTTCCTATTTCATGCGTATTCATTGGCAAGGGCCAAAAAAAAAACGCTCAAGATCGACAGTTCCATTGCTTTTAAATGCAGAAATGCATCAGATAGTTGTACAGTAACATTCTATCTATAGCCATTCTCTAAATGCACTGGACAGTGGAGTGGACAATAGTGTTAAAACATAGGCCTGCCCTGCAGCAGCATGAGGTATATAGACTTTAGAATGTAAATGTTTAACTGTGTGGCCCTGTTGCCCACTCAGTCTCAGCCAAATGCATGTGTATAGCCCACTAAGGATGAATTGCCCGCATGCACACCAGTAAAATTACATTATCTGTATCTGTATTATTTGTATTTTTTATTATGCTATAATCACTCAGAATACTTTCAGACAATCACAAGCACTTTATGGCCCATAATATGGAAAAACCTTTCACACAATTAAGCAGCCTTGCAGGCATCCCTATTAGCCAGTGGAGCCAGCACCAAAAAATTGAGAGGACCTGTGATGTCATTAAATACTTTTTATTTGTATTTTTTTTTCCTTTCTATTCATTTGGTCATTAAGGTCCACAGAATGAGTGGTCTGATCTGCCGGAAATATCGCGAAAAAATGTTATGGCCATTTTTGTATCCCCCACCATAACTGACCAATAAGGCAACATTTTATCATACTTTAATTGGCATAGTAACAAAAATGGCGATAACTTATTTTCGTGATGTTTCCGGCAGAGCAGACCTCTCATTCTGTGGACCTTAATGACCAAGTGAATAGAAAAAACACAAATAAAAAGTACTGTATGTAATGAAATCACAGGTTAATCCTTTACAGTTGAGCTTTTGGGCCTGTGGCTCCCCGGCTAGGCTATGCTTCCTCAACGCCCCTACACACCTGCCACCAGTTGGGCAACTCATGAGGAGGTTTGAGGATTAAATTGAACCTACCTACTGTATACAGTTTTAGAGTTAAAACAATGGATTCTCCAGATTTGACTGCTTTGGAAAATAAGCCCATCTAGGCTATGTTTGGCCCATGACACCTTTGTATAGGACAGAGTATAGGGCAGTAGTCTATAGCATTAGTAAAAATGACTATCCAGTTCTCTCTCTCTCTCAATAAATCTGTCTCCAACAGAATCATCAATCATTCTTATTGTCATGTCACAGGTAAACTGTACAGGTGTGAAATTTGTTTTTGTGCGAGGTCCATTGTTTTCTGTTGTTTCCATATTTCCATAAAGAGAAGGAGAGAAAAAATATGTTGGGCAGGAGGTGCAAGGGGGAAAAGAAAAACAAAGTATCTATATTTATACATCCACGTGAGGTTTATGCATGGTGCATACACACGCACGCAAGGATGCGCACACACACGTGTGTAGGCCTACACTGCGCATGTGCAGGCGTGGGCGCACACACACACACACACGCGTGCGCAGTCGCGCACGCACTGTGAGGCTGATATAAATCAGTGACAATGTTATTCTCCTGACATCAGGGCATCTCACTTGTTGGAACGTTGTGGCTGATTATCCTATATGGTGATGGTAGAAGAGAGGGCACCACGCAGCCAGACGGATGCACATCCTCTGATTACAATTGCTGCCATTATGATTAGGGATGCAACTAACAATTATAATCGTTGCTGTCGGGAGAAAACCTCCTAACTCCATTTTTTAGGTTTTAGATTTATTTTTTTATTTTTTTGCATAAATCGGTGCTAATGAACACCCTTTACGTCTGTGTGTTTAGAAAATATTGAACCAATGGAAAGTAGTAAAACGCTTGGGACAAAACCTCTTAACTCCATTGGACTATCAAACTGTCTGCTAAAGCAGCTAACTCCACCACCGCTCCCCCTCTCATGCAAGTAATTGACAATATATACACTCAGTTTATTAAGAGGTTTCTTCCCGACAGCAGAGATATTCACTATAGCGATTCATTTGATGATCATTTGTCAGATTACAGCATTTGATGAGTCAATTTTTACCAAGAACATAAAAAAAGATATAATGTGATAAAGTACAAGATTATGATAAAAAATGCTTATTACATGATACATAATGCGCAACATTTCAATTTGATTAGTTCCACACACTAAAGTAAGCAAAATAAGATTAGTTAGATACATACATTTTCTCTCATCAGTTCAACTAATTACTGTGCAAAACCATGATACTGAAACTACACATGAACTCTTTTGAGAATATTGCAAACTTTCAATGTTTCACCTACCCACAGGTCAGAGGCTGGTTATGACTTCTAGTCTTGCATAGTCGGACGATAAAAATAGATCCCACCTACTGTAAAGTTGATTTTGTTGACTAAAACTAAGACAAAAGATGTTTGTCAACTGACGGAAACTAAATGGAAACTAAACTATGATGACTAAAACTAAGACTAAATATAGGCTACCGACGATATCGTCAATAAATAAAAACTAGACTAAAGTGTTAGGAAGGGACTAGTGGACAAGAGATAAGTTACACTTGGTTGTATGCTGAAAATGGCACATCTACAAGCTCGCAAAGCGTCGCAGCTATTTTCAGCAAGTTTAAAAACAGTCATTACGACTGCATCAAGGCCCGCCAAAATACATTTTGTTGGACTAAATCAACTGTAGATTTAGTCGTTTAAAATCTTATGATATTTAGTCGACTAAAACTAGACTAACACTAAAACATTCCGGGTGACTAAAATGCGACTAAAACTAACTGAAAACTATTCAAGAGACTGCTAAAACTAAAATCTAAATTTGCTGCCAAAAACAACACTTGGACTCACAGCATAAATTAAACCAAAAGGACACGTAATGGGGGTCCATTGTCTAATGCATACCATTTTCAATTTAGACATTTAGCATACGCTCTTAATCCAGAGCGATTTACATTAAGCAAGAACAAACATGGCAATACATCATACTCCAAAGTGGGGGTCCCTAAATGGTGATGCCACTGGAATAAATTGTAGTTGTGCATGCACCAACTATGCTACACAACTTCAGATTCTCTGAAGTCCCACTTTCAGTGATTCATTTGAACTATCATTTGGCCTCTATTTGCGTCATTATAATTTAGCCTTTGATGTTGCTGTACCCAATGTATCCAATCTGAATGCCATAATCACTGTAATAATGGAAACTAGAATAATGGCATTTTGAACAGCTAATACATAGCTTTTGTACTGCTTTTCAAATAATGTGTGTGCACAATTAAATTTGCCTTGCATTTTTGTTGGTTAGGGCAGGACTGTGGAAGGACTAAGCTAGTCCTATTCAATTATTTGTGCTACAACATATCATTAATGAATTATGATTTGTAACCAAAAACATTGATATTGCCTGTCACTTGGCTTGTTCACTTAACCTAAGGCCAAAGGATGTTCCTATAGGAAAAGAGAAGGGAACCTGCACACTCATATGCTCCAAAAGGTTTATTTATTGACAACGTTTCGAGCCAAGGCTCTTCATCTGGTCAAAACGGAACGCAAAGGATGTAACTAACTGTCCTAACTCTGATAGGGGAAGGACATTGACAACAGTGTGGCTGGAAATTTGATAGTCATGTAAAATTGGCACTGCCTTAATAGGAGGCAGTGCGGTTAACGGTTTATTTAAATTGAACTTATTCGGCCTCAGTTTCAACTTATTTTTCAAGCCGGATAAAATTAAACCAAAATCTCAAACATCATATTTCCATTTTTGAGGGGGCGCTATAGCCACTCATATATCACAGCTTTGTGTGTTTGTACCACGGAACGTGATGATTCGATTGGCTGGTGAATCACGATAAGAGCGGCCCTCACTTCACGCAAGTGTGATGTCTAATGCTATGTCTGTCCAAATGGATCGGTGACAGTTATTCATCTGAAGTGTGAGCGGCGTGAATGTTGTTGGTACACACAGACTGCACAAAAAGCTTTCCTGCGCTGGAGTCCAGTGGCATTTCTGGCTCTCTGGATTCAACCAGGCATCCCCCTTCCAGATGGCACCCTACGCACGCACGTGTGACGCAACGCGCCCAAACGCGCCCAGTGGAGCCCTGGCGTTAGGTTGCCTATATGCCTAGAAATGCTCCTGGCAATGCTGCCAAATGATTACAATTTGAACAATGGTTAAGCCAGTGCCTTTTTCCTATAGAGTAGGCCTATGGTTTTTAATTCATACGGGTCTGTGGTAGGTAACATACAGTAGGCTAAGTGTCAGGGCTGATGTCACGCCTACCTAGTGGTGACGTCATCCCCTCCTTTTATAAGGCATTTCGCCAGCACAAGTTCTCTGTCCGATTATCATTTCATATCTAGTCTGTTTGAGATATAAACTATCTAAACTAAGCCTTGCAACTTAAGCTTTCTTAACTTGCCCATTTAGCCAAAGATATCGCCAAGACCTAACTCCGAATTATACCGGCTGGTCAGCACTTTCCCGCTCCTGTGACGAAGAACCTCCACCACCCTTACACTAAGTTATATGACATAAAAAATACACAGATAAATATCTTAGCCGTGAATATTGAAGCTGTTGCCACCAAAGTGGACTAATCACAGCTCACACCACGATGTGCATGTCACACAAACCTGTAACGTAACTTGCAGCTGAGAACAGACCATGACATTGCACAAAACGTAATGATTCATTCGTGGACTTAACTGAAGACCACGTTGAAATGAACAACTTGGACAGGAAGGCCATAGGAATCTACTGTATATCTTGTTTTTTTTGAGCGGAGCTAGTGTTTTAAGACCCATATACAGATGCGTTTTGCTGCTGGAAAGCCCTGGTTATGCCCCGTTAAAACGGGAATAAAAGTATAAGATGGATGACAACGCTGTTCTCCCTTCAGCCTTCCTCGGCAGAATCAATGTATTAATTCACAAATCAATATTTCTCTTCTCTGTATCTTGTTCCTTCTCGATCAATCAAATAACATAGTCACAACATTATTTTCCTTTCATGAACTATTGTCAAGCACCGCCACGAATGGCATCCACACTTTTTGGAACTTAGCTTGTGTATTCTGACCGTCATGACGGATTGGTTCCAGCTCAGCAATGGAGAGCATCTCGTTGAGCCATCTCTTGAAACATGGAGAAGCCTTAAACCCATTCTGGGCGGGGAACCCCTTTTGGTGTTTTAAGCATTATGTTCTTCTTGAAAAAGCTATTGAAAAATAGCAGATCTACAAGCTCATAGCGCGGCACTGAAAAATCGTGAAAATGTGGCGCAAATCTTTGAATATATACTTTCAGAGCGAACATTTTTAACTCAAATTACATATATTTGTGGGGGTCCTTGACGTGAAAATGTTTGAGAACCCACTGACACAAACATAGGTTTTTCAGAAGACATACATTTTGTAGAATCGTCTAAATGGGTTTTAAGGATCTGTTATTGGTGGAAAGGAAGGGCCCTTGTCTCATCAGAGCAAACATATATTGCTAAACAGCAGTCTGGCTGGATATCCTTTCCCAGTCAGTTGTCTTGAGAACCAATTAAATATATTTACCCAGAAATTGGATGATACTGGACACTGCCAGAATTTATGTTACAGAGAACCCTCTGCAATACCACCATCTGTTATTCGGAACTTTCCTGAATGGATGTGAGCTACCTTTCTTTATTATGTCTTACGGGTAGTATTATATTTGCCACTTTCTATTAATATGAAGTTTCAGTTTTCAGGCATTAAGAGAAAAGCTTTAGATTTTTTCACCGTCGCTCTTCATCACAACACATGTATTTCTGTTCACTACGGGGTCAAGGTCAAGTCGGTCAAATACAGTACTGTATAGGACCGTGTTAATTTCTGCATACAGCTTTTGCCTGCATTCTGCTGCTCAATCACATCAAAGCATGTTCCTTTTCTTTTTCTTTGGCGTTTTACAGCACCTGGCATCCGCTATATGTTGCATTTCTGCCATCTTAAGGCGGCAGGCCTGTGTATACTCGGTCATTAGATTAGATCCGTGGGGAGCGGGGGAAACGGTGGGGGAGAGAGATATTTCTCACGTTTTGTCTGTGCATTTTTTGACTGGTGCAACCACTCCTATAGACAGCTAAGCGTGTCCCTGGGTCCCTGGCTGCATGGCTGGGTCTGTCCGAGCACGGAAATAGCGCTTGGTTGGTTTCCATGACCAAGTGTCACTGTTGTGCAGCCTAACACACATACACACGTATTAACTGTATATATGATGATTTACAATTACAATACAGTACAGGGACAGTACAGTAGAGGGACCCCTACACGGTAACTCTAGATGTTCTGGTTGTTCCGGGGACCGTTTCGGACGTGGGGCGGCTTGCCGGAACTGGGGGGGCTTGCCGGAACCGGGCCGTCACCCTGGCCACATTCCTGTGGGTCTGGAACTTCCGGGGGCCCCCACACGGAGTTGCACCACTCACTTCAGACGGGTGTGATTATCATCTCTGTTCGGTTGTTCCGGACTCTTCCCAATCCCCTGTACACTAACGTACGTTGCTGTATACGGTTGGTACAGTATACCTCCTGGTGACCTTTGGTAGTAGAGAGAATGAAAAGCCTTCCCTTGGTTCTAGACCCCCGCCTGACCACAAGAACAAAAACAGACTCCAGAACAGCTCTAAGATTTTAAAGCCTGACCACAAGAACAAAAACAGACTCCAGAACAGCTGGGAGATCGCCTAATCTGTGTTGGGATTCGTCAGTCAGACCTGCGCCACTGGAGTGATGGCATATAATGTATCTGATAGATTTGCGCAATGATAACATTAATTATTTGGGCCAGCTGTGTGGACTCGACTGTGTGGTTGCATTGCATATTCACCTTTAGCTAAGCCCCGCCCTCTCCCACTTAGACACTCCCACTTGGACACTTTCCAGCCGGGCTCATTCATTCCAATGTAAATAATATGGATTTTACACATTAAATACTGGTTCATTTTTGGGAACCAGACCAAAGCGTTTTGTTTTGTTTTTTAACCTGCAGTTATACCTTATTGTTGGTATAGGCCTAGAATGTTTTAACCCATTTTCACCTGGGAACGATTCTACAATTGTCTTCTAAATCCTGACAGTTTTCTAGAAAAACCTATGTTTCTATGTCAGTCGTTCTCAAACATTTTCATGTCAAGGACCCCCAAAATTATATGTAATTGGCCGCCAACCCCCCCCCCCCCCCCCCTATCTGAAAATATGTTGTCCCCCCTAGACGCAAAGATTTGAGTTAAGAACGTTCGCTCTGAAAGAATATATATTCAAAGATTTGTGCCACATTTTCACGAAAAAAAGCAGATCTACAAGCTCGTAGCGCAGCACTCGCCGCGATACGAGCTTGTATATCTTGCTATTTTTCAAGTATAACATAATTCTTAAAACACCAAAAGGGGTTAACCCGTTCAGAATGGGTTAAATGCGCTAGACCCCTGGGAGATGGATTGATGAGGTGGAGCTTACATAATTATACCCAGAATGTGGGTGCTCTTATCAACTGAGTTAGAGTTTCCTTTCAGTTTTTTGTATTACTTTATAGTACAACCAGAGTGATCTAGTGAGAGAGTGGTGACACGCTTTGATCTCGCCGCAAAGCGGGTGCCTTATATGGGCGATAGTTCCAAACATTGCTCCTATGGCTGGAACTATTCCATTGAGATAGAATGAGCACTTCCGCGTTCCATTGTTACAGTGAGAGTCAACGGGAGTGTCATTACTCTCTTACTAGATTACCCTGAGTACAACATACATGGTTTTCCCTTTTAGTTTTAGCCTTAGTTTTTAAAACTTTTTTTAATATTTAATAGCATATTGTCTATGTCCCTCAAACGTATTACTTGCGCAAGCAGAGCGCGCAAGTAATATTTTCGCCCGGTCTCCTTCGTCGTGACAGCTGTTCCGCCATTCGAGGCTTACGCAGAAAAACATCAAATCTGTGCCTGTGTTGCTGGACCAAATGACCACAAATGACCATATCTCTTACGTCATCATTTAGAGCTAGTCATACGTATACTATATACATAATCAGTAAAAAATAAAATAGCAAATTGTGCCTGATCTGCTGGGACCAGAGTACGTGGTGTGTATGTGTATGACTAGCTCTTAATGATGACGTAAGAAATATGGTCATTTGTGGTCATTTGGTCCAGCAACACAGGCACAGATTTGATGTTTTTCTGCGTAAGCCTCAAATGGCGGAACAGCTGTCACGGTTTTTGGCGCAAAGTAACCACAGTATACCGCTAATCAACTTACAACTACACACTTTATACAGTATAGAGTATATATGTATACGTATATAGTATATGCCTATATACTATATATATACTATTATATATTTCTTACGTCATCATTAAGAGCTAGTCATACACATACACACCACGTACTCTGGTCCCAGCAGATCAGGCACAATTTGCTATTTTATTTTTTACTGATTATGTATATAGTATACAGCAATATGGTCATTTGTGGTCATTTGGTCCAGCAACACAGGCACAGATTTGATGTTTTTCTGCGTAAGCCTCAAATGGCGGAACAGCTGTCACGGTTTTTGGCGCAAAGTAACCACAGTATACCGCTAATCAACTTACAACTACACACTTTATACAGTATAGAGTATAGAGTGTATACGTATATAGTATATGCCTATATACTATATATATACTATATATATTTCTTACGTCATCATTTAGAGCTAGTCATACGTATACTATATACATAATCAGTAAAAATAAAATAGCAAATTGTGCCTGATCTGCTGGGACCAGAGTAAG
This sequence comes from Protomyctophum parallelum, assembly GCF_964188405.1. Classification (NCBI taxonomy): domain Eukaryota; kingdom Metazoa; phylum Chordata; class Actinopteri; order Myctophiformes; family Myctophidae; genus Protomyctophum; species Protomyctophum parallelum. The sequence continues at coordinate 15,598,801 of NC_139713.1, forward strand.
TGGCGTGTATGTGTATGACTAGCTCTTAATGATGACGTAAGAAATATGGTAATTTGTGGTCATTTGGTCCAGCAACACAGGCACAGATTTGATGTTTTTCTGCGTAAGCATCAAATGGCGGAACAGCTGTCACGGTTTTTGGCGCAAAGTAACCACAGTATACCGCTAATCAACTTACAACTACACACTTTATACAGTATAGAGTATAGAGTATATATGTATATATGTATATCTAAACATTAATAATTTCAAACGTTCCTTCACAGAGATACTGAGATTTGACATTTTACAGCGGTCGAAAGGACTTGCGCGCTCTGCTTGCGCACTAGTTGGCCATTTATGGCCTACTAGTGTGCAACAAGCAAGTATGCACTCGACAGAGTGCAGTTCTAGTTTCTAATGGTTTGAGCCTCAATCACCACTCTGATATATATCCAGTCCATGGCATTTCTTTGTTTTGCTTCTGAAGCTGTTTTATCTGCAGTACCACAACGTCCTGAGGTGGTGGCGGTGCTGATATGCAACTTATTTAATATTTGAGTCATTATAATAATGATGCTAGATAAACACAGGCTTGTTTCCATTTCATGGCAGCTTGGAAAATGAACAATGGCGGACATTGTAAGCAAAGTGGAAATGCAAATTTGGAACTGAAGACTGAAGAGAGGAGAGCAATTTCCATAAAAGCCCCTATATGATGAGAAATCCTGATTGTTCAAAATTGCATATTTGTGGGGATAGAAAATACACAGGGGAGCTAAAAAAAAAACACAAATAAAAAAGTAGAATTTTATGTTATAGGTCCTTTAACATGCACCTTTTGTAGTCAAGTCATCATCCCATAGCCTGGAGTCAGGTTATGAATTCATAAAAAGAAACTGTTGGTTATCGATGTGAAACACACTCCGGAAATTGAGTTCCTTGGCCTACTGACAGGCAGCATGCACACATAATACATACATGGAGGCAGGAGGACATTACATGCCTGAACCCTTGGCTGACAAGTTGGCCTCGACAGCCTGCGAGTCTGTGGATCTTACCGTTGCTGTGTGGGCCAAACCTTGTATCTCCATATTTCAACTTTTCATGCTTTTTCTTACATTAATCCTTTCTGGGCGGGAGCCCCTTTTTGGTGTTTTAAGAATTATGTTGTACTTTAAATATTGAAAAATAGTAGATCTACAAGCTCATAGCGTGAGCTTGTAGGTCTGCTATATATTTTTTTATCGTGAAAATGTGGCCCAAATGTTTGAATATATTCTTTCAGCGCGAGCGTTTTTAACTCAAAACTTTGCTTCTGGGGGGGTCCCTGGAACAACATATTTTAAGATGGGGGTCGGCGGCCAATTAGATATATTTCTGCGGGTCCTTGACATGGAAATGTTTGAGAACGACTGACAAACACAGGATTTGGATGGCATTTGTAGAATCGTCCTCAGGTCTAAATGGGTGAATCCCCTATCACCCTACGTATAGCGGTAATAGCTGATCTACAAGCTTGTAGATCATCTCTTTTCTCTATTTCTGATGCGTTTCATTTTTGAGTAGTGCAACCACTCCTACAACCAGCAATGTCCGTGTGTCTGTGTCTATGTGAGCCGTGTGTCTGTGTCTGTTCACCTATCTATGTGACGTTAATGAGCACCACCAGTATAATGAGTACCAGTAGGGGCACTGTTGTGCCAGAAACAGAGAGAGCGTGCTGCAGTTGCCTGCTAATGAGAGAGAGAGAGAGAGAGAGGGGGCGTTAAGCGAAAGTGGTTAAGTGTGTTGACTGGTTTTTATAAATATTTAACCAATGAAAAGTAATAACAAAAGCTTCTGACTAAAATAATTACATTGGAGCTGTTTCCCCCCCCCCCCCCCCCAGGGGTATGAAAGGTGCTATATAAATAAAGTTTATTATTATTATGAATTTGGGGGTCCTTGACATGAAATGGTTTGGGAACCACTGGTGTAGGGCAAGCAAATAGACTTGTCGACTTACAGTAAGAGAAAGTTGTATCTGTGTGCTTCAACCCCTGCACCTCCATAGCCTGAATCCTAGCCGTTAGCGCAGCCATGTCAAACATACGTCCCGCGGGCCGAGATGATTTAATCCGGCCCCCCACTTGTAGAGCATAAATGTATGAGCCTGTAAAAAAAAGTAAGTCTCTAGCACATTCCTGTCAAAGGTTATGATTTTTTTTAAAGAAATATAAAAATGCTCAATCCCAGTTCTGAGCTGCCCTCCCTAACTAGTCTGATTGCTGTCAGCTGTGCTCAATTGAATTCACTGTTAAGGCGACGCATGTCCCCCCCCCCCCCCTCTCTCTCTCTCTCTCTCTGCTGCTAGCCTGGCGCAGCCACACTTCACCCGCCCCTATTGCATAATGCATATGCCCTAATATCCCACGTAGCCCAGCCCAGCGCAGTGGTATATTAGTATCGCAACGCGAGGCTACTCTTCTGCTGCGTGTCGAAGAGTAGGCTACTATACTTCTCCAGTACAAGGGTCTATAACCGAGGAACATTCAGATCACAGCTGACAAAGAAATGATCTCACCACTGCAGATCATACATATTATTTAATGATGTTATGAAAATAACTTCTCAGAAACTGGTCCCTGATATGTGAAAACAAGACAGAGATGAAATGTCATGTTTTCATTAATTTTTTTGGCTTTTTTTTTTAAATAACAAGATTTTTAAGTATTAGTTATTGTTATTCACTCATATTTTTTTGAATGTTCCATTGTTCATCACTTCAATAAAAAAGGAGGCCTGCATAAAACCAAGGGTTGTGTAGCCATTTACACATTTCTGCTGAGACAGTATTTGAAATTTAAATATTCTATTTTAAAATGGTTTATTGGCGCTCCATAATTAAAATAGCATCTCTCATAGCAAATGGCTTCTACACACTAAACCAGGGGTCGGCAACCCAAGATGTTGAATGAGCCATTTTCGACCAAAAAAAATAATTCAAAATCTATCTGGAGCCGCAAAGAAATTTAAGCCTTAAAATGCTTATATAATGAAGACAAAAGGGCTGCAAGTGGATATTAGCCTATCTATCAAAATAAAAAGTGCGCTATGGTTTAACTTTCATTACGGGCACGTTCGGAAATAGCGCACTGAGCGCACTGTGCAATGCAAACTAATATAGGCGAGTGCGCTTCCGTAATTGTCTGGAAGAGCATTCCATGTTTTCCACACAAGTGTGTCGTGTTTTGGGAGGTTTACAATATCGGTATTTGCCTGTATGCTTATTAATCTGCAGTGACAAACTATCAAACAATAAAAAAGTAACGTTGAAAGACATGTCCAGGGAAAGCATGCTAAGTTTGCATGAATGAGAGAAAGAGGGCTGTTGCAGTCGCAGAACTGCTGAAGAAAGCAGAAGGGAGCAAAGTCAGCAAACTAACTTTTAAGAAGCAGCTTTAAACTCCACCACTCATGCTGGCTGCTGCTATAGTTTCGTTGCAACACGGGAGATAATACGTCTATATGACTCCTTCAACGTCTATATGACTCCTTCATATACTGTAGTCACCGTCTGAACGGCTTGCCACGTTTTATTTATTGTTTGATAAGTTTGTCACTGCAGATTTAGCCATGGTGCGTCATGGCAACTGCAGCCTGTTTTACGCAATCGCTACATTTACATTGTAAACGTGTACATAAACATTCAGATTCCAAATATAAAGTACTCGCCACGTGTGCCACTGGTGTTAAAATGTTGCTGGTACAGCGATTAGCATTGCTGCATCCCGCGTTGTTTAATAAAAAGCATTTTTATCCGAGCTGTTATTTTGCCATTGGCTTTCAACTACGCGCCCCCAACCGGTGTGCAACTGTGGATTTCCCAACCCCGTTTGAGAAAAGTAGCCGGGGCGCTCGGATAAAAATGCTTTTTATTAAACAACGCGGGATGCAGCAATGCTAATCACTGTACCAGCAAATTTCTAACCCCCGTGGCACATGTGGCGAGGACCTTATATTTGAAATCGGAATGTTTATATACACGTTTGGACTGCGATTGCGAAAACAGGCTGCTGTTGCGTCATGGGCTACTGCAGATCAAGCATACAGGAAATCCATCTGCATTGGCTGTGAAGGCATAAGCGTCTGTCCACGAATTGTTAAATCCTCTGTTTTCGTCTGCTATCTTTCTTTTTCTCCCTGTAGAAGCCATAGCGTAGCAGCTGGCACCAGCCTCACACACCCACCGGTTTGTTTATAATAGTGTCTGGCGCGCAGCATGCGTCGCATGCTATGACGCAAATTTTAGTTGACATTATTGAAACTTAATATTTATTCTACACATTTTTACAAATTTGGGAAACTTAAGAATGTTTCTGTCACGTTTTGCCTCCTACAGAAACCATAAATGAAAAATAAAAATGTGAAAAAATAAACTTTATACATTTTCATCGATTTTTTTGTAATGCTACAGAGAGCCACCAGGGGAGTGCTCAAGAGCCGCATGCGGCTCTAGAGCCGCCGGTTGCCGACCCCTGCACTAAACCCAAGCGTTTAGGTTATAAAGGTTATAAACACTTATTTGTAACACTTTTTAACCGTGTCAGTGTTTAGATTATAAACAGAAGAACATGTTTAATCGCCCGTAAAACTTTTTAAACACATAAACGTGTTTAGTTTTTACAATCAAAGTCAGTCATATAGGTGTTTAGAATTCAAACACTAGGTGTTCTCGTGAGGTGTTTGAGTGAACTCGTGTTCTACTGTATTTTATGACCAATAATAAACATTTGGCATTTTATTATTACACACTGGTGTTTATGTTTTAAACGTGTCACATGTTCCAGGGATTTACAGTGTAGGCTACAGGTATAATACCAATAATGAAAGTTAATAATTTAAGTACCTATTCTTATTATAATTTGTGTGATGTAGTGTAGCTATAGCATGCACAACCGGAAGAAAAACAAAGCCAAATGACAGCTGTGAACGTAAACATGCGTGAGCATGCTTGCAGTCCGCGACTGCATGCATGGTTGCACCGCTCCGGCCCTCATGAAGTCACATTTCGTCCAATGTGGCCCCCACCCCAAAATGAGTTCGACATCCCTGCGTTAGTGGGTCCTGGGGAAGAGCACGTACAGTATAGTAATGTGAACTTATTTACAATACTTATGCAGCTTTGCAATGTATATGTCGTCCTAGCCTGAAAACCAGACGAATCTGCCAGTGCAAAAAAAAAAGAAAAAAAAAAATCCCTCTGCAGATTTTGTCTGGCCCAGCTCGGTTGTGATTGTATTTTGCTGCCCCCCCAAAGTTGTGGGGAAACCAATGAGGGCCTCGCCCAGTATGCAAATGTGAGGTGGGTTTATCACCAGAGGTGATGGCTAATTATTTTTAAATCAGCCCCTTGGAAATGGAGGTTCCACACAGAGATTCCAGACTAATATCGCAGTCATATTTGTCTGACCATGCCAGGCTAACGTTGTCCATATCTCTTTTGCACTGCTGCATGAACGAGGAAACACAAGGAACAACCGTAAAAAAATAAGTCAGCATTTGCTACAGTTATAGGATTCAGGCTATATGAAGGTGCAGGGGTTGAAGCACACATGCCAGATACAAGGTGAATGCTTATCATTAGTCTCTGCCTACAGGCACATGTGACACTGCAATGTGAAACAGTCCACTAGGTTAAACAGATGAACACGTACGTGTACCGTTAAACATTACTGAATCAAGGGCTTTATAGATCGGGGAGCGACGCAACGCCTATATGTTCTCGCTTGGATCAGCGGATCAAACCTCGTGAAAGCACAGACAAACTCGCTTTGCAAGGCCTCACTCACACCTAAATACACACTTGTGTCTTCTGTGTGTTATGGCCTCCTCAATGCATTTCCAATGGGAGTCACATGGTTTCATGACACAATCTTGTTGCAGGGCTGCCCCCCCCCCCACCCACCCATGCAACAAGGTTGTCTTCAAACCATGTGACTCCCATTGGAAATGCATTGAGGCGGCCATGACACACGGAAGACACAGGGCACAAGTGTGTCTTGCATGTGTCTTATAGGTGCGAGTGCAGAGGCCCAAGTAAACGACAGGCGTTCAGCCTGGAAGCTGACCGCGATCCAGCTCTAGATGCGGGCGGGTGGAACGAGCACGAGCGCGGCAATTTCACGGGTGGCTGCGCCCGCTTGCCGCGCTCCGCCCATTAGAGTGTCCACGCCTCTCAACTAGTCGCCCGCCTCTCATTGGAAATGGATTACTGTAGTCGTGTCAATCGCTCCACGTCTGAAAAAGGCTCTTTAATGCATTTCTTTTTAAATATAGGCCTAAATAATATGGTAATATATTTTTAATATAGCTATAGTGGATGTACAGTAGCCTATACTCTCTATACTGTTATTATTATGTCAACTATGCAGACTAAATTAATGCAAGTTTTCAATTTGATCATAGTCATTCTGGCTTAATCAAAACAAACTTTTTTTTAATTAGTTAATTAATTTATTCAATAGGCTTCATATACAGAGCTGACATACTGTACCAGACAAGCTGAGTTTGTTCTTGGTCAATGACAAGAAACTCATTACAGCAGAGACATCAAGCTGGATGTTTTTGGATCCCCCTCGACATCGAGACATGCTCGAGAGTCAGGAAATACTGGCAACTTACTGTATACTGGGGCTGCTGTTGTTTGGTACTGTGCACAGCAGAGAAAGGAAATGCTGTGTCCAATGAAATGAAGAATGGGCTTACGCTGTCTGGGGAAAGAATGGGGGAGTTACACTTCATATCAGCACGGGGAGTTACACTTCATATCAGCACGGGGAGTTACACTTCATATCAGCACGGGGAGTTACACTTCATATCAGCACGGGGAGTTACACTTCATATCAGCACGGGCAGTTACACTTCATATCAGCACGGGGAGTAACACTTCACATTTGTCGCTGTCGGGTAGAAACCTTGTATGTCCCCTTCAGGGCGGGAACCCCTTTTGGTGTTTTAAGCAATATGTTATACTTTAGCTATTGAAAAATAGCAGATCTACAAGCTCATTGCGCGGCGCTACGAGCTTGTAGATCTGCTATTTTGGGAAAATCGTGAAAATGTGCCTCAAATCTTTGAATATATATGAATAGAGGGTATGCGCGTGACATCATCAAACCCGGACGTTATGCAGGAATGCCTACTGAGTGGCAAAAAACTACTTTCTGGCCATGACAGCATGACAACATGCATCCAAACAGAAAAGTCTGTTTCTGATTGCATTGAACAACATTGAACAATGTTAAACTCACTTTGCATGTTGCTTTGCCACTTGGTTTGCCACTCGGTTTGCCAATCGGGATGTGTCTGTGTACTAATGGGTCCAATGTATAGTTATTATTTAGTCACAAGCTCTTGTTGATACTTTGCATTGGTCGCAATTAATCAGTACAGTAGACTTAGCCATTTTCACTTAAAAATAAATAACAAACGTAGCTCATCTACAAGCTTACAACACGTCATGATGCGTCTCGTTGTGAGCTTGTACATCGGCTATTTTTGCTTCTTTAGCGTGACACTGTTGTGCAACAAAGTAGGTTAATCATTTTGTATTTTTTTTTTATTTAGTCATGCTTTTGTTAATACTAAATACTAATAAGATAATTTAGTTGGTTAGTAAGTTAATGAATTCATTAATTAATTAAGGAAGAATATCTTGGAGATTTGTTTCTGACAAACCGACGTCCAACCATATTGTATTGTTTTTGCAGAATGTGTTGTTATAATTGTACTCTGTCCCACGCTTCAAAATCATTTGACACATCTTAAATCAAATGTATTCAAAGTCCCTTGGAACCATGGAATTCATATTTGGCACTTAGTTGTAACGCGTGCAACAATTCAGTCACACCCATTCTGGGCGGGAACCCCTATTGGTATCTTACACCCTCAGGCCGGGCACCCATATTTGGGTTCTGTACAGTATGTACAGTATTCAAAAATGTAATTTTTTTGATGCCGCTATATAAATATTTGAAGTTTTTCAGAAACCTTAGGTCAGGATTTATAGGCGTTTTTAGGCCTAAATGGGTTAAGAACATGGATATAAGCCTCTGTATTTAAGGCTAGCGGTAATCACACGGGAATAACATGATTTACAATGCGTTTAAGTAATACCAGCCACGCTTCATGGGCACTTTAGTAATACACTTCCTGGGTCGATGGTTCATTTAAAGGCCATTGTTGAATAGTTGTCTTGATTTGTGGCTAAATTAGAATTCAATATGTAAGTAATTCTAAAGAAAACCATTTATCTCCGATCCATTAATCCCCTTGGATCTGAAATGCCAATGCCTAGATTGCATACGTCAGTGCACATATTCATGGCATTTAGTCTTGAATGACACATTGTGAGGATTACATGATTCTAAAAACAAAACGGACACGTTTTTACAGACACATATAGATAGATAAATAGATTAATGTAGGTAAATCTATCGGTGATGGACAGTACTGTAACTAATAGAGATGTCCCGATACTGTATTGGTATCAGAAAAGTATCGGATCGGCCCTTATTTGTCATATCGGTAACATAAGATCACAACACTGGTATCGGTATTTGGTTACGGTATCGGCTAACACAGAAAGTGTGGGATCGGATCGGGAACGAAAAAAGTGTATCGAGACATTCCTAGTTACTACTGTACGTAAAGGAGAATTCGGGATTAACCATTTTCTTGACCTTAATCTGATTATTTATCAAATATCTGGTTATTTTATCCAGTAACTAGAGGTGGAAAAATGGCATAACTCCAAACAGAACGAATTGTCTTCCGCCTACAGCGAGAGGCCGTTAAACCCCGCCTCCCTGCCTAAAGCTGCAGTGCGTTTGGCGTCGGTATACCCAGGCTTTTTTTTTCTGTCGCATTTGGCTCAAAAATGAAAAGCCTGGGGAAACCCATTGGAAATTCTGGCATAGGAAGCCCACTTCCTTGTATTTCGCTGTGTAACAGTGTAACAATGACATTATACTTTTATTTTCTCCACCCCTACGTTATCATCAGAATCCTGCAAGAAAATGGCTACTTCGGAATTCTCCTTGAAGTCCATTTTTGAGTGGCGCAACCACTCCAAGGAACAGCAATGTCCGTGTTAACCGCGTGTGTGGCTATGACTACCAGTAGGGGCAAAAATGGCGCTGTTGTGCCAGAAACAGAGAGAGATAGTGTTGCACTGTTGCCTAGTGCTAATTACAGAGAGAGAGCGAGAGAGAGGCAGGGGAGAGGGGAGTTGCACCACTCAGTTCACACAGGTGTGATTTTTTATTGTTTAACGTCTGTCTGTCTGCAATAATCTACAGAACAGCTATAAATGCACAACTAATTTAGAATATAATTAACCTGTAGTAGCAAGTAAATCACTTCCCTAATTCCTGTCCATAGTGTTCATGTCGAAAAATGTATATGTCTCTCCCTCATACGCTTAGTTTCAATATTTCTTCTGGGCACAGCACCAGGCTTGTGTCACCCCTTCCTTCCTATATAGAATAATTGCTGTTACAGTACAATGTTTTGGCCTGCTATCATTTAACCCATTTAGGCCTGACGTCAAAAAAAGTCTTCTGAAAGAATATATATATATATATATATATATATACAATAATATACACAAGCTCGGCGCGCTATGAGCTTGTAGATCTGCTGTTTTCCAATAGCTAAAGTATTACAAAATGCTAATGTTAAAACACCAAAAGGGGTTCCTGCCAAACATGGGTTAAACCATTGTCTAATAAATAATCTATGGCATATACTGTACCCCTCAAAATCACAGCATGTCGTCGGAGTAAGCGCAAGCGGCACCACTCAAAGGTACTCCCTAGTACAGTATGCACGTGGGACACCGTCTTCCGTCTCCAAATGTACTGTATATGCGGTAGTTCTGTACGGTATATGCAGTTCTACTGCACGGCAGTTATAAAATAAGCTTTTATCATAAATCTGTCGTTTTTATACGACTCCCATGTTTTCGTGCGTGAGTTAAGCCTGCTACTCTCTCCAATTTTCAAATTAATGAGCATAAAATAATGGGTTTTAAGTGTGCAAAAGGTACTTCATTTCAATATTGCAATGCCAGTGTGTCCAATTAATCACTGTTGCATGATGGGGCTCGGGCCCGGTAATATGTCACCTGGTTCTGTGGCCCGAAAGTATTTTTAATTTTATGTGCCTTAAATCTGAGCGAACACACTCAATAATGTAATATATCACTTGCACTGTATAGTGCCCTAGAATATTCTTTTTTGCTTGCCTAAGCTCTATCACATCAGACACTTTTAACCCATTCCGAACGGGAACCCCTTTTGGTGGATAAGCGCTATGTTATACTTTAGCTATTGAAAAATGGCAGATCTACAAGCTCATAGCGCGGCACCGAGTGCCGCGCTATGAGCTTGTAGGTCTGCTATTTTTGGAAAAATCGTGAAAATGTGGCGCCAATCTTTGAATATATATTCTTTCAGAGCGAACGTTTTTTAACTCGACTCGTGAGTTTAAAAACGGCGGCCAAATACATATAATTCTGGGGGGTCCTTGACATGAAAAAGGTTGAGAACCACTGACATAGAAACATTGTTTTTTTTTTTTTTCAGTTTGATTTAGATTTAGAATCGGCCTCTGGTCTAAATGGATTAAACCCTTGGCTCTTGTGTCAGAGGAAGACAGTAAAGAGGAAGGTGGTGGTTGGGGGAGGGGGGCCCAGGCAGGCACTCGATTCACATTTGAAGCTTCCAAATCGCTAAGCCTTTAACATGTTCCAGGTAGTCTCCGCACATCAGAAGTATGCTGATTAAAGCTTTTATAAGTGGACTATATCGCTGGCAGCTTCTTTACAGCAGCCAGAGTTATCTGTATGGCGTGCGTGTGCGTGCGTGCTTGTGTGTGTGTGTGTCACATGAGATGATTTAGCCCTCTATATCATATGCACACGTGCTATAATGTATCCTATACCGTATGTGAAAAGATAGCTATACAGATAGGTACATTTTGTCTTCAAATACACTTTTCATTTCTCCGAAGTGCTTCGCCGCCTCAGCCTTATATAGCAGCGCTGCTCTGGTTAGCCCACTCGGGCACTCTGGGTAATGGCCTTTGCGTCGGTGCTCCAGAGCTCCCATGCATTCAAATGAAATATCAACTTGTCGCTTTCGCCAGGGGGGAAAAGACGGGGCAGGTTTGACTGCTCCGACTTCAGTTAAAGGAAGCTCTCGGTCTTAGAGGATTTTTTGAGAGACGGGTTGCTTTGAAATAACCTTAGTTGGTGAAGTTGACGCTATTGTGAAGGAGAACGCCGAACATGATGATATTATAAATAAATCAAAATACAAATGAATACATTTAAGCGCAGTATACACTGAAGTGAAAAGTCATTTCTGGGGACCAGGAGGACGTGATGGAAAATTGGAAAGTTGCACATTTGATGTTTTTTTCTGCAAAGCCTAGTGGTTTGGTTTCCCAACAATTAACATTTATCATCTGCTCCTTTGCAGTGCATGCATGGACAAATAAACCCTTTTACAGCTTTTACATAATTATGCCCTCTGCTCTAATCACAATTGCAGTTGAACTACAACATGATGCACCCTGGGATTCCATACGTACATGGCAGTTTTTGACATCACTGACTATTTAAGTGTATGTGCGTATGTGGGTTCACAGAAGGTGAACACACACGTGTCTGTCTATAGGCCGACTGCAAGTCACTGTTGATTTTGACAGCACATTTTGATTTTAGTTTTTGTCACATTAGTCACCTGGAATGTGTTAGTCTAGTTTTAGTCGACTAAATATAAGATTTTAGTCAACAGTTGATTTAGTCGACTAAAATGTATTTTGGCAGCCCTTGATGCTGTCGTATTGGCTGATTTTACACAAAATAGCAGATCTACAAGCTTGTAGATCGGCTATTTTCAGTATGGAATCACATCTAGGACTTGTAATTGACTTATACTGGATCTCTTCTGTTGGACAGAATTGTCAATTATATTTAGTCTCAGTTTTAGTCATCATAGCTTAGTTTTAATTTAGTTTCCATTTAGTTTTCATCAGTGAAAAGTCGAGTTAGTCGACGAACATTTTTCGCCATAGTGTTAGCCGACGAGATCAACACTGCTGTATAAGCAAGTGTGCGCTTGTGTGAACATGTTTGGAAGTGAGGGGTTGTCGTTCTCTGTCTTTCTTATCTGTGTTCCCTCCCCATTAGACACACCAAAGAGACAGATTGTGTCCTAACGATTGGTTTAACTCCATTCGTCTGAAGTGCTGTTGATACATCGCAGCCAAAGACCCATGTCTTGGAGACCATTAAGCCACCTTGGCAGTGAGGTCTGTGGGAGGTCCCCAAAGGGCCCTGATACATGATATACTGTATATAGGAGAGAATTGAGTCGTATACTGTCGGGCTCACGCAGCCTGCCACATCTAACGACCAGTAACGACCGGGTGGTGATCAATCTGAAACAATCCGATGCCTCCCCTTCACTGTAGTCCATAAAGGGCCCCCCTCAGGACTCTGATATAGATACGACAAATGGGCTTTCATCGCTCTGGGTCTGCAGAGAGAGAGAAATCTACGCCGACACTATATGCACACCATGCACACTAATTAAAGTGGCGCTGGCTTGAGACCTCAATGAGGCAGCGGCAGAGAGTGTTGTGTGATTTTTCATTCATATCGTTATATCTTGCCCGGGGGGGCAATTTTGTTTTTTTTAAGAAGCTGAAATATGCCGGAATCGCTGTTGAAAACTCCCTTTCTTTTTTTTTTTTCCCGAAGGATTGTGAACAGACGTCACAGAATGTGGCTTAACCCATTTTGGCCTGACGTCGAAATAAAAAAAAAAAACTTCTAAATGCTGACAGTTTTCTGAAATAGCTATGTTTCTGTATCTTTCATGTCGAGGACCCCGGAAATTATATGTAATCGGGCCACAGGACCCCCATCTGAAAATATGTTGTTCCAGGAACCCCTCAGAAGCAAATATTTGAGTTTAAAACATTCGCTCTGAAAGAATATACATTCAAATATTTGCGACGCATTTTCACGGGTTTTAAAAAAATAGCAGACCTACAAGTTAGTGCCTAGCTATGAGCTTGTAGATCTGCTATTTTTCAACAGCTAAAGTATAACATAATGCTCTCTAAGACACCAAAAAGGGGTTCCCCGTCCGGAATGGCTTATAATAAGTGACCTCAGCGGTTGAGGGCTCTCCGGAGTATTGCTGAGGGGGCCTCCCTAACTGCTCCAATGGGATTACCGTTTAGGTGAAACTGACGACTCATTGGATTACGGAAGGATGTCGGCCCATCTAACAAGGCGTTCCCCCTAATGGTGCTGATGGAAAGTGGATGTGCGTGCGGCACCACTATGAACACTTAAGCCATTTAGACCTGACACACTAGATTCTACAAAACTGTCTTCTAAATCCTGACGGTTTTCTGTGTCGGTGGTGCTCAACCTTTTCCATGCCAAGGACCTCCAGAATGGTCTATTTTTGACCGCCGACCCCTCCCCCCCCCCCCCCCCCCCCATCTGAAAATATGTAGTTCCAGGGACCCCCGCCCCAGAAGCAAAGTTTTGAGTTGAAAACGTTTGCTCTGAAAGAATATATATTCAAAGATTTGCGCCACATTTTCACGATTTTTCAAAAATAGCAGACCTACAAGCTCGTAGCATCTGCTATTTTTCAATAGCTATAGTATAAAAGTATGCTTAAAACAGCAAAAGGGGTTCCCGCCCAAAATGGGTTAAGCCTTAAAACCACATGAACCCTAGCGGGCCCCTTTCCGGGCACGTCGTAATAGGCTTAACATTTGGTGAAAATGGCAGATCTATAATAAGCACGCAACTTGCGCTGCAACATTCTAGATCAGCTATTTTCAGTCCTCAAACTTTTTTAATTGGGGAGTGTACAAATGGAACCCTCTCAGAAACCTCTCAAACCACTTTGAGAGTCATCGTGTATATAAGGAAAAAGGAAGGGACCAAGTACAGACCCCTGGGGGACCCTGCATGAGCTACAAGCTCGCAACGCAGCAATGCAGCTGTGAGCTCGGTTGTTTTGTTGGTAGTTCGCCAACTTCAGTACTAATCCATTCTTGGCTGATTGTTTTCATATCATATACAAGCCTACTGTACGTGGGTTTTGCCGTCACCCTCACTCGTGCCGTCACCCTCACTCGTGTAGGTGCGGTGGGCGGCGGTGGCACTAGCAGCATTCAAGACAGATTTTCTTTGGGAAAAGCATATGCGATATGCCTCATAGGCTCATAAGATCAATGGGGACAACTGCAGTGTGTAAATACTTTTACTATTGGTGAGTTTATTACTGTAGTTTGTTCAACAAGTTAGATTGGAGACGTGTCGTCGTCATCCGGTACAGTAACGTATAGCAGGAGTTCCTCCTCGCTCTGCCCAATATTATCCAGTTTGGTGACAGTCAAACTACAGTAGCTCTTGCCGTGATTTCATGTTTCTTCATGCTTATCCAACAAAAGTCCAGGCGTGCCGCGTGTGGCATTATTAAAAACAAACAGCTATGCCGCACGAGCATAGTTCTAATAGTCGCAAAAGACTTGCGATAGAGTTAAGTAGTTGATCATCTGATTCATAGCCTGGCAGCCTGCTAGCTAGCAAACCTCCCCCTAGCTTGTAGCTCCTTCTAAAAACCAAAGGAACTGTTGTTGTAACTTGTTGTTGAACATTTATGGTTGTATGAAAAACATCGCAAGGTTCATTCCTTCGCCTCTTCCCCGCTTCAGTCTCCACTCCAAAACATTGTGAACAACGTAACATGCCGTAGAACGGTCTTGCGCATCAAAAATAGCAGATCTACAAGCTCACAACGCGTCCATCCGTGAGTCATTGTGGACTTGCAACTTTGACTTGAAACAGCTGAGCTAATTTCGGCCAACCAGAGCGGCATTCAGCGTAATCTAGTAAGAGTGGCGACACTCGCGTTGACTCCCACTGTAACAATGGAATGCGGAAGTGCTCATTCTATCTCAATGGGATACAGTTCCAATGTTTGGAACTATAGCCCATAGGTGTCGCCACTCTCTTAGTACTATTCCACACGGCCTGCATTGAGTGCATTCACCGGCTCTGTTTTGCTTCACTCGCTGGCTGTTTCAGAACGCGATGTTTTAATGCTTGATTGGATGGAATAAATATCATATTTTACCGCCGACTAATCGACTATAAATCAATTTTGATGGTAGTCGAGTCGACTATCAAAAATCACGTTTGGTTAATGCCCTAGTGTGTGTGTGTGTGTGTGCGTGTGCGTGTGCGTGTGTGTGTGTGTGTGTGTGTGTGTGTGTGTGTCAGTCACTTGGTAGTGAAAACCAACCAAAGGCTATTTCGTGCTCGGACGGACAGACCCAGCCACGGACGGACAGACCCAGGTGTCTATTGGAGTGGTTGCACCACTCAAAAACGCATAAAAAGTTCTCCATGACCATCACAGGGCCTCTCAAAGTTTGGGCCTGTGGCTCCCCGGCTATAAGAAAGCTGTTGAGCTGTTGAGTCTTACTGTGTAACCCTTTCAAGTACAAAAGAGTAATTTTTATATATATATAATCTTTCACACAATGTTCTTTTCTTCGTTTGATAACCTCTCTGTCTGCCCCGGCCCTGACAACCGTGCTTAACACATTTAGGCCTGACCTCGAAATGTAAAAAAGAAATCTTCTAAATCCTCCAGTTTTCAGAAAGAAATACTTTCACGATTTTTTCAAAAATAGCAGACCTACAAGCTGAGCTGGTTCCCGCCCAAAATTGGTTAAATGACATAATAGCCACCGGCAAGAAAATGGGTACAACGCTATTTCCTTTTTGTTTTTAAACCAACTTCATTCCTATCTATAAAAGTCGGAAGTCAAACGAAGAAGAGAGCAAAAAAAGTTAAATTGTTAATCTGCTCACACTGCCCCGACCATCATCGATGAAACAACCACTAAAAACATGTGCTCCACATAATAAAAGCAGGCATTGAGAGTTTATGTTCATGTGTGAGTGTTTGTTTGTGTGCGCTTGGTTTGTGTGCGCGTGTGTGATTCAAATGTTCACGCAATGTTCATTGTTCAAAACAAAAGCAAAGAAAAACCTGTTCCAAACAGTAATTACATGGCCAAGAAAACATCCTCTTAAGTGTGTGTGTGTGTGTGTGTGTGTGTGTGTGTGTGTGTGTGTGTGTGTGTGTGTGTGTGTGTGGGGGTGTGTGGGGGTGTGTGTGTGTGTGTGTGTGTGATGGGGGTGGGAGGGCAAGGCAGACAGGCGATCTTTCTCTCCATGGAAACACGTTTCTGCCACTGCATATCAGAATTTCCTGGATGGAGTATATTTTCCACAAGATGTGATTGATTTGTTCACGCCAGCACAACCTTTTCACCGCTTCCCTCTTGACAGAAGGCTTCTCGGTGGCCAGAACATGTAATTCCCTACAACACTGAAGTGGAGGAGGGTATACATGTCATTCACAAGATAGCATGTCTTTATTCCTCTGCACCAGACACGTTGCCAAGGATAGGTACTGTAGGTACTGTACTGTACTGTAGGACACGTTGCCAGCCCAAGGATTGGTACTGTACCAGTGTTGTTTCCGTTAACTAAAACCAAGACGAAAAAATGTCCGTCGACTACCTTTTTTCATAAATGAAAACTAAGCTATGATGACTAAAACTAAGACTAAATATACCGACAATTTTGTCAACAAATACAAACTAGACCAAAATGTTAGGAAGGGACTATAGTGGAAAAGAGATCAAGTATAAGTCATTTTACACTTGGCAGCATGCTGAAAAGAGACGATCTACAAGCCCACAACGCATCGTGACACGACATTGTCTAATTTCAGCAAGTGCAAAAAAACAGTCATTACGACGGCATGTCAAGGCCCACCAAAATACATTTTAGTCGAGTAAATCACCTGTAGATTTAGTCGACTAAAACTAGACTAAACACTAAAACGTTCCGGGTGACAAAAATGTGACTGAACAGTTTGCAACACACTGCGACGTGCTGTGTAATGTCTTGACAAATCTCCTTTCTGATGGGGGTTCCGGAGGCCAAATGCATAACAATTTGGGGCTCCCTGACATGAAAATGTTTGGGAACCACTGTGCTACATGTAAGGGTCTGTGTGTATTGGACACCTCGTATACCAGGGGCGGAACTAGGGGGTAACTTACTGTACTGTACACGTACAGGTCTGTGTGGAGTGGACACCTCGCTAGCAGGGGCGGAACTAGGGGGTAACTTACTGTATACGTGGCTGTAGCCCAGAATGTTTTCTAAAAATCCTGCAAAATAATAAATTAAGTGAAAATTAAGGATTACAGGAACAAGAGATATAAGCATATAGTACAGATTCCAGGTTATATAACATGATGGAGCCCCAAGTAAGGTTTCATTTCAGCCTCTCTCCATGTGTGTGTGTGTGTCTGTGTCTCTCTGACTGTGCCCTGCGTGGGATTGTTTTTGTAATCCAGCCCACACCCGCTCGATATCTGACCATTAGTACAGCCTGGTTTCAAATAGTTTCGCCCGGTTTGTGTCCCACCACGCTCTCCTGACCCTCCACGCAATTTAACCCATTTAGACCTGAGGACGATTCTACAAATGCCTTCCAAATGCTGACAGTTTTCTGAAAAACCCCATGTTTCTATGTCAGTGGTTCTCAAACATTTCCATGTCAAGGACCCCCAAAAAATTTATGTATTTGGCCGCCGACCCCCATCTGAAAATATGTTGTTCCAGAGACCCCCCCCCAGAAGCAAAGACGTTCACTCTGAAAGAATATATATTCAAAGATTCGCACCATATTTTCATGATTTAAAAATAATATCAGACCTACAAGCTCGGTGCCGCTCTATGAGCTTGTAGATCTGCTATTTTTCAATAGCTAAAGTATAACGATGGTTAAAACACCAAAAGGGGTTCCCCGTTCAGAATGGATTAAGTACTGCATGCAGCTCACGCAATATTTACTTCACTTCTCAGTCTGGGGCAGTGTGGATGGGCCGGTTTTTTGGACACCAGCTGGAGCCCAGAGATTCTGATTGGCCTGTGGGCATTACATCTCCTCTCCTCAATGTAAAATTGAAGTTATACTTCCCTTCCTAGCCTCGGTACCCCATGCAGGCTTTTATTTTCGTGTTTCGTGTTCGGCTCAAAAAATAAAAGCCTTGGGGGGGAACGTGACACATTTCCTGGTCTAGGAGAGTATAGGAGTGGGAGTGAACTACAGTGGAGAGGGGGCGTCGCTTTCCTCCGCTGATTGGAGGTTGCTCCAGGCGTGCCCGCCCCTCTAGAGCAGGCTACTGTCCTTCCTATGCTGTTATTCGTTGAGCACTTTCCAATCATCTAAGCCAGGTGTGCCCTACGTAACGGGGAACATCGGAAATCAGGCTCCAAATGCAAGACTGCAAGACTGAGAAGCGAAGTGGGGTGGGAGCGGTTGGAGACACTGAACGAGTGCCTCAGTCCCTCTCAGGCTACAGCTTGAGAGAGAGAAGGGGAGAGCGACTCAACCATTTCAGCACCACGGAGGCATGGACAGAGACACAGTGGACTGGGCTACAGTCTAAAGGGGAGAACGACTGAACCATTTCAGCACCACAGAGGCATGGACAGAGACACAGTGGACTGGGCTACAGTCTAAAGGGGAGAACGACTCAACCATTTCAGCACCACAGAGGCATGGACAGAGACACAGTGGACTGGGCTACAGTCTAAAGGGGAGAACGACTCAACCGTTTCAGCACCACAGAGGCATGGACAGAGACACAGTGGACTGGGCTACAGTCTAAAGGGGAGAGTTTCAGCACCACAGAGGCATGGACAGTGACACAGTGGACTGGGCTACAGTCTAATTCATGCTTCGTCGCACAGCAGTTGGCGCGCACCGCTCTCGCTGTGACACAATCATGCGAAAGTATGTCTATTAAAGCTGCTATAAGCAATAATAGGTCAACATTTTAATGACCTTTTTTTTTTGGGGGGGGGGGGGGGGGGGGATTCAGACAGCCAGCAATGGGTAGAACGCTCCCAAAAAATATAGACGCTGTGACACATCTATAGGGGCCGCAATCTGCATTCAAAGATGTTCCTAGAAGCTTTGTCATTGGTCGACAAAACCCGGTCGCAATGACTAACCATTCGGGAAGTAGACAGGCAAATCGACCAATGACAAAAGCCTCTAGGAACATCTTTGAATGCAGATCGCGGCCCCTAGATTTGTCACAGAGACTGCATTTTTTGGGAGCGTTCTACCCATTGCTGTCTGTCTGAATACCACAAAAAAAAAAGAAACGTCATTAAAATTCTGACATATTATTGCTTATAGCAGCTTTAAAGGGATAGATGCCTACAGTATATAGATTACCTGTCGGCAACATTTCAAAATGACGTTCTGCTCCCCGAGACTATCACTGACTGACAATGTAACGGACCCGTAACACTGTGGTTAAGTGTTGTTTTTGGCAGCAAATGTCTATTTTAGTTTTAGTCTAAAAGGGCCTTTCAAACGGGAAGCGAGGAGTGCAGGCGTTGTTGCCTTGGATCAACGACAGGTCTGCTACAGGTCTGTTCAAGAGGGGCGTGACAACACAAGCGTAAAATAAAAAAGCTAAACAGAATCCAGGTCTGGTGAGTCGCAGGCGTGTACAAGTAACGAGCACGCGCGCAACATATTCACGGGACCGCGCTCACGCAAATACGCTTGTGTTGTCGCACCGTGACTGCTCTGTGCAAAAGACGCATAGGCGCGTTAACTCGCTTCACGTTTGAAAGGACCTATAGTCTCTTGAATAGTTTTGACTTAGTTTTAGTCACATTTTAGTCACCTGGAATGTTTTAGTGTCTAGTCAAGTTTTAGTCGACTAAATATATAGGTTTTAGTCGACTAAAATGTATTTTGGTGGGCCTTGATGGCGTCGTGTTTTAACATTTGCTGAAAATAGCAGGTAGATCTGCTATTTTCGTCTAGTTTTTATTTGTTGACGAAATTGTCAGTATATTTAATCTTGGTTTTAGTCATAGCTTAGTTTTCATTTAGTTTCCATGTAGTTTTTGTCAGTGGAAAAAAAGATAGTCGATGAAATCAACACTCCTTTGGTTACAATTGTACACTTGCGCTAACAGCCCATACTTTCCAGACTGCCCAGTGAGAAGCCTGTACGTGCAGTGTATAGGGAGCTTCTTATTTTGGAAGGGAGCTTTTATAGTGTAGCTCGGTTACTTTTTTTTTTACCACACAAATCCTTGGTGTCTAGTACTGATGCAATAGGTTGTGTCAAGACACAAGGCACATGTCAAGACCGGTAGAGTCACAGAGCAGAGATGCATTCCCTCCTGGTGGCTGGCTGGCTGGCTGCAACATCATGGACTACAAAAGACTACAGAACCCATAGTCAGCATCAGCAAGGCATTCAGGTCAGGACAATGGTTGCTTCCCAGCTAAACTATATAAGCTGATTGCCCCAGTGAGGGAACCATACTGTAGGAAGAGAGGACTGAGGCCAACAGAGGAACAGGGATTTCATTGTGGTACAAAGACGGCAAACTTTAGAATTTTGATTTAAATGCCTCTTTTACTTTAGTTTAGCTTCTGTCTGCGTTGAAGGGGAAGACTGAATACACTTAAGCTACGTTGGGAAAACAACGCTTTACCGTCTCCAGATAGAGAGAAAATAAATACTTCTGTTATTGCTGTTTTTTTATATTATTGCTTATGAATTTATCTCGCCCCCCCCACACAATAATAGGTTAGTTTAAATGTCTTAAAGGATAAGCTGAAGGCCCTGCAACAGTCCCTTGCATGTCCCTCACAGATATATCTTTCATCTAACGTGCCTTATATAATCTGTCATAGCCATAGTTTCTCTCATGATTAACCCATTCTGTGCGGGAACCCCTTTTGGTGTTAGCATTACGTCATGCTTTAGCTATTGAAAAATAGCAGATCTACGAGCTCATAGCGCGCCACCGAGTGGCACGCTATGAGCTTGTAGGTCTGCTATTTTTGCTGCTATTTATTTTTGCTGCTATTTAAATCGAAGAATTTTTTAGAATCTGATCTCAGGTCAGAATGGGTTAATAATGAAACTGTCAGGATGTAATAGACATTTTTTTAATCTGATCTCAGGTCAGAATGGGTTAATAATGAAACTGTCAGGATGTAATAGACATTTTTTTAATCTGATCTCAGGAGAATGGGTTAAAATTCTGAGCACAGCGAGAGGGCCTCATATACAGTTATATTTTTGAATCCAGTGTAGCTTTGCTAAAGCAAACAACTTGTTGACAGTTCTGGGCACTCGGCAGTGGAGGACGTGAGGATATATGGGCGAGAGAGAGAGAGGAGAGTCTGAAAGCTTCTCTCTCTCTCTTTGATTATGGCTTTGCACTTGTGAGTGTAATTCTCTGTTTATTTCCCCGCCGCCCGAGGTTGGCGCTATAGAGGAAAGCCATGGGGCTCAACAGAATCAGCAGGGACCGTCATCTGTGGAGCATGAAGCTATGCATGCACATAGAATCACATGGCAATCCAATCCAAGTCTTGTTTGTTGCAAAATGTGAGGAAGAAATGTTGACCTATAAGGCAGTGGTTTTCAACCAGTGGTCCGGGCAGCACATTTTCATAGATTCATAGTCGTTTGAATAGTTTTCATTTAGTTTTAGTCACATTTTAGTCACGCAGAATGTTTTAGTGTTGGTCTAGTTTTAGTCGACTAAATATCATAAGATTTTTGTCTAGTAAATCTATAGGTGATTTAGTCGACTAAAATGTGTTTTGGCGGGCCTCGATGCTGTCGTAATGGCTGATTTTATACTTGCTGAATGCGACGCTTTGTGAGCTTGTAGATTGGCTATTTTCAGCATGCAACCGAGTGTAAAATGACTTATACTCTCTTGTCCACTAGTCCCTTCCTATCATTTTAGTCTAGTTTTTATTTGTTGACAAAATTGTCAATATATGTAGTCTTAGTTTTAGTCATCATAGCTTAGTTTCCATGTAGTTACCATTTTGTTTTCGCCAGTGGACAAAGGTAGTCGACGAACATTTTTCGTCTTAGATTTAGTCGACGAAAACAACACTGGGTCGGTCCTTGAGGGGGTTCCAGGTGCTCCCCAGCTAAATGCTGGAGTTGGTAACAAAATTAGATCTTTATGTATGCATGTAACAATAATTTAACTCTTGAGAGCGTAACATGACGCTCTCAAGAGTTAAATTATTGTTACATGCATACAGTACTGTTACAATGCACCTGTATTAGGCTACTTAATTTATAAGAAGTGCTACACAATTTGAGCATGTAAAATAATTGTCATTTTGATCGTTTGCCTTATCTCTCCCATGGTACCACATCAATGGAATTGTGGGTAAAACCGTATCCAACGACGACAAAACAGTTTGGGTTTTGGGAGGCAAAATCTCATCAAACGGCGGTCCGTGGATTAATCCATTCTGGTTTGTGTTTTAAGCATTATGTTATACTTTAGGAATTGATAAATAGCAGATCTACAAGCTCATAGCGCGGCACCGAGTGCCACACTATGAACTTGTAGGTCTGCTATTTTAGAAAATGTTGCGCAAATCTTTGACCATATATTCTTTCAGAGCGAATGTTTTTAACTCAAATCTTTGCTTCCGGGGGGTTCCTGGAACAACATATTTTCAGATGGGGGTCGGCGGTCAATTACATATAATGTTTGGGGTCCTTGACATGAAATATTGAGCACCACTGATATAGAAACATAGGTATGTCAGGATAAATTTCGACGTCTGGTCTAAATGGGTTAAATGCCGAACAAATAATGGGCCTTGAGATGAAAATGGTTGAAAACCACTGCCCTGAGGCATTCGAGGGCACCATTCTTTAGCTTTTGTCACCAACATCAGGAGGGTTCATTCTCTGAACCCAGAACATGTCATGGCAATCCAGCTGGTAATCCTTTAGATATTATTAATATTTGGACCTGAATAACTGAGCCATAGTGGGGTTAAAAATAAATAAAAGTCTGTGCCAAATGTGTGCAATGTGGCATCAACATTTAGAAGGTTGCTGTCCACTTAAAACACCAATTCAAACAAATAATGGCTCAAAGTCTTTGGTAGCACGGTACAGTTTTTATACAGTATATGCAGCAAACCTATAGTCACCAGCGAAGTTACGTTTTCTGGAAATGTTGAATATCTATTCTGCTGTGTGTCTCTGAACCAAAACAAATCACACTTGTGTGAAGTCAGGGGTGCCATATTTCTTACAGTCTATGGTGTGCACGCACGCACGCACGCACGCACGCACACATACTGTCTCTCTCACTCTCATACTGTCTCTCTCTCTCTGTGTGTCTATAGGTCCATTGCTGTATGATGGACAACTGGCGCTCATCCTCGTCCCCCTCCTGCTGCTGCTGCAGCCTCCGTTGTTGCTCGGCTTCGGGGAGCGAACCTGTCCCAACGGCTGCCGCTGCGAGGGGAAGATCGCCCACTGCGAGTCGGCCGGCTTCCTGGACGTCCCCGAGAACATCTCGGCGGGCTGCCAGGGCCTGTCGCTGCGCTACAACGACCTGCACACGCTGCTCCCCTATCAGTTCGCTCACCTCAACCAGCTCCTGTGGATATACCTGGACCACAACCGGATCTCCGCCATGGACAGCCGCGCCTTCCAGGGCGTCCGCCGGCTGAAGGAGCTGGTCCTGAGCTCCAACGGGATCACGCTGCTGCACAACGCCACCTTCCACGGGGTCCCCAACCTCCGCAGCCTGGACCTGTCGTACAACAGGCTGGAGATGCTGCAGCCGGGTCAGTTCCACGGCCTGCGCAAGCTGCAGAGTCTGCACCTCCGCTCCAACGGCCTCGCCAGCATCCCCATCCGGGCGTTCCTGGAGTGCCGCAGCCTGGAGTTCCTGGACCTGGGCTACAACCGCATCAAGGCCCTGACGCGCACCACCTTCCTGGGCCTGCAGAAGCTGATGGAGCTGCACCTGGAGCACAACCAGTTCTCCCGCATCAACTTCTTCCTGTTCCCGCGCCTGGCCAACCTGCGCTCGCTCTACCTGCAGTGGAACCGCATCCGGGCGGTCAACCAGGGCCTCCCGTGGACCTGGTACACCCTGCAGAAGCTGGACCTCTCCGGCAACGAGATCCAGAGCCTGGACCCGGCCGTGTTCCACTGCCTGCCCAACCTGCAGGTCCTCAACCTGGAGTCCAACAAGCTGTCCAACGTGTCCCAGGAGGCCGTGTCGGCCTGGATCTCGCTCACCTCCGTCAGCCTGGCGGGCAACATGTGGGACTGCGGCGCGGGCGTGTGCCCCCTGGTGGCCTGGCTGCGGCACTTCCGGGGAACCAAAGACACCACCATGATCTGCAGCAGCCCCAAGCACCTGCAGGGGGAGAAGATCCTGGAGGCCACGAGGAGCCACGGCATCTGTGAGGAGAACGACTACTTTCAGACCGAGACGCCGCCCTCCTCCTCGCCGCCGCCGACCTCTGACCCGGTTTCCGAAACCACCGCCCCGTCGGACCCGCCGTTCACCCCCACCACCAGCCAGCCGCCGCCGCCCTTGTCCCCGCCCGCGACCTTTGGACCTCGCGTCCCCCCTCCCCCCGCGCCGGGCAGACCCCAGCCCCTTCCCCACCCGAACCTCCCCAAGCACGTGAGCGCCGCGAAAGACCCGAAAAAAGACACCGCTCCTCCTCCTCCGCGCGCTACGCGGCCCACGCTCAACGGTCCGCTGCTCACGCCGCCGCCGCTGGAGATAGAACACATGACTCTGCACAAGGTGGTGGTGGGCAGCGTGGCGCTCTTCCTGACGGCGTCCCTCGTGCTGACCCTCGTCTACGTGCTGTGGCGGCGCTACCCGGGGGGCGCGGCCCGGCTGCTGCTGCTGCGGCGGCAGCAGCGGTCGTCGGTGGTGGTGGCGCGGCACAAGCGGCGGAAAAAGAGCCCGGCGGAGCAGCCCGAGGAGCAGAACCTGAGCTCCCAGCTGCAGGAGTATTACATGAGCTACAACCCCGCCGCGGCGCCCGAGGTGCTGGGCAACGGCACCGGCGGCGGCGGCGTCGCCTGCACTTGCACCATCTCCGGTTCCAGGGAGTGTGAGGTATGAGTCCATCCATCCATCGCAATCAAGCTAAGAAAGAAAAGAAAAAAAGAGAGAGAGAGAGATCACCCCCCCCCACAAAAATCTAAACACAAAGGCATCGACGGAGAGGTAAATCCTTCGTTCAGATATGTAGCACTGTAGAGAAATTGGGATGCCTTTTGAATGAGAGTTAAGCACCCTTGTCTTTTTGGTTTCATAACACGCTTACCTTTAAAATCTTCAAGGTTTTCCAGTTATTTGAGAGTTTTACCTTTTTATATAAAAAACTGGAAAATATGAATGAGGGTGTGAACCAGGGGACAGTGGTCCACTGCTTATGTTCAGAGCACTGCATTTTTATAGTTTTTTTTTAAGGGCCTTTCTCGGCCCCACCCCTCTCCAATTATTGTTTACATTGTTTCCAAGATGGCCGCAGCACCAGGAGAGGGTAGGGCGGAGGTGAGCGGGTTGAGGTTGATATATGCCCTTACTGCGTTCACACATTCAAGACACCTGTGTCTAGTGTCTGTGTTTAATGGCCGCTCCAATGCATTTCCAATGGAAGCCCATGTGGTTTGAACAAACATTTTGTTTGATGGGGGGAGGGGGGGGGGGTGGCAGAACGCACCCATCAAAGCTGTGTTCAGACACAAGGCAAGTGTCTTGAATGCAGCTCAGTGAGGGCATATGTTGACCCCACCCCGCTCACCTCCGCCCCACCTGGTGCTGCGGCCATCTTGGAAACTAAACACACTATAAACAGTGGCCGAGAAAGGCCCTTATTACACCTGCTGCCAGTTACTTTAACCCATTCTGACCTGAGATCAGATTCTATAAATGTCTTCTACATCCTGACAGTTTTCTGATAAAGCTATGTTTCTATGTCAGTCGTTCTTCAATTTTTCAAAAATAGCAGACCTACAAGCTCGTATCGCGCCACTCGGTGGCGCGATATGAGCTTGTAGATCTGCTATTTTTAAATAGCTAAAGCACGACACGATGCTGACACCAAAATGGGTTCACGTTCAGAATGGGTTAATATTGAATTGTTTGCTTATCCAATTTGAATATGGCCGAGTTTTTGCACCACGTTGTTGTTATTATCATCATCATCGCATCTTTTGATCTATTGTTTGTTTTTCATCACACATTCTATCATTTTAAAAGCACACTTTGTACACCTGATGCAAAGCTTGCCTCAGTGTGCATCATACCTTATATAAGTGTCTACAGAACCCTGGCATGGCTCACGGAATGTTTTAAGATGCTATCAAACATGGCATTTTAGGTACATTATGTTGGAATTCACAAGGTTTTTAAATGCATTTACAGTAATTGTGGGCTTGTAGATCGGTTATTTTCCGATCGTCTTGTAGATCGGCTTGTAGATCAGCTATTTTCAGCATGCAACCACGTGTGTGTGTGTGTGTGTGGCCGTGCTTGCTGCGTGAAAAGAGATTTTAACGGGCAATTATGGGCACTAGATTTGCCCGTAAACCGCAAGTTTAGCAGCATATACAGTAATATACGGTAATATACAGATGTGATGGTACAATTCTGGAGTTTACCGAAGTTTCTTGAAGTTTAACGGGAGTTTCCTGTAATATACACGTCCGTATTCCATGCTTTTTGCGCACGTGTACGTGTTGTGTGCGCGTGTGTGTGCGTGTGCGTGCGTGCGTGTGAGAGAGAACACTGACAATGACCCTGTTGGTGGCTCCTCCAATAGTTTTCATGTCGTGAGCACCTTTTCAGTCACTATACAGGTCCAAGCCCGTCTCTATTGATCAACCACCGGGGCTAGAGTACTGTACGTCTTGGTGTTGTGGAATAACAGTACAGTACAACATCAATCAATGCAAAAATCACAGCAGGAATTGATCAAACCGCATCGATCGGCCAACAGTTGGATACCAAATTACACAGTGCACGAAGCTGCTTGACAGCTCATTAAAGCAACTAATAGAAAAGTACCAGAGGCACACATCAACATGGCCACTCTGGGCACGTACGCTTGAATGCCTATTATTGGCTCCCATGGTTGGCTGAGTTTTACTGTCTACATCATGGGCCTTAATTCCGCCCACTGTAACTTGCTGATTTTTTCCTCCGGTACATTTTTTTAACCCATTTTGACCTGAGAAAAGATTCTATACAAAATGTCTTCTAAATCGTGACAGTTTTCTGAAAGCCCTATGTTTCTATTCTCAGACATTTTCATGTCAAGGACGCCCCCCCACAAAAAAAACAATGTATGTAATTGATCGCCGACCTCCATCTGAAAATATGTTGTTCCAGGGACCCTCCCAGAAGCAAAGATTTGAGTTAAAAACATCGCTCTGAAAGAATATATATATTCAAAGGTTGGCCACAGTTTTTTTTTTTAAATAACATTTTTCAATGGCTAAAGCGTAACATAATGCTTAAAACACCGAAAGGCGTTCCCTGCCCAGAATGGGTTAAATGCTTTACCTTGCACTCTGTTCTGTGGTATACACTATGCGGTATAACGGCTGATCTACAAGCTCACAAAGCACCGCGTCCTCGAGAAGCACTGTGAGCTTGTATACCGTATAGACCAGCTTATTTTTTACAACACTGTACGGCTGAAGTATTATTATTCGGGCTTCCACAAGTCTTTGGCCGCCGGTGACGGACTTTAGTGTAGAAGCTTTTTGTGGGGGTGGGTGGGGGCAAAACAGTCAGTACTTTGGTTGTTATAGGAGATTTGTGGTAATCTGTAAAGAGGCGAGGCAGTACAGGTACTGTTATCCCCAGAGCTTATGGTTTTTATATATACGGATCTCTTTGCGATGATAAGGAGCATATTTATATCCTTTCCTCTTACGGCGGGGTAATTACGATCACCTTGCCTGAATGTTCAGAGAGGCAGGGACGTTTGATCTGGAGATGCACGCTTCAGTGCAAATGTAGCCCCCTTCGAATCAAAGGATGCACACCTTGAGTGAGCCGACTGGAAGAGATTATTCATGAAGCGCGTGCGTGTGCGTGCGTGCATGTTGTGAGGGAAATGTATTCGTAAGCTTAACTTAAGGGAGTCAACTTCCAGAGGAAATCCCCCTACTGAGAATGTGCAAAATGATTAATAAATAAATGAATTAATAAATAAACAAACAAACAAACAAAGAATGTGAAGAATTTCACCTAAACAATATTTGTGTCATTTCTCCCCCTGTACCAGTCAGCTCCATTTCCAAGCCATTCTTTCGCACCCCCTCTCCAACTGTGCATGACCAGCGGGTGAACCGAAGCAGTCGAAGCGCCATTAGTTTTCATAACAAATCTGGCATCTATTTGAGCTGTGAATACACACAGTTGACACGGTAGGAAATATCCCGTCCTAGTATCTGTCTCCCTTTTGAGAGCCGTCTCCTGCGACAGCAAATAAAGCAGCTATAGGCACCGAAATGTTCATTAAAATTCTTCTTCTGGCTAAGCTTCTCATGTGGCAGAGAGCGTGACTAATGCTTTTGCACTCCATCAATGCTGTATGCCCTTAATCCTTTCAGATACAGAAACTAATTATTACCTGTAATGTGATTTAAGTGCAGCAACACTGAAATCCAGAGCTCGGATATGTTTTGGCATGCTCCCCTGACACTCGCACACTCGCGCACGCACACACACACATACTATTACTACAGTTACAGTTTTTTGATGCCTCCATGCTCCACCTGTGACAGCCATATGGCCTGAGGCATTATGTTTCCGTCTGTCTGTCTGTCCGTCCGTTCGTTTGTACATCCATCCCAACATCGTGCGCGCGATATCTCAAGAGCGCCTTGAGGGAATGAAGTGCCGTTTTGACACAAACATCCACTTCAAAGGGTCAAGAGATGAATTGATTACAAGTAGATGGGGCAAAAGGCTAAGGTCATTCGTGGCCTCATGTCTGTTCCATTCATGTGGAGGTGATAAACTCGATTGACACCTTGGATGAAAATGTCACGGCATTTGGCCACGAATTGGCCCCGCTTTGCGACTGATGATTGAAATGATTAGTAGTAGGTGCAGGTCACCGTGACCTCACAGAAGCTGTACATTAAATCCCTTTTAGAAATGTTCATTCTGGCCTGGGCCGTGGCTCAGCGGTCCAGGCTGGTGATCCATTCTGGCGGTGTGCCGCGGGTTCGACTCCCAATCCCGACGGCCTTTACTGCATGTCCCCCCCCCCCCCCCCCCACCATCTCTCTCTCCCCAGCCTACTGTCTGTCCCTCCATAAAAAACATAAAAAAAATAAAGGCGAAAGCCACAAAAAAACATAAAAGAAATTAAGAAATACAAATGGGGCGATGGAAGCCGGGCAGGGACGGTGACATCACTGCCTGTGTTCCTGACTGTGCAGTGTTGTTTTTGGCAGCAAATTTAGATTTTAGTTTTAGTCATAGTCTTTTGAAAAGTTTTCATTTAGTTTTAGTCACATTTTAGACACCTGGAATGTGTTAGCGTTGGTCTAGTTTTAGTCGACCAAATGTCATGAGTTTTTTGTCGACTAAATCTACAGTTGATTTAGTCGAACAAAATGTGTTTAGACGGGCCTTGATGCCGTCGTGATGACAGTTTTTTTTCACTTGCTGAAAATAGCCGATCTACAAGCCCTTGTGGGCTTGTAGATCGGCTTGTAGATCAGCTATTTTCAGCATGCAACCAAGTGTTAAAATGACTTATACTGGATCTCTTGTCCACTAGTCCCTTAACATTTTAGTCTAGTTTTTATTTGTTGACGAAATCGTCAGTATATCTAGTCTTTAGTTTTAGTCATCATAGCTTAGTTTTCATGTAGTTTCCATTTAGTTATTTCGTCAGTTTAAAAAGGTAGTCGACATGTCGGAAATGTGTGTGTGTGTGACTGTGTGTGTGTGACTGTGTGTGGGGGCAGGATTCAGTTGGCATGGCAACAACAAAATGGGTGGAAAAACAACAAATATATTTTAATGCATGAGTAACAAGTGCTTAAACAGCCGACAACAGTTGGGCCTACAGCATGATATTAAGGGAGTGAAAACGAATTGAACATTCAGGAGTAAGCTAATAGAATAATAACCGATTCATTTGCTTAATGGGTTTATTTTACATTTGGCTACAGTCGCGCAGTTGGTGTCCGTGGCTGTGTGTGTAATGATCTTGCAACAAAATGTTGTTATATGTTATACAATGACAACAAAGTTTTTAATAGTATTATAACCTTCATTATTCTATTATTTCTTACCCTATTCTCCCTTACAAGGACATATGTAATGGCTTGGCTAATAGGACAACAATATGGTGACCATATTAGACTGCTATATTAGTTTTCTCTAGAAAAGAAAAATGTCAAAATAACCTAAAATATTGTATATATATTGTGCATTATATGCATCCATAGAACTCGAGGCAGTTTTCTCCGTTGCATTTCAATTTATCGTGCATGTGTTGATTGATTGATTGATAATTTTATTAGACAATAAGATGCAAACGGTACAGGGTACAGTCAAGCACAGCATTGTGTTGATTAGGTCTTAATAAACACGACGTTTATACAGTTGTAAATGACTTTATTTTCCGTACACCGGCTGAACATGTAAACATGGTTCCCTCCACAATTCACATCTGAATACCTGCGCTCACTGCGCATGCGTATATGTCCTAGTGTCCGTTGCCGTAAAGGAAACTATAGAGAACTGTCGTAAAGTGTACAATAGAGAACAACACAAGTTAACAATCTCCCTCTTCTTTCTTTAAAATAAAAAAATAGATTCAGCCATCCCATAAACCAAGTGCAAAGAAGAAAAGTCAAATAGAAAAACATTCAAGAAAAATAACAAAATACAAACTTCTCCACTTTGTCTTTTTTTCCATTTAGGCTGGATGCCATAGTCCTTCACAGAGTGCTTTCAAGAGCACTAGAGGTGACGGTCAGACAGTCAGCGAGTTGGGCTTTCGTCACTGACCAGAGCACCTTTTTGATTGTTTTACTCTGAACGAGCTCTTTGATGCCGCTTATGTCTAACCGAAGTCTCTTCTCTGTGACCTGTTTAGTCGACTTAAGGGCATCGTAAAGGGAGTGATTGTCAGTCACACAGACCAACCCGGGAGCATTCAATTCGGCAGTCCCAGTAGTGAGCTCAGAAAAGAGGGTGGCAAGGAAAATTGCATTGTCAATTCCATCCGACATAGCAAGAGTCTCTCCCGCAAGTGTGCTCCGCACTACACGTCTGATCCTCTTCGATTGCCAACAGAGAGGAGAAAACTTTCCGCTTTCCTCCATGAGTGTGATCAATGTCCCCCCTTGTGTACCTCCATCTGGCAAGTTCCCCAGCGAAGCATCACTGAAAACAGTCAAGTTCAAAGCATCATTATTACCCAAATGCTGAAATTTCAGAGTAACCTTTTCAGCTTTAAGTTTACGAATCACCTTATTTGCAGGTCTGGTTTGCCTTGCAACCCAAAGAATTTGTCCTATTTTTGATCTCAGCTGCTCTCTTTCAGTTTCACTAAGAGCTGAATCTCTTTGTATAGCACGTGCTGGCTGCATGTGGATGAGTTGCATGTTGTCAATATAGCTCTGCTGAAGGAATCACATCAGTTACAAAGTGTTGCGAGCCGGCCCATCTACATGACATGCCAGTACACCTTTAACTTTGCATTGGTCATCTAACCAATAAAAGACTGCAGGATCCACTTTTGACACTTTACCACCTGTGCTCAGCATGATTTCTTTCACTCTATTATACCAATAAAGTGATGCATCAGCAAGACCATATACTGTACACATTTCTTTAGTTTCCATAGAATCCCTTTACCGTTTGCTTCCGGGGGTGGGCGGACATGAATGTCTCTTGACAACTCCATGCCCTGCAAAAAGGCAGATTTAATGTCCATAGAATGGACTTTCCACTGATTTTGGCAAATCACTGCTAGCAATAACCTCAGGGATTCAGAGGCACAAGTCGGTGAATCTTTCTGCAGCTGTTGAGTATTAAACTCTTCAAACCCCCTGGCTACAAGCCTAGCTTTAGGTACAATACCCTTGTCAGTTTCTTTTAGACTACAGACCCAACGGGTGGAAACACATTTCTGGCCTGCATCTTCAACCTCTTCAAAAACATAATTATTGTTCCAGTTGTCAATCTCTACTTGTTTTGCTTCATCAAATGATATGTGTTTTGTTATAAGAACATCAGCATACCTGACTTCTGAATCGGATTCAATGTTGAGACTATTCACACGTGACAGATCAACCGCCTCCTTTTGACCATGACCCCCATCATTTTCAATAAATTGCAGGTTATACCAATTTTTGTACCCTCCTGTGGCTTTGCCTGCCCTATTAAAGGGACACTTCACCCTTTTTGCAAAAAAATATATGTTAATGACGTTTAGAAGCTTTAGATCACTTTCCTGGGGGTATTTA
Source organism: Protomyctophum parallelum (assembly GCF_964188405.1). Taxonomy (NCBI): domain Eukaryota; kingdom Metazoa; phylum Chordata; class Actinopteri; order Myctophiformes; family Myctophidae; genus Protomyctophum; species Protomyctophum parallelum. Next base: position 15,631,327 of record NC_139713.1, read on the forward strand.
TGTGTGTAATATGTGGTTTTAGTTATTTTAGATTGTAGCAGTGAGCCTGTTGTCTCTGATGTCATGGACACTGGTCTCACTACCTTCCTGGACTACAATTCCCATAATTATTTGGTGCACTGCTCCTCCTTGTGGATAGGGGGAGAGCTGTCTTACTGAGACAACATGTAGTCCAGGAAGGAAGTGAGCCCAGTGTCCATGACATCAGAGACAACAGGCTCACTGATACAATCTAAAATATCTAAAACCACATATTACACACATAAAGATCTCCAGGAAAGTGTTCTAAAGCTTCTAAACGTCATTAACATATATTTTTTTGCAAAAAGGGTGAAGTGTCCCTTTAAGGACTTTAGCTCTACATAGAACACTTTCATCTCTTTTCATAAAAGTTAGTCTGTCCTGCTTTTACCTTGACACTTGCAGAAATCACAGGGTTATCATCACAGACATTGTGCTCCATTCCAGTTTGTGTTACATCATTTTGAGTCACTAATGTATGTGCTCCCTCTCCTGCATTGGACTCCCTGTCACTTTCCTGTTCGTTGTCTGTGTTTTGTTCAGTAAATGAGCTACCTGTGGCTCTGTTCACCACACCTGTGTTTTCACTATCTGCTGCTTGGTTCTGTACAATTGTCTCACTGTTTGTGTCATTGAGAACCTCATCTTGAACACGTGTGTGTATCTTATTAAGCCTTAAGTGATGTACTCTAGCAAGGATACCACCATGTCGTACAAATACAACAGCCCCATCCTGACCAATAACTACCCCTGGTCCCTTCCACTCTGTACTGTCAGCTCGTTTGTAATAGACTTTGTCTCCTGTCTCATACTTTTCATCTGTGGGTCTGAGCTGCTTACGTAGTGCTCTCCTTATCCTCTCTGAACATTCAGATTCAGTGAAAGCTTTCCTAGAAGCATGCAACGCTGATATGTGTTGCCCTACCCTTGCACTTACTGTAGTGCCTTCTAGTGCAGGTAGTTTATCAATTAATACAGAAGGAAGGTTAGGGTTTTGTCCAAATACCAGTTGATGTGGGCTATAACCATGAACACTGTGCATACAGTTCTTAGCCATAAGGGCCCAGTCTAGGGCAGTGTGCCAGTCACATCCGTTTTCCTGTCTCACCTTCAGGAGGATGTCAGTGAGAGTCTGCTTATGTCTTTCCAACAGCCCGTTGCTCCAGGGACTGTATCCTGCCGTTGTCCTCGTCTCGATGTTGAAGTTTTCTGCCATATCTCTGAACTCTGCGTTATTGAACTCTCCACCGTTGTCGCTGTACAGAATACGAGGGGGACCGTGAACACTTATCCATGTGTGGATAAGGGAGTTGACTATTTCAGAGGCTTTCTTCGTTTTCACAATACTTCCTGCGCTGAAGCGTGTGAATTGGTCAATCACATACTTATCACCATACTCCTGGCTCCAACTCGTGCAGGTCCACCGCCACTGTTTCATTATACTCTGAAGCTAGAGGCAGACCAACAGCTGGCTTCGGCTTAGTTTTGCTGTATCTCTGACATATGTCACAATCATGCACTATTTGTTGCAAAATAGTGAGGCAGTCCTTGTCTTTGTTTCCCAAGCTCTGGATTAGCCTCTGCAGCCTGTCTGCAGATGCGTGGCCAAACTGTTTGTGTAGCTTGAGAAGGACTTTGCGCTTTTCGGCTGAAGACATGTTTTCTGTCACTGTCAGGGCTTCATCTTCAGCTGTCGCTGCAAGTATCACGTCATCTTTCATTCGCTGTGTTGTGTTGTCTTTGTCTCTTATGTCTACACAGTAGTGTCCTGAGCTAGTGAACTCAAGAGGAATCTGCTGCTTAAACATTACTGCTCTGTCATTCTCCATGTCTAAAACAGTTCCTGCCTTCTTCAGTGAAGATTTACTCAGTAACAGTGGAATGTCAGCATTGACCACTTCTGCCTCAATGTGACATTTTGTGTGTCCTATTTTAGCACGTAGTTTCACTTTTCTGGTGGAATATACCAAGTTGCCATCTCCAAAAGGAAATGGTCTGGAACTGGAATTTTCTGTCTTCATCATTTTGTCTGCCTGCTCTTGACTAAGACCATTAACAAAACTGTCAAGCCATTTCTCCCCACATACAGTACGAGTGCATGCAGTGTCTATGATGGCGGATCCTACTGATTCAGTTATGAAAATCTCTGCGTCAGACATGGGGTTATTTGTCAACAACGTGATGTTAACTTCATCTACATTTTCGTCTTCAGTTAATCTTACTTGTTCGTTCTTCTTGTGGGGACAGTCCTTGGCCCAATGAAATGTGCTTTGACACACAGCACATCTTCACCGTTTACCGAACTTATCCAATGGGTTGGTGCCCGGCAACAATGTCCTTTCACTCCTTTGTTGAAATGTCGTGTTCCGTCTTCCTTGTCCTTGTCGTTGTTCAGTGAAGAAAGCTGCATCCTGGTTTAGTTGTATCCCGCGTGACGATCCTGGCGCCGTCTTCCCTCCAAAAATGCCGACTTCATCGATGCAAACTTTAAGTCGGGGCACGCCGTTAGTGCTAGTTGTCTGTCTTTTTCATCGAGGCAGGCCGTGTCTAACAGCTTGAAGGCTAACACCGCATCTGGAAGCGCCATGTTGTACCTTTTGATTCGGTTGTAACGCTGCTCAAAGTCGATTATGTAATCTGCCATGGAAACCGAACTGTCTTTCATTAAACGATCAAACTGAGAATACGCTTCGTACGCACGGTCCTTTTCTTCTTGCTGAAACACGCCGTCCAGTTTAGCTAATAATGTCTCCATACCAGTATCATTGTCCAAGTCTTCTGCTATCTTCTGATATCTCCATCGCGATTTCCCTGGCTCGTCCTTCCAGTCCCAAAGCCACTGCAAGCGCCTGCTTCTTCTTGTCGAGTTCGGTAACTCGCGACCATATGTTGACTGCATTTTTCCAACCTGCATTCATTCACAATGACAACAGTGACAATAAACAATACGTTTCTCAAACACATTTAATCTATATGTACAGGTTGGAATAGAAATACATTAATAAAACATAAAGGGGGGGGGGGGGGTACTTCAAAGGATGAATTGCTTTGAGTGACGGCTCAGCTCTACCAGGTTCTGGTAGAGACGATGTATTTAGTCAAATATCTCAGTTTTCCCATGAGATTCAACAGGAGATGTGACAGGATGGCATTCACCGCACAACTAAAAATGCAGGTGTAATTACAATTTACCCCACATTGCACCAACACCACAATGCACCTGCGTCAGAAGCATGATATTGATGATTTGCATGATATTTATTTGAATATTATTTTGATCTTGTAACACTTTAAAACAGTGGTTTTCAACCTTTTTCATATCGATGAAATTTTAAAAAGAAAAGAAAACTTTTCTTCTCGAGTATAACAATAAACCAAATGGAGATGGACCCGTAAGGTCCATTTGGTTTCATGTTGCACTCGAGAGTTAAAAATCTATGAGGGTCCATTTGGTTACCAACTCTCCACCTGGAACCCCCTGAAGGACCGCCGGTGGTCCCCGGACCACTGGTTGAAAACCACTGCTTTCCTTCCTTTAAATGTAGGAAGGAAATATTAAAAAAAGAAACGCTGAAAACAGGACATCATTTGGAATTCAACTGACTGTCCCCGAACTTGGGATGTCTGGTGACTGTACAACACTCTTATCAACAGTTTAGCGGACCATTATGTCTTCAGCGATGTCGAAAGGGGAACTATGTCACCATGCAAGCTCCTAAATTTTGAAATCGGTGTGTCTGTCCTGCTTCGGCAAAGTTGTTGAAGAAAAAAAAACGTGTCCATCTGATAGCTATACCCATAATTATGGATTGTCTTTCTTGGGCCATAATCATATTGGCTACATGAATCAATTTAGAATACTATATTTATTACTTGGAGAGATAAATGATTAACATCCATAAACAACGTTGGTGGAAATGCAATCAATTCCATGATTTCCATCTAGTTTCATAACCAATCAGTTTGGGAAACCAAACGGGTGCTCCGTATGCAGTATAGCCCATTCTGACCTGACTCACCTGAGATCAGATTCATACGAGGTTTCCACTGGACACACACACTGGTCTGATGAACCCATTCTGACCTGAGATCAGATTCTAAAAATGTCAGTCGTTCTTCGATTTTTCAAAAATAGCAGACCTACAAGCTCGTAGCGTGCCACTCGGTGGCGCGCTATGAGCTTGTAGATCTGCTATTTTTCAATAGCTAAAGCATAACATGATGCTAACACCAAAATGGGTTCCCGTTCAGAATGGGATAGAGCCTCGATGGTGGCATCAAATTTCCCATTTACGCCTGATAATATCAATCTGTATGAAAAATCAATGAAGCATGCGTTTAAAATAGTTTTCAAGTATTACTTGAATATACAAGATGTATAGAAAATATGTGAGAAAATATGGTGAATACAAGATTGCAAACAGGCTTGCAAGATGATCTACAATTATATTATTTAAGGGAGAGGAATGTATATATATATATAATGTTTATATACTACTATTACTGATAAGACTTATCATTGCTGGCAGGCTTTTGTTAAAGTTTTGAATGTGAATGTGGTTGAGTGCATGTCTCTCTATCATTTACCCATTTCGACCTGAGGACGATTCTACAAATTAATTCTAAATCCTGACAGTTTTCTTGAAAAACCTATGTTTCTATGTCGGTGGACCCTCAGAATTAGCTGTATTTGGCTGAAAATGTTGTTCCAGGGACCTCACAGAAGCAAAGATTTGAGTTCAAAACGTTGAAACTCTGAAAGAATATATATTAAAAGATTTGTGTTCACGATTTTTCAAAGATAGCAGACCTAAGTACTCGTAGCGCGGCACTTTGAGCTTGTAGATCTACAATTTTTCAATAGCTAAAGAGAACATAATGCTTGAAACACCTTGAACCCCTTTTGGAGTTTTAAACATGTTATAATTTAGCTATTGAAAAATAGCAGACCTAAAAGCTCATAGCGCGCCACCGAGTGGCGCGCTACGAGCTTTTAGGTCTGCTATTTTTGAAAAATCGTAAAAATGTGACGCAAATCTTTGAATATATATTATTTCAAAGTGAATGTTTTTAAATCAGGTCAAAATGGGTTAAGCTGTAGTTTGGGGTCATTTTTGGAGGCTATAGGCTTTATGATATTGATAGTCTGACATACCACTCAGAAGGAACAGTATACTAGGCTACTATTGAGACAATAATAATAATAATGATAGCTTGAATTTATATACTGCCTTTCATGAACCCAAGGACACTTTACAAAATGTACCAACAACAATCAACAACTATATGCCATAAGCCTGAGAGAATAAGTGTCTTTTCAAGGCGGCCTTAAAAGAGTCCAACGTTGGAAGAGAGTTCCACAGGGTGGGGGCTGCCACACGGAACGCTCAGGATTTAAACACCTCAAGCTGGATTTGGATGAACTGGTGATCTGATCTCAATTACCTCATTGGCAATCTCATCAATTACAATTCTCATACATTTTTTTAAACTTTTAGTTTAATCTATCCGCCGTCTTATGACGTCTCGTTCAGTGAAAATACTACTGTAGATCTGTAATCTCACAAAGGCATTGTGAGTTTACAGCCTATACAGGTCTGCTGTTGTTGTGGCGCAACACTGGTATGCAACAAAGTATAAAAGTTATACTTTGTTGCCAAAACATAATAGATGAGTTACACTATATGAATGAGTTGATAATCGTAGACGAGTTATTTAAATGTAAGATGAATGTACGGATATAATTAAACTTTGCTGTTTCATAACTTTGTTCAACTATTGATTCAACCCTCCGCATGGGGGTGTAACAAACAGGTATAGTAATTGTGATTTAAACACACACCGTTATATTACTCAAACACACACTTCCTCCAAGTTGTAATAAGGCTCTCAAACATTTACTTATTTTCCGGCCATTTTATTACTAATAACTCATAACACACTCACACACGTACAAACACACTTCTACTAAACTTGTGTACAGTAAAAGCCCTATTTGCTTTGTCTGGCCCGTGTTTAGATATAGTTCAAATAGCTTCCACAACTAAATGCTCTTAATCATTAGCACAAGATTCAGAGGTCGCGACTTCAGTCGCGTTAGTAGCATTAGGTAATAAACTGAAACACAAAAGAAACACAAACACATACTATTAATTCACAGATCTAACGACTGCACAAGCGTATCACTATGACAGAGTATTTACCGTACTTATTAACACATTACAAAGACTCACGCAAACGCCATGTCTCCTGTTCTGTTACATTGCTTTCGAATGAATGAACGGATCACGCGTATCTGCATTGTCTCTGTGAGAGCACGCCTCTTCGACATCTGACACTTCCTTCCTCATGCAATTGTCATCACTTATTGACTTGTGTCCCACTAGTATGCGTCCTAACATTCCTTCTAGCAGTAGTTAGTATAACACATTTTACCCCCCAATTTACTGTATTAATATCTACATCCCTGAGATACTGTAATTGGTTGATAAGAGGATTTCTGTTATATAACACAGAGTATTCTATATAGGCAGTGAACTTCCTTAGTAACACTAACATCTATACATATACAACACAACATGCAGTTACATATATAAGCTGGGTCGGCACTTAATATTATAATGAGCCCACCACCCGGAATAAACGCGACAATGAAGTACTGTATAACCAACCCACAAGGGGTACCATTAGAGTTAGACCCGGCCCTGGCCTTGTAATGAGATATGCATGTATGCATGCACATTCTCTGTGTGCGTGATGCGTGTCTGTGTGTGTGTGCGTGCATGTGTGTTATGTGCTTGGTTGTGTCTGGACTGGAGAACCAACATGGCCGATAGACCAAATAGACAGAAATGATCAGCATCCGTGACATGATAATTATGTCAAGTCATGATATGAAGATAGGTTGAAAATGGGTGAAGTGGAACTTTAAATGTGGAGGACAAACTTTATTTCATGCACTGATTTATTATGACATTGTACATTTTTGTCCGTCAGTCAAAATCCCCATTACATGGGAAAGCCCCCATATATGGTGCCCAGGTCTCTTGGAGATCCCTGAAGTCATGGTAAATGTGACCTGCTGTCACATATATGGAGATCCCTGATGTCATCAATATTGGCCAGCAACTCTACATCTGATCTAAAAACTCAAACCCTTGGATCTCCATATATGTCAGAACCTGTTCTGACATTCCATATGTTAATCCTTCCTCTTCGATGTCTCCCTTTTGACTGATACCTGTCCATTCAAACTCTAAGATTGTTAGTGCAGCGGTTAGTGCAAACTAGAGTTCTCAACAGGCCCGAAAATTAAGGCCTCATCAAACCCTGTACACTCAAGAGAATGTCCCCGCTACCACCCTTAGATCTCCATATATGGAGCTGACCTGTTCCGACTTTCCATAATGTTGATCTGACCCCATCAAACCCTGTACACTCAAGACCTTATATACCCCCCCCCCCCCCCCCCCCCCCCCCCCCCAATGCCAAAGCGCCACCGCTCGCCCAGCAGTCTGCCGTCAACGAGGCGGATGCGTGCACGCCCTTAGGCGTCTTACTGGTTATAGTTAATGTATTAATTGTTTGTTTGTTTATAGGGGGAGGGGGGGGGGGGATATTATGCTTAGGGCACCACAAAGTGGAACACAGAGGGCAAGCAGTGGCACTCATTAAAATGCAATTATTGGTATCTGTACTCATTTCATTCTCCATTTCCTCCTTTAAGCTGGTCTTAAAGAGAGAAATTAAAAAAAAAAACTCATCAAAATTAATGAAGAATGGTTACAAAATACTATCCCTGAATCGGTGCTACTCTCCCTATTTTACAATTTAACCTCCATAGAGGTTTCTCTCATCATCCTGGGACACCTGTTTCACACCTGGGACACCTGTTATTCATTTCAGTCAGGAATTCTGGTGATTATGAGTTTGTAGTTGCTCAGTGTGTAACCTTTTATATATTCATTTCCACTCTCGCTTCTATGTTTTCACTCATCTGGAATCTATTTTCTGCTGCTCTTAAATTACAACATTTGCAAGTCTCGATTCCAATAGGGTTTAATGCATAATTCTCTTGGCCCATTTGGAGTATTTGTTTGTTTTTAAGACGTTTATTCAATTCTGTGTATTAACAAACCACAACATTTATCATCATACACATTTGTATGCTCTTATTTAACTCCAGTTGATCAGTATAAGCTCTGATAATCACATAGATTAGTCTACAAAAACATTCGGGAAGTCGAACGACTGATATTTTTTTAATCTGATCTCAGGTCAGAATGGGTTAATGATTTGACACACGCAGTGGGTTTTTTGTGTACATTTCTATTTTAATTTAGTCATGGTCTTTGGAATAAAACTTTTAGTTTTAGTCACATTTTAGTCACCTGGAATGGTCTAGTAACGGTCTAGTTGTAGTCGACTAAATATAGTGAGATTTTAGTCGACTAAATCTACAGTTGATTTAGTTGACTGATACACTTACAATACACTTGCTGAAAATAGCACTAGTAACAGCACTATTTTCAGCATGAAGTCAAGTGTAAAATGACTTGTCTTTTATGTATACTGGATCTCTTGTCCACTACTAGTCCCTAACATTTTAGTCGTCATTGCTTATAGTTTTCATTTCGTTTTTTTATTCCGTTTTCGCCAGTGAAAAAAGGTAGTCGACGAATATTTCTCGTCATAGTTTCAGTCGACAAAAACAACACTGGACCCGCGCAGTGATTTTTGTCCCCGCGCGGCGATTCAGGTAGCTCCTGTCTGAAGCATCCGGAATACGGGGCTGTAGCCGCGTCCTCTCCAGTCCAGTCAACTCATACCAGGTATACCAGGCCTCTGTGTAGCATCGTCCACACAATACTGCTCCTACATTTCCCTTCGTCGTTGTGTATATTCAGTAAATTGGTTCTCCACCAAGTAATGACACTTATAACTTTAAACACCTTGACAGCTTTAGATTCAAAGGTGACATATAAACAGTATACCGAGGCTGCCGGGATTGTTTCATTACCTTTTGGAGCATAACGCCGAAGTATTTGTGCCTTTTTTGATCCATGAACTGAAACTGAAAATGGTTCCATGGCCTGTTGTCGAACCGAAAAATATGCCACCGGAACAACAACAGGCAGAGAGAGTTGCTGTAGTCCAGTTGAAACTCATGCCGTTCACTTGCATTGAACTCATTTTCCCAGAAGCCCTTGCAGCCCAGAGCACGGGTCGATTTCCACTTCCGTCATCATAATAACGCGGCGGCCTCGTCACCAGGTTAAATTTCTTTTTAATTATAAAAAAAACGCGAATTAAACACATAGCGGGTTTAGCGTATTACGTAGGGCAGAAACATGGATTAAATGGCGTGGAAAGCGGGTTATGACAAATTATTTCAGCACAAAATGCTCAAGATCAGGAGAGTTCAGAAAAGGAGAATAGGGCATTTGCATTTCTTTCACCATATAGTAAATGCTGCATTCATGCAGGTCTGGAGAGGGCAGTTGTTTTACAGACGGGTAAAAGGGCAGGGTCTGAAGCCCCCTTTGATGTCTGTGTGCACGTGCCTGGACAGAAGTGTCTATGCCCATGAACTATCTGCCGGTATCTAATATCTAGATGGATGCACTGTAATCATACTATACTCTCCAGATTGCTGCTGAAGCAGTCTGCTTATACATCCTGCATTGACATTCTCTGTCACCTGTCATCAGAGTAGCAATTGCTCTTGTTTTTCCTTACACACCAATGCACACATGCAAGCGTCACACATTGAATATTCACATCGCATATTGAACGACGTTAGCTTTGAACCCCAATTTCAGACCATATTTCTTATGTCTTTCCCCATAGATCGAAATGCAGATGTCACTCTCGGTTGAGCAGACTTTGTTACTGATGGCTCCAGTCATCCTATGCCCCGACAACATGCCTCTTTAATAGTCTCTTTAAATGTTTTGCCGTCTTCTCTTGCCATCTTTTAACACGATACATTCTGTGTTATTGTTATGTTATGTTATTTGCTTTGCTTTGTTGTATTTGTCATGAACCTTCCTGGGAGTAACTGCGCGCACATAGCTAGGTGTAATGTTGGAGTCCACAGAAGACATGTAAATATGAAATAAATGCTTAAACGTGTAGCTAGGTGTAATGTTAGAGACCACAGAAGTGAACCTTTCAAGCCTGTTTTCTCAACTCACTGTTTTCTGCAAGACATTGCTCAATAAGCCATATCTCCAAAACTGTTCGGTCAAACTGAACAACCAATTATGTCAATTTGAAGCTATGATTCCCTGCTTTCACATGACATGACAAAAAAACAATACGATGACTTAGCCTTGGTCAGAAACGGTCACAATTGCCCTGTTGCAGCATGCAGCCAATATAACACAGTCCAGGCAGTTGAAACTTGCAGCCATTTTACACAAATAAATGTCCCTTGAAACTTCAGCACCATAGACAACGAAAGGAAAGGTTCTGCAGTAAGAGAAGAAGAAAATAAAGAGTCTGTGTGTTGTTATTCTAATTGAGGCGGCCAATATAGAGAGCATGATAGAGAGCGCGGTAATTCTGATTCACATACACAAGCACAAAACAGAGCCGACTACACCAAGACTGACATTAGGACTTTAACCAAAACCTTTTAATAACGTCCAAAGCGTGCTAGAGCCAATCCAGACAGTCTTTCCTGGGACATTAGTGCTTCTCTCAGATTTATGTCTTGATGATTTTCAGTTTTTAAAAAGACTTCTCAGCACTTAGCACGGTGACAGGTAAAAAACGTTTAAAGTAGCCACGTCTGTGACACACTGGGCACAATGGAAGCATTTCTCAGTAACGCAACAGGAATTAATTTAGCGTCAAGGAAAGGAGCTGCGATGGGAATTCCGTTGAAATGTCTTTATTGTGGATTAAAGCTAGCCTTTCTGCGGATGCATGTAGTGTTAGAGGCTTGCTCATTTTCAAACATCCGCTCTGCTGCTCCTGCCGTATCACGTGACACGTGCAACGCTACCACAGCTCGCTGACAGGCTGCTGTTTCTTATGGAAGATTCCTGATTATTATTTTTTCTGGCCTATCACCTTTTATATTTAATTTCGTTTTTAACCACATTTCAATGTTTATATGTTCTTATTAATACACTTTTGTCAAGAAAATAAAATAAAATAAAGAAATAATAAAAATAACTTTAGGCGTTTGGGCGAGTGGGGCCCCCTGCTATAAAATTGTGTATAAAAATACACATTTAGCCCCATGTTCTAATGCCCCCGCCCCCTTTCAAAAATGAACGAAAGAAAACGGCAAATGAAAAAAAAATAACACTTTTACTTTCTCTAATAACAACCTAAAACATGAACCTTGGTTGAAACAAACTAAAGTTGTCCTTTAAGTAAAAGTACCAATACTGCAATTTAGAACTACTTCGTCACACGTAAAAGTACGGAAATTGAAAATGTACTTGAGTAAAAGTACATCGGCATCAAAATGTACAAAAAAAAAAGTACTAAAAGTAAAAGTACTCATTGTGCCGAATGTGCCATTTCACAAGTTCAAAATGTGTACAAAATCTATTGAAAATATCTATTTTCAAATGGCCGAAATGTATATAAGGTTGAAGTGGTTAATGTATGTTTTCTAAGCAAAATTAAAATCTCCAAAGTAAATAGTAACTAAAGTTTTCAAATAGATGTAGTGGAGTAAAAGTAAAAAATGTGGCTCTGAGATGTAGTGGAGTAGAAGTAAAAGTACTGGAAATTGGAACTACTCAAGTAAAGTGCAAATACCTCAAAATTGTACTTAAAGGTATATTCAGTGATTTCACTCAAAAAACCTTAGGTTTCGTTTTTGGCTGTGGGACCCAGCCTTTCGTCCAATCAGGATAGAGAGTCAAAAACGAAACCTAAGGTTTTTTGACCCCCAGGGGTTAACTGGGGACAGGGAGGAACTCCTTATATGGCCAGCACACTCTATAGTAGAGGAGGATTATCACAACAAAACAAAAAAATAAGTGATATTTGAATAAGTTAAATCACTGAATATACCTTTAAGTACAGTACTTAAGTCCTGCGTGCGTGCGAGTGTCACATTCAGTTCCATTCACAGTCTACATACTAGTTGTCAGTGGATCAATCCCAGCTCCCACTTTCAGTCCCGTTCCTTTCTCTGATACAGTATTGTTGAATAGAGGAAGGGAGCACTGCTGCCGTAGTCCTTTGTTTGTTGAACTGAATACAGGTTCGTTGGCGAGGTTAAATCATGAAATATTATAATTATATATAATTATATAATTATAATAAATATAATAAAGAAGAGGATCCAAGGCACTCTGTATTGTCCTCGTCGTCCGGTGAGCCAGTCATGCAGATGCAACACAGGCATGTGTGGAGGACATAAGGATAGGCTACTGGCAAATTGGGAAAAAGTGGTAGAAAAAATAATTGGCTATTCTATTGATGCAATGCACCAGCAAACATGTCTTCTATTTTCTTTATTTTTAAATACAGCCCTTTCCCATTATGTTGGTTATATAAATACAGCTTATACAGAGCATTGAGACATCTATGTATGTAAGTATGTCATGACAATGACAATTTCCAATATTAAAAGTTGGGTCCAGCGAAGCTAGACCCAGCTTATGACTTTCATGTAATAATTTGTATGTGTTACATTTGTATCGATTGATGACGAGCTCTACCGATTGGCCTTGATTATGTAATGAATCACATAATCATCATCTGTTGTTCACACACTTTTAAAACTGAAAGGCTGTTGTTTCCAGTCCCCCCCCCCCCCAGGCCATAACAATGTACTGTTTTCCTGCAACATAACCTATACATCCAAATCTCATAATTTCAAAACACAATATTCTCCCCTCGCCTTTTTTTGCGAACCACTGAAGGGCGACTATAGCAGTAGCTGGAGTCTCTCTTTGCAACACTGTTGCTCATTTCAGGCAGCGTTTAATAATTGAGAAGCAGGCGTCAGCCAGGTTTAGCTCGATGAAAGCACCAAGTTGGCGGCTGGCTCGGCAGGTTGTTGTTGTGCGTCTCATTACGGTGTGCGCTGCAACACAGCCGGTCCCAGTGGATGATGGGTCGCGGCATGCCGCAGGATACAGCAGCTAATGCACACTCTCCCCGCCGTGGCCGTGATGCAATAAGGGAATGTCAGGGCCAGGAAGGAATGTTATGAGGTCAATCCCGGCAATACACCAGGGACGAGAGATTTCTAGCGTGTCTTGTAGCTATTTGTTCTGTGCCTTGACTATCAAATACTTCCAGGTTGAAAAAGCCAACCTGGAATCTCGAATGTTTGGTTTCTGCTATAGCTTATGTTGTATTTACAACTAGGAATGTGCATTTTATAAGTGATCTAAAATGTGGTCCCCTCTTTATTTCCTTCTACACCAAACCTCTTGTTCACTTGTTTATGACATGCCCAGAATCGAGACTCAAGGGTTCATGGGCTTAATAACCACGTATGCTCTATTTACTTAATCGTATGCAATTGCCACAAACATCACTAGTCGTCGCATTGCTGTGCATTGTGAGCTTGTAGATCTACTCTTTTCACTATAAAAACAATAGGATTCTCTTGAAATCTTTCTATAGGGGTATAGCATAAAGTGAGTGGCAATTAAGTCGAGTGGCAAAGTGAGTTTAACGTTGTTTAATGCAATCAGATGGGGCATGTCCAAAATAGGGATGTCAGGGTAAAAGTGGTTAGACTGTAAAAGTCTGAGCACATACAGTACAGCAGACAGTGTTTGGAATGTATGATAAGGAAAATAAATGTAATTAGGGGTGCACCGATGTATCGGCCGACAATCCGTAGGGGCCGATGTTCGCCTCGTTAACTGCCATCGGTGCATCTGTAAAAAACTTGACTTTCACCGATGGTAATGGTCGTCTTTTTGGGCCAAATAACAAATACAATACTGGGTGTGTTGGGGGTGCGTCAGCTCAGTCAGGAGGTAACAGGGGGTGCACGGCCAACAAAGTTGGGGAAAAGGATAAAACTAGACTCTATAGTCTTATCAAGAAAATATTGACATGTCAACGTGTTACTGTTCGGGTGTCAATCGAATCAACTGCGTGAGTGAGTCGGACATCTCCCGCTGTTGAAAAAAAAGGAGATCAAGTTGAGCGTCTTTTTCCTGAGATCCCATTCACTGACAACAACAACATTTAGAGGTGGGCACTGGGTCTGGGTTTGGAGTAGCCTATTTTAAAACACTGTCCGACTTTGTTTGTAGCCAATAAAATACTACGCGAGAGAGAGAAAAGGAGAGAGCCGTGCACTGCGTGCAGGCAGAGACGTCAGTTCCACCTGTCGCTCGGTGAAAAGTTTGCACGGACGGACGGACAGAACTGTTAACTTTTGACTGACTGACAAAACCTTTAGAGGTTAGGTAGGTCTATCGGGTTGGAACTCGGAATGATTTCAAACACATTTTTATTTGGAATCGCATTGGCACGCATACTCTCTTTTTATCCCATGATTTTGTAAATATTTTCGTGGCACAAAACAAAAATAATCAGACCCATCTGAAGTGAGTGGTACTGTACTGTACTGTACTGTACTGTACTGTACTGTACTGTACTGTACTGTACTGTACTGTACTGTACTGTACTGTACTGTGCTGTGCTGTGCTGTGCTGTGCTGTACTGTACTGTACTGGCCCTCCTACCTGGCCTGTGTGTGTCTGTGTGTTAGGCTGTGCAACAGTGACACTTGGTGTTTTGAGTTAACGGGCCGTGCTGCTGCCTCCTGCATTATGTGCAAATTCGAAACAGGTGGTACGCAGGGCTGTTCAGTAACAAACGACGAGTGCTTCCAAACTCCAGCACTTAAGCACAGAAGTTATTGACAGAAAGTAGCTCATAACATGTCTACGGTGGATTCTTATGAAAAACAAGCTCGGCAGATTGAAAGAGGATAATTCCAGTTTAAGACAAGCATATCGTAAACCAAATTGGATGAGTGGGGAGTCAATGGAGGGTATTGCAACACTAGATTCATTCCATTATTTAAAAAAATAGCGTTGCAAATTGCTAGAGAGAAGTGAGAAGGTAATCCGAGTTGGAGGACTTCATAGACACAGTATCAACAGGCTCTGTGATTGCAATTGTTTTACTGCTCTTGAGATCACAAATTAACGTTCCGTTGTATTTCCATAGTTTGCATTATTCATGAAATTGTCACAGTGCATAATTAATTAAATGCTCTGAGCTTGTAGAGTGACAAATTCACAGCTTCACCTTGGAAACACGAAGTGTAATGTTTCTATTTATAGACAATTTCTCTTCTCTCTAACCCGTTTCAAATAATTCTGCTGCTACCCAGAGTTGACGTTTAAAGAAAAACTGCAGTAGGCCTAGCAGTTTGCTGAAAATGAGAGTTAAGGCAAGTGATAGTAAACTTAGGACAAATTAAAATGATACAGGATGCAATATTTTATTGAGAGGGATTTTTTTTTTAATTCTGGCCAGAAATGGAAACACAAATGCTACTTTTTAGATCAGCTGAGAAATAATTTAGTATATAAACCTACAAGAAATGTACACGGTATAAAATGTACGTTTGATGTAAGTCAGCATCCTACTTTAAATCTGCCACGTCTCTGCGTGCGTGCGTGTGTACGGTTGTAATGCACTTAACTCGAGAAACG
The DNA here is from genome assembly GCF_964188405.1 of Protomyctophum parallelum. NCBI lineage: Eukaryota > Metazoa > Chordata > Actinopteri > Myctophiformes > Myctophidae > Protomyctophum > Protomyctophum parallelum. Next base: position 15,647,016 of record NC_139713.1, read on the forward strand.
TTTGCCCCACCAACTTCACATTCGACACACGCGTTCCACACCCCCGCAGGGAGTGCAGTGCTTGATATCGAGTCGGTCGGACGCACGGTTCTCCAGGACCACCACAAAAGGCTCTGCTCAGGCTCTGCCAGTGGACCTAATCAGCCTAGGGCCCCTCACCTGTGCAATTCCCAGCCTCTGCCTCAGCCAATTGATTTGCCATGGCAACCTCACACCTGCAAATTGATTACTTAAACACTACACTTTTCGGGCGCAGACAGACAGATACAGAGATCTCCATATACAGTATGGGCACAAAGGGGACACAGACATATGTGGTGCTATGACAAGTTGACAACGGGTATTATTAGGTTCCCAAGTTGCATCGTTCTCAAGTAGGCCATAGTTTGCAAAGTCATGCCGCAATCGCACAACCGTGAATTACCGTAATTTGTCTGTTGGTGAATATTGACGAGAACATTATTTCAAGTGTTGATTTAATTTTGAGAGTATACAACTTGAGATAAAAGTACTTGAGTACAAGATTGAAAATCAAGTGTTATCCCGGAACGTGTGAGAATAGTGTATTAACCCATTTTGGGCGGAAACCCCTGTTGGTGTTAGCAATATGTTATGCTTTAGCTATTGAAAAATAGCAGATCTACAAGCTCATAGCGCGCAGTGGCGCGCTACGAGCTTGTAGGTCTGCTATTTTTGAAAAATCGAAGAACGACTGACATAGAAACATGGCTTTTTCAGAAAACATTCAGGATGTAGAAGACATTTTTAGAGTCAGGTCAAAATGGGATAAATGGTTAGGCCATTTTAGGGAGTTTGTTCCGAATGTCTCTCAATGGTCAGTGTTCGTGGAAAGAAAAATGCATCACTCCAACCAAACACTCTTTTAAAAAAATATACCGACTTTCCCCGGGTAATGGGAGGGTGGGAAAAATAATGGCTTTGTTAACCACTAGGAAAGCCGATAAAACCCTCGAGGATGCTGCATCACGATTGGACTCGCACTTATAGAGAGGAACACAATGAAATCCTCTGTGTCTGAGAGTGTACAAATCGCTCCATTTGACCACTCCGAGTTACAGACTCCTGTGTGGTTCGATTTTAATTAACACTGATTCTTACTCATACTTAATAGGGCAATTACAGATCAATGGTCTTTTGTTTCCTTCTGAAAGGAGCCTGTGCATTGTGTTCATATGTCTAAACCAAAATAATGCAGACGAAAATAATACAACAAGAAGGTCGAGTCTTCTATTGATGCTAGTCTGGCAGTCGCTCACAAATCAATCCCGAGTTACAAAGAGGGTTATGAGCAGAACATATTGACAAGTTGATATGTGTGCTATTCACAGCTATATGAAAGTGTAGCTTGCTGTGATGCAACATGTCGCTAATATTTTCACATTTTGTTTGTACAATATTGTATTGCATCCAACCTTCGTGAGACGGTGATGAAAGTCAGATCGACTGAACATGAAGTTAATTTTAAGTGAGATTTCTTGTGCCTCTGTCTGGCTGTCTGTCTGTCAGCAGCTAATCTTGGGCACTGCCGCGCTGGACCGATCGATGCGAAACTTTGCAATCCAATCCACCTTATTTATAAAGCACATTTTACAACTCAGAGTTTACAAAGTGCTGTACAGAAGAATAAAACTAAATACACTGTAGCTAAACACGGAGAACAACAGCAAACATACGAAGAATACAAAACAGATAAAAAACATGGAACATGGAGACTCTACCTGGGTTAAAGGCCAAGGAGTAGAGGTGGGTCTTTAGGTGGGATTTAAAGGTCTCAATGGTCTCAATTGTCAGTTTGACATTGGGGGGGGGGGGGGGGAGCGCATTCCATAATTTGGGGGCTATGATGGAAAAGGCTCTTTGCACGCAAAGAGGAAGAAGAACCTCGACCACCAAATGTTTTAAATTGGCCTCATGGTGGTGCTAACAGGCGGCTACTTCACGTTTTGGCCTCTAACGCCGATATGACATTTGTTTTGAGGATAAAAAAACATCACACTGTGACACATTCCGTGCTCAGCCACTCAAATCATCACAAATTCCGGCCAATCACTTTTGGCGTCTTCACTTTTCTGCCCTCGTTCTTTTTTTTATCCTCAATATGTACTTTGCTCACCCAGCCAATCAAATCATCGCTATGGGGTGATCAGCCAATCATAATCATCGTGTTTGTGTTCACACAGACAAAGCTGGGCATAGGAGGGGCTAGCTAGCGCCTCTCAAAAATCTGTTTTTGTTTAGAGTTTTGTTTTATCATGACAATAATTTTCAGTATTAAAGGGACGCTTTTCCCCTTTTGCAACCAGATCTTATTTTAATGATGTTTAGGACACAAGAAACACTTTCCCGGGATTATTTTTGTGTGTAATATGCGTTTTTGAGTGGTGCAACCACTCCAAGGAACAGCAATGTCCGTCCCTACCTATGTCCCGGTGTATATGTTCATGACCAAAATTTGTCATGAAAATTCCTTCCCGGAGTCACACCTCCATGCAGCCTCCCCCCTCTCCACAAGGAGGCTGTGCACCAAAGCATTAATGTCCAGTCGAACCCTAGTCAAACACACAAACTTAATTATTTTTCTGACCATACGGTGCAACTTTCAAATTACTACAAATACTATTAACATTGAGTGTCTCTCATACAGAATTGGAGACAGATTTATTATGTCTGTCAGAACTTTCACCCGATACCTAGAACTACCTAGAAATCATCTCATTACAAGGGGCTGTTATCACCCGTTGTCATTCGTTCAGTATGGATCCCTGTGGCCTAGCGGGAGGCTTTGGTATAGAGCGTCGCAGTCCCGCAACCCCCTCGAGAGACCCGGAAAAGAAATCCCCGTTCATTTTCCTCATAGACTTTTCAGAAAGTAGTTATTTAAAGACGTTTACGCTGCGGACAAAGCCAACTCTTGTCGTGACAAATCATGACGACAAACACAATTCTTCGGGTTGAACAAATGATTAGAAAGAAGGAGAAAACGGCAGGTTACAACACTTTTTTGTTTTGTTTTGTTTTGTTTTGTTTTTTTCTTCTTTGTAATTATTTGTTTGGTCCAAAATATTGTGTTTGTTGTCAGGATTTGTCACGACAAGAGTTGGCTCTGTACGACGCTTATAAGGTCTTTAAATAAATAAGTTTTGAAATGTCTATGGGAATGCATTAGAAACTATTTCCTGGGCCTGGCGTCGTCATGAAAGGGGGCGGGACTGCGACGCTCTATAGGCTGTTGTGTAATCGCAGTTTTTGATATTACTATTTGTAAGTAAACAACATCAGGAAGAAGCAGGACTCAACCATCAGGATTCGAACTCCATTCTTTTATTGTATATGTCATCACACCAGAGAGAGACTATTGTCTCCCTCCAGAGCTTCCCCCAGCACCCCCTCACAAACATCTCCCACACATATTCTATACTGTCAGCAGTGTACAGAGTTTCAGGAGTAACAAGAGATGGTCATTCCTTAAATGGACTCTATTCTATAGTTAACTCACACAGTTTGAAATAGGTTTACACGAGTCGCCAGTCTCTAATGAGTTTGTCAGTGAAGAACAGGTGGTAATTAGAGTGTTAACCCATTCTGTACGGGAACCCCTTTTGGTATTTTAACTATTTAAAAATAGCAGATCTACAAGCTCATAGCGCGCGCTACGAGCTTGTAGGTCTGCTATTTTTGAAAAATCGTGAAAATGCTGCAAAAATCTTTCAGAATACTTTCTTTTTATTTATTTCGACGTCAGGCCTAAATGGATGGAAGTATCATCTACTAGTAGGCTACATTAAATGAATCAATACCATAGTGTTTATATGCATTTTCGCCACCACAGTTGCTATAGCATTTCTATGTGCACTGCAGCCCATTGAGACCGATGTCACTGTCGCGGCCCGGCGGAGTCACATTGTAACGCGCCACGAAACGCCCTTCCTGCACCAGCCTCGGCAGCGTGCAGCGTGTTGTTTTTGGCAGCGAATTTAGATTTTTTTGTTTGAGTCATATAATTTAATAGTTTTAATTTAGTTTCAGTCACATTTTAGTCGCCTGGAATGTTTCAGTGTTTAGTCTAGTTTTAGTCGACTAAATCTACAGGTGATTTAGTCTACTAAAATGTTTTTTGGCTTGCCTTAATGCCGTCGTAATGACTTGCTGAAAATAGCCGATCTACAAGGTTGTAGATCTGCTATTTTCAGCATGCAACCAAGTGTTAAAATGACTTATACTGGATCTCTTGTCCACTAGTCCCTTCCTAACATTTTAGTCTAGTTTTTATTTGTTGACGAAATTGTCAGTATATTTAGTCGTTAAACTAAACTATTTTGGATTGGCATTGGACAATCACTTTTTGGGGTGGGATTTAGTGAAGGGCAACGGTGATAATAGCTTCTTTCAATAGGATGACAATTAACATGAAGATCGTCTGGAACTTTGGATTGTAGTCGACTCTCCGACTGTCCTAAAGATAAAAGAGACCGGAACAACTCCTATCTCTATCGTGTTAGTCAGAACACAAGTTAGTCAGGCATTATTACTAGGGATGTCCCGATCACGCTTATTTTGCTCCCGATCCGATCCGATTCGATTCTGATCATTTGATTTTGAGACATTCCGATCTTTATATTTTTATATAACACTCATGCCATATCACAATAGCAAATATCCTATGTGTGTCACTCTAGTGTAGTCTGTTTGACATGCATTAGTCTACGTACCCCATTTAATGTCATTTCTATCTCTGAGACCCCAATTGTAAATCAATGTTAATTTAACTCAGAGTGTAAACATGGAACCATTCCATTTGTAGTTACAGACCCATAAGGGTCAATTTGGTTTCAAACTATCATTTAGCTGGGGACCCCCTGGAACTCCCACAAGGACCCCTGGGGGTCCCCGGACCTCACTTTGGGAACCACTGATATACAGTGTGGTTTTGGCAGTCTATTGTTGCTAGGAGACGAACCCATTTCGGAGCTTAGCTAGCTTACATTAACAGATGTTTCTCTGATGGCTTACATCATTTTCCAGGCCAACAGTTTTCTTTCTTGCATTTCTTTACGAGTAACGTAAAGAAATGTCTTTATGTCTCTATGACAGGCAGATGTGAAAAATGCACATACAAAGTTGTACACAGATCGGCGCAGTTATAGGTAGAAACATGATTTGGCCTGTTATAGCGCCACCATGAGGCTGATGTGAACATTTCTTAGTGGCATTTCTTCCTTTTTTGCGTAGGGGGGATGTGCATGCATAATTTCACAGACTGTCCAATGATTTGAGCCATTTTGTGGGGCCAGTCGTGTAAACTTTAGATGTCAACCGTAGCCAATCGGGATGGAATATGAAAAATCTAACAGATCTGTGTTGATCACATGATTATAGAGATAGTGTATACCGATATTTGTGATGTACAGTATGGATACAATTTGTGCAAGTAATAAAAAAGATTGAAGGGAAGACCTCCGCGCACTCGACAAAGCAGCAGACTGCAGACACGTAGGTCTGCTATTTTAGAAAAATTGTTAAAATGTGCCTTTAAATCTTTCCGAAAATTGTCATGATTTAGAAGATTTCCACAATTAATGTCCAAAATGCAACATTTCGTTCTTTCGACCTTCCTCAGGCATCTCATGTCGCAGGAAATGTGTTTTGCAAAAATTCGGCCTCATGTAGGCGCTATAACAGGCAGATGATTCCCCCCATATACAGCTGTTGTCCTCCCATCCTCTTCATCCAGGAAGCTTTGAAGAGAGTGTGGGAGTCATACAACTAGCCACCCCCCCACCCCTTCCCCCTAGCCGCTGTTCCACTTGACAGGCATTCTTATGAAAATCGTTTCGAAGAACGCTCTCATTCACTGACAACTTTTCCCGCTATACCTTGCAACAGCTTAATGGAGCAATCGTTAGAAGCACAGTGCATGTTCAATCCGTTTTCTTTTCCACTTTCATAATTTTGTCAATTTCTTATTTCCTTTTTTTTCCGCAAATCGCCTCTATACCAAAACCGCCGCGTCTAATGAATCGTCATCAAATTCTCACGGCAAATATTATTTGGCGATTGGGGGCCATGATAGTGTTTCCAAAGACGGAAATGGCGTGCGTGTGTGCGTGCGAGCCACACCTCTTTCATCCAGCCAAACTAAAACATGAGTAGAATGAGAGAGTGAATTATAGGTATACAGATCAAACCGGTTGAAGCGAAACAGACAAAACCAAGGTTTATTTTTAGTTATCCAATATACACAAACACCCTCTTAACTGTCTAGTGGGTGCAATTTCACGCCCCTTTGCCTTGATTGCAGGGTCACCCTTAAAATGATTTTTCTCTGCAGAGGACGTGCTATAGATGCCGCATTCAATAAAATGAAGCAAATTGTAAGCTTTGTACCTCAGGCCTGCACACACACACACTGCGCTGACATGCATGCACGTATACACAAACACTGCAATGGTGTTTCTGCACACGCATACACAGGCAGACACACATTCTCACCACAATTCCAAATGATGAGCCAGGGTTAGCCCTGGAGCTAAGATAAATAGCGTTCTTCAGTTGTCAACACGGCCGACAGAGGAAATATCTTATAGCAGATTGTGTCTGTGTGGGGGTGTGTGTGTGGGTGGGTGGGTGTGTCTGTGCGTGCGTGCGTGCATCATACCAAAAAGGTGGAAAAGCCTCACTGACACTTTATATAAAAGATCCTCCTCCTCCATCGCCCTAAATTGAATTTTGTAATCTCCTACCTGCAGGCTTTGGCTGACACTGTATACAGTATACTTCATCTCAGATATCTGTAGCACCAGTACCCACCCACCCACCCACCCACCCTCCCTCATTCTCTCACAGGACACAAACATCTTAATCTGCTATACTCTACAAATACGTGCATACACGCACGGCACGCACCGTGACGCACACACACACACGGTACTATGCATGCAACCTGCAAGCACACTGTATGGGTGTAAGTGACACGGTCAAGCTGCTGCTTAATGGTACAGAACACGTACTAGGCACGCAAAAGGCACGCAAATGTCTTACTTTGCACATTCCTCGGCGATGGTGAGTGTGTAATACATACATCGCATGGATGCAACTGGGACGTATCCATTCCTCAGTGATCAGTATCCTGAGGTCATCGGGGTTTCGGGTCTCGCGAACATCATACCCCTCACTCGGGTGACCCAGCCGGGGTGATCAAGTCCCGCGACTTACGTCCCAGTAGCTACCCTCGATCAGACCCACTAGGGAAAGACCAGGGCCACACAATCCGTTGGAACTACTCCTACTCCTACGTCTCGCCAGGTCCACTCCTGCTCTCACCAGGAGTACAGCCAGGACCTGTGCGTTGCACCAGACTCCCAGCACCAGACACTTCATTCAGGAGTGGTGGATTCTTGACCCGCAATGGTTCTGCAGGCTCCACCTTGATTTCAGTGTTGCCCGAGTGTATCCACCACAGTAAAATTAATTAGTAAAGTTCATTAATTTTGCATCCCCGTTTGGGTAAATGTTTACACTCTCAGTTGTTGTTAATGATAATATGTCTGGCAGAACTGTAGAGATAACAGTGTACTATATCCGTGCAAAGATGAAAGAAACAGGAGAACGACTCCTATCTCTATCTTCAACCCCAGGTCTCTTCTTGATGTAAGATTATGCTCTCTTAATCCCAGTTTATACTTAATCGTACGATGCGGCTTCGCTCACGGAAATAGCCAATCTAAAGCTCACGACGCGTCGTGAAGGGATCCCATTGCGAGCTTGTACTTCTGTGCACTTGAGCCGTCGTACGATGAAGTATAGCAAAATGGCTTTTTACACAGTCAGTACCGGTGTGTGTGTGTGTGTCCCCTCCCCCAGGAAAGAGAAGCTAAGGAGGCTTTCTACAGTACATCATGCCAAAATGTCAAAACTGTGAAGGATGAAAGGGGCAATATCCAAATATGTCTCAGCCTCTGCATAGGAGCTGGTATACACTGGGCTGGCACTAATAGCTTGCATGCAGTCAAAACCTCCCGACACATTTGTGCTCTTGACACAGACGTGGCGTGTGTGTAACATGAGACAATTTCACAGGATCACGCGTGCAACGCTTGTCGCTAATACGCCTGTTAGGTTCCCCTCACCTCCGTGACTGAACGCCCTTCTCCCACTGGATGTGTGTGTGTGAAAAAAGCCCTTAACTCTCCATTTGTGTTGTAATTTCTTTATTGACTGATGACCCCTTGAGATGAACCATCTCGTTGTCAAGGGGATCCAGGAGAAACCATTTTGAATTTAGTTTAGTTTAGCTTTCTCCTGCTGTCTGTGTGCAAGGAGGGTCAGTCAGTGAAGCTTATTTAAGCAGGGAAGGGGAACGCGCTACGTCCGGCCGGGGAAATTCCCCTCTGTCAGGTGAAAAGAAGCAGCTTGGACTCCTCATGCATAGAAGGAGGCATGAGGTCAGTCCGCTACCCCCCCAGGTTGGCAGAGGAAGTGTAGCGCCCAGGATTACATTAGATAATTGGCACTGGGTGAAAAGAAAACTGGGTTACAAAATCGTGGGATAAAAATTGTTAAAAAAAAAAAAAGGAAGGGGGAAAAAAACGGAACAGATAGCGCTCAGAATGAAGCTGTACGGCACCACCAGGTTCTATTTATATCACAATGAGGCTAGGATCATAATAATGTGCAATCAGCCAGCAAATGGCATGATATCAACACCCAGAATGGAAACATGGAAACAGCGACTTACAGAGAGGCTTACTCGTTCAACACGTACACGCTTCCATTGAAGTATTGAGAAAGAGGCGAGCTGTCTTTTTTTTTCAGACTGCAGGCAAATCCGATTTGTTTCTCCAAAAAAATGCTCCATCTGCATTGGTTGACGTGGCAACGGCGTAATGCCATAGGCATGAGTAATGGGTACTTTAACTTAACTTATACACCGTGTAGGACGATGGTGTCACTCGCTGAGAAAAGAACCCATGCTACAAGTCTGTAGACCAGGCTATTTTCTACCGCGCAACACGTCATGTTGGCAAAGTCTAAAATCAGGCTTTAATGCTGTGCCAATCTTATTCATAATGAACCGACTTGATAAAAAAAAACAATCCGATTCCACTTAGGATATACAATAGGCCAAAAATATGACTTATGAGCCAGAGCAGGGGCGTGCACACATAGCCATCAAAGCGAGGCTTCAGCCCATGCCCTTTTTACCCGTCCTGTAAAACACCGTTTGATTGCCCCGTTTTGATTCCCCCCCCCCTCCCCCCAGTCAAACGTGTTTGGTCAAACCACGTGACTTCCATTGGAAAAGCATTGGGGCCATGAAACACAGGCAGAGCACAGAACATTAGTTCTTGTGTATACGAAGCCTAAGGCCTCGATCACACTATTGAGACGGCTGTCTTGTCCGTGTTTAATGGCCGCCCCCCAATGCATTTCCAATGGAAGTCACATGGTTTGACCAAACATTTTTGTTTGATGGGGGGGAAGGGGGGCTCAACACAGCCATCAAACAAAATTGCACCCGTGTGAACCTTAGAGTATATATGAATAGAGACGGCACCCAGTGGAAACCCTGAGGCGAAATGGACATAGTGGCCGAATTTGGTATTGCAGCGTGGGACCAAAAACATGAACGCGCTGTCCGTTGACTATCATTGTGCACGTTCACGACGGCAGCACGTTCATGCGCGTTCAACGGCAGCGCGTTCATGTGTTTGGGCCCAATCACTATTGCAATCCATCCCAGAATGCACTCTGTTCCTACCCGGAAGGAGGAGTGAAATCGCCTCATGCGCTTTTGAGCAACTTAATGCAAGTGGATGGGAGGAGAACTCGGATATACTGTAGGACATAGGTGAACCAACACGGACATTGCTGTTCCTTGGAGTGGTTGCACCACTCAAAAATGTTTGGTGAAACCATGTGACTTCCATTGGAAATGCATTGGGGGGGGGCATTAAACACGGACAAGACAGCCGTCTCAATAGGGTGACCGAGGCCTTAAGGCTTCGTCAAACTTTATTAAATTGTACGACGCGCTTCGCCTTGCACACCTGACGAAGCGCGGGGTGAAATGCGCTGTGCAATCTAATAAAGTTTGATGAAGCATTAAGAAGTGGGCAGTGGCCCATCTACTTTATCGCGAGTGCTCCCTCATTTTACACACACACACACACACACACACTTACTTAGTTGCAAATTGTTTCTTTTCATGCATTATGTTTTATGCACTGTCTTCTTTCTCTTCTCACATGGACATAATTCATGAGGTTTAGGCTCTTAATTTTTCCCTTTGCAAATGTTTGAATTATTAAAGTTTGGTTTCCAGGGGGAGCAGAGATATGTGTGGATATCGCACAGTTTTTAATGGTGCCCTACAGGCATGAAGCATAACGTTGGTTGTCTGCGTCAAGCAGGGGCTGACGCTTCCCACAGAAGTCATCTCTTCCTTAACCCATTTAGACCCGACGACGTTTCTACAAATGTCTTCTATAATAAGTTTTATGAAAAACTGTTTCTATGTCAGCGGTGCTCACCCCAAAAAATTTATGTAATTGGCCGCCGACCCCCATCTGAAAATATGCAGTTCCAGGGACCTCCCAGAAGCAAAGATTTGAGTTAAAATTGTTTGCTCTGAAAGAATTCATATTCAAAGATTTTCACAATTTTCCAAAAATAGCTGATCTACAAGCGCGCTACGAGCTTGTAGATCTGCTACTTTTCAACGGCTAAAGTAATAACATAATGCTTAAAACACCAAAAGGGGTTCCCGCCCTGAATGGTTTAAGTTGACTTTCTACTTAGATTGGCCCTCGGTAGTTTGAAACGGGTATATTTTGTTCCACTTTGATGAAAGATAGGACTTTTTTTATTTTATCTTTCCATTTCTTTTGTTTTTCAAGGTTGTGATAATTAGTTGGATGAGGCATTCTCTTTAACCCATTCTGGGCGGGAACCCATTTTGGTGTTAACATCATGCTATGCTTTAGCTATTTAATAATAGCAGATCTACAAGCTCATAGCGCGCCACTGAGTGGTGCGCTACAAGCTTGTAGGTCTGCTATTTTTTTTTAATCGACATTTTTAGAATCTGATCTCAGGTCAGAATGGAAAACTGTCAGGATGTAGAAGACATTTTTAGAATCTGATCTCAGGTCAGAGAGTTATATGGAGAGTCATTGCAGGACTGCGCTGGTGGATCACAACAACCATATCCCCCCTGTTCAATTCTAGGGAGAGCAACTGGTAGCCTGGCTGCTTGGCCAGACTCATATCACACTACTGTCATCTCACACTGTCGTACAGTATCACACTGTCACGGACCCGCCGAAGGCAATTATTATTATTTTTTGCCACCGGCAAACTATTCACGTCGTCTGGCCACTGCGAGACATACAGTAAAGCAACTGGAGCTGTGCTCTATTCTTGGTTGAAACGGATCTGGGTTGCTGTACTGTACTTGGACCACTTTTTTTCGGTCTGTATCCAATCTTTAGCTGATTTACAAGCTCACAGTGGTATTTTTGGCAAACGTTCACCCCAGACTATAGGCATGCCCGGGGGCTCAACTGGTCAAAATCTGAGTCAAATTCAGACTCAAATATCATCCGCTATTCATCCGAATTGAAGTGGACTCGGCTCCAGACCTTTTTATTTTCCCCCTGGAAATAAAAACGCCTGGGGTTTCCGAGGCTAGTATTCTATTGATACGGTGATATGAGAGTATAGATGGTGTCAAATATGGTTTAACTGATTGTGATGCTATTTGAACAAATTTAGCTGGGGACCCCCTGGAACCCCCCCCCCCCAAGGACCCTCAGTCAATCAGTCCTTGAATGAAAACTGTGGCTTTGTCAAGCTAACTAGTGGTGACTGGTGAGTCATTTATAGCATATACAATCACAGTGGTATCTCATACAGTATGTACTAAAGATTCATATATGGGCCAGCTCTGCAAATCTGGTCATAGACGCTTACCGTCTCACGGGACCAGCGATGTACTGTACTCCCCTCTTTCAGCACATACTGTAGTACAGCCACGTTTTATGGACAGGCAAGGCAACCGCCTTGGGGCCCTGAACACATTGATGCATTTTAATTGTAATGTATTGTACGACGACATCTCAATAGGTAACCTCCCTAAAGGCAACCTATCGCCACCATGTCTCCCTGTGGGGGATCTGTTGGGAAGTGAAGAATCAAAGAGAAAAAGCGAGTGATGTTTTTCTTTCTTTTTTTACACGTCAGGTAGCCTAGTTAATTGGTTCATTCAGCTATTATTGAACTTTGGTCAGGAGGCCCCATGGGATTCTCTGCCTCGGGGCCCAACAGACTTTAGCATCAAGTCAAGGTTCTGTCTACAGACGTGCAATTCCGCTGTTTCCGTGTTTTATGTCACTCCCTCTTTCTCTCTTTGATGTTCTATCAGAGAAGCTCAGAAGGTACCCATAGCCTATAGAGAAAGTGTGTGTAAGAAAAAAAGAAGAAAAGAACAGGTAAAAACAAGAATAGCTATATATTTTCCAGATTTCAGAGACTATTACATTTGTTCCGTGACACCTTTAAATGTATCTCCCTCAGAAAATAGTTCATTTAGGTTCAAAGGTTTTTGCGGCACATTTTCACGATCTTTAAAAAATAGCAGATCTACAAGTGGCGCGCTACGAGCTTGTAGATCTGCTATTTTTCAATAGCTAAATTATAATAACATAATGTTTAAAACACCAAAAGGGGTTCCCGCCACAAAATGGGTTAAGAAAAGTTGCTCTTGAGAATGGTCTCTATTAGGAATTACACGTTATGCAGGCATGCCCCTGCAGTCATAATACACGAGAATCTTTGCAGCTTGTTTAGAATAACGTTTATAGTAAAAGTAAGCTCATTTTACAATTTGTACATCTTTCATTAATTACAGAGCGGCTTTATTGTATAGGCCTATTCATCGTCCAGTTTTCGGTGATGAGGTGTATACCACCAAATAGGTGGCCACCTCGTCACGTGAATCTGGACTAGTATGAATACACTGCTGCGAGAGTGAGGTCTATAGCCAACACCAACTCTGGATTCCTGGATCGCTGCCCTCCACAATTTCCTATCCAACATCAGGTTCTTGAGCTCTGCAGTGTTGTCAGCCAAGCTGTCGCGCCGCAGCACGTCTACATTAGGTGGTACGATTCTTCCCCCTCCTGGCTTTGCCCTGGGTTGGCTCCCATAAGGTCAATTTACTTGCCTCAAGTTCTGGGTGCCTGACGCACGCAGTGCCCTGCCAGCCTCATCCTTCTCTCTCTGACTTTGTCCGTGACCCGTGGTAAGTCGGTCCCCATAGAGGTCCACATTTCTGATGCGGTCCGTACATAGTGCCATTCGTAGCATTCCTGTGTAGACTCCATCCAGGGCTTTTTCCTGTTGTACTGTGAGGGTCCATGTCTCGGCCCCGTACAACAGTACTGACTCCACAGTAGCTATGAACAGCCGCCTCTTAAGGTCTTCTCCCATGTCTGATTTCCACACACTCCTCATCCCGTACAAGGCTTTCCAGGCAAGTGCTCTCTGAACCTTCAGATCCTATGAATAATGGGGATTAATTGTGGCCGATTTATAAATACCTTGGCAAACTTAGCAGATCACTTTGGGGGAGATCTTTTTCCCTTCTTTATCAAATGAGTTCAACGTTTAGCCCTGTGCTTATACTGTAAAGTACAGTAGGGAAAAAGGCAGGAAACATACACATGATCCCAAACATACTAGAAAAAAACGTATGTACAGTAAAGAAAATAACTAAAATCCATGAACCAGTTTTATTTGGATTTAGGTGTAATGTTTTGAGCCACCAGCCTTTTCCTCAGACTTTACAGTGAGTGTTCTCCAAGTGCGTTCCTTGTGGGGGTTCGACGTGGACCCTTTCAGGTCTATAACCCATTCTGAACGGGCACCCGTTCAGAATGGTGTTAGCATCATGTTATGCTTTAGCTATTGAAAAATAGCAGATCTACAAGCTCATATCGCGCCACCGAGTGGCGCGATACGAGCTTGTAGGTCTGCTATTTTTGAATAATCGAAGAACGACTGACATTTTTTTAATCTGATCTCAGGTCAGAATGGGTTAATCAGACCAGTGTGTGTCCAGTGGAAACCTCGTATGAATCTGATCTCAGGTCAGAATGGGATAATGGGTACAAAATGGAACCGGAACGGGCCCAGGCTCATTTGGTTCCATTGTGTACTGTACACCTTCAGAGATACGTGGCTTAATTCCGTCCCTGAAACTATAATGCCATGAGAACAACTTGTGTGAATGGTGACAGCGTGGGTGATCATAATTAAGCTGCCTTTGTCTACACATCAGTCCCGCATTGAGTCATCGGTCTCGAGTGCGTCACACAAAAAACTAATCATTTCCATCAGTCGGTTCTTTTTAACCCAAGCCATTTTTATTTATGTTTTCCTTTTATATTCGGACAGACGCATGGCCCGCCAAAATACATTTTAGTCAGACTAAATCAACTGTAGATTTAGTCGACTAAAATCTTATGATATTTTGTCACTGAAACACTAAAACATTCCAGGTGACTAAAATGTGACTAAAACTAAATGAAAACTATTCAAGAGACTATAATATGACTAAAACTAAAATAGGCATTTTGCTGCCAAAAACAACAACTGCCTCAATCGAGGGTATAGGTTTCTCCAGCTATAGCATTGGTGATACAGGTATAGCACGCTGCTTGGACATGCATGCTGTTGGACATGGGAGACCGCTGCCAAGTCATCTGCAGAGTCAAGGTGCTATAATTATATTTGTTGAGAAAAGCATCCATCTGATGTCTCTGCGTTGATCCCCAGCTCTTTCTCGCATCACCAAAAGTCTATGAACGTGTTGGAAAGTAGCGCTGAAGGCTGACATCATTGGCCTCATTCCTGTCTCCACTTCAAAACTGTTCACTAGTCAGGGTTTCCTAGGCTATACTTGGCAGGGTGTGAAAGCTCTTGATTATTAAAAATGAGCTGCTGGTGGGAGTATATTATGTGTCATAAACTATCCACAAAGTTGATGTGGAGCTAGAATGCCCATTTTGCACGTTGTTCAATCAGGTGGGCACAGCTAGTGAATATCCCGGTCGACGCACAATCCTCTCCCTTTTCCTCAAATCTGCTTGTTCTTGTTATATGAGTGTGAGTATTGTGTGTGTGGGCGCGGCGGGCACGTATATGCGCCAATACGCGTTAAGAAGACGCCTAGTGCTGTTTTTTGAGTGGTGCAACCACTCCAAGGAACAGCTTTGTCCGTGTTCACCTATGTATGTGACGTTCACCTACAGTAGGGGTGCTGTTGCCTGCTAATGAGAGAGAGAGAGAGGGAGAGAGGGAGGGAGGGAGGGAGGAGGAGGTGGACGGGGGGAGAGAGAGGGGAGTTGCACCACTCTGTTCACACGGGTGTGATTTTTGAACAGCTGGTGGATGGAAATGATGCTCGCTCGCGCGCGGCTCCAACCTTGCAGCATCGGCAAAGCGTTTCCGGTCTTTTTTGCACGTCAATCACCACTAATTCCACTAATTGATTAGCCTATAGGCTATGTAGTCTCTTCAAACCAACCACCTGTGGTCTCTGGTATAGCATTTGCAGTAATGCTGTCCACCTGTATTGGTTATGTTATGAGTCTACAGTATGTAGTCGTTATGTGAGAGCCCTTGGGCCACGGAAGCCAGCTTTTGGTATAAGTCATGTTTTCTCAGATTAGAGTATACCGGTAGATAATAATTAGAGAATAATCTTTATTTTGTGTTCGTTCGGTTCGTTAGTGCATGGTCAAATTCAAGGATTATACTGTAGGTTCAGCATTTATTTATCCGAGTTGCTCCGTGTGTTATTTCTGTGCTAAATATCTTAAGTTATTAATCAAAAACGGGTTGCATCTGCCTTTTTCCCCTAGTCGGGGACGTAACTGTTATCTCCAGAGTTGTTTTTTTAAACTCTTTGGCACTCCGAGGCATTTAACAGATGCTCTTATCCAGAACGATTTACAAAGGGAATAAAGTCGATTAAAAAGCATGCATGAACCCTATAGTCAACAATGGCAAGGTTGAATGGTCATGTTAGGTGGATGGAAAAGAAGCTCCACCCATGAATGGATGCCGCGACGGCCACATTCCTGGAAACGTGGAGCTTAATTTCCATCCACCAGCTGTCTTAAAAACCTGGGAAAAAAGACGCCGGCAGGCAGCAGAAAACGTCCGCGCCTGTCTGGTACTGTAGGTCTGGCAACAGCTAGACAGAGGCAGACGGACGGATACAGAGATCTCCATATACAGTATGGGCACAAAAGGGACACAGACAGATAGTTACAATGGGTGCTATCTACGTATGACAAGTTGACAACTGGTATTATTAGGTTCCCAAGTTGGCCGACGGGCACGTACAGGTCTAGTGTTAGTAGAGTGCAGAAAAAAAATCACACCTGTGTGAACTGAGTGGTGCAATCCCCCACCTCTCTCTCTCTCTCTCTCTCTCTCTCTCTCTCTCTCTCTCTCTCTCTCTCTCTTATTAGCAGGCAGCAGGCACAGCACTGTCCCTCTCTCTGTTTCTGGCGCCCCCTACTGGTACTAATAAGTCATATACTCGTGCTCATGGCCACAGGCCACATAGGTACGCACGGACATTGCTGGTTGTAGGAGAGGTTGCACCACTCAAAAAGAAAAGCAATTCAGTGCTACAAGTACAACTGAAGTGGGATACCAGGTAAACATTAAATGTACTCCTACAGCACTAGATCAGTATAATTGTTAATACATTAGCTTTCTTGTTCTGTACAGTCGGCTACAGTAAAGGTTAGTATTTATCAAGTCTGAGCGGATATTTGCAGCAACGGCGCTGCTAACAGCACATGAAGCATTCTATCCTGCAAAGGGCAACAAAGCACTGCCAAATTGTTTGTTTGAGTGTATCAGACATCTAAAATTAAATTTATTGTGCACTACATCATAGTTTAAGAAGGGGGAGAGAGAGAGAGAGGTAGGGGAGACTGTGAGCGGCCGGGGCAGGGCTGGGAAAATAGCTGCAGCCTTCTAATGTTGTCGTCCATCACAGGCATAAATCATAATCACCGTGAATCATAACACTCATACGGACACACTCACACACACACGCACACACACACAAACAAATCTGCACGCACGCACAAATTTCATCAGGGACATGCTCGGTGTGCTCCCAGCTACAACTCACTCATTGCATCAAATTTCCTCGGGGAGATCTTTGAGCTCTACGCTAAGATCATGGATTGCATTTCTCAGCGTGCTAATGCATACAGACGAGATCTCTCAAAACGGTACTATACGCCAGTTAAATGACATTTATACATCCCCTCTCTCTCTGTCTCTTTCTCTCTCTCTCTCTTTTTCATTGTACTGTATGGCCTATTTTTGTACTGTAGCCTACATGTTAATTATGCATGCACGTACACGTGTGTGTGTGTGTGTGTGTGTGTGTGTGTGTGTGTGTGTGTGTGTGTGTGTGTGTGTGTGTGTGTGTGTGTGTGTGTGTGTGTGTGTGTGTGTGTGTGTGTGTGTGTGTGTGTGTGTGTGTGTGTGTGTGTGTGTGTGTGTGTGTGTGTGTGTGTGTGTGTGTGTGTGTGTGTGTGTGTGGGTGGGGGGGGGGGGGGGGGGGGATTTGGGGCAGCATTCTCTTATTATGCCCTCTATTCTTTGTCACACTGATAGCGAAGATATCCGATCTACAGGCACACGTGTCGTAATGCAATGGCTTTTATTTTGTATTAAATTGTTAAAATGTGACATTATCAAACATCTGTCTAATAAATGTATTAAAGTCAGTCTGACCAGAGGCAGAGATATAAAATATAAATCACCAGAGGGGTTCATATCTAGTCTCTCAAGACGGACTCGCACGGTTTTCAAATGGTTCCACCGAACCACTCTGTGCGACAGAAGGCCTGAAAAAGGCTTAGAAACTACAGAGGATAGCCCTCCCTGGAAACATAATCTAGGTTGGTGCTTAGCATAAATGGAAATTCAAAAGATTGTGGAATTGGCTTGTCTCTCGCTTGGGAGACTGCAGGGTTCAGTATGTGGTTCTCAAACGTTTTCATGTCAAGGACGCCTAAATGAATGTGTATTTGGCCACGGACCCCCATTTTATATAGTTTCTAAAAAGCACAACGATGCTTTGATGACTAAACCAGACACCATGCCTTCTTTCGACTTGTCCTGAAGTGTCACCACAAGATTTGTGTCGTTTCCGCATTCATGTTCAAGGTTGTTTGCGTTGTGAGCTTGTAGATCGGCTATTTGTAGGGTGATGTAGGGTTAAAGTGGTTAAACTGACTGAAGCTATACTAACGAATTTCGTTGGGGATCCCCTCGAACCCCCTCAAGGACCCCAACTTTGAGAACGTGTGTGTGTGTGTGTGTGTGTGTGTGTGTGTGTGTGTGTGTGTGTGTGTGTGTGTGTGTGTGTGTGTGTGTGTGTGTGTGTGTGTGTGTGTGTGTGTGTGTGTGTGTGTGTGTGTGTGTGTGTGTGCGCAGTCAATGACTCAAGGCATATTGTGCCGTATAGACACACTAATAATATAATGTAGCTTCATTATAGATGCATGCCTTTAGTATGAGTCTCCTGTAGATGTGTGAACCCTGTCGGTGTGAAGTTTTCCTTTCCAGCTTCAGCTATAATGTGCGTCTTCAGGCAAAAATACTGCACTTGCCATCAATATTTTTTTTTTTTTTTTCATTCCTTCGTGCACTCGGCACTATCCATTTATCTGGGCATTTATGCATTGTGTTCCTTAAATAGAAATGAGGATACATTTCGAGATAAGGACTGCGGCAGTATATTTGCACTCTGCAATGAGTCGTTTGATCTAACTTTGATCCTTTATTAGACACTCCATGTAAATAACCGTAAAGAGGAAAGATAAGAGACTTGGCTTCATGAGATAATGGCATATTCGCTTGGTGTTTTAGTTTAGTTTTTAGTTGTTTTGTTGGGAGTTTAGGATTGGACTTTTAAAGGTAGACTGTGGGCGACTGTGGCTCAAGAGGTAGAGCAGGTCGTGGATCCATGGGTCGGCGGTTCGAATCCCGGCTCCTCCTCCTGTCTACATGTCGAAGTGTCCTTGGGCAAGACACTGAACCCCAAATTGCTCCTGATGTGCTTGCATGGCTTCCACCGCAATCGGTGTATGAATGTGTGTGAATGGGTGAATGTAATGATCACAATCTATGTAAATCGCCTTGGATAAAGGCGCTATATAAATGCACCATTTACCATTTAGAGCAACACATAATTGACAACTTCAGATATCTACACACAAACAGAAATATATGTTAAAACACGTTGACGGCTTTAGATTAATAATTATAGCCAAACCAGGCTGCCGGGATTGTATTATTACCTTTTGGAGCATAACGCCAAAGTATTTGCAGCTTTCATCCACGAAAATCCGCGAGAAAATAGTCCCATGGTTTGTTGTTGAAGAGAGAACACATTGCGATCTGAAACGAACACCGGCTCGTAGGGCTGTTGTAGTGCAGTCAAAACGACCGTTCACTTGCATTGAACTCATTTTTCCCAGAAGCCCTAGCAGCCCAGATCACGGCTCGATTTCCCGTTTCGTCATCGTAACGCGACGGCCTCGTCACCAGGTCCGCAACAAATCGGCTCTTTCTTTTCGATTATTAAAAAACGGTGAATTAAACAAATAGCGCGTACGTATGGCGGATTAAGCAGCACCGATTAAATAGCGTGGAACAAGGGATATGCAGTAAAACGAGTTCTGATGAATAGTGATATCACAAGTGTAGGAAGTTGCTAAGTTGTAAGTATTGACTACTGTTAAATATTACTGTATTTGTACAACACATATCTCACACCCAGGTCATACTACGGTGACAATTAAGTCAGGAAACATCTGACCAAGCATCAAACATTTGCATCAAACGACGACAGCGTTGCCCGTACATCTTTCACTTCTTAAATGAACATACATAAAAGTATGTATATAGTCTGTTTGACAGTATAATCATCATCATGGAAGTATAAGGCCTAGGGCTGTATTGTGTTTTTTATCCTCCTGTGATATTGTAGGTATATAAAGGCATGTTGATGAGACGACATGATTTATGGTTCCAATCCCATCGGTATGCAACACTTCTCTGCACAGGGCACTCACAGGCTATAGCGCCCGCTCAAGCATGCCTCGCACGGATAAACACACTCGCGTCACCTTCTCCCAATGTGCTTGCTTTGTTTTAAATGTTTACCGACACATCAACCTATGCAGGTATTATACACTGTATACATGTTGAGAGTCGGGAAACACAAAATGAATGTCATTGTCGGTCATGACTCATGACGTGACGTGGGACTATACTCGGTATGGGAACATTAACCCATTTAGGCCTGAAAAAAAGTGTCTTCTAAATCTGTTTCTAGGCCTATATCACTCAATATTTCATGTCAAGGACCCCAGAAATGATCTGTAATTGGCCTCCGAGACCCCCCATCTGAAAATATGTTGTTCCAAGGACCCTCCAGGGACCCTCCAGAAGTGAGTTAAAAACCCTCGTTCTGAAAAAATATATTCCAAATTTGAGGCACATTTTTACGATTTTTCAAAAATAGCAGACCTACAAGCTCGTAGCGCGCCACTCGGTGGCGCGTTATGAGCTTGTAGATCTGCTATTTTTCAATAGCTAAATTATAATAATGTTTAGAACACCAAAAGGGGTTCCCGTACAGAATGGGTTATGAACTCATCGTCTCAACTTGACACTGTATCACTATATCTGGGAATGTAATGGGAATGTGTAGATTTTGTAAAGCACCAGCACTACTAAAGAAATGTTGGGGACGGGGTGGAATGTGTAACTGTTCAAACATGATTTGAAGAACTATAACATAGCATTTTTTTTTCTCCACATTAGTTGAATTTCCAACATTTGAAATGACCAGTTAAAGGACTATAGTGTGACCTTGTTCAACAACTAGGGTGAGATGAAAACAACAAATTGGAGCAACTTTTCGTGTTGACAGACAGAAGCTATAGGTGTGTTTTACCTTTTTACTTCCAGAGGACGAGGATGTTTTGCTGTCAGAGCGAGGAGGGACCCTATCTTTTGCAAAGCTATAGCTCCTTCTAGCATTATTATGGATGGTTTTGTTCATGGGGCTTTTTTTTCCTGTTGCTTTGAGATTTGTTTAATGATTTATTGATATAAGCTGAGCTATGAATTACTTTGATCTGCCCCCCCACCCACCACGCCCTCTGTATCTATCGAGTGAGAAGATTAGAGCAATCCCATGTCCATCCTATGGGGGAATCAGGACACACACAGTATAAATCCACAGCCATGGCATAGGAGTACACACACACGCGCGCGCGCACACACGGTTGGATACACATTTATGATTGCATACAAATAGGCACAATCAGGTTTGCACGCACGCACGTACACACGCACGCACAAACAATCGCTTCCATGCCGACGAGGTTCTATCGGGAGCATTGTGTTGCACTTGTCTTTCCCCATGATTAATTTGCTATTGCTTTTTACAATAAAATGACATTGAAATCGTTTACGAATTCTCTGCCCAGCGTGTGCTCATTGATGGGGGAAAGAGGAGGATGGCATGCTGCGTCAACACTGGAGTACAGGCAATGGGTGGGGAGAATACAATGGGATAATTGGAGCCCTGAGTGGAGAAAGAACCGTGTGATCCAGTGGAGAGGGACCGGAATTATATCTGTGTTAGTTCCAGCTCCCCTGACACAGCAAACTAATTACATCATGTTTGCATTGCACTAATTACTGCTCTAATTAAAAGCTCATCAGGACAATTGAGACAGCGGATGAAAGAAAGGGCAGCCGTGCACCTTCCCCCCCCCCCGGAGACCATGTTACCTGTTTCTTGAAAAGAGCAGGGATTATTTAGTCTTGAAGACTAGAATTTGTGCTTCATCGTATGGCGGTCGCTGGCCGCTGAAAATAGCCCCGTCTGCCGGCTCGCAGCGTGTCACATTCATCATGACGCGTTGTGAGCTCCTAGCCCATTTTGGGCAGGAACGTTTTAAGCATTATGTTGTGCTTTAGCTATTGAAAAATAGCAGATCTACAAGCTGAGCTTGTAGGTCTGCTATTTTATTTGTATCTTGAAAATGTGGCGCAAAACTTTGAATATATATTCTTTCAGAGCGAACGTTTTTAACTCAAATCTTTGCTTCTGGGGGGGGGGGGGGGGGTATTTTTGGGGGTCCTTGACATGAAGATGTTTGAGAACGAACTGATTTAGAAGGCATTTGTATAGACTCGTCCTCAGGTCTAAATGGGCTAGATACGACGGAGCAAAAAAATGCGTTCAGACCTGAATATATATATATATTTGCTCGGTTCACCCCGTTTGTGCCGCACCACGTAGCGCCGTGCCCGTTCGCTCCACTTCTCGTCTTTGCACATTGACGCTGTATGCAATCGCGCCGCTCCAACCATCCAAGTCTATTGAGACGGCTGTCTTGTCCGTGTGTAATGCATTACCAATGGAAGTCACATGGTTTGACCAAACATTTTTTGTTTGATGGCTGAACAGCCGTCTCAATAGTGTGATTGAGGCCTTTGAACGCACCTTTAGAAGTTGCTGGTCTTTCATCATGGGGGATAATTTGTATGATGGGAGCTGAAGCATGTTGTTGTGTGACCTTCAGCTGGGATCGTTGTGTCCTCAGACTCTCCCAAGTTGTATTATACGGTGCTCAAATACGTTTAATGTGTTGACCAAGGTTGCAACACATTATAAAATTAGCAACTCCCCTGTCAACACGCGCACGTGCACACACACACACGCACAGGCACGAGTGAAACAGAAAATAATATGTACAGCAATAATTTCGCAGGAGTAGAGACATATCAACTTAAATATAAAAGTAAAGAAGGGCCATATTAATCTACATAAAATATACACATATAGGGTTAAACGGAGGTGAACTTAACCCATTCTGAACTTGCACCCATTTTGGTGTTGGCATCATGTTATGCTTTAGCTATTGAAAAATAGCAGATCTACAAGCTCATAGCGCGCCACCGAGTGGCGCGCTACGAGCTTGTAGGTCTGCTATTTTTTGAAAAATCGAAGAACGACTGACATTTTTTAGAATCTGATCTCAGGTCAGAATGGGTCAATCAGACCAATGTGTGTCCAGTGGAAACCTCGTATGAATCTGATCTCAGGTCAGAATGGGATAAAGGTTCATTCCGTGCGGGGGAGGTGATCTGCTGTATGGGTTGCCTTGATCTTTTCAGTATAGCTAAATATGCCCAGCTGCCTGTGGTGATTCAATCATTCATGCACTCAACATGTTATATGACATTAAGGGTGCGTTCGGAAATGCGTACCGGGAGCGCACTCTCCTATTAGTTTGCAGTGCGCTCAGTGCGCTATTTCCGAACGCGCCCTAAGTGTTAATGATAGGCTACAGCACTCTTAAGTGCCTGCTCTTTCTGTGTGTGTGTGTGTGTGTGTGTGTGTGTGTGTGTGTGTGTGTGTGTGTGTGTGTGTGTGTGTGTGTGTGTGTGTGTGTGTGTGTGTGTGTGTGTGTGTGTGTGTGTGTGTGTGTGTGTGTGTGTGTGTGTGTGTGTGTGTGTGTGTGTGTGTGTGTGTGTGTGTGTGTGTGTGTGCGCGCGTGCGCGGCAATTAAAGAACACACAGGTCTTCAGCTCTCTCTACCTGAGAGAAGGTTAACCCATTCTAGTCCCTAGAACTACATATTTTCAGAAGGGGCCAATTACATTGATTTTGATTGATTGATTGATTTATTAACAGTTTGCAGAATTACAGTACATTTCAAGTACAACTCAATACAAAAACAGTTAACAGTGAGTGGAACGACGCCATAAAGCATTACACTTGTTTACAATAGGGCCCACCATTTTCATCAAAACATTTAGAGACGTACGAATTGTAGCATCTGACCCAGACCAAGACACAGGAGACGGGTATTCAGTGGGCTCAATCGCCCGGTTATTTATTTGTTCAATCACTCACATGTAGGGGTCCGCAACGGGAGGTAATAGGGGGAGAAATAACACAAGGAGAACTCAAAATTGTCTTTCTAATCCTGGCGGGGGGGGGATAACTATAACAAAAGGTTCTAACAAAAGGAATTGGGGAATCCAACCCAGTGGCGTGCACAGACATTTAGAGGTGCAGGTGCTCAAGTGAAAAAAAGGGCACCTTGTGCAGCGCATTTTGGGGCGGGAACCCATTTTGGTGCTTTAGCTATTGAAAAATAGCAGATCTACAAGCTCATAGCGCGCCACCGAGTGGCGCGCTACGAGCTTGTAGGTCTGCTATTTTTCTTTAATCGAAGAACCACTGACATAGAAACATAGCTTTAGATTGTGGCGGCCTAAATAATATAGTAGAAGCGTTTTTTTATCAAGTTTTTATCAATGTCACCATGGTCCACACACTACAATTCTTTTTTTTTTTTTTTTTTTTTTTTTTAGAGCAAAATTGCCAAAAGGGCAGGGGGTGCTCTAGCACCCCCTAGTGTCTATCTGTGCACGCCACTGATCCAACCTATATGGGACTCCGTCCGCTGTGGCCCCGGCAGGGGGCTAACAGTGAGTCCTTTTCCTCCTTCCTATGTTGCGCTCCTTTTTGGTGTTTCACTCATTTGCGCTTTCGGGAAGCGTGTCCTTTTTTATGCCCCGTGCGTCTGCCGCCAGCTATAGCCCAACCGCCTTGGTGAGAGGCCAGAGTCGGAGTGAGAGAGCGACGGGGACATTGTAGCTTCGAGGCGGATCGGGTAAAAAGGGAAAATAAATATATACAGTGAGGGGAAACAGGGGGGGCGGTGGGGGGGGATTCAGATTTTACGGGGGCCAGTTTCGAATTGCAGCCGTCCGTAGGTGCCCTTTGAGAGCAGTTTTGAAGGAGTCAAGGGATTTGCAAGTCTTAATGACAGTCGGTAGGGCGTTCCACATTTTGGTGGCATAGGAGCGAAATTAATTTAATCCCTTGTTTGTACCGAATCTGGGTTGCACATGGTTTGTTGAGCTCCCTCTGGTGTTGTGGGAGTGGACTTCGTTGACATTAAGGAAGTATCTAGACAGGTACATGGGTATCTTGGTGGTGTCGCGAATCTTGTGGACCAGACCCATTGCAAGGTGCTCTACTCTGTCGTCAACCCTAAGCCATTCCAGCCTGTCAAAGTGGGCAGGGGTGAGCAGTGCTGGCAAGTAACTTAAGTAATATACTACTTTCAGTAATATTATTACTTTTTTCCAGTAATATGTAACTTAACTAGTTACTTTCACATTTTGAGTAATAATATTACATTTACTTTTTTTCAAAAGTAATATTATTACTATTTTCACGAGCCTTGGTGGAACTGTGGGTTTGAGTGTTTATTTATAATGGTAGACTGGGTTGAAGTCAAGTTGCTTTGCAGACTGCTGATCCGCTCTAGATCTAGACTCTAGAGCGGATATGGAAACGATGCACACTCGTCTGTACGTATGTGTGAAGTATCGGATGCAGAAGGGCGGGCCTTAAACCGTCCGGTACACGGAACAACAACCTAAACTAGTGTGTGTAACTCGTTAGACTGCACTTTTAGAGGGAAGAGATGTAAATAAACTAACAATGGAGGAGGTGGAGGAGACAGAAACACCGGCACAACAAAGCCTTATAACATTCAATACTTGGAAGTATTCGCATTATTTTGAGTATGTCCGCGATCAAGACGAGATGAACATTATTGTCCGCTGCAAGTTGTGCATATGGAAGAAGCTATATTCCACATCGAATCTACTTCTAATCTATGTACAAATGGATCCATCATCATTAGTTAAATAAACACTGCAGAATAGGGGAGGGGGGACTGCTAATGTTGAAAATGCAAAGTAAGACTTTTGGGGACAAAATATGCAATTACTGGGGGCGGGAGAAAAAAGTAATAAGTAAAGTAATAAGTAACTAGTTACTTTTCTCAGGGAGTAATAAGTAGTGTAACTTTATTACTTTTGTTAAAAGTAATAAGTAATAAGTAGTATATTAGTGTTAAAGTAATATTTTGCCAACACTGGGGGTGAGGTGGGTTAAGGGGAGTGAGGCCAAGTAGTAGCCTGACCAGTTTGTTCATATTGATAATATTGTCACCCACCCACTCTGACCAAGAAAAGCCATCTGCCTTGCTGAGATTACTATTTGATCTAAAGAGAATGGATTCAGTTTTACCCAGGTGGGGGACCTTGACATGAAAATGTTTAACCACTGACTGTCAGGATTTAGAAGGCTGCCTCCCCCTGGCCAGCCGGGGCGCCTGATGGAGGGGAAAGGAACTGGTTGGAATAACGTGTTCCTTCCACGCGCTACATCCAACCAGGGAAACTCCCCCCTGTCAGGTGTAAAGGAGTAACTTGGACACATGAAGGAAGCATGAGTTCAAGTCCTTTGCTCTCCCCTTGTCCACCATATATGGGGAATAGGTTGGTGGAGGGTGTGTAGAGCCCAGGATCACATTAGATAATTGACACAGGGGTGAAAAATGGGTTACAAAATCGTGGGATAAAAAATATATTTAAAAAAAAATAGGATTTAGAAGGATTTTGTGGAATCGTCCTCGGGTCTAAATGGGTTAAGTGAAGTCTTCTCAGCCTGTTTCATGAGCGTTAAATCAAAGTTCCGCTCGGTGACGTGCTAGATCCCTCGTTCATATACAACTAGCTCAGCTTTGGGCGGCTGAAAGTTGGACAATTTCAAGTGGACTCTGATAGCTCTGGAAAGTGCTTAAGCAAGCGAAACCCAATGCGTAGTGATGACTTGCACATGTGGCTATTAAGGAAATGTTGGATAACCTGAAGCCAATCCCTAAATAGGCAATTTAAAGGTTAAGTCACACACTAGATAGAGGGGTTTTAAGAGGAAAAATGTATAGAGGCAACCGTGGATATAATGTGACTGGATGGCTGGGTGTGCCAGCTGATCTTGGCATGGAGATTAATTCATCGTCTGCGGCTCTCGAATGAGGCCAAACTGTCAAGCTTTCGCTCACTGCATTATAGCAGTCATGAGTGGAACTGGAAGAGGTCTGCTGGCGTTTAACCACTTAGCCCTATATATTCTTTGTAAAACTGTAGAACTGTAGAACTGAACACACATACGGGCTAAGTAATCACCAAAGCTTGTTATTCCATATAGATTGACAGTCACACAACAACACTGTATTAAACACAACAACCATGACGATTGACAACAAAGTCCTCCATTCTAGTACTTTTCTGTTCTCTAATCTCTACCGTCACCATGTGTCCCGTTGTCCTATATTGTATTTTACGTGATTAAACAACATAATTGTATTATTTTTGTCAGCAAATCAAGATGTCACAGCAACTTCTTATTTCAGTAACATTAGATATCGAAAAAGTAAACTTAGAACACAGATAACAGACAGACTATCCTACATGAAGAGAGGGTCTCAAACGTTGTCAGGCTGCCTGCAACCCACCCGCCTGCAACCCACCCTCTGATCACAGAGCAGTGTGAGAGTAGCCTGGTTAATAAACCAGACCGAATCAGCCGTTGGCAAAAATAAATTGCCTGCCGGCGGATTACGGTCTGGAGTGGCTCAATTGTACGCCCATTTCCTACACCAGAGAAATGGGGCGGCCAATCGGGACACGGTATGCAATATGGGCGGGCTTTGGTACAGTGACTTTCAATGCTTGAGACCTTTGACTGACAGTAGCTCTGACCAATTGCGTCAAAGAGAAAATGTTTCAACCCGCTCCCCTGGAAATGAAATCCAAGCTGAGCCTTCCCAGACTAATATCCCGCGGTCCGTGCGATATTAGTCTGGTTTATTAACCAGGCTAGTGTGAGAGCACGTTGCTTTTCTGTTTACGACGGGGGGAGGGGCAGTGCAGTGTGCTGCAGCAACGCTGCCTGAATTGAATTGAAATTGACTGTGCTTGGCCGGAGCTTTTTTTTTGCTCAGCACTTAAGCGCTGCGCTGCGCTGCGCTGGTTGTGGCTGGCTGGCCTGACCCTTTTCGTTGGACAGCCAGGCCACTAGGAGGCAGGCCACCGGGAATAGTCCCGGTCCTATCCCGACGGCCAAACCGGGCCTAATCCGGCCACTCTATCCCTGAGCCACCGCCGCCGCCCCACCTTTTCACTTTCAGAATCAGAAGTCACATCACATGAGTCCCATTGGCAGGCATACTGTACGGTCCCCAGTTCAAATGGTCCGAACCCACAGAGTGGAGGCATTCCAGAGGGTAGATCTATAGGCCTACTAGTAGTAACAGTATCTGGTAGGGCTTTAATCCATATTGACCTGGGAATGATTCTGCAAATGTCTACTAAATCCTGACTGTTTTCTTGGGAAAAAGCTGTTTTTCTATGTCAGTCGTTCTCAAACACTTTCATGTCACTTTTCACGATTCTTCAAAAATAGCAGACCTACAAGCTCGAGCTTGTAGATCTGCAGTCTGACTTACAGGATGCAACAGTTGTCGCGGTTCCTGACACCACGAGTACACCAGGTTGCTGCTTTACATTAACTCAGTTCTGAGTTTTGGACTTAAGACCCGCCCGCTAGACAACAGCGTGGCTTGCTCCATTGCTCGAGCCACTGACTGAAGCGTTGTGTACAGTGTCTGGATCTCCCTTTGGCAAAATGTCACAGAGGTTTTGCTATTTCTTCCAAAAGGTTGTGTTTGTATGCTCAATCAAATAGGGATTACAGAGGTGTTCGTATACTATACGGTAGTGTTGTGTGTACCTCCTGACCTACTCGGGGGGGAAATGTGTCCCCAATATGGAGTCGCTGCTTTCGCCACGCGTCCCCCTCTAACTTCCGACCAATCGCACACGATGTTCGGCGATAGTTTGAAAATCTTGGGAGGTGCAAGAACTATATTGCTTCGAAAAAGCACTGGCAAATTAAAGTTCTTATTGAATTGAAAGCGGAACAAAGTGTGTGTTTTGGTTGGGGGCCCAACCCAACCCATTTTGGGCGCGAACCCATTTTGGTGTTAGCATCACGTCGTGCTTTAGCTATTGAAAAATAGCAGATCTACAAGCTCATAGCGCGCCACCGAGTGTCGCGCTACGAGCTTGTAGGTCTGCTATTTTTTTAAACTGTCAGGTCAGAATGCATTAAAGAACCACCATAGAATCTGATCTCAGGTCAGAATGGGTTAAAGGAGTCTGCATAGAGAGAGCACAACAGGACTGCAGTGGAGAGAGAGTTCAAGTTCCTCAGGGTTCACGTCATAGCAAGGACCTGGGCTGGTCACATCATGGGGGCACCCTCACCACTTTATGCTATATATATGTCGGGCTCGGCAGCAGGTTCTGCAATCCATAAGAGTATTGAACTGACAGTGACATTGACTATATGGACTGTGACCCCCAGACACACTCACAATAGTACAGTGGAAAGGACCCCCAAATAGCCATAGAGACTCGATCTGGCTGACGCAATGCGACACGTTGTGAGTAGATCTATGTTTTGTTTTTTTGTTGTTTTATTTATTTGTTTTGGGGGGGAGGGACAGGGGGGACGAAAATGTTTGAAGAAGATTTCGACAGTAATGATGTGACCCAAATAGCTGTGCCAGGTTGAAACTTGCACGATAATCTCATGAATTTAATTTAAAAGTGTGCCTTTTCCTTTCCAATCTTGGTTGCCCCCCCTGGTGGCCACGGCACCCACCTGTGGTCTAGACAAATTTGTTTAATTACATCCATCCATCCATTCATCCATCCATCCATCTTCAACCGCTTATCCGTAGTCGGGGTCGAGGGGGCAACAGCTCCACCAGAGAGCTCCAGACTTCCCCTCTCCAGAGCAACATTAGTGACTTCCTCCTGGGGGATCCCGAGACGTTCCAAGGCCAGCAAGTTGACGCGTTTCCTCCAACTGCGCCTTGGTCTGCCCCGGGGTCTCCTCCCAGTAGGACGTGCCTCATACTCAAGGACTTCCCTAAGGAGACACCCGAGAGGCATCCTAACCAGATTCCATTTCCAGGCAAAGAAGCAGCGACTCTAGTTACATTGTCATCGCATACGTTAAGTTATTTGTTCACAGTGATAAACTACTTCTAAGGCTGGATCGACAGGCATTTTTAGCTAGTTTATTTAGCAATTATTCTACAATGAAAATGGAGCAACAATTTCTATTCCTTTGAATTTATCTAAAATGTCTTGTTATAGAAGAAAGATAAGACCTATGATCTGTGGCCACCAAATTGAATAATAAACCACCACTTTAGCTGTGAGTCAATAGCATGGTCCCTATCAGGGCTGTATTTAAAGTTAACATCCTAAAGATTGTTAAACTGCTTGTATTGGTGCAAGACACAGAAACACTTATGCATCATTGATCTTAATTTAAATGCAGACTGTGATGAATTGTAGCTCTTATAAAAAGCAATTTCTTTGAATGGGAGCCTTACGGGCAATAGTCTCTGTCTTTCCCCCGAAGGGAACATGTATCTTTTTGATGACACAGAGCTGAAGGTAATAATAATTCCTATACCGTCCAGTTCCGTTAACATGGGATTGCATTTCTAACACGGTCTGCTAACACACTTTGATTAAAGTACCTGTGCCAAATTAGTCGGCAGCCTTCTGCATGCTGTGCAAAACCTTTCCTGAGATTCTACATCCCAAATTACAAATACAAAAACAGAACCTGGGAACCAGCCACCAACTGTACAGCAACACAGTCATCAATGTTATGTTTGGATGTAGGTATCATTATGGCAATTAATCTATTCATCCATAAATATGCACGCACGCAGTGTGCACCATAGACTGTAAAAAATATGGACAAAGCGTTCTCCGGGTCTTATATGAACGTAAAATGAAGCCTGTCAGTCCTTGAACTGTAAGTCGCCATCTTTGTAGATCCGTTTGGGCCCAGCTGGCCATTGGCTGGCCCAGACAACGAGGCGGGACTTCCCCCCCCCTTCTTTTTCGGCTCCCGATCATAGACTGTAACGGTAGCCATGCCCCTCAGAACATACGCGACGTTATGGTCATTTTTTCAAATAAATGGGACCATAGTTTTCCAAAAAGAATATTATGACATGAGAAATGAGACTTTAAACTAGTGACTGGAAGCAGAAAGTATTCATAAGGTAATACAGTCTAGGTGAAGTTGGGCCCAAATACATCTATACCTCTATGGAGCTATGGGGGTTTTTTTGGGCCCAATGACAGCGCCACAACAGGCCATTATATGAACTTTCAGGAAGTGCCGATTTCTTCTTAATATGGTACAGTTAAGAAGCAGGAGTTAAGCTATATCAATATGGTGTCCTTGAGGTCAGATGTAGAGCATTGTGTCCAAAACTGTTACTTTTCAGATAATGGAAAACCTTTGTTTCAATGCATCCAATGTAGTTATTATTTTGTCAATTAATACTTGTCATTGGTTAAAGGGAAACGGCCTATTTTTATATATGTATTGCATATTTATATTTTAGCCCTCATTTCCCTCCTATCAGCCACTACATCATTCTGGCTGTATTTTGGTTTTGTTCCACATTTTATGTTGACATTATACCACTGTTTATGTTGACATTCATCACTTGCAGGGACGTGTTTTTCTGTGTTCTATTTGAAAGGTGGTGTAAGGGATCTTTTTGATTCGATAATTTCCCCGCCTTTTTTGTGAAGTTAAAGCCTCTATATTGTGAATTTGTACTTCGTCATGTGAAAGTGTCTTGAAAATTGCCCATTTTACAACCTAGCTTATTGGCTATTTCTTTGGGAGATTTTCACCAAAGTGACATGCCTGGAACAGAGACGCCATGTTGAAAGTACAGTATATTGAAGTCCCTCCGTGGGCTTTTATAAATAATTAACCAATGTAAGGTATTATGTACCTATAGCGCTTGTGACTAAATAATAATTACATTGGGTCCGCTCACTGGAACACGGGCACCAGACGGCGACCATATGCATCATCTGTCCTCAAGAGTATATTTACTCCAAACTCATTAACCCATTTAGACCTGAACCCATTTTGATTCTACAAAAATGTCTTTTCTGAAAAACCTTTGTTTCTATGTCAGTGGTACTCAACTTTTTCCATGTCAAGGACCCCCCCCCCCCCCCCCCCCCCGAATTATCTGCGTTTGGCCGCTGAGCCCCATCTGAAAATATGTTATTTCAGTGACCGCCCAGAAGCAAAGGTTCGAGTTAAAAATATTAATTGTGAAAGAATATATATTCTAAGGTTTGCGCCACACTTTTGCTATTTTTCAAAAATAGCAGATCTCGTAGCGCGGCACAAGCTTGTAGATCTGCTATTTTTCAATAGCTAAAGTATAGCATTTTGCTTAAAACGCCAAAAGGGGTTCCCGCCCAGAATGGCTTAATTTCACTACCTTATATAACAATACCATTTATCATAAGCTGTAAAATGTAGTGCAATGAGCGGAAACATGTATTGAATGATCAATGCTACATTACTTGTGTGTGTGTGTGTGTGTGTGTGTGTGTGTGTGTGTGTGTGTGTGTGTGTGTGTGTAAAATAACATATACTAATTCTTTCTGGGTCTGAGCAAGAAAATAGCATGGTTGTTTTGCACCACCTGTGCGCACACGCACATATTAACTGTATATATGGTGATTTTGGGTGTGACAGTACAGTTCCATTTTGGACGTGGGGCGGCTCGCCGGAACCGGCCCTGCCCCATGGCCGCATTCCTGGGGGTCTGGATGTTCCGGGGACCTCCCGGGGGATCCCCACACGGAGTTGCACCACTCACTTCAAACGGGTGTGATTTTTAAGCATGTGGTGCACACCGCTCCAATGACTGGCCGCGTGTATGTATACAGTATATGTCTGTTTGGAGTATGTGGGTGACCTACCTTCAACCAATCAATCAAGCTTCACACTGTGCACTACAACAATTACAGTAGTACTGTACAGTCGACTACTGTAACTCCCTCCTTACTGGCCTACCAGCATGTGCACTTAAGCCTCTCCAGCTGATCCAAAATGCAGCAGCTCGCTTGGTCTTCAACCAGCCAAAATTCTCACATGTCTCCCCCCTGCTCCGCTCCCTCCACTGGCTCCCGGTCGCTGCCCGCACAGAATACAAAACTCTGATGCTGGCATTCAAAGCAACCAAAGGTATGGCTCCCCCATATCTTACAAGTATGATTGAACCCTACAAACCCTCCCGCGCACTCAGATCAGCCAACGCAGGGAAACTGGAAGTACCCTCACTAAAAACGCCGGGACAACGCTCCACACGTCCCAAACTCTTCTCCCTTCTGGCTCCAAAACTGTGGAATGCACTTCCCATTGCAGTCAGAACTGCAGCATCACTCCCAATCTTCCGCCGTAGCCTGAAAACCCACCTTTTCAGACTCCATCATGGCCCATAGCACTTACCCTAACCCCTTAGATAGAATTTCTGTTGGCTTAGATAGCATTTGACTTAGACTTATAGCATGTTATGTAGACAGCACTATAATTGTATTGTATATAGTCATAGCACGCCATAGTACATATGTATAGCATAGTAGTGAATATGTATAGTTTATTATGTATAGTGTATGTATAGTTTCATCATATAGATATTCCACTGTTACCTTCTTAGCTTACGCATGTTTCATGATAAATGCTTTTATGTGATGTATTCCCATGCTTTTGTTCTTGCCTAAATGTAAGTCGCTCTGGATTAAGAGCGTCTGCTAAATGCCTAAATTGTAAATTGTAAATTGTACAGTGACTACAGTATAGTACAGTACAGGAGTACAGTCAGTGGCGACAATATCGACGGTGCAACCGGTTCAATGCACCAACCGGGACCCAGCCCCCATGAAGGGGGAAGAGGGGGGGGGGAAGAGTAAAGACTACTTCCCTGTCCACTCCTTCTTATCTTTACCGCAGTCTTTTTTCAACGTTTGTGTTACTGTGCTCATGTAGCAGGCAGCAGCATAACGAAGCTCAGCTGTAGCCTATAATGTCACGTTCTGTCGCGCTAATGAAACCAAATATTTGTACCGGGGCCTATCGCCAGGTCCGTTCGCCACTGAGTACAGTACTCATGAGTACAGTACAGTACACAGTAGGCTATACAGCTGAGGTAGGCAACCTTAGGACCAGTGCCAACATTGGCACAAAGGAGGGTGATCACTGGCACACTGGCAACTGGCAAGTGTGTGAGAGAGTATTTTTGGTTTTAAATAAATAAATGAAGTACCTCACATTTGTGTGTAAATTACATCCTGCATTCTACATTCATTAAAACTGAACTCTGTTATTGCTCTGAGTCTAATGATGATTATAACAACGTGAAATAACATATTTAAAAAGAAGGAAAAACTTTATATTTGTGGACAATCAAAATATGATGGAATTTTTTCACATGGTGTCATTAAAATTAATTAATGTTGATATGGCACACTGACGATCTAGAAAATAAAAAACCCTGGGCTACAGAACACTGTACGATACAGTACAGTATAACTACCATGATCATAAGTGTAGTTTCATCACTCGGTTCACACGCACACAAAATTGCGCAAGGAACAATGAAAGAGCATAAGATTATATTCTCGTGACTGACTAATGGCAGTAAAAGCTGCGATAGAGGAATATTAAATTGTCGTCCTGTAATGGCCGCTGAAGTCGATTGGTGCCTTTCAGTGGAGCCATGTCTCTGCCGTGGCATAACCTGACTAGAATTTCCCAAGTAGGTTGTTGGTTGTTCGAGTTGTCACTGTTTTAGGTTCATACAGCATACACACATTTCTCTAAAACTTCCGATACAAATGGGAGTTTAGAGATACTCTATAGGTCTAAAATAGCCAAGAACTCGAGGGGTGCGTGTCTACATTTTTATTGTTATTTCACACTTAATGTCCGGTGGCGCAGAACCAGTGGCGAGCTGGGGACGATTTATGACGGACTGAATGTCCGGGAAAACTGAAACCTTGACTCCTTTAATCAGTCTTGTGGGGACAGTATACCTGGGGGACGAACGGATGATTTCATGTGCAAAATAATGTCTGTGAGGGGTTCTGTAGCCCCATCTACTGTGACCTCCCCTTTAGCTGTAGGCCTCTGGGACACTCAGTCACATAGCATTGCCATCCAGAATTGGGGAGTGGGTTTGGGGTGAAATTGTGTATTTTGTGACAGAATTTACCAACGTTGTATAACATAAAATGTAAATGGTGGTCCGGGAAGTTCCACAGTGAGTGAAATAACTTGTCTAAATGTGTATTGTTTTGACAACCATACAACACCAAGTATGCTGCTGATTAGGAACATGCCTCTGTGTTAAATATACTGTATACATAACTGTTGTACACACACACACACACACACACACACACACACACACAGTGCTAAAGGGCAATGTGAGACAGCAATCGTTGCATTACCATTAGCACTGTGCTGCACTGTACTGTAAAATGTTACGGCAGGCAAGTTCAATCGAAGACAATTGGGAATTCCAATTTAATCACCCCTGCTTTAATTAACATTTTCAAAGAGAACGCTGAAAATGTTATCCAAAATTAAAATAAACATTGGTATCATTGAGCTGCATTTTACAAAAACACACACTCATACTGTGCACGCACGTGCACACACACACACACACACACGCGTGTGACATTAGGTAAAGTCACCGTACTTCAACCTTCTAGTGAGGGGGATTTTCATCGCCTGCTTAATTGCTCACCCTAATTTGCTTTGCTGGCATTATCACAGCCCCATTGTGTTGTGATGAGATTAACTCTTATCACAGTCTTAATTAACTCCATGTTGGAACCACCAAGTTTGTCACTGGCTAGAGAACAAGCTTGTCAGACAAGGTTTAAAGGACCACTTCACCACTTTTCAACCTATCTTCATATCATAGGTCCTCACTAATAATCATTAGTTACTCTCTGTGTCTCATAAGGAGGGCCGTGGGCAGTTCAGAAACCCGTCCTCCAGTGACATCATCGATGGGGAATACAAGCTAATAGAAACTGCAGGCTTTCTAGTCCTGAAAAGTTGCAATGCGAAAATTGAAGCCAATCGTTCTCACGATAATGAAAATCTAAACATTTTTGTAAAAAGAAAAATCTTGTTTAAAAAAAAATCTGCCTAATGATGATGTCACTGGAGGACGGTTTCTAAACTGCCCACAACCCTCCTATGAGACAAAGGCCCAATCCGCTCCCTTGCTGACTCAATGAGCCCTCACTGACTTAGCTGCGCGTTCATGTGAAGTCTGCGAGGGCTTGAGGGATGTCCCAGCTGTCTAAAAAAAACGGAAATGCCACAAAACACAGCTTCTTCTGTCCGTGCATGGAATCTAAAGTGTGCTCAGACCTTAGAGTATATATATCTATAGAGAAGGCACCCAGAGGAAATCTTGAGGCGAAATGGACATAGTGGCCGAATGAAGGTATTGCAGCCTGGCCCCAAACACATGAACGCGCTGTCCGTTGACTATCATTGTACACGTTCACGACGGACAACGCTCGTGCGCGTTCAACGGCAGCGCGTTCATGTGTTTGGGGCCACTCACCATTGCAATCCGTCCCAGAATGCACTCTGTTCCTACCCGGAAGGAGGAGTGAATCCGCCTCATGCGCTTTTGAGCAACTTAATGCAAGTGGATGGGAGGAGAACTCGGATGTCTTCTCTATAGATATATATACTCTATGGCTCAGACCAGACTGATTTACCGATGTCAAATGGGACATCCCTCAAGCCCTCGCAGACTTCACATGAACGCGCAGCTAAATCAGTGAGGGCTCATTGAGTCAGCAAGGGAGCGGATTGGGATTGGGCCACAGACTGAGTAGAAACGAATCGTGCCATTTAATCATAATCATTAGCGAGGACCTATTACGATGACGATGGGTTGAAAAGTGGCTAAGTGGTCCTAAGTGCCATGTCTCTTCTATTCTCTTTTACAGAATGAGTACACGTGTCCAAGGCCACTACCTGGTGCCTGGCTGAGAGAGGCGTCGACCATCCATTAACTACAAGATGGACAGTTTTGAATGGACCGGCCAGGAATCGGCACTATAAACGGAAACAAGGAAACGAATAAGCAGGGACAGACAGATGACCCGGATGGACTCTTCACTTACCCCATTATTCGCCAGAGTCGAATAAAAGGATATCCTCCTAGACTATAAAAGCGAAAACCCTGGACCCAGGGGGGAGCGTGAAAGATAATGTTAGTTTCCCCTTTTCCCCCCCTCAAGGTTTTATAATGTACTTTTTGGCCTGTGGTACTTATACCTGTCAGCTTTTGCTACATTCCATCACTCTTCATCACTACACGTATACCGTGTTGAAAACGGCATAGGCATTAATTACCATATCAAATAGCCCCGGTTTTGTTACGGAACAGAGGTTTGACAGACAGTCGCCCAGCCCCTCAAAGAGGGGGCCCGACGGTGGAAGCTAATGGATGGTTTACTGACGGCATATCGGCTAATTGACTTGGTGAGGATAACATGGCTTTGTTTAACCACAGACTATAAAGACTGAGCCAAATCCTCAGGCTTTAAAATGTGTGTTGACTGAACAATGAGTCAACAATGAATCATTAATGAACGTTCCTCGAACAATTAAGTAGCTCTGACTTACTCTTGCTAACGAAGCCGTGTTATCATTTCAAGTAGGTTGAACATTTTCACTTCCTACGTGGATATATCAAACCTTTCTTCTCTGTGGATTTTATTTTGTATTTTTATTTTTATTTTTTTGAAAGAAGGAAGGAACTCTTTGAAGGAAGGTGTAACATTATGCCACCCTTGGAGCTGCAAAGATTCACCAATCAATAACTGTAGCTAGAGGAGTGTCTGAAGTTTATGGGACACTTAAGGAGTGCCAATTAAGCAGGGAGTTTTTTTTATTTTTTTTTATCATTATTACTACTATTATCACTCATTCCCTGGTTTCATTTGTGTGGGGACTGGAGGACGAAGGCATTCAGACAAGGAAAGGAAAATGTAGTTTCCACAAAGGGTAAAGTGTAATATTCTGCAATTACGAAGCTGTTAATATGTTGTACTTGAATATATAATATGAATATTGCCTTTCTACAGTTTCCAACAACAAATATCAAACAGTCAAATGGCTTTTTGTCTCTTCTACTCATGGGTCTTGAGAATAACATTCTGTAAACAAAAAAGTGTAGCTCTGTTACACTTTAGCCCCATGCACACAGAGTCTGATTCTTTAGTACAAGGAAAAACAAACAACAATTTTAATCAAACGCATGCTGCTCTATGACCCTCTTCGATCCTATACTGCAAAATTGCCATCCGAATAGTGGCTGCGGTGGTGCATTATTTACATTTCTTTCAATTTCACCTATTCTTTATTCCAGGGATTCTCTTTTTCCCCCAACAAATTTGACTGATTTGACCAATACAATAATTTCATCGGACTCTGCGTGCAAGGTCCTTTACAGTGGATACTTAGTATCCTTAGTATACTTAGTACCTAGTACACGTTGTGCGATGCAGACGTCTGTCACACTTTGAAAATAGGCCATCTACATCAGAGCTCACAATGTGTCGCACCGTGGCAACTTCCGAGCTTGTATATTTTTGGAGCAAGCGTCGTACAACCAGAGGCCAAGAAACGGGTTTCTGCCTTCCTTAAAAATAAATAAAGTTTCAAACACATTGTTGAAGCCTCAACTCCTCTTATATCCCGCAGTGCTCCATTGCCAGATCAGCTTTCTTATGTGTAAAATAATGTACTACTGTATGTGTCTTTGTGGAAAAATTGATCTTGCAATGACAAATTGAGGAAGAATATGTCGATTATGAAACGGACGGCACTGCTGACTTTTTGTATGACTCATGAACACACCAATTAGCTCTTCTTATGAACTGATCTATGAACTTTCAAAGAAACAAACATCTTTTGCAAGAGATATTGCCTATTGCTTTTTGAAATTTGTTTTCCCTTTGTAGACTATCAGATATCTTGTTACCTGCACCATACTAGTATGTTTACCCGAACTGGGGTGCGCACGCTTTTCCGACACACCAAAGGTCCGAAGCGCGGGGACATGCGATGCGCTGCGAAAATGCGCTGCTCCCGTGCCCGAACTGGCGGAGGGCAAAACAATGGAGTCTGAGGGGTATACTCAAAATGTTTACCATCATTATTTCATCTCACTAGTGGTCTTGCAATGTCTACACTTGCTTCTAATCTATGAACAAAGTGTAAAATCTGCCTTCGAAGAGCCGACTATTCTAATATACGGCAACCTTCCCCGTGTTTCTTCACTAGTCCGAACCAGAAGAACACAGTTTGCCGGCCACTCCTACAGAGCTGACGATGAGGTCATATCTTCCCTTCTTCTCTGGAGTCCTGCCTCAAAGCAGACCAGGGTTCGAAAACTGTCATTCCCTGATGTCATCGCCGTTTTTTTTCCTACTTTCTAATTATTTGTTTGGCCCAAAACATTGTGTTCATTGTCATGATTTGTCACGATCCGAGTTGGCTTTGTCCGCGGCGTAACCGTCTTTAAATAAATAATTTAGGAATCGCCTATGGTGAAAATGAATGGAGAACCATTTCCTGGGCCACTCATTGTTCTGAAAGGGGGCGGGACTGCGACGCTCTATAGGGACACGTGCATCAGTAAGCAGGAACTGGGGATGGCAATGAAGGACCGGAAAGTCTTGGCGCGGCGTTGTGAAATCAATGATCTCGACTGCGGTCGAAAAATGATGATTGTCTAATATGGCTTATGTTCGTAAGAAGAGGAGCAAGTGTGTTACATGCTTTGTCTCATAACCTACAAAGTGGCTCATTTAAATCGCCGTGCGTACCCGCGGGTCTAATCTGTGATCAATTCTTACGTTATATCACAGAAGCATTGAGTTGTGAATTGTTGGTCTCGTCTTAAAAAAACACTTGTTGGATTTCTACATTGGGAAAAAGGTCATTTTATATTGTACATTTCTGCTCTCCCCCCCCCCCCCTAAACTTATTGATATTTAGTAATCGACTGTATTATTTGTTCACTGTTTTATAAAGAAATTGACTTTATTGTTGAGCAATATGAATCGGTCTAATTAAAATATTCATGAATAATTTTCTTTTTTTCTATTCTATTTCAATGGGAATATATCCGTCTATACATCTGTGAAGACGCTGAACTGCGGCACGTCGTGGACTTCCAGGGTATATACGCGACATGAAATAAAATCAATGGACGTGATGCATGACCACGTTCCCTTTAATGAGCGAGCATGTTCAAAATGTCTGAGAGCCTCTGCGTGTGTGTGTTGACTTGGACATGTACATACTGTATGTTTCATGTCTTACGTTACAGACAAAGACTTGATCCCCTTCCCCGACAAGACGACGACAGATCTTTCGGCAATGAGGCCATCATCGTGTCAACATTAGGCTCATTAACCCATTAAGACCTGAGGCTGAGGTCCCAACGGTATTCTGAAAAATGTATGCTGCTGTATCAACGGTGTTCAGGTGCTCACATCTTTTCATGTCAAGGACCACCTACAATTCTATGTATTTGGCCGCCGTCCCCCCCATCTCAAAATAATTCGTTCCAGGATGATTCGCGCAAATTTTCACAATTGTTTTTTCTCGAAAATAACAGATCTACATGCACTTGTACGTCTATTTTTCAATAGCCAAAGTATAAAAATAATGGTAAAAAAAAGTGGTTAAAATATAGCTAAAATGTAAAACGAGACGGATGCTTTCCCCCGGTTTGAATGGATTAATTCATAGAGCGAAAACATTGATCTCAGTTGGACTATATGCTGTTCCTGATGATGACACCGACTGTGGGCAACCGTTAACGTTCTGCTTTCCACCAGCTCTCTAACCCATTCTGGGCGGGAACCCCTTTTGGTGTTATAGCACTATGTTATGCTTTAGCTATTGAAAAATAGCAGACCTACAAGCTCTACGAGCTTGTAGGTCTGCTATTTTTGAAAAATCGAAGAGCGACTGACATATAGAAGACATTTTTAGAATCTGATCTCAGGTCAGAATGGAAAACTGTCAGGAAGTAGAAGACTTTTTTTAATCTGATCTCAGGTCAGAATGGAAAACTGTCAGGAAGTAGAATATTTTTTTTTAGAATCTGATCTCGGGTCAGAATGGGCTAATTATGCCGGCCTGTTATAATGATTTGCATATCCGAGAGGGGTGGGTTGGGGCGGATTTGATCTGCGTTCGCTCTGCACTCGGAATGTGTCAAAGCTGTCAGCTCAGGGGGACAGATGGCCGAACTGCCTGTCTCTGCCTTCGGTGTTTTTACATCCCCCCCCAGCCACACCACCCCCAGTGCCTCGCTCTTGGTTTTCATCTTTCTCTTTTAATATAACCTGTCCCCATTTCTACCTCCCCCCCACCCCACCCCGCCCCCCCTCCCTCTCTCCCTCTCTCTCTCTCTTTCTCTCTTTCTCTCTCTCTCACTCACTCACTCTCCATCGTGGCCTCTCTACCGTCTATCCATCTTCATCTCTTTTTTTCCACCCGTATCTGTCTTCTTGCGTCTCTTAACAGCTCACTTTCTCGCTGGCGTCTTTTCCAGCTTTCTGTAGCCGTCTCCTATATGTTCTCTCTATCTCAGTGGTTTTTTTGTGTGTTTGTATGTGACTGCCCATATACACATTAGACATTAGACAGACAGACAGACACTTAGTTGACCCGAGTCAGGTCTCTATACGAGCCCCTCACCTGATTTCGCTGTATACACTATAATATCATCGGCAAAGAAAAATAGCCTTCGGCTAGATCACCTATATATCTCCGCCGTTTGCCCCAAATGTATGTATGCATGTATAGTCAATTAATAAAACCAATAGTTTCCAGGTCTTTCTTTGCTCTCTGTGGATCCGAAGTCCTTCCTGTCTTCTCAGCCTCTCCCTCCATCATTGGGACTGTGTGTGTGCAACAACACAGGCAGGGCTGTATCCTTAGCGAGCGGCCACCATGCATTATTCATGCTGTTGAAGCTTTATGTTGACCAGAGTCCAGAAGAGTTTCCAGTCCGTGACACTTCCTCCACTGAAGGGCCCTAGATACACCGCTAGACCACTGGTTCCCAAACAGTGGGTCGGGACCCTTTTTTATGGGTCACGACTCGAGTAAAAAATCCCCCTTTTTCTTCCTACAAAATACAGTATACATATTTTTATTTTTATTATTATTATAATTATTATTTTAAAAAGTAAGATAATTAAAATTAAAAACAAACATCTAAGAAATTCCATAAATGCAATGATGATCAAAATTATGAAATAATAAATAATTAAGTGTGAATCTAGTGAACTAGTGAAACTAGATCTATACAAGCACATGCAGAAGGCGTTGCTTTGCGCGGTGTTTTGTGAGCTTGTAGATCTGCTATTTTCACTAGTTTGGGTCTCGACCTGAAAGGTTTGGGAACCACTGACTGAAACAAACTATAAGCTACAGAGAAATGTACTGGGATACTGTATGGTACTTTTTAGTTACCAACCCTTACCCACCATATCACATTATAAAACATTGCCACTCCCTGTGACATGTACTGTGGTGTAAAAAGCACTCACATTTTTTTTTACTTACTGCATGACAAAAATGGATTATAAAACTGTGGGATAAAAATGTAAAATATTTGCCTCTGAGATCTAGTGGAGTACAAGTAAAAGTTCAGAAATTGCACTGAATTCAAAATACTCCAGTAAAGTAAAATACCTCATACTATACAGTACTTAAGTACACACACACACACACCTTGCTGCTTCAAGGTAATTTGCCGCTTCAAGGTAAAGCGAGGGAGAGACAGAATGTCGACAGTATCACCATGGTTACCATATTGCTTCTCCCATAGATTGCCTATACGGTATGGCACCGTAAAAAAAAAAAAAAAAAAATGGTGGTCATTGCGCATTTTGAAGCACATGACATGCTGTATTTATCTGTACATAGAAATCCAAGAACCACATGTCTATTAAAATCGGATTAAATTAAATCGGAACATCGCAATTTGCAGTCCAAGCAGACATTTTTCACGCTATATAGCCAGAATCATGCTGTGCACGAGGAAGAGTTGGGTGAGAGTGTTGGAGTGCATGGAGGAAGGGTGAGAAGGTGACGGTTGTTTGAAGCGTGAAGTCAGCCATCTGTAACCGTAGCGTCCTCCAGGGGAGTCCCCTTTCTCCATTCATTCATAATGAGCTCACACTTGGCCTCACACAAAAATGGACCCTTATTATGGGGTCCACAACCAAATTGGCCTTTTTGCACAGCATCCACATGTCCACTGGTTGTTGGAGTAGCCTACTAGATACAGCATAGACTATAGGTTTGGAAATGTAAGCTTGATGTCCATGTCCTCAGACTTCCCATTACAGATCACAGGTATACATTTTGTGTTAATGTTTGTTTCCAGAACACTGAAGTACACCATTTAAAGTGTAAAATGGTAAATGGTGCATTCATATAGCGCCTTTACATAGATTGTGCATTACATTCACACACCGATGGCAGCAAGAAACCATGCAAGACACCAACCAGCACATCATGAGCAAATAGGGGTTCAGACTTCAGAGTCTTGCTCAAGGACACTTTGACACTAACTCTGGGGGAGCCCGGCGGGTTTGAACTGGCAACCTTGCGGTTAC
Source organism: Protomyctophum parallelum (assembly GCF_964188405.1). Lineage (NCBI taxonomy): Eukaryota > Metazoa > Chordata > Actinopteri > Myctophiformes > Myctophidae > Protomyctophum > Protomyctophum parallelum. Next base: position 15,690,702 of record NC_139713.1, read on the forward strand.
CATCCGGCAACTCTACCCCTAAGCCACAGCTGCCCTTGCCCCTTAGATTTACAGGCCACACAATAGGATCACACTTAACACAATACAATATATTTTGATGAAAATTAACTCATTACTAACTTTGTACAACATTTTATTTGATATTCACCTGTACATTGATTTAATTAGGCCTGGGGTAGGCCATTGTAATGACTGATACATATAGTGTCCAGGTACTGCTCTATCTTGTCTGTCTGTCTGTCTGTCTGTCTGTCTGTCTGCCTGCCTGCCTGCCTGTCGACTAGATTACAGCTTTTATTGTGAAGTTGAAGACCATGTGACCTACGTGACAATGATGATTTTTTTTGTGGGCTAGAAAATTAGGGAAATTATTTGATATTTGTTCAGAAACAAACAAACAGAAAAAAACAGAAAAAAGGTGTTTTCCTACTGTTGATCAGGTTATGCCAAAATACCAAGGACGCGGTCCAACACTTAAGCATTCTCCTGATTTATTTTGTGGGCTAGAAAATTTGGAAAATAAACCAAAAAACTGAAAAGTCAATTCCTAATGTCGATCAGATTATACTACGATATAATAATACATTTTTTTATTTATAGATAAAGATATATATAGATATCCCCATACTCATACTGAAACACAGAGATATCCCCTGACCCATACTGAAACAGAGATATCCCCTGACCCATACTGAAACAGAGAGATATCCCCTGACCCATACTGAAACAGAGATATCCCCTGACCCATACTGAAACACAGAGATATCCCCTGACCCATACTGAAACACAGAGATATCCCCTGACCCATACTGAAACACAGAGATATCCCCTGACCCATACTGAAACAGAGATATCCCCTGACCCATACTGAAACAGAGAGATATCCCCTGACCCATACTGAAACAGAGATATCCCCTGACCCATACTGAAACACAGAGATATCCCCTGACCCATACTGAAACACAGAGATATCCCCTGACCCATACTGAAGCACAGAGATATCCCCTGACCCATACTGAAACACAGAGATATCCCCTGACCCATACTGAAACACAGAGATATCCCCTGACCCATACTGAAACAGAGATATCCCCTGACTCATACTGAAACAGAGAGATATCCCCTGACCCATACTGAAACAGAGATATCCCCTGACCCATACTGAAACACAGAGATATCCCCTGACCCATACTGAAGCACAGAGATATCCCCTGACCCATACTGAAACACAGAGATATCCCCTGACCCATACTGAAACACAGAGATATCCCCTGACCCATACTGAAACAGAGATATCCCCTGACCCATACTGAAACAGAGATATCCCCTGACCCATACTGAAACAGAGATATCCCCTGACCCATACTGAAACAGAGATATCCCCTGACCCATACTGAAACAGAGATATCCCCTGACCCATACTGAAACACAGAGATATCCCCTGACCCATACTGAAACACAGAGATATCCCCTGACCCATACTGAAACACAGAGATATCCCCTGACCCATACTGAAACAGAGATATCCCCTGACCCATACTGAAACAGAGAGATATCCCCTGACCCATACTGAAACACAGAGATATCCCCTGACCCATACTGAAACACAGAGATATCCCCTGACCCATACTGAAACAGAGAGATATCCCCTGACCCATACTGAAACAGAGATATCCCCTGACCCATACTGAAACACAGAGATATCCCCTGACCCATACTGAAACAGAGATATCCCCTGACCCATACTGAAACACAGAGATATCCCCTGACCCATACTGAAACAGAGATATCCCCTGACCCATACTGAAACAGAGATATCCCCTGACCCATATATGTCAAACTCAAGGCCCGGGGGCCAAATCAGGCCCGTGAATGAATTATCTCTGGCCCGCGGGATGATATTTAATTAGTATTAGAACTGGCCCTCTGGTATATTATTGCACGGACCACCGGCACCATAATACTACAAGTCCTGCTTTGTGAGGATCATAGAACAGGAAACTGAGCTTAATAATAATGCATTTTCAGTTTTAAATGCATTTACTTTTTTGCTATATTTGCCTGGGACGTCCTCCTGACCGCGGTGCCCATGTGTTGAAACACAGTCCGGCCCTCGACTTCTACCAATTTATTTATTTTGGCCCACCGTGTATTTGAGTTTGACATCCCTGCCCTGACCCATACTGAAACACAGAGATATCCCCTGACCCATACTGAAACAGAGATATCCCCTGACCCATACTGAAACACAGAGATATCCCCTGACCCATACTGAAACAGAGATATATCCCGTGGCCCATACTGAAACAGAGAGATATCCCCTGACCCATACTGAAACAGAGAGATATTCATTGACCCAGCATTTACTTCTGGAATCACAGGACTACAATAAGCGGAGAACATTTGAAAGTTAATGAAAGTTAATTAACGTAAAATCTGTTCAAAACGTACACAAAACGCACAATAGTGTGACCTGCAGACTGACTGGTAATCGTACAAATATAGAAAGAAGCAGGGGCTCGCAACTCCCTTTTTTTTTTTTTTTTAAGATATTTTTTTTGCGGCTTACGCCTTTATTGATTTTTTAAGGGATAGAAAGTAGGCTGACAGGAAACGGGAGAGAGATGGGGGGATGACATGCGGTAAAGGCCGTGTCGGGTCCGGGAGTCGAACCCGCGGCACACCGCGACTGGATCACCAGTCCGGTGCCCAGACCGTTACGCTACGGCCTGGGCCGCAACTCACTTTAAGATGCTCCAAACTTTTATTCAGCGACAGGCAGGCAGAAAAAAGCTGACGTTTCAACCTCACAGTCTTTGTCAAGTATGATTCTTTGACAGTGCCTCAATTCCAAATATTGCCAGAATGTAGATCTGGGAAGGCCGGATTCTGTAACTACCGGTAGATCATCAACCGATTTAAGAGAGTATTCTTTTCATAAGGGGCCCAATGTAAGAATTCCTTTATTAACCCAATCCTTCAATAAAATCACACACGTGTGAACTGAGTGGTGCAATCCCCCCCCCCCCCCCTCCCTCTCTCTCTCTCTCTCTCTCTCTCTCTCTCTCTCTCTCTCTTTCTCTCTCATTAGAGACACAGCACTACCCCTCTCTCTGTTTCTGGCGCCCCCTACTGGTATTAATAAGTCACATACTCATGCTCACTTATACATACAAACAGGTACACAGGTAAACAGGTACACGGACATTGCTGGTTGTAGGAGTGGTTGCACCACTCAAAAAGTGAGTTTTGTTAACCCTATAGAAAACTAACCTTATATTTGTGTAATTTTCATAATGTTGCTGTTGTCTGAGGTGATATCTGGTTGTTGGCTGATCCAAGATTTGGGTCACACTCACAAGGTGGCGGTAATGCACCAAAAACTGGATGCCAACTGTCGTAAAACAGAAGAAGAAGAAGAAGAAGCAGAAGCAGCCATTTTGACTCTGACACAGAATGGTGTTCACTGTTCACCAAGCATGGTAGGCCAAAATGTTTGTTGCAGCTGATGTTGCCACTGGCTTTCGGTTGTTTTAGCACTTTAGTCTGTGTTAATGTGTCAAACATTAATGTCTTCAAATGAGTTGACCACAAATGAAGTGCTCTGCTGCTGTGTCTATAGAGACGTGGAGATACCGGTAAAAAGCATACATGTGTTCTACATTCTACCTGTGTATTTAAATGCACTTTTAGTTTAGTAATATCACTGTCTTTTCTTGTAGCTGTGGTGCTGTTGATGTCCCCCCTTGCCCTCGCATTGATTGTGCTGTAGTATCACTGCAAATCAAAGTAGGTTTTATTGTTTGTTCTTTTAATAATGATTTGAGTTAACCATATATTTGAGTTAAAAATTCGGTGAAAGAATATATATAAGATTTGCACACATTTTCAAGATTTTTCAAAAATCGCAGATCTACAAGCTCGTAGCGCCGAGGTTGTAGATCTGCTATTTTTCAACAGTTAAAGTTTAAAATAATGGTTAAAGTGGTTAAAAGCTATATAAAGGTGACACCGATGCGGCCCCATGGTCTAAATGGGTTGAGGGGACCAGTCTTTTATGTTGTTGTTAATTTGAGTTATCCATTTAGTTTGTATAGGCAGTTACTGTAGACATTTGAGTTGTTTTCTACTGGCACGTTTTAATTGTTTTCTCTAATCTGTTACAGTTGTAACCTTGTCCAAGGCCGGGTCCGCCCTGCTGCACACGACTTTCCTCTGTTGTTGGGACTACACCGTGGGACCTTTGGGTGTTTATTGGTGTGTATGTTTATTGGTTATACCTCCACTGCTAATGTTGTTGCATGAGTTATTGTCTTGAGTTGTCCCCTTTTCTTTCCCCAATATAATTTCGGTATAATAGTTGGTGTCCTCGGTCCGACCTGCCCTTTCATAGGAGAGCTAATTATAAACTTGTCACTTTATTATCTTATCTTGCCTGACTAACATTTTTGAAGGGTGCAACCACTCCAAGGTTCACCTGCCTATGTGTTGGTTCACCCACCCACCCATGCACCTATGTGACTGTGAGCACCTTTAGTACACTATTAGTACCATTAGTACACTATTAGTACCAGTAGGGGCGCTGTTGTGCAAGAAACAGAGAGTAAGAGTTATATACTGTGTAGCCACATTGAAGTAGAGTTGTTATATTACACACACACGCATACACACACACACACACACACACATTACTGCTTGTTTGGGATTTTGCTGTGGTTACTTATTTACTTTGTGCTGTTATCATCAGTATCTTTTAACTTTTATTTTAATTTTTTATGTGTAGGGCACAGTTTATGGAAACCTCGCTCAATGTCTTCGCTACTCCTGCACAGCAACGACCCACTGCGCAGACAGAGCACCAAGGACCCACTGTGCAGACAGAGCACCAAGGACCCACTGCGCAGAAAGAGCACCAAGGACCCACTGCGCAGACAGAGCACCAAGGACCCACTGTGCAGACAGAGCACCAAGGACCCACTGTGCAGACAGAGCACCAAGGACCCACTGTGCAAACAGAGCACCAAGGACCCACTGTGCAGACAGAGCACCAAGGACCAACTGCGCAGACAGAGCACCAAGGACCAACTGCGCAGACAGAGCACCAAGGACCCACTGCGCAGACAGAGCACCAAGGACCCACTGCGCAGACAGAGCACCAAGGACCCACTGTGCAGACAGAGCACCAAGGACCAAGTACAAACTGTGAGTACGTCCTTCTTTTCTTGGAAATACATTGAACTGCGTATTACAAGATTACAAAAGGCATAATACATAAGCAGTGTAATATTAAAAATAAGAACAGCAGCATGAAATGTGTTATATAAAGTAAAAACAATACTGTCATCTTATTTTAAACGGTAACAAATGAAAACAAGATTACCTTGCAAGTTTCTAAATTGCCCCATGCAATGACATCATGGAGTCCATTATTGAAATCCATTGTAATTGATTCCAGGTAAATGGAGCGCTAAAACCGAAGGCTGTTTTACGGCCGGCTGGCTGGCAATTAAAGCAGACGAGAAACCCTGGGCCGTTCCGATCATTATCAAAAAAGTTTGATATTTATTTGGCTTGCTGTATGTATAGTATGGATACTATACTGTAAGAAGGTTGGGGGCTCTTTTGGGTCAAACAACAGTAGTGTGTTGGTGCTAGAGGCCCATTGGCTCTGTGTCTCTCCATTTGATGATGTTTGGTTGTAACCCCAATCCTTGTGTTGGGAATTGAAAGTCCCCTGTATATATGGCAGGTGCAAATACCAGCAGGGGTGAATTAATTCACATTATCATGTCTTCTGCAGATGAACTTCCACCAACTCCTTCTAATACCACCTCCTAATACCACCTTCTTCTAATACCACCTCTTTCTGACACGTCCTTCTAACACCACCTCTTTCCATGTTGGTGGAAGCTGATCTACAGAAGAGTAGATGTGACCAGATTTGCCATCGCGCGGAGAAAAACTGAAATTATTTATGTTGAGTTGAGTTAATACAATTTTTAAGAATTTAGGTAGGTGGTTCCACAATTAAATACATTTAAATTGAAATTTTAACTTTGTGTTGAATTATTGAGAGTAATCGAAATCTAAACGCAATATTATTTGTAAAATGTATAAAGTTGATTATATTGATTTGAAATCAATATAATCAAATGTATACATTTTACAAAGAATATTGCATTATGGTAGTTGACATTACACTTATAATACAACTAACCAATCGTGATCTTAATATATTGGTTGTTAACTCACTATCTTTGACTTTAGACAATCAAAGACAGTGGGGTTGTAACCCCAATCCTTGTTGGGAATTGAAGTCTCCTGTATATATGGCTGGTGCAAATACCAGCAGGAGTGAATTAATTCACATTATCATATGTCTTCTGCAGATCAGCTTCCACCAACTTCTTCTGAAAAAATCCAAAATGAGTTAATAGTACAGGCAGACTCTTCACAAGCATGTCTCAAATAAATGTGCCTGCCTTCTATAAAGGGGGACTTCAATTCCCAATACAAGGATTGGGGTTACAGCCAAACATCATCAAATGGAGTGACACAGAGCCAATGGGCCTCTAACGCCAACACACTACCGTTGTTTGACCCAAAAGAAGCTTCCACTCTGCACAATGGAACACCCATACCAACCCAGACCTGGCCTTTGCCATGTGTCGGCAATGTAAATGCATCAGTACCTCAGTCAACTAGTATCTTGCAATTTATTACAATTTAGGCATTTAGCAGACGCTCTTAATCCAGAGCTACTTACATTAAGAAAGAACGAAAAGCATGGCAATACATCACACACACATAAAAAGTTAGTTATCATGAAACATGAGTAAGCTAAGAACGTAACAGTATATATAATTAGTGACTAATTGTTTTGGTAGTGACTGTTTTGGTAGTGACAGTCGAGTTTTTAGCTTAACTCTACAATGCTAGGCAAAACATGCCTAAGAAAAACAGCTTTAAACTGATGTACATGGATAGAAACATCACATTTAGCAGAAAATCCAAAATAGTTTATAATTTATGAGAAATGATGTGTTTCGGTAGTGACACACTGATTTTCAGACTTTGGAAGACATTAATTTCAGACTGAAGTAAACTAGCTACTCATCATTTGGCCGTGATGAACATGAAGTCTGTCACTTCTTGGTGAAGAGTGTGGGGGTGTGGCTTAAACCAGGCTCCATCTATGGACTTAAACTCTTTCTGTTCCGGTAGTGACATGAAAACAGCATTTTTTATATATATTTTTTTAATTGAAACAAATCTACAAAATCAATTCCATTATTTCAACTTATTTCAAATAAATCTAGGAAAGTGACAAATCATTTAAGTACTTTTTCATGAATTGAACTTTAGGGGTTAGAGGTTGGGACAGCCACCGTCCAATATAGGAAGTAACATATAAAGTGTGTTCTTTTATATATTTAATTTCACATTATCTCAATTAATGTTTTGTGATTAATTAGACCATACTATGACATTACTACAGTGAAAAGTCTGAACACTAAATTGTTTTTTAATATGCGTTTTTCATTGTGGGACTGCAATTTGAACTAATTCGGTAGAATAGCCCATATACTATACTAATATACTATAAAGTGCTATGACTACATAAAATACAATTCTAGTGCCGTCTATGTAACTGCTATAAGTCAGTATAAAATGGCTGTTGGGACACATGTTACCAGGGCGTTGTCTTTGTTTGGCGATAAGTCCGTTCTCTCACACAATCACTCAGTATATTGAACCATCTACTGGCCTAACATTTTGGTTCTTGTTATGGTCGGGGCTGAGCCTCGGGCCGGCCTGGGTAGGGTAGGGCCGGGCCTTAATTTTCAGGCCCATTGAGAACTCTACATCTACCCCTTCCCTTCCCCATCCCCTCCCTTTTCTCCTCCCTTTTCTCCTCCCCCCCCCCTTGGTTGTGTGGGTTCGTTTCCCATCAGTGCGATTGTTATTAACACTGTACAGACTCACTGTCCAGTAAGGCCTGCCACTAACTCATCATCCGGGGAGACACTCCCCGGAGTTATTTTTTGTCTCCCACTCTGCAGTTCCATGACTGTGGACCAGGCTTCTTCACTGAGCCTATCAAGAGTGTGACTGGACCCGGCCTCCTCACAGAGCATGACCATGGACTGCTACCATATCATAGTACACCACAACACTGTATTTGATCTTAACATTTATACCACTTCATATGATCTGACATCATTGTGGCAACATGTTGAATGTCCTCGCTTGTAGCAGGCATTATGTATGTGGGTGAATGTCATTGCTCGTAACGGCTTAGGTATGTGACTCTTCCCTTTGCATCAGGTATCATCTGCTTGACTCTTCTCGACACCCACAAGCTCTCTGGCACTGAATCGTCCATAATCATAACGTCTGCTGTTGCCAGGTTCTTCTTAATCTGAGTGCATTTTTGTGGCTCTTGAAGCAGAGACAGGTACTCGCCCATCTCTTCCAATACAAGTCAACAAGATACTGCACTTTTTCACCCTTCAGCATGTATGAGACTTCTTTTGTGAACAGCTCAAGTGGCAAGACTGAGGTGCTGATATAATTCCATTTCTGACCCACAGCAAAGGCCAGGTCTGGGTGTTCCATCGTGCTGGGCTCTTTTGGGTCAAACAGTAGTGTGTTGGTGCTAGAGGCCCATTGCCTCTGTGTCTCTTCATTTGATGTTTGGCTGTAACCACAAACCTTGTGTTGGGAATTGAAGTCCCCTGTATACAGTATATGGCAGGTGCAAGTAGACCTCAGCTTCCACCAACTTCTAAAACCACCTTCTTCTAACACCACCTCCTAACACGTCCTAATACCACCTCCTAACACCACCTGCTTCCATGTTGGTGGAAGCTGATCTGCAGAAGACATATGACGATGTGAATTCACTCACTCCCACTGGTACCAACCCAGACCTGGCCTTTGCCGTGTGTCAGCAATGGAAATGCATCGGCACCTCAGTCATGCCACTTGAACTGTTCACAAAAAACTAGTACATACACACTGAAGGGTGAAAAACACCACCTCCTTCCATGATGTGGTGGAAGCTGATCTGCAGAAGACATGTGGAATTTAGAAAATCTATGTAAAAATGTTAAAAGAAAGACATGTATGGTTAACATTGAACGTGTCTGTTACATAAGTGTCAAATAAACTTTATCATGAAAACCTTTGTCTCCCACTCTGCAGGTCCATGCACTTCTATTATGGACCCCCAGCTGCCTCAAGTGTGTGACCGTGGACCAGGCCTCTTCATGGAGCCAGCAACAGTGTGCCTGCCTGGAAATAGTCATCAAGTATCATATGTAAGCTAAGAACCTAATTTCTATGTAATGAAACTATGCATAGATACTATAGTGCTACTGTATATGTCACACAGATGATACCTGAGGAAAGGGGTTGGTCATTTGTGTGCAGGCCAAGACGAGCACACTGGAAAGACCTGGACAAGTTATGCCTCATCTGTGAGACGGAAACTAACGTTTAATGTTTTCATGAAAACGTTTATTTATTGGATTGGTGTCTCTCCATTTGATGTTTAGCTGTAACCCTAATCCTTGTGTTGGGAATGATAGTCCCTTGTATAGATAGCACGTGCAGGTAAAAGCGGTAGTGTCTTCTGCAGATCAGCTTCCACCACCTTCTCTACAATTTCCTTCTAACACCACCTCCTTCTAACACCACCTCCTTCTAACACCACCTCCTAACACCACCTCCTTCCATTATTTCTGCAGAAGCTGATCTGCAGAAGACATGTGAAATTTAGAAAATATGTATAAAATTGAAAAGAAAGTCATGTACTGGGTATGGTGTGTCAAAATGTCTCCTCCCCCCTTGTATTGTATGTGTTTTTGTATGGATAGTTTTATCATTTTTAAGAACGTGCTCAGGGACTACATATGTAAACTATCTTTTGGCTAACTCTGTCCCATTTACATGGATGTGAAAACTGACATGTTGATTAATGAGCATTGTCCCTGTCAAATAAATAAGCATTGTACAGACTCACTGTCCAGTAAGGCCTGCCACTAACTCCTCATCCGGGGAGCCACTCCCCGGTGTTTATTTTTGTCTCACACTCTGCAGTTCCATGGACTTCTACTATGGACCCCCAGCTGCCTATCAAGAGTGTGACTGTGGACGAGGCTTCTTCACAGAGCCTTCACTGAGCCTATCAAGAGTGACTGTGGACCCGGCCTCCTGACAGAGCATGACCATGGACCATATCATAGTACACCACAACACTATTTTATCTAAACATTATTATACCACTGCATATGATCTGACATCATTGTGGCAACATGTTGGTGACTGTCCTCGCTTGTAGCAGGCATTATGTATGTGGGGACACGTGGGTGACCACGGCAAAGGCCAGGTCTGGGTTGGTATGGGTGTTCCATCGTGCAGAGAAGAAGCTTGGGTGCACTTTTGGGTCAAACGGTATAACCCCAAACCTTGTGTTGGGAATTGAAGTCCCCTGTATATATGGCAGGTGCAAGTAGACCAGCAGATCAGCTTCCAACAACTTCTAATACCCCCTTCTTCTAACACCACCTCCTTCTAACACGTCCTTCTAACACCACCCTAACACGTCATTCTAACACCACCTCCTTCCATGTTGGTGGAAGCTGATCTGAAGAAGTGTGTGAATTCACTCACTCCCACTGGTACCAACCCAGACCTGGCCTTTGCTGTGTGTCAGCAATGGAAATGCATCGGTACCTCAGTCATGCCTCTTGAACTGTTCACAAAAGACTTGTATACACGCTGAAGGGTGAAAAGTGCAGTATCTCGTTGACTTGTTATTGAAGAGATGGGGTGATTAACCCCCTGGTCTCTGTCCCTACTACTATATGAAGTTGTAAAACTGTGGAATAATGTTGTGATTCAGTCATGGAATAACGCTATGTCAAGCCTGGTTCTGTAACATCTTTTCACTGAGAATCAATTCATATAAATTCCCCTAAACTTTGTAATTCAGTGTGGTCTGTATTCCTGCGTCTTTTTAAGGGTCTTTTACCAAGGTGTTTTATCCATTGCCTGGATTGTGTTCAAAGTGTTTTTCTAGGATTGGCTAAGGTGACTAAAGGATTTTATTTAAAGGGTACCCTTTAAATAAAATCCTTTAGTCAGTCATTTGTGAAAGGAAATGTATATAGTTGTATACTGATTCATTTGGTATAATTCAACCTTCTCTCAAAGGTTTATCCATTGTGCTATCTTAAATTGACAGCTCACTATATTTGAAAACTAGGCCTAAGGTTTTTGAAAATGTTTCTTACTGTCTTAAACTGACAGTCCTATATTTCTATAACTATTAGGATAATTTCTTTGGGGTTTTTCCATTACATTTTTCTGGTGGTCTGGACATATTTTAATTTAAGGTCCAGGTTCAGACTTACATTATTCACTTATAAATATAAAATAAAAACATTCTCATCATAATGGTAAAATTAGAACCATCACTGTCTCTCCATTTGATGTTTTGCTGTAACCCTCTTCACAGAGCCTATGTGACTATGGACTCTGCCTCCTCACAGATCACAACCATGTTATATTACACCACTACACTGTATTTTATCTTAACATTCTTATTCCACTATATACTGTATTATCTGACATTGTTATACTATATGTTATCTTACACTATTACGTTTATTTCTATTGCTACTACTATTGCCTGTATTTCCTCTGTCTCTCTATTTTTCTCTCCCCCGACATAGTCGGGTTCTGCTTGATGTTTCTTCTAAATTCCAATACCCCAAATCTCGGCCACTTGCTCACTCACACTCGGTGATATTGGTGACCTGCTGAAATATGTGACCATCGATCTTGTGGACTTCACACAACTTTATGGAGATCTTTCAATACAATAAGGCCTAAATACCACTAGGTTTTTTACTCTGAATGTAAATTGTTACGTTTCATTTATCAGCAGACACTGACATTGTGATTGTCTACACGAATTTCACATATTTCAGCAGGTCACCAATTTCATCGTAACACCATCAGTGGCTGAGATTTTGAGGTATTGGAATACAGGTTTTTATATGTGAAATGTGGACTATTGTGTAAGGGGATTGGACTATGTTCAAAAGGATATTTGAGCCCAGGCGGTGGCGTAACCGTCTGGGCACCCGACTGGTAATCCAGTCGCAGTGTGCCGCGGGTTCGACTCCCGAGCCCGACACGGCCTTTACTGCATGTCATCCCCCCATCTCTCTCCCGTTTCCTGTCAGCCTACTGTCTGTCCCTTTAAAAAAAAAAGACATTTGAGCTTTTGTGGCATGGGATAATAAAGTTGTTTTTATTTTTGTTGCTTCCTCTTGCCTCATGTAAAGCATCTTTGGGTAGTCAGAAAGGCGCTATATAAGTGTGAGATATTGTTGCGACCATAGGTCGCATTTACTATGAAAACCTGCATCTCCCGTCCGTCCGTCCGTCCGTCAGTCACCCAGGCCTCCATACTGTATGCATGTCGGGAGCGACGGTGTTGTCGGACTAATGCTTGTCGGACTGATGGTATGTCTAACAAATGTATGCACCCCAGATATCACAATCACATTGCACAATTTGTAGATGTTTTGCTTACTGTGTAAGCACCTGTCCACAGGAGACTTTTCTAAAATATGTCAACACTATATTCTACATATCAAAATCACACAAAAAACAAGCAGACATAATCATTCAGGTAACCAATCAGTGAAATTTTGAGAATAAATAAAACTTGAATGAATGAATAAATATTTTGGGAGTAATTAAACGTTAGAGTTGTCGAGAAATACAATATCATGAAGAAAAAACAAAAGGCATACATGTGTATTACATCTAAAACAGTAAACAGTAAAACAAGTCGTTTGCAGGTCATTCCATTTATTAGGGCCACAGAAGCTAAAAGCAGATCTACCAAGTTCAGAGTTAACTTTTGGTACCTTGAATTTGGGGAAATTACTTGAGCGGGTGTGGTAGGGTTCAGAGACCCTTTTCAGGAAAGATGAGATGTATTTAGGACAATCTCCAAGCATGGCTTAACAAGTTGTGTAATGTTGTGTCTTCCTCTGTAATGTATTTTTTGTTGTCATTGATGTTTTTTGTGTGGCTGTAGCTGGGGTGAAAGCCCAAGACAAATTTCCCTTGTGGACATCGATGAGTGGTAAACAGAGTCTAGGGATTTAAGAGTGGATGCTACTACATGTCTATAGATTATGTCTCCATAATCCAAGACGGACAGGAACACTGCCTCAACTACCCTCTTTGTGCTAATGACACTTCTGGAAAATAACAGAAGACAAGTAACACATTATTGTCTGCTGTGTTGCTATTCGATGTGTACACTGTAATTTCTTATAGAGGTATGGCATCTAAAGAGCACAAAGTACCTTTCTGAATGCACCAAGTATCGCCAAATCTCGCGATACTTCAGAGCCAGAAAAAAATGTTTGTTATGAGCTGGTCCAGCCAGCTCCATTCACTGCCATGTATTAATTGCACTTCCGGTGTGAGTTTGGCTCCCATGAAAGTGTCCATGAAAGTGTCATGGCGCAGCCCAGTCACGTGACCACTTCTCTTCCTTCTCAGAGCTTCTTTGGTGTCAATAGCTTGTAGTGCACAAAGAACATCATTACAGGACACAGGTTGAAAGTGGAAATTAAAAACGTCTTTCCGCCTGTACCTGATGATTTCCATCAATATGGGGCCCTGAATAGTTGATGTCAAATAAGTTGCCTGCATTTAAAAAAATGCATGTTAAAATATACCAAGTTTAACTGGAACGGATCACTGACACATGCAGGTGCTTCTTCGCAAACCCTCTCAGTACTTTATTCTAGTGTATTTCTCGTTTTCTGTTGTGCGGAAAGCCTTTTCTGCTGAAAATAGCCGATTGACAACCTTGTGGATATGATATTTTGCTTGTTTGGGATGGCTCGGGTTAGGGTAAAGAAAATATCACATCATTATCAATAATGGTCTAAGGGACGGTGCCCTCAGTACCCCTCATACCTGTGTGTGTGCCCCCAGCATCCCCGGCGGGAATCGAACCTGGGACCGTCCAGCTGTGAGGCGACAGTGCTACCATTACCAACTGCACCAGGGTTGGGAATCATTCGTCTAAAACGCAACAGGCCAGTGTTTTTATGCATCTCACAAAGTCACAAGTGTACTTTATACATGATAGAATAATGAAAATGTGTTCATGTTTAAGTTTGTTTATAGTTTGAATTGTTAAGCCTAAATTAGTCTGTACCTTCGTTTTATTACAGTACTACAACTCCCAGCCTCTGGGCCCCCAGCGGTACTACAACTCCCAGCCTCCGGCCCCCCAGCAGTACTACAACTCCCAGCCTCCGGCCCCCAGCGGTACTACAACTCCCAGCCTCCGGCCCCCCAGCGGTACTACAACTCCCAGCCTCCGGCCCCCCAGCAGTACTACAACTCCCAGCCTCCGGCCCCCCAGCAGTACTACAACTCCCAACCTCCGGCCCCCCAGCAGTACTACAACTCCCAGCCTCCGGCCCCCCCAGCAGTACTACAACTCCCAGCCTCCGGCCCCCCAGCGGTACTACAACTCCCAGCCTCCGGCCCCCCAGCAGTATACCTCACCCCAGCCAGTCTCCTCCTCCTATGCCTCACCCCAGCAGCCGGCCTCCTACGCTTCGCTTCAGCAGCCGCCGGTCTCCTCCTCCTCCTCCTACACCTCCCAGCAGCACCCTAACCCTAACCCTAACCCTAACCCGCCCGCCTCCTCCTCCTACACCTCCCAGCAGCCGCCGGCCTCCTCCTCCTCCTCCTCCTACGCCTTCCAGCAACCTCGTTTTTCATCATTTTTGAACATGGGCTATAGCCCCTACCGTACGGCATACTATAGCACGCCGTTTTTCATCATTTTTGAGGATTTGAAAAAAATTCAAAATTTCAAAAAACATGGGTTATAGCCCATCGTTTTTTGAAAATTAGATTTTTTTTTTAACCTCGTTTTTCATCATTTTTGAACATGGGCTATAGCCCCTACCGTAGGGCATACTATAGCACGCCGTTTTTCATCATTTTTGAGGATTTGAAACAATTTCAAAATTTCAAAAAACATGGGTTATAGCCCATCGTTTTTTGAAAATTTTAATTTTTTTTTTAACCTCGTTTTTCATCATTTTTGAACATGGGCTATAGCCCCTACCGTAGGGCATACTATAGCACGCCGTTTTTCATCATTTTTGAGGATTTTAAAACAATTAAAAATTTAAAAAAACATGGGTTATATCCCATCGTTTTTTGAAATTTTGAAAAAAAAATGTAACCTCGTTTTTCATCATTTTTGAACATGGGCTATAGACCCTACCGTAGGGCATACTATAGCACGCCGTTTTTCATCATTTTTGAGGATTTGAAAAAAAATCAAAATTTCAAAAAACATGGGTTATAGCCCATCGTTTTTTGAAATTTTGAAAAAAAAAATTAACCTCGTTTTTCATCATTTTTGAACATGGGCTATAGCCCCTACCGTAGGGCATACTATAGTACGCCGTTTTTCATCTTTTTTGAGGATTTGAAAAAAATTCAAAATTTCAGTGCTACCATTACCAACTGCACCAGGGTTGGGAATCATTCGTCTAAAACGCAACAGGCCAGTGTTTTTATGCATCTCACAAAGTCACAAGTGTACTTTATACATGATAGAATAATGAAAATGTGTTAATGTTTAAGTTTGTTTATAGTTTGAATTGTTAAGCCTAAATTAGTCTGTACCTTCGTTTTATTACAGTACTACAACTCCCAGCCTCTGGGCCCCCAGCGGTACTACAACTCCCAGCCTCCGGCCCCCCAGCAGTACTACAACTCCCAGCCTCCGGCCCCCAGCGGTACTACAACTCCCAGCCTCCGGCCCCCCAGCAGTACTACAACTCCCAGCCTCCGGCCCCCCAGCAGTACTACAACTCCCAGCCTCCGGCCCCCCAGCAGTACTACAACTCCCAGCCTCCGGCCCCCCAGCAGTACTACAACTCACAGCCTCTGGGCCCCCAGCGGTACTACAACTCCCAGCCTCCGGCCCCCCAGCAGTACTACAACTCCCAGCCTCCGGCCCCCCAGCAGTACTACAACTCCCAACCTCCGGCCCCCCAGCAGTACTACAACTCCCAACCTCCGGCCCCCCAGCAGTACTACAACTCCCAGCCTCCGGCCCCCCCAGCAGTACTACAACTCCCAGCCTCCGGCCCCCCAGCGGTACTACAACTCCCAGCCTCCGGCCCCCCAGCAGTATACCTCACCCCAGCCAGTCTCCTCCTCCTATGCCTCACCCCAGCAGCCGGCCTCCTACGCTTCGCTTCAGCAGCCGCCGGTCTCCTCCTCCTCCTCCTACACCTCCCAGCAGCACCCTAACCCTAACCCTAACCCTAACCCTAACCCGCCCGCCTCCTCCTCCTACACCTCCCAGCAGCCGCCGGCCTCCTCCTCCTCCTCCTCCTCCTACGCCTTCCAGCAACCTCGTTTTTCATCATTTTTGAACATGGGCTATAGCCCCTACCGTACGGCATACTATAGCACGCCGTTTTTCATCATTTTTGAGGATTTGAAAAAAAATTAAAATTTAAAAAAACATGGGTTATAGCCCATCGTTTTTTGAAAATTTGAATTTTTTTTTTAACCTCGTTTTTCATCATTTTTGAACATGGGCTATAGCCCCTACCGTAGGGCATACTATAGCACGCCGTTTTTCATAATTTTTGAGGATTTGAAAACAATTAAAAATTTCAAAAAACATGGGTTATAGCCCATCGTTTTTTGAAATTTTGAAAAAAGAATTTAACCTCGTTTTTCATCATTTTTGAACATGGGCTATAGCCCCTACCGTAGGGCATACTATAGTACGCCGTTTTTCATCATTTTTGAGGATTTGAAAAAAATTCAAAAAACATGGGTTATAGCCCATCGTTTTTTGATGCCTCACCTCAGCAGCCGGCCTCCTACTCTTCGCTTCAGCAGCCGCCGGTCTCCTCCTCCTCCTCCTACACCTCCCAGCAGCACCCTAACCCTAACCCTAACCCTAACCCTAACCCTAACCCTAACCCTAACCCGCCTCCTCCTCCTACACCTCCCAGCAGCCGCCGGCCTCCTCCTCCTCCTCCTCCTACGCCTTCCAGCAACCTCGTTTTTCATCATTTTTGAACAAGGCTATAGCCCCTACCGTACGGCATACTATAGCACGCCGTTTTTCATCATTTTTGAGGATTTGAAAAAATTTCAAAATTTCAAAAAACATGGGTTATAGCCCATCGTTTTTTGAAAATTTGAATTTTTTTTTTAACCTCGTTTTTCATCATTTTTGAACATGGGCTATAGCCCCTACCGTAGGGCATACTATAGCACGCCGTTTTTCATCATTTTTGAGGATTTTAAAACAATTAATAATTTCAAAAAACATGGGTTATAGCCCATCGTTTTTTGAAATTTTGAAAAAAAAATGTAACCTCGTTTTTCATCATTTTTGAACATGGGCTATAGACCCTACCGTAGGGCATACTATAGCACGCCGTTTTTCATCATTTTTGAGGATTTGAAAAAATTTCAAAATTTCAAAAAACATGGGTTATAGCCCATCGTTTTTTGAAAATTTGATTTTTTTTAACCTCGTTTTTCATCATTTTTGAACATGGGCTATAGCCCCTACCGTAGGGCATACTATAGCACGCCGTTTTTCATCATTTTTGAGGATTTGAAAAAAATTCAAAATTTCAAAAAACATGGGTTATAGCCCATCGTTTTTTGAAATTTTGAAAAAAAAAATAACCTAGTTTTTCATCATTTTTGAACATGGGCTATAGCCCCTACCGTAGGGCATACTATAGCACGCCGTTTTTCATCATTTTTGAGGATTTGAAAAAAATTCAAAATTTCAAAAAACATGGGTTATAGCCCATCGTTTTTTGAAATTTTGAAAAAAAAAATAACCTAGTTTTTCATCATTTTTGAACATGGGCTATAGCCCCTACCGTAAGGCATACTATAGCACGCCGTTTTTCATCATTTTTGAGGATTTGAAAAAAATTCAAAATTTCAAAAAACATGGGTTATAGCCCATCGTTTTTTGAAATTTTGAAAAAAAAAATAACCTAGTTTTTCATCATTTTTGAACATGGGCTATAGCCCATCGTTTTTTGAAATTTTGAAAAAAGAATTTAACCTCGTTTTTCATCATTTTTGAACATGGGCTATAGCCCCTACCGTAGGGCATACTATAGTACGCCGTTTTTCATCATTTTTGAGGATTTGAAAAAAATTCAAAAAACATGGGTTATAGCCCATCGTTTTTTGATGCCTCACCTCAGCAGCCGGCCTCCTACTCTTCGCTTCAGCAGCCGCCGGTCTCCTCCTCCTCCTCCTACACCTCCCAGCAGCACCCTAACCCTAACCCTAACCCTAACCCTAACCCTAACCCTAACCCTAACCCTAACCCGCCTCCTCCTCCTACACCTCCCAGCAGCCGCCGGCCTCCTCCTCCTCCTCCTCCTACGCCTTCCAGCAACCTCGTTTTTCATCATTTTTGAACAAGGCTATAGCCCCTACCGTACGGCATACTATAGCACGCCGTTTTTCATCATTTTTGAGGATTTGAAAAAAATTCAAAATTTCAAAAAACATGGGTTATAGCCCATCGTTTTTTGAAAATTTGAATTTTTTTTTTAACCTCGTTTTTCATCATCTTTGAACATGGGCTATAGCCCCTACCGTAGGGCATACTATAGCACGCCGTTTTTCATCATTTTTGAGGATTTTAAAACAATTAATAATTTCAAAAAACATGGGTTATAGCCCATCGTTTTTTGAAATTTTGAAAAAAAAATGTAACCTCGTTTTTCATCATTTTTGAACATGGGCTATAGACCCTACCGTAGGGCATACTATAGCACGCCGTTTTTCATCATTTTTGAGGATTTGAAAAAATTTCAAAATTTCAAAAAACATGGGTTATAGCCCATCGTTTTTTGAAAATTTGATTTTTTTTAACCTCGTTTTTCATCATTTTTGAACATGGGCTATAGCCCCTACCGTAGGGCATACTATAGCACGCCGTTTTTCATCATTTTTGAGGATTTGAAAAAAATTCAAAATTTCAAAAAACATGGGTTATAGCCCATCGTTTTTTGAAATTTTGAAAAAAAAAATAACCTAGTTTTTCATCATTTTTGAACATGGGCTATAGCCCCTACCGTAGGGCATACTATAGCACGCCGTTTTTCATCATTTTTGAGGATTTGAAAAAAATTCAAAATTTCAAAAAACATGGGTTATAGCCCATCGTTTTTTGAAATTTTGAAAAAAAAAATAACCTAGTTTTTCATCATTTTTGAACATGGGCTATAGCCCCTACCGTAAGGCATACTATAGCACGCCGTTTTTCATCATTTTTGAGGATTTGAAAAAAATTCAAAATTTCAAAAAACATGGGTTATAGCCCATCGTTTTTTGAAATTTTGAAAAAAAAAATAACCTAGTTTTTCATCATTTTTGAACATGGGCTATAGCCCCTACCGTAGGGCATACTATAGCACGCCGTTTTTCATCATTTTTGAGGATTTGAAAAAATTTCAAAATTTCAAAAAACATGGGTTATAGCCCATCGTTTTTTGAAAATTTGATTTTTTTTAACCTCGTTTTTCATCATTTTTGAACATGGGCTATAGCCCCTACCGTAGGGCATACTATAGCACGCCGTTTTTCATCATTTTTGAGGATTTGAAAAAAATTCAAAATTTCAAAAAACATGGGTTATAGCCCATCGTTTTTTGAAATTTTGAAAAAAAAAATAACCTAGTTTTTCATCATTTTTGAACATGGGCTATAGCCCCTACCGTAGGGCATACTATAGCACGCCGTTTTTCATCATTTTTGAGGATTTGAAAAAAAATCAAAAATTCAAAAAACATGGGTTATAGCCCATCTCTTTTTGAAATTTTGAAAAAAAAAAACCCTAGTTTTTCATCATTTTTGAACATGGGCTATAGCCCCTACCGTAGGGCATACTATAGCACGCCGTTTTTCATCATTTTTGAGGATTTGAAAAAAAATCAAAAATTCAAAAAACATGGGTTATAGCCCATCGTTTTTAGATTTTTTTTTTTTTTTTTTTACCTCGTTTTTCATCATTTTTGAACATGGGCTATAGTCCGTACCGTACGGCATACTATAGCACGCCGTTTTTCATCATTTTTGAGGATTTGAAAACAATTTAAAATTTCAAAAAACATGGGTTATAGCCCATCGTTTTTTGAAATTTTGAAAAAAAAATGTAACCTCGTTTTTCATCATTTTTGAACATGGGCTATAGCCCCTACCGTAGGGCATACTATAGCACGCCGTTTTTCATCATTTTTGAGAATTTGAAAAAAAATCAAAATTTGAAAAAACATGGGTTATAGCCCATCGTTTTTTGAAATTTTGAAACCGCCCAGACCTTCATCCGAGGTGCCTCTGCTACCAGACCAGGGTTGTGAGCTCTCATGGGGCGGCTTAGCGGCTAAGGATAGACATTGCCATCCCTAGGTATATCGACCTGGGACAGTGGCAATTTGTTTTTGGTTTATTTTCTGTGTCTTGTTAGCAAATACAGTAGATATTTGATAGGGACGGCTGTAGAGAACCCCACCACTCTTTAGCTGAGAGTGGTGGTGTGAGTCTGAGAGAGCAGATTGCCTTGTTTGCCTTGTTTGGTGGTGGGTGGAGCTAATACTAATTTGGCACACCTGGGGTGCCACACAAACATTTGCTTTTCTCACTGGAGAGGTGCTGGGGGACACCACAGCTATCCTGTGTTTGATGTTGATGCATTATTCGTAAGTTTGCTCCTTGTTTACCAGAAAGTCCTTTTTTAGTATTTGATTTGTTCATGTTTAAGTTTTATAGTTTGAATTGTTATGTCTAAATTAGTTTGTACCTTCGTTTTGCTTATAAGTCTGATTATGCCTTTGGTTTTTTTGCACTACTGATTGTTACCTGTTTCCTTTCTTGTCAGTTAAACCCTAACCCTAACCCTAACCCTAACCCTAACCCTAACCCTAACCCTAACCCATTCATCATCACTTCCATCTTGTCCACGTTTTTCATCATTTTTGAACATGGGCTATAGCCCCTACCGTATTGCATACTATAGCACGCCGTTTTTCATCATTTTTGAGGATTTGAAAAAAAATCAAAATTTCAAAAACATGGGTTATAGCCCATCGTTTTTTGAAATTTTGATTATTTTTTTTAACCTCGTTTTTCATCATTTTTGAACATGGGCTATAGCCCCTACCGTAGGGCATACTATAGCACGCCGTTTTTCATCATTTTTGAGGATTTGAAAAAAATTCAAAATTTCAAAAAACGTGGGTTATAGCCCATTGTTTTTTGAAATTTTGATATTTTTTTTTAACCTCGTTTTTCATCATTTTTGAACATGGGCTATAGCCCCTACCATAGGGCATACTATAGCACGCCATTTTTCATCATTTTTGAGGATTTAAAAAAAATTCAAAATTTCAAAAAACATGGGTTATAGCCCATTGTTTTTTGAAAATGTGATTTTTTTTTAACCTCGTTTTTCATCTTTTTTTAACATGGGCTATAGCCCCTACCGTAGGGCATACTATAGCACGCCGTTTTTCATCATTTTTGAGGATTTGAAAAAAAATCTAAATTTAAAAAAACATGGGTTATAGCCCATCGTTTTTTGAAAATTTGATTTTTTTTAACCTCGTTTTTCATCATTTTTGAACATGGGCTATAGCCCCTACCGTAGGGCATACTATAGCACGCCGTTTTTCATCATTTTTGAGGATTTGAAAAAAAATCAAAATTTCAAAAACATGGGTTATAGCCCATCGTTTTTTGAAATTTTGAAAAAAAAATTAACCTCGTTTTTCATCATTTTTTAACATGGGCTATAGCCCCTACCGTAGGGCATACTATAGCACGCCGTTTTTCATAATTTTTGAGGATTTGAAAAAAATTCAAAATTTCAAAAAACGTGGGTTATAGCCCATCGTTTTTTGAAATTTTGATTTTTTTTTCTTTTCTCGTTTTTCATCATTTTTGAACATGGGCTATAGCCCCTACCGTAGGGCATACTATAGCACGCCGTTTTTCATCATTTTTGAGGATTTGAAAAAAAATCAAAATTTAAAAAAACATGGGTTATAGCCCATCGTTTTTTGAAAATTTGAAAAAAAGAATTAACCTCGTTTTTCATCATTTTTTTACATGGGCTATAGCCCCTACCGTAGGGCATACTATAGCACGCCGTTTTTCATCATTTTTGAGGATTTGAAAAAAATTCAAAAATTCAAAAAACATGGGTTATAGCCCATCGTTTTTTGAAATTTTGAAACCGCCCAGACCTTCATCTGAGGTGCCTCTGCTACCAGACCAGGGTTGTGAGCTCTCATGGGGCGGCTTAGCGGCTAAGGATAGACATTGCCATCCCTAGGTATATCGACCTGGGACAGTGGCAATTTGTTTTTGGTTTATTTTCTGTGTCTTGTTAGCAAATACAGTAGATATTTGATAGGGACGGCTGTAGAGAACCCCACCACTCTTTAGCTGAGAGTGGTGGTGTGAGTCTGAGAGAGCAGATTGCCTTGTTTGCCTTGTTTGGTGGTGGGTGGAGCTAATACTAATTTGGCACACCTGGGGTGCCACACAAACATTTGCTTTTCTCACTGGAGAGGTGCTGGGGGACACCACAGCTATCCTGTGTTTGATGTTGATGCATTATTCGTAAGTTTGCTCCTTGTTTACCAGAAAGTCCTTTTTTAGTATTTGATTTGTTCATGTTTAAGTTTTATAGTTTGAATTGTTATGTCTAAATTAGTTTGTACCTTCGTTTTGCTTATAAGTCTGATTATGCCTTTGGTTTTTTTGCACTACTGATTGTTACCTGTTTCCTTTCTTGTCAGTTAAACCCTAACCCTAACCCTAACCCTAACCCATTCATCATCACTTCCATCTTGTCCACGTTTTTCATCATTTTTGAACATGGGCTATAGCCCCTACCGTATTGCATACTATAGCACGCCGTTTTTCATCATTTTTGAGGATTTGAAAAAAATTCAAAATTTCAAAAACATGGGTTATAGCCCATCGTTTTTTGAAATTTTGATTTTTTTTTTTAACCTCGTTTTTCATCATTTTTGAACATGGGCTATAGCCCCTACCGTAGGGCATACTATAGCACGCCGTTTTTCATCATTTTTGAGGATTTGAAAAAAATTCAAAATTTCAAAAAACGTGGGTTATAGCCCATCGTTTTTTGAAATTTTGATATTTTTTTTAACCTCGTTTTTCATCATTTTTGAACATGGGCTATAGCCCCTACCATAGGGCATACTATAGCACGCCATTTTTCATCATTTTTTAGGATTTGAAAAAAATTCAAAATTTCAAAAAACATGGGTTATAGCCCATTGTTTTTTGAAAATGTGATTTTTTTTTAACCTCGTTTTTCATCTTTTTTTAACATGGGCTATAGCCCCTACCGTAGGGCATACTATAGCACGCCGTTTTTCATCATTTTTGAGGATTTGAAAAAAAATCTAAATTAAAAAAACATGGGTTATAGCCCATCGTTTTTTGAAAATTTGATTTTTTTTAACCTCGTTTTTCATCATTTTTGAACATGGGCTATAGCCCCTACCGTAGGGCATACTATAGCACGCCGTTTTTCATCATTTTTGAGGATTTGAAAAAAAAATCAAAATTTCAAAAACATGGGTTATAGCCCATCGTTTTTTGAAATTTTGAAAAAAAAATTAACCTCGTTTTTCATCATTTTTTAACATGGGCTATAGCCCCTACCGTAGGGCATACTATAGCACGCCGTTTTTCATCATTTTTGAGGATTTGAAAAAAAATCAAAATTTCAAAAAACGTGGGTTATAGCCCATCGTTTTTTGAAATTTTGATATTTTTTTTAACCTCGTTTTTCATCATTTTTGAACATGGGCTATAGCCCCTACCATAGGGCATACTATAGCACGCCATTTTTCATCATTTTTTAGGATTTAAAAAAAAATCAAAATTTCAAAAAACATGGGTTATAGCCCATTGTTTTTTGAAAATGTGATTTTTTTTTAACCTCGTTTTTCATCTTTTTTTAACATGGGCTATAGCCCCTACCGTAGGGCATACTATAGCACGCCGTTTTTCATCATTTTTTAGGATTTGAAAAAAAATCTAAATTTAAAAAAACATGGGTTATAGCCCATCGTTTTTTGAAAATTAGATTTTTTTTAACCTCGTTTTTCATCATTTTTGAACATGGGCTATAGCCCCTACCGTAGGGCATACTATAGCACGCCGTTTTTCATCATTTTTGAGGATTTGAAAAAAAATCAAAATTTCAAAAACATGGGTTATAGCCCATCGTTTTTTGAAAATTTGAAAAAAAGAATTAACCTCGTTTTTCATCATTTTTTAACATGGGCTATAGCCCCTACCGTAGGGCATACTATAGCACGCCGTTTTTCATCATTTTTGAGGATTTGAAACCGCCCAGACCTTCATCTGAGGTGCCTCTGCTACCAGACCAGGGTTGTGAGCTCTCATGGGGCGGCTTAGCGGCTAAGGATAGACATTGCCATCCCTAGGTATATCGACCTGGGACAGTGGCAATTTGTTTTTGGTTTATTTTCTGTGTCTTGTTGAAATTTTGAAAAAAAAATTAACCTCGTTTTTCATCATTTTTTAACATGGGCTATAGCCCCTACCGTAGGGCATACTATAGCACGCCGTTTTTCATCATTTTTGAGGATTTGAAAAAAAATCAAAATTTCAAAAAACGTGGGTTATAGCCCATCGTTTTTTGAAATTTTGATATTTTTTTTAACCTCGTTTTTCATCATTTTTGAACATGGGCTATAGCCCCTACCATAGGGCATACTATAGCACGCCATTTTTCATCATTTTTTAGGATTTTAAAAAAAATCAAAATTTCAAAAAACATGGGTTATAGCCCATTGTTTTTTGAAAATGTGATTTTTTTTTAACCTCGTTTTTCATCTTTTTTTAACATGGGCTATAGCCCCTACCGTAGGGCATACTATAGCACGCCGTTTTTCATCATTTTTTAGGATTTGAAAAAAAATCTAAATTTAAAAAAACATGGGTTATAGCCCATCGTTTTTTGAAAATTAGATTTTTTTTAACCTCGTTTTTCATCATTTTTGAACATGGGCTATAGCCCCTACCGTAGGGCATACTATAGCACGCCGTTTTTCATCATTTTTGAGGATTTGAAAAAAAATCAAAATTTCAAAAACATGGGTTATAGCCCATCGTTTTTTGAAAATTTGAAAAAAAGAATTAACCTCGTTTTTCATCATTTTTTAACATGGGCTATAGCCCCTACCGTAGGGCATACTATAGCACGCCGTTTTTCATCATTTTTGAGGATTTGAAACCGCCCAGACCTTCATCTGAGGTGCCTCTGCTACCAGACCAGGGTTGTGAGCTCTCATGGGGCGGCTTAGCGGCTAAGGATAGACATTGCCATCCCTAGGTATATCGACCTGGGACAGTGGCAATTTGTTTTTGGTTTATTTTCTGTGTCTTGTTAGCAAATACAGTAGATATTTGATAGGGACGGCTGTAGAGAACCCCACCACTCTTTAGCTGAGAGTGGTGGTGTGAGTCTGAGAGAGCAGATTGCCTTGTTTGCCTTGTTTGGTGGTGGGTGGAGCTAATACTAATTTGGCACACCTGGGGTGCCACACAAACATTTGCTTTTCTCACTGGAGAGGTGCTGGGGGACACCACAGCTATCCTGTGTTTGATGTTGATGCATTATTCGTAAGTTTGCTCCTTGTTTACCAGAAAGTCCTTTTTTAGTATTTGATTTGTTCATGTTTAAGTTTTATAGTTTGAATTGTTATGTCTAAATTAGTTTGTACCTTCGTTTTGCTTATAAGTCTGATTATGCCTTTGGTTTTTTTGCACTACTGATTGTTACCTGTTTCCTTTCTTGTCAGTTAAACCCTAACCCTAACCCTAACCCTAACCCTAACCCTAACCCTAACCCATTCATCATCACTTCCATCTTGTCCACGTTTTTCATCATTTTTGAACATGGGCTATAGCCTCTACCGTATTGCATACTATAGCACGCCGTTTTTCATCATTTTTGAGGATTTGAAAAAAATTCAAAATTTCAAAAAAATGGGTTATAGCCCATCGTTTTTTGGAATTTTGAAAAAAAAAAATAACCTCGTTTTTCATCATTTTTGAACATGGGCTATAGCCCCTACCGTACTGCATACTATAGCACGCCGTTTTTCATCATTTTTGAGGATTTGAAAAAAAAATCTAAATTTCAAAAAACATGGGTTATAGCCCATCGTTTTTTGAAATTTTGAAAAAAAAAATTTACCTAGTTTTTCATCATTTTTGAACATGGGCTATAGCCCCTACCGTACGGCATACTATAGCACGCCGTTTTTCATCATTTTTGAGGATTTGAAAAAAAATCAAAATTTCAAAAAACATGGGTTATAGCCCATCGTTTTTTGAAATTTTGAAAAAAATAATTAACCATGTTTTTCATCATTTTTGAACATGGGCTATAGCCCCTATCGTACGGCATACTATTGCACGCCGTTTTTCATCATTTTTGAGGATTTGAAAAAAATTCAAAATTTCAAAAAACATGGGTTATAGCCCATCGTTTTTTGAAAATTTGATTTTTTTAACCTCGTTTTTCATCATTTTTGAACATGGGCTATAGCCCCTACCGTAGGGCATACTATAGCACGCCGTTTTTCATCATTTTTGAGGATTTGAAAATTTTTCAAAATTTCAAAAAACATGGGTTATAGCCTATCGTTTTTTGAAATTTTGAAAAAAAAATTACCTCGTTTTTCATCATTTTTGAACATGGGCTATAGCCCCTACCGTAGGGCATACTATAGCACGCCATTTTTCATCATTTTTGAGGATTTGAAAAAAAATCTAAAATTCAAAAAACATGGGTTATAGCCCATCGTTTTTTTTAATTTTGAAAAAAAAAAAATTAACCTCGTTTTTCATCATTTTTGAACATGGGCTATAGCCCCTACCGTACGGCATACTATAGCACGCCGTTTTTCATCATTTTTGAGGATTTGAAAAAAAATCAAAATTTCAAAAAACATGGGTTATATCCCATCGTTTTTTGAAATTTTGAAAAAAATAATTAACCATGTTTTTCATCATTTTCGAACATGGGCTATAGCCCCTACCGTACGGCATACTATTGCACGCAGTTTTTCATCATTTTTGAGGATTTGAAAAAAATTCAAAATTTCAAAAAACATGGGTTATAGCCCATCGTTTTTTGAAATTTTGAAAAAAAATTAATCTCGTTTTTCATCATTTTTGAACATGGGCTATAGCCCCTACCGTATTGCATACTATAGCACGCCATTTTTCATCATTTTTAAGGATTTGAAAAAAATTAAAAAAAAAAAAAATGGGTTATAGCCCATCGTTTTTTGAACTTTTGAAAAAAAAAAAAAAACGTTTTTCATCATTTTTGAACATGGGCTATAGCCCCTACCGTACGGCATACTATAGCACGCCGTTTTTCATCCCTAACCCTCATCATCACTTCAAGCCGGTCTGGTCCTGGTGCTCTAATAGGCACACTGGTGTAGGTGGTGCACTAGTGATTGTTACCCGTTTCCTTTCTTGTCCATCACCTAACCCTAACCCTAGTTGTCTGGTACCAGAACAAATCAAACAAAAAAGCAGTGTAAATTATCTGGAACCAGTGGCTCAGTGTGTTAGAACGCTGCCACATGATCGGGCGATGGTGAGTTCAAACCTCACCGATTTCAGAAGAAGAAAAAAAACAAAAAAACTGTTTAGTAGTATCCAGCAGTTAGCTCAGTCTGATGAGAGGCTGTCCTTGGGAGCCACAGGTCCAGGGTTCAAATCCCACATTATTCATAACTGTGACACTTTGCTTTGCACACTGATTTCCAGAAGGACAACTTTAAAGCAGCCCAGAAATTCACCATGATTGTGTGCCTCAGTGGCCCAGCGGATAAGTCAAATGATATCTGTAGTATACCTAGTAGAAGTGTGCCGGTTCAAACCCGACATACTCCTAGTAGGCGGTGATGGTTCAAATCACTGACACCTAGAGTAGGAGTGGCCCAGTGGATAAATCAGATGATATCCATAGAATACCTATTACAATGTGCGAGGTTCCACACAAGTCTTTACTTTCAAGAACGATTTCAGAAGAAGAAAACAAACAAAAAAGCTGTTTAGTAGTATCCAGCAGTTAGCTCAGTCTGATGAGAGGCTGTCCTTGGGAGCCACAGGTCCAGGGTTCAAATCCCACATTAGTCAAAACTGTGACACTTTGCTTTGCACACTGATTTCCAGAAGGACAACTTTAAAGCAGCCCAGAAATTCACCATGATTGTGTGCCTCAGTGGCCCAGCGGATAAGTCAAATGATATCCTTAGTATACCTAGTAGAAGTGTGCCGGTTCAAACCCGACATACTCCTAGTAGGAGGTGATGGTTCAAATCACTGACACTTAGAGTAGGAGTGGCCCAGTGGATAAATCAGATGATATACATATTACAAGGTGCGGGGTTCGACTCAAGTCTTTACTATCAAGACCGATTTCATAAGAAGAAAACAAACAAAAAAGCTGTGTAGTAGTATCCAGCAGTTAGCTCAGTCTGATGAGAGGCTGTCCTTGGGAGCCACAAGTCCACGGTTCAAATCCCACATTAGTCAAAACTGTGACACTTTGCTTTGCACACTGATTTCCAGAAGGACAACTTTAAAGCAGCCCAGAAATTCACCATGATTGTGTGCCTCAGTGGCCCAGCGGATAAGTCAAATGATATCCGTAGTATACCTAGTAGAAGTGTGCCGGTTCAAACCCGACATACTGCTAGTAGGCGGTGATGGTTCAAATCACTGACACCTAGAGTAGGAGTGGCCCAGTGGATAAATCAGATGATATCCATAGAATACCTATTACAAGGTGCAGGGTTCTACTCAAGTCTTTACTATCAAGACCAATTTCAGAAGAAGAAAACAAACAAAAAAGCTCTGTGTTAGTATCCAGCAGTTAGCTCAGTCTGATGAGAGGCTGGCCTTGGGAGCCACAGGTCCAGGGTTCAAATCCCACATTAGTCAAAACTGTGACACTTTGCTTTGCACACTGATTTCCAGGAGGACAACTTTAAAGCAGCCCAGAAATTCACCATGATTGTGTGCCTCAGTGGCCCAGCGGATAAGTCAAATGATATCCGTAGTATACCTAGTAGAAGTGTGCCGGTTCAAACCCGACATACTCCTAGTAGGCGGTGATGGTTCAAATCACTGACACTTAGAGTAGGATTGTCCCAGTGGATAAATCAGATGATATCCATAGAATACCCCATAGAATACCTAGTACAAGGTGTGGGGTTCAGGTAGGAGGATAAATCAGATGATATCCATAGAATACCCCATAGAATACCTAGTACAAGGTGTGGGGTTCAGGTAGGAGGAGAGTAGGGTGGGCAGGTAGGAGGAGATTAGTGGGGTCAGGTAGAAGGATAGTATGGGTCAGGTAGGTAGGTGGGGGGGGTCAGGTAGGAGGACAGTAGGCTGAGTTCAGTCAGGGGTAGGGGGAGAGTAGGAAAGGGAGGGGCCAGGCAGGGGGAGAGTAGGAAGGGGAGGGGCCAGGCAGGAGGACAGTAGGGAGGGGCCAGGCAGGGGGAGAGTAGGAAGGGGAGGGTCCAGGCAGGAGGAGAGTAGGAAGGGGAGGGGCCAGGCAGGAGGAGAGTAGGAAGGGGAGGGGCCAGGCAGGGGGAGAGTAGGAAAGGGAGGGGCCAGGCAGGGGGAGAGTAGGAAAGGGAGGGGCCAGGCAGGGGAGAGTAGGAAGGGGAGGGGCCAGGCAGGAGGAGAGTAGGAAGGGGAGGGGCCAGGCAGGAGGAGAGTAGGAAGGGGAGGGGCCAGGCAGGGGGAGAGTAGGAAAGGGAGGGGCCAGGCAGGGGGAGAGTAGGAAGGGGAGGGGCCAGGCAGGGGGAGAGTAGGAAAGGGAGGGGCCAGGCAGGGGGAGGGGCCAGGCAGGAGGAGAGTTGGAAGGGGAGGGGCCAGGCAGGGGGAGAGTAGGAAGGGGAGGGGCCAGGCAGGGGGAGAGTAGGAAGGGGAGGGGCCAGGCAGGAGGAGAGTAGGAAGGGGAGGGGCCAGGCAGGGGGAGAGTAGGAAGGGGAGGGGCCAGGCAGGGGGAGAGTAGGGAGGGGCCAGGCAGGGGGAGGGGCCAGGCAGGAGGAGAGTAGGAAGGGGGAGGGGCCAGGCAGGGGGAGAGTAGGAAGGGGAGGGGCCAGGCAGGGGGAGAGTAGGAAGGGGGAGGGGCCAGGCAGGGGGAGAGTAGGAAGGGGAGGGGCCAGGCAGGGGGAGAGTAGGAAGGGGAGGGGCCAGGCAGGGGGAGAGTAGTCAGAGGGGGTCTTCCTGATTTTTTTAATAATTTTCTAAAAAAAAAAAAAAAAAAAAAAAAAAAAAAGAAAAAAGATTAAATTTAAAATTTAAAATTTAAAATTTAAAATTTAAAATTTAAAATTTAAAATTTAAAATTTAAAATTTAAAATTTAAAATTTAAAATTTATTTATTTTTTAAATTATTTTTTAAATTATTAAAAAAATCAGGAAGACCCCCTCTGACTACTCTCCCCCTGCCTGGCCCCTCCCCTTCCTACTCTCCCCCTGCCTGGCCCCTCCCCTTCCTACTCTCCCCCTGCCTGGCCCCTCCCCTTCCTACTCTCCCCCTGCCTGGCCCCTCCCCTTCCTACTCTCCCCCTGCCTGGCCCCTCCCCTTCCTACTCTCCCCCTGCCTGGCCCCTCCCCCTTCCTACTCTCCCCCTGCCTGGCCCCTCCCCTTCCTACTCTCCCCCTGCCTGGCCCCTCCCCCTTCCTACTCTCCTCCTGCCTGGCCCCTCCCCCTGCCTGGCCCCTCCCTACTCTCCCCCTGCCTGGCCCCTCCCCTTCCTACTCTCCCCCTGCCTGGCCCCTCCCCTTCCTACTCTCCTCCTGCCTGGCCCCTCCCCTTCCTACTCTCCCCCTGCCTGGCCCCTCCCCTTCCTACTCTCCCCCTGCCTGGCCCCTCCCCTTCCAACTCTCCTCCTGCCTGGCCCCTCCCCCTGCCTGGCCCCTCCCTTTCCTACTCTCCCCCTGCCTGGCCCCTCCCCTTCCTACTCTCCCCCTGCCTGGCCCCTCCCCTTCCTACTCTCCCCCTGCCTGGCCCCTCCCCTTCCTACTCTCCCCCTGCCTGGCCCCTCCCCTTCCTACTCTCCTCCTGCCTGGCCCCTCCCCTTCCTACTCTCCCCTGCCTGGCCCCTCCCTTTCCTACTCTCCCCCTGCCTGGCCCCTCCCTTTCCTACTCTCCCCCTGCCTGGCCCCTCCCCTTCCTACTCTCCTCCTGCCTGGCCCCTCCCCTTCCTACTCTCCTCCTGCCTGGACCCTCCCCTTCCTACTCTCCCCCTGCCTGGCCCCTCCCTACTGTCCTCCTGCCTGGCCCCTCCCCTTCCTAATCTCCCCCTGCCTGGCCCCTCCCTTTCCTACTCTCCCCCTACCCCTGACTGAACTCAGCCTACTGTCCTCCTACCTGACCCCCCCCACCTACCTACCTGACCCATACTATCCTTCTACCTGACCCCACTAATCTCCTCCTACCTGCCCACCCTACTCTCCTCCTACCTGAACCCCACACCTTGTACTAGGTATTCTATGGGGTATTCTATGGATATCATCTGATTTATCCTCCTACCTGAACCCCACACCTTGTACTAGGTATTCTATGGGGTATTCTATGGATATCATCTGATTTATCCACTGGGACAATCCTACTCTAAGTGTCAGTGATTTGAACCATCACCGCCTACTAGGAGTATGTCGGGTTTGAACCGGCACACTTCTACTAGGTATACTACGGATATCATTTGACTTATCCGCTGGGCCACTGAGGCACACAATCATGGTGAATTTCTGGGCTGCTTTAAAGTTGTCCTCCTGGAAATCAGTGTGCAAAGCAAAGTGTCACAGTTTTGACTAATGTGGGATTTGAACCCTGGACCTGTGGCTCCCAAGGCCAGCCTCTCATCAGACTGAGCTAACTGCTGGATACTAACACAGAGCTTTTTTGTTTGTTTTCTTCTTCTGAAATTGGTCTTGATAGTAAAGACTTGAGTAGAACCCTGCACCTTGTAATAGGTATTCTATGGATATCATCTGATTTATCCACTGGGCCACTCCTACTCTAAGTGTCAGTGATTTGAACCATCACCTCCTACTAGGAGTATGTCGGGTTTGAACCGGCACACTTCTACTAGGTATACTACGGATATCATTTGACTTATCCGCTGGGCCACTGAGGCACACAATCATGGTGAATTTCTGGGCTGCTTTAAAGTTGTCCTTCTGGAAATCAGTGTGCAAAGCAAAGTGTCACAGTTTTGACTAATGTGGGATTTGAACCCTGGACCTGTGGCTCCCAAGGACAGCCTCTCATCAGACTGAGCTAACTGCTGGATACTACTAAACAGCTTTTTTGTTTGTTTTCTTCTTCTGAAATCGTTCTTGAAAGTAAAGACTTGTGTGGAACCTCGCACATTGTAATAGGTATTCTATGGATATCATCTGATTTATCCACTGGGCCACTCCTACTCTAGGTGTCAGTGATTTGAACCATCACCGCCTACTAGGAGTATGTCGGGTTTGAACCGGCACACTTCTACTAGGTATACTACAGATATCATTTGACTTATCCGCTGGGCCACTGAGGCACACAATCATGGTGAATTTCTGGGCTGCTTTAAAGTTGTCCTTCTGGAAATCAGTGTGCAAAGCAAAGTGTCACAGTTATGAATAATGTGGGATTTGAACCCTGGACCTGTGGCTCCCAAGGACAGCCTCTCATCAGACTGAGCTAACTGCTGGATACTACTAAACAGTTTTTTTGTTTTTTTTCTTCTTCTGAAATCGGTGAGGTTTGAACTCACCATCGCCCGATCATGTGGCAGCGTTCTAACACACTGAGCCACTGGTTCCAGATAATTTACACTGCTTTTTTGTTTGATTTGTTCTGGTACCAGACAACTAGGGTTAGGGTTAGGTGATGGACAAGAAAGGAAACGGGTAACAATCACTAGTGCACCACCTACACCAGTGTGCCTATTAGAGCACCAGGACCAGACCGGCTTGAAGTGATGATGAGGGTTAGGGATGAAAAACGGCGTGCTATAGTATGCCGTACGGTAGGGGCTATAGCCCATGTTCAAAAATGATGAAAAACGATTTTTTTTTTTTTTTCAAAAGTTCAAAAAACGATGGGCTATAACCCATTTTTTTTTTTTTTAATTTTTTTCAAATCCTTAAAAATGATGAAAAATGGCGTGCTATAGTATGCAATACGGTAGGGGCTATAGCCCATGTTCAAAAATGATGAAAAACGAGATTAATTTTTTTTCAAAATTTCAAAAAACGATGGGCTATAACCCATGTTTTTTGAAATTTTGAATTTTTTTCAAATCCTCAAAAATGATGAAAAACTGCGTGCAATAGTATGCCGTACGGTAGGGGCTATAGCCCATGTTCGAAAATGATGAAAAACATGGTTAATTATTTTTTTCAAAATTAAAAAAAACGATGGGCTATAACCCATGTTTTTTGAAATTTTGAAAATTTTTCAAATCCTCAAAAATGATGAAAAACGGCGTGCTATAGTATGCCCTACGGTAGGGGCTATAGCCCATGTTCAAAAATGATGAAAAACGAGGTTAAAAAAATCAAATTTTCAAAAAACGATGGGCTATAACCCATGTTTTTTGAAATTTTGAATTTTTTTCAAATCCTCAAAAATGATGAAAAACGGCGTGCAATAGTATGCCGTACGGTAGGGGCTATAGCCCATGTTCAAAAATGATGAAAAACGAGGTAATTTATTTTTCAAAATTTCAAAAAACGATGGGCTATAACCCATTTTTTTTTTTTTTAATTTTTTTCAAATCCTTAAAAATGATGAAAAATGGCGTGCTATAGTATGCAATACGGTAGGGGCTATAGCCCATGTTCAAAAATGATGAAAAACGAGATTAATTTTTTTTCAAAATTTCAAAAAACGATGGGCTATAACCCATGTTTTTTGAAATTTTGAATTTTTTTCAAATCCTCAAAAATGATGAAAAACTGCGTGCAATAGTATGCCGTACGGTAGGGGCTATAGCCCATGTTCGAAAATGATGAAAAACATGGTTAATTATTTTTTTCAAAATTAAAAAAAACGATGGGCTATAACCCATGTTTTTTGAAATTTTGAAAATTTTTCAAATCCTCAAAAATGATGAAAAACGGCGTGCTATAGTATGCCCTACGGTAGGGGCTATAGCCCATGTTCAAAAATGATGAAAAACGAGGTTAAAAAAATCAAATTTTCAAAAAACGATGGGCTATAACCCATGTTTTTTGAAATTTTGAATTTTTTTCAAATCCTCAAAAATGATGAAAAACGGCGTGCAATAGTATGCCGTACGGTAGGGGCTATAGCCCATGTTCAAAAATGATGAAAAACGAGGTAATTTATTTTTCAAAATTCCAAAAAACGATGGGCTATAACCCATTTTTTTGAAATTTTGAAATTTTTTCAAATCCTCAAAAATGATGAAAAACGGCGTGCTATAGTATGCAATACGGTAGAGGCTATAGCCCATGTTCAAAAATGATGAAAAACGTGGACAAGATGGAAGTGATGATGAATGGGTTAGGGTTAGGGTTAGGGTTAGGGTTAGGGTTAGGGTTAGGGTTAGGGTTTAACTGACAAGAAAGGAAACAGGTAACAATCAGTAGTGCAAAAAAACCAAAGGCATAATCAGACTTATAAGCAAAACGAAGGTACAAACTAATTTAGACATAACAATTCAAACTATAAAACTTAAACATGAACAAATCAAATACTAAAAAAGGACTTTCTGGTAAACAAGGAGCAAACTTACGAATAATGCATCAACATCAAACACAGGATAGCTGTGGTGTCCCCCAGCACCTCTCCAGTGAGAAAAGCAAATGTTTGTGTGGCACCCCAGGTGTGCCAAATTAGTATTAGCTCCACCCACCACCAAACAAGGCAAACAAGGCAATCTGCTCTCTCAGACTCACACCACCACTCTCAGCTAAAGAGTGGTGGGGTTCTCTACAGCCGTCCCTATCAAATATCTACTGTATTTGCTAACAAGACACAGAAAATAAACCAAAAACAAATTGCCACTGTCCCAGGTCGATATACCTAGGGATGGCAATGTCTATCCTTAGCCGCTAAGCCGCCCCATGAGAGCTCACAACCCTGGTCTGGTAGCAGAGGCACCTCAGATGAAGGTCTGGGCGGTTTCAAAATTTCAAAAAACGATGGGCTATAACCCATGTTTTTTGAATTTTTGAATTTTTTTCAAATCCTCAAAAATGATGAAAAACGGCGTGCTATAGTATGCCCTACGGTAGGGGCTATAGCCCATGTTAAAAAATGATGAAAAACGAGGTTAATTATTTTTTTCAAATTTTCAAAAAACGATGGGCTATAACCCATGTTTTTTAATTTTTTTTTTTTTTTTTTAATCCTCAAAAATGATGAAAAACGGCGTGCTATAGTATGCCCTACGGTAGGGGCTATAGCCCATGTTCAAAAATGATGAAAAACGAGAAAAGAAAAAAAAATCAAATTTTCAAAAACGATGGGCTATAACCCATGTTTTTTTAATTTTTGAATTTTTTTCAAATCCTCAAAAATGATGAAAAACGGCGTGCTATAGTATGCCCTACGGTAGGGGCTATAGCCCATGTTAAAAAAAGATGAAAAACGAGGTTAAAAAAAAATCACATTTTCAAAAAACAATGGGCTATAACCCATGTTTTTTGAAATTTTGAATTTTTTTAAAATCCTAAAAAATGATGAAAAATGGCGTGCTATAGTATGCCCTATGGTAGGGGCTATAGCCCATGTTCAAAAATGATGAAAAACGAGGTTAAAAAAAAAAATCAAAATTTCAAAAAACGATGGGCTATAACCCACGTTTTTTTAAATTTTGAATTTTTTTCAAATCCTCAAAAATGATGAAAAACGGCGTGCTATAGTATGCCCTACGGTAGGGGCTATAGCCCATGTTAAAAAATGATGAAAAACGAGGTTATTTCTTTTTTCAAAATTTCAAAAAACGATGGGCTATAACCCATGTTTTTGAAATTTTGATTTTTTTTCAAATCCTCAAAAATGATGAAAAACGGCGTGCTATAGTATGCCCTACGGTAGGGGCTATAGCCCATGTTCAAAAATGATGAAAAACGAGGTTAAAAAAAATCAAATTTTCAAAAAACGATGGGCTATAACCCATGTTTTTTAAAATTTAGATTTTTTTTCAAATCCTCAAAAATGATGAAAAACGGCGTGCTATAGTATGCCCTACGGTAGGGGCTATAGCCCATGTTAAAAAAAGATGAAAAACGAGGTTAAAAAAAAATCACATTTTCAAAAAACAATGGGCTATAACCCATGTTTTTTGAAATTTTGAATTTTTTTCAAATCCTAAAAAATGATGAAAAATGGCGTGCTATAGTATGCCCTATGGTAGGGGCTATAGCCCATGTTCAAAAATGATGAAAAACGAGGTTAAAAAAAATATCAAAATTTCAAAAAACGATGGGCTATAACCCACGTTTTTTGAAATTTTGAAATTTTTTCAAATCCTCAAAAATGATGAAAAACGGCGTGCTATAGTATGCCCTACGGTAGGGGCTATAGCCCATGTTCAAAAATGATGAAAAACGAGGTTAAAAAAAAAAATCAAAATTTCAAAAAACGATGGGCTATAACCCATGTTTTTGAAATTTTGATTTTTTTTTAAATCCTCAAAAATGATGAAAAACGGCGTGCTATAGTATGCAATACGGTAGGGGCTATAGCCCATGTTCAAAAATGATGAAAAACGTGGACAAGATGGAAGTGATGATGAATGGGTTAGGGTTAGGGTTAGGGTTAGGGTTTAACTGACAAGAAAGGAAACAGGTAACAATCAGTAGTGCAAAAAAACCAAAGGCATAATCAGACTTATAAGCAAAACGAAGGTACAAACTAATTTAGACATAACAATTCAAACTATAAAACTTAAACATGAACAAATCAAATACTAAAAAAGGACTTTCTGGTAAACAAGGAGCAAACTTACGAATAATGCATCAACATCAAACACAGGATAGCTTTGGTGTCCCCCAGCACCTCTCCAGTGAGAAAAGCAAATGTTTGTGTGGCACCCCAGGTGTGCCAAATTAGTATTAGCTCCACCCACCACCAAACAAGGCAAACAAGGCAATCTGCTCTCTCAGACTCACACCACCACTCTCAGCTAAAGAGTGGTGGGGTTCTCTACAGCCGTCCCTATCAAATATCTACTGTATTTGCTAACAAGACACAGAAAATAAACCAAAAACAAATTGCCACTGTCACAGGTCGATATACCTAGGGATGGCAATGTCTATCCTTAGCCGCTAAGCCGCCCCATGAGAGCTCACAACCCTGGTCTGGTAGCAGAGGCACCTCAGATGAAGGTCTGGGCGGTTTCAAAATTTCAAAAAACGATGGGCTATAACCCATGTTTTTTGAATTTTTGAATTTTTTTCAAATCCTCAAAAATGATGAAAAACGGCGTGCTATAGTATGCCCTACGGTAGGGGCTATAGCCCATGTTAAAAAATGATGAAAAACGAGGTTAATTCTTTTTTTCAAATTTTCAAAAAACGATGGGCTATAACCCATGTTTTTTAATTTTTTTTTTTTTTTTTTAATCCTCAAAAATGATGAAAAACGGCGTGCTATAGTATGCCCTACGGTAGGGGCTATAGCCCATGTTCAAAAATGATGAAAAACGAGAAAAGAAAAAAAAATCAAATTTTCAAAAACGATGGGCTATAACCCATGTTTTTTTAATTTTTTAATTTTTTTCAAATCCTCAAAAATGATGAAAAACGGCGTGCTATAGTATGCCCTACGGTAGGGGCTATAGCCCATGTTAAAAAATGATGAAAAACGAGGTTAATTTTTTTTTCAAAATTTCAAAAAACGATGGGCTATAACCCATGTTTTTGAAATTTTGATTTTTTTTCAAATCCTCAAAAATGATGAAAAACGGCGTGCTATAGTATGCCCTACGGTAGGGGCTATAGCCCATGTTCAAAAATGATGAAAAACGAGGTTAAAAAAAATCAAATTTTCAAAAAACGATGGGATATAACCCATGTTTTTTAAAATTTAGATTTTTTTTCAAATCCTCAAAAATGATGAAAAACGGCGTGCTATAGTATGCCCTACGGTAGGGGCTATAGCCCATGTTAAAAAAAGATGAAAAACGAGGTTAAAAAAAAATCACATTTTCAAAAAACAATGGGCTATAACCCATGTTTTTTGAAATTTTGAATTTTTTTAAAATCCTAAAGAATGATGAAAAATGGCGTGCTACAGTATGCCCTATGGTAGGGGCTATAGCCCATGTTCAAAAATGATGAAAAACGAGGTTAAAAAAAAATATCAAAGTTTCAAAAAACGATGGGCTATAACCCACGTTTTTTGAAATTTTGAATTTTTTTCAAATCCTCAAAAATGATGAAAAACGGCGTGCTATAGTATGCCCTACGGTAGGGGCTATAGCCCATGTTAAAAAATGATGAAAAACGAGGTTAATTTTTTTTTCAAAATTTCAAAAAACGATGGGCTATAACCCATGTTTTTGAAATTTTGATTTTTTTTTCAAATCCTCAAAAATGATGAAAAACGGCGTGCTATAGTATGCCCTACGGTAGGGGCTATAGCCCATGTTCAAAAATGATGAAAAACGAGGTTAAAAAAAATCAAATTTTCAAAAAACGATGGGCTATAACCCATGTTTTTTAAAATTTAGATTTTTTTTCAAATCCTCAAAAATGATGAAAAACGGCGTGCTATAGTATGCCCTACGGTAGGGGCTATAGCCCATGTTAACAAAAGATGAAAAACGAGGTTAAAAAAAAATCACATTTTCAAAAAACAATGGGCTATAACCCATGTTTTTTGAAATTTTGAATTTTTTTCAAATCCTAAAAAATGATGAAAAATGGCGTGCTATAGTATGCCCTATGGTAGGGGCTATAGCCCATGTTCAAAAATGATGAAAAACGAGGTTAAAAAAAAATATCAAAATTTCAAAAAACAATGGGCTATAACCCACGTTTTTTGAAATTTTGAATTTTTTTCAAATCCTCAAAAATGATGAAAAACGGCGTGCTATAGTATGCCCTACGGTAGGGGCTATAGCCCATGTTCAAAAATGATGAAAAACGAGGTTAAAAAAAATAATCAAAATTTCAAAAAACGATGGGCTATAACCCATGTTTTTGAAATTTTGATTTTTTTTCAAATCCTCAAAAATGATGAAAAACGGCGTGCTATAGTATGCAATACGGTAGGGGCTATAGCCCATGTTCAAAAATGATGAAAAACGTGGACAAGATGGAAGTGATGATGAATGGGTTAGGGTTAGGGTTAGGGTTAGGGTTAGGGTTAGGGTTTAACTGACAAGAAAGGAAACAGGTAACAATCAGTAGTGCAAAAAAAACAAAGGCATAATCAGACTTATAAGCAAAACGAAGGTACAAACTAATTTAGACATAACAATTCAAACTATAAAACTTAAACATGAACAAATCAAATACTAAAAAAGGACTTTCTGGTAAACAAGGAGCAAACTTACGAATAATGCATCAACATCAAACACAGGATAGCTGTGGTGTCCCCCAGCACCTCTCCAGTGAGAAAAGCAAATGTTTGTGTGGCACCCCAGGTGTGCCAAATTAGTATTAGCTCCACCCACCACCAAACAAGGCAAACAAGGCAATCTGCTCTCTCAGACTCACACCACCACTCTCAGCTAAAGAGTGGTGGGGTTCTCTACAGCCGTCCCTATCAAATATCTACTGTATTTGCTAACAAGACACAGAAAATAAACCAAAAACAAATTGCCACTGTCCCAGGTCGATATACCTAGGGATGGCAATGTCTATCCTTAGCCGCTAAGCCGCCCCATGAGAGCTCACAACCCTGGTCTGGTAGCAGAGCCACCTCGGATGAAGGTCTGGGCCGACCAGGGGGTTGGATCCAGTCAGGGAACCGGTGTTGGAGGGGAGTTAAGGACCACGGCTGCTGCAGAGGAGGTGCAGAGTGTAGCTGGATGTGCAGCAGCCATGGGTGCGTCTGGACGTGCAGCAGCGATGGAGATGGTGCAGGGTGCGCTCTGTCTGGGGAGGTCTCTGGAGGCACCACTAAGAGGGGAGGCGTGGTGGGAGCCTGGAAAGGAGCTGGTGCTGGACAGGGCTTGGGTTGAGCAGGCACTACTTGGAGGGGATCAGGCATAGGGGGCATGTGGAGTGGAGCCATGGGAATGCCTGGAGACTAACCGCTGGGTAGAGAGGTGATGGAGGATGCACTGGGTACGGCTTGGCTTTAAGTCGGGCTGGGGGCTGGGTCGGGTAGCGCTGAACTGGATGCCGGCTGCTGGGGCGAGGTGTAGGAGGAGGAGGCCGGCGGCTGCTGGGAGAAGGAGGAGGAGGAGGAGGAGGAGACCGGCGGGTTAGGGTTAGGGTTGCTGGGAGGTGTAGGAGGAGGAGGCCGGCGGCTGCTGGGAGGTGTAGGAGGAGGAGGAGGAGACCGGCGGCTGCTGGGAAGCGTAGGAGGAGGAGGCCGGCGGGTTAGGGTTAGGGTGCTGCTGGGAGGTGTAGGAGGAGGAGGAGGAGACCGGCGGCTGCTGAAGCAAAGCGTAGGAGGCCGGCTGCTGGGGTGAGGCATAGGAGGAGGAGACTGGCTGGGGTGAGGTATACTGCTGGGGGGCCGGAGGCTTATAAGCAAAACGAAGGTACAGACTAATTTAGGCATAACAATTCAAACAAACTTAAACATGAACAAATCTAATACTAAAAAGGACATTCTGGTAAACAAGGAGCAAACTTAAGAATAATGCATTCATTTTCATTAATCTATCATGTATAAAGTACACTTGTGACTTTGTGAGATGCATAAAAACACTGGCCTGTTGCGTTTTAGACGAATGATTCCCAACCCTGGTGCAGTTGGTAATGGTAGCATTGTCGCCTCACAGCTGGACGGTCCCAGGTTCGATTCCGGTTCGGGATGCTGCGGGCACACACACAGGTATGAGGGGTACTGAGGGCACCGTCCCTTAGACCATTATTGATAATGATGTGATATTTTCTTTACCCTAACCCGAGCCATCCCAAACAAGCAAAATATCATATCGACAAGGTTGTCAATCGGCTATTTTCAGTAGAAAAGGCTTTCCGCACAACAGAAAACGAGAAATACACTAGAATAAAGTACTGAGAGGGTTTGCGAAGAAGCACCTGCATGTGTCAGTGATCCGTTCCAGTTAAACTTGGTATATTTTAACATGCATTTTGTAAATGCAGGCAACTTATTTGACACCAACTATTCGGGGCCCCATATTGATGGAAATCATCAGGTACAGGCGGAAAGACATGATTTTAATTTCCACTTTCAACCTGTGTCCTGTAATGATGTTCTTTGTGCACTACAAGCTATTGACACCAAAGAAGCTCTGAGAAGGAAGAGAAGTGGTCACGTGGTGTGTTCACTGTTCAGAAAGGTACTTTGTGCTCTTTAGATGCCATACCTCTATAAGAAATTACAGTGTACACATCGAATAGCAACACAGCAGACAATAATGTGTTACTTGTCTTCTGTTATTTTCCAGAAGTGTCATTAGCACAAAGAGGGTAGTTGAGGCAGTGTTCCTGTCCGTCTTGGATTATGGGGACATAATCTATAGACATGTAGTAGCATCCACTCTTAAATCCCTAGACTCTGTTTACCACTCATCGATTCGATTTATTATGGTTGATAGCTATGGTATACTCACCATTGTGTCTTATATAAGGTCAAGGTCAAGGTAAACGTTGTCCACAAGGGAAATTTGTCTTGGGCTTTCACCCCAGCTACAGCCACACATAAAGCATCAATGACAACAAAAAATACATTACAGAGGAAGACACAACATTACACAAATTGCACACATGTGGATCATCTAGCCTCACACAGTTACTGCTGTTTCAGAAGTACAAACTCGCCATTTAAAACATGGGTAACAAGGTCCTGACAGAGACGAGAACTACATTGGAACTTGTTCTTGTATAAAGCCATGCTTGGAGATTGTCCTAAATACATCTCATCTTTCCTGAAAAGGGACTCTGAACTGAACCCTACCACACCCGGTCAAGTAATTTCCCCAAATTCAAGGTACCAAAAGTTAACTCTGAACTTGGTAGATCTGCTTTTAGCTTCTGTGGCCCTAATAATTGGAATGACCTGCAAACGACATTAAAATTGACCACATTGGTACCCTTGAGTCGTTTTGAAACCTTGGTGAGCATACAAACCCCCAAGATATGCAACGGTTTTAGATGTAATACACATGTATGCCTTTTGTTTTTTCTACACGATATTGTATTTCACACTTAAAATGAGTTTACTTAGTCCCAAAATATTTATTCATTCATTCAAGTTTTATTTATTCTCGAAATTTCACTGATTGGTTACCTGAATGATTATGTCCGCTTGTTTTTTGTGTGATTTTGATATGTAGAATATAGTGTTAACATATTTTAGAAAAGTCTCCTGTGGACAGGTGCTTACACTGTAAGCAAAACATCTACAAATTGTGCAATGTGAGTGTGATATCTGGGGTGCATACATTTGTTAGACATACCTACATATCAGTCCGACAAGCATTAGTCCGACAACACCGTCGCTCCCGACATGCATATACAGTATGGAGGCGTGGGTGACTAACTAACGGACGGACGGACGCGAGATGCAGGTCTTCATAGTAAATGCGACCTACGGTCGCAACAATATCTCACACTTATATAGCACCTTTCGGAGTACCCAAAGATGCTTTACATGAGGCAAGAGGAAGCAACAAAAATAAAAACAACTTTATTATCCCATGCCACCAAAACCTCAAATGTCCTTTTGAACATAGTCCAATCCCCTCACACAATAGTCCACATTTCACATATAAAAACCTGTATTCCAATACCTCAAAATCTCGGCCACTCACTCTCGGTCACACAGCATGGTGGTGTTACGATGAAATTGGTGACCTGCTGAAATA
Organism: Protomyctophum parallelum; assembly: GCF_964188405.1. NCBI lineage: Eukaryota > Metazoa > Chordata > Actinopteri > Myctophiformes > Myctophidae > Protomyctophum > Protomyctophum parallelum. The sequence goes on from NC_139713.1 coordinate 15,733,946, forward strand.
TGTGATAATCGTGTAGACAATCACAATGTCAGTGTCTGCTGATAAATGAAACGTAACAATTTACATTCAGAGTACAAAAAAACCTAGTGGTAGGCCTTGTATTTAAAGATCTCCATAAAGTTGTGTGAAGTCCACAAGATCGATGGTCACATATTTCAGCAGGTCACCAATATGACACCACCATGCTGGACTGACCGAGTGCGAGTGAGCAAGTGGCCGAGATTTGGGGTATTGGAATTTAGAAGAAACATCAAGCAGAACCCGACTATGTCGGGGGAGAGAAAGAGAGACAGAGGAAATACAGGCAATAGTAGTAGCAATATAAATAAACGTAATAGTGTAAGCTGATATATAGTAGGATAACAATGTCAGATAATACAGTATATAGTGGAATAAGAATGTTAAGATAAAATACAGTGCAGTGGTGTAATATAACATGGTAGCAGTGCATGGTTGTGATCTGTGAGGAGGCAGAGTCCATAGTCACTCTTAATAGGCTCTGTGAAGAGCGTTACAGCAAAACATCAAATGTGATTTTACCATTATGATGACAATGTTTTTATTTTATATTTATAAGTGAATAATGTAAGTCTGAACCAGGACCTTAAATTAAAATATGTCCAGACCACCAGAAAAATGTAATGGAAAAACTCCAAAGAAATTATCCTAATAGTTATAGAAATATAGGACTGTCAGTTTAAGACCGTAAGAAACATTTTCAAAAGCAGTAGACCTAGTTGTCAAATATAGTATAATATAATAGTATATAGTCCATTTAAGATAGCACAATGGATAAACCTTTGAGAGAACTTTGAATGGAACCAAATGAAACAACTATATACATTACCTTTCACAAATTACTGACTAAAGGATTTTATTTAAATGGTATTTCACATACCCTTTAAATAAAATCCTTTAGCCAATGGTATTTCACATACCCTTTAAATAAAATCCCTTAGCCAATCCTAGAAAAACCCTTTGAACACAATCCAGGCAATGGATAAAACACCTTGGTAAGACCCTTAAAAAGTAATTGGAAGACGAAGGAATTTAGACCACAACGAATAACAAAGTTTAGGGGAATTTATATGAATTGATTCTCAGTGAGAAGTTGTTACAGATCCAGGCTTGACATAGGGTTATTCCATGACTGAATCACATTATTCCACAGTTTTACAACAGACAGAGGCCAGGGGGTTAATCTGGCGACATAAATATCATAAGTGATAGGACCTGAAATATTTGTTATGCATAACAAATGGGACAATACAAACGGGGCTTCTTTATCCGAGTCCACTTTTGTGGCACTTGAAGCAGAGAGAGGTACTCACCCATCTCTTCCAAAACAAGTCAACGAGATACTGCACTTTTTCACCCTTCAGCATGTATACAAGTCTTTTGTGAACAGTTCAAGTGGCATGACTGAGGTACCGATGCATTTCCATTGCTGACACACGGCAAAGGCCAGGTCTGGGTTGGTACCAGTGGGAGTGAGTGAATTCACATCGTCATATCATATATCTTCTGCAGATCAGCTTCCACCAACATGGTGACGGTGTTAGAAGGACGTGTTAGAAGGAGGTGGTGTTAGAAGAAGGGGGTATTAGAAGTTGGTGGAAGCTGATCTGCTGGTCTACTTGCACCTGCCTTATCTACAGGGGACTTCAATTCCCAACACAAGGTTTGGGGTTACAGCCAAAAATCATCAAATGACGAGACAGAGCCAATGGGCCTCTAGCACCAACCCAAAAGAGACCCCAAGCTTCTTCTCTGCACGGTGGAACACCCATACCAACCCAGACCTGGCCTTTGCCACGGGTCAGCAATGGAAATATATAAGCACCTCAGTTATACCACAATGATGTCAGATCATATGAAGTGGTATAATAATGTTAAGATAAAATACAGTGTTGTGGTGTTTGGTGTACTATATGGTAGCAGTCCATGCTCTGTGACGAGGCCGGGTCCACAGTCACACTCTTGATAGGCTCCGTGAAGAAGCCTGGTCCATGGTCACACTCTTGATAGGCTCCGTGAAGAAGCCTGGTCCACGGTCACACTCTTGATAGGCAGCTGGGGGTCCATAGTATTAGTCCATGGAATGGGAGTGGGAGACATAAAAAACTCCGGGGAGTGTCTCCCCGGACGATGAGTTAGTGGCAGGCCTTACTGGACCGTGAGTCTGTACAGTGTTAATAACAACCACACTGATGGGAAACACACAACCAGGAAGGGGGGAGGAGAGGAGAAAAGGGGGGGGGGGCGGGGAATATGCCCCCCTATTCCTCACCCCCAGGTTAAAAAAACGTATTAACCTCCTCCCTTTTCTGCATCATACCAATCAGTCCCCAAAACACTTTACATGTAGAGCAAAGGACCGACTAGCCAGAGCAAGCAATTTTACAGGCAAATACATTACAATATAATGACATAATTGTGAATACAATAAATATATATTTTCTGACATTGATATAGCATAACAAAAGGTTTTGATGTTTAAGTTTATTTGACACTTATGTAGTAAAACAGACACATTCAACGTTGTCTCTTTTTTTTTTTTTACATATATTTTCTAAATTTCACATGCAGATCAGCTCCCAACACATAATGAAAGGAGGTGGTGTTAGGAGGTGGTGGTGTTAGGAGGTGGTGGTAGAAGGAGGTGGTGTTAGGAGGTGGTGGTAGAAGGAGGTCGTGTTAGAAGGAAATGGTAGAGAAGGTGGTGGAAGCTGATCTGCAGAAGACACTACCGCTTTTACCTGCACGTGCCATCTATACAAGGGACTATCATTCCCACCACAAGGATCATCTGTGTGACTCTAGACATACAGTAGCACTATAGTATCTATGCATAGTTTCATTATATAGACATTTTAACGGTTAGGTTCTTAGCTTACATAAATTATACTTGACCATTTCCAGGCAGGCAGGCCCTCTGTTGCTGGCTCCATGAAGAGGCCTGGTCCACGGTCACACTCTTGAGGCAGCTGGGGGTCCATAATAGAAGTCCATGGACCTGGAGAGTGGGAGAAGAAAAACTCCGGGGAGTGGCTCCCCGGACGATGAGTTAGTGGCAGGCCTTACTGGACAGTGAGTCTGTACAGTGTTAATAACAATCACACGGATGGGAAACACACAACCAACAAGGGGGGGGGGGGGGGGGGAATATGCCCCTCTATTCCCCACCCCAGGTTAAAAAAAACTTTAATAACCTCCCTTTTCTGCATCATACCGATCAGTCCCCAAGACACTTTCAATGTAGAGCAATGGACCAACAGAGATACTATCCAGAGCAAGCAATTTTACAGGCAAATACATTACAATACAATGATATAATTGTGAATACAATAAATATATTTTATCTGACATTGATATAGGCTACTATAACAAAAGGTTTTCATGATAAAGTTTTTGAGACTTGGGCTATGTAGTAAAACAGACACGTTCAATGTTAACCATACACGTCTTTCTTTTCATTTCTTTACATATATTTTCTAAATTTCACATGTCTTCTGCAGATCAGCTTCCACCACATAATGGAAGGAGGTGGTGTTAGAAGGAGGTGGTGTTAGAAGGAGTTGGTGTTAGAAGGAGGTGGTAGAAGGAAATCGTAGAGGTGGTGGTGTTAGGAGGTGGTGGTGTTAGGAGGAGGTGGTGTTAGGAGGAAATAGTAGAGGTGGTGGTGGAAGCTGATCTTCAGAAGACACACGGAAATGTGAATTCACTCACTACCGCTTTTACCTGCATGTGCCATCTATACAAGGGAATATCATTCCCACCACAAGGATTAGGGTTACAGCTAAACATCAAATGGAGAGACACTGATCCAATAAATAAACTTTTTCATGAAAACATTAAACGTTAGTTTCCGTCTCACAGATGAGGCATAACTTGTCCACAGGTCTTTCCACTGTGCTTGTCTTGGCCTGCACACAAATGACCAGCCCCTTTCCTCAGGTATCATCTGTGTGACTCTAGACTTACAGTAGCACTATAGTATCTATGCATAGTTTCATTACATAGACATTTCAACTGTTATGGTTCTTAGCTTACATAATTATGACACTTGATGACTATTTCCAGGCAGGCAGGCACTCTGTTGCTGGCAGGCAGACTCTGTTGCAGGCAGGCAGGCTTGCTCTGAAAAGACGTGGCAGTCAATGAGTTTTCACGTCTTCATTCGCTTTCACATTTACAAAGACTCAACTTATGTAACTTAGATAGCAACTAGAACTGCACTCTGTCGAGTGCATACTTGCTTGTTGCACACTAGTAGGCCATAAATGGCCAACTAGTGTGCAAGCAGAGCGCCCAAGTACTTTCGACCGCTGTAGGTGTAACTATTTGTTACCTACCTACTTTATGCATATAAACACCTAGTATTATTAAGTATGGTTCAAGTTTATATAAGAAATACAGTTTTATCGATGTAGATATATTCTGGATCCCTTTTTAGTTTTTTAAAGAAAAATAAATCATTGATATGTGATGGAAAAAAAAAGGTATATAAATTGAATTAATATGTATACATATACGTATACATATACATATACTATATAGAGTATGTAGTTGTAAATTGATTAGCGGTATACTGTAGTTACTTTGCACCAAAAACCGTGACAGCCGTCCCGCCATTTGATGTTTATGCAAGAAAAACAGCAAATCTGTGCCTGGTTTGCTGGGACCAAACGACCACAAATGACCATATTTCTTACGTCATCATTAAGAGCTAGTCATACATATACACACCACGTACTCTGGTCCCAGCAGATCAGGCACAATTTGCTATTTTATTTTTACTGATTATGTATATAGTATACGTATGACTAGCTCTAAATGATGACGTAAGAGATATGGTCATTTGTGGTCATTTGGTCCCAGCAAAACAGGCACAGATTTGATGTTTTTCTGCATAAACATCGAATGGCGGGACAGCTGTCACGGCGGAAGAGACCGGGCGAAAATATTACTTGCGCGCTCTGCTTGTGCAAGTAATAACTAAACAATAACTTAGACACTAGACATACAGTAGCACTATAATATCTACAGTATGCATAGTTTCATTATATAGAAATTTCAATGGTTAGCTTACATGGGATACTTGATGCCCATTTCCAGGCAGGCACTCTGGTGCTGACTCCATGAAGAGGCCTGGTCCACAGTCACACGTACTCATAATAGAAGTCCATGGACCTGCAGAGTGGGAGACATAAACTCCGGGGAGTGGCTCCCCGGACGATGAGTTAGTGGCAGGCCTTACTGGACCGTGAGTCTGTACAGTGTTCTGGAATATATTTAATAACCACCCCTCCTTTTCTGTGAGGAAAAACGCGGAGAGTCCGCATGACAAAGTTACTGGCCAGGTAGTAATAAGTGGTGAGGTGTCTGAGGAGTGCAGGACACTTTCTTCACAGTGCTGGGGGACTATAGTTAGTGTGGCGTTGCCTGGCGTTTTCTCTGCGGATTCCTGTGGGGACCAATAAGGGCCTTTCTCTGCCCCACCCCTCTCCAATTGTTTATATTGTGTTTAGTTTCCAAGATGGCCGCATCACCAGGAGGGGGTGGGGCGGAGGTGAGCGGGTGGGGTTGACCTTTGTTATGGTAAAGTTTATTTGACACTTGTATGGTAAACAATGAACGTGTCTGCTTTACTACACATGTCTTTCTTTTCCTTTTTTACATATATTTTCAAAATTTCATATGACTTCTGCAGGTCAGCTTCCACCACATCATGGAAGGAGGTGTAGCAGGTGGTCAGGTGTTAGAAGGAGGTGTTAAAAGGAGGTGTTAGAAGGAGGTGTTAGAAGGAGGTGTTAGAAGGAGGTGTTAGAAGGAGGTGTTAGGAGGAGGTGTTAGGAGGAGGTGTTAGGAGGAGGTGTTAGGAGGAGGTGTTAGGAGGAGGTGTTAGGAGGAGGTGTTAGGAGGAGGTGTTAGAAGGAGGTGGTGGAAGCTGATCTGCAGAAGACGGAAATGTGAATTCACTCACTACCGCTTTTACCTGCACATGCTATCTATACAAGGCCCACATACCCCCTGGAGCCGATCCACAAGGCAGCAGTATCGTAACTTTGATGGCACACCTTGAGCTACTTTCTGTTGGAGTTTGGAAGCACTCGTCGAAGTAACTGAACGGCCCTGCGTACCACCGGTTTCAAATTTGCCCATAATGCAGGAGGCAGCAGCGCGACCGCCGACCCGTTCATACAAACGAGTGCTTCCAAACTCCAACACTTAGAAAAAGAATCACCTGCACAGAATTTGACAGAAAGTAGTTTTTATGGATTTTTATGAAACAAAAGCTCGGCAGATTGAAAGAGGATAATTCAAGCTTGACCTAGAGCTGCAAGTTTAACATTGTTTAAATCAGGGGTTCCCAAACTTTTTTGGACCAGGTACCCCTTTTGGGGTAGATATTTTTCCAGGTACCCACTCATCCTCGCAACACAGATAACAATATATTTACAACCACAAGCAGTGTTTCCTGCAGGAAAAAGCTTTGGCATGGTGCTGGGCACAGGCCGCAGGGGGGCCTTCTTGCGTCAAATTTTGTTTAATTAATTAATTTGATTCAATAATTAATTAATAAGATTAATAAATTAAGACTAATTTGTATTATTGCTCTTGTATTGCTATTGGAGACACTGGGGGGACACTGGGGGACACTGGGCAGGCACTGGGGAGACACTCAGGGGGGCACTGGGGAGGCACTCGGGAGGCACTCGGGAGGCACTGGGGAGGCACTCGGGAGGCACTGGGGAGGCACTGGGGAGTCACTGGGGAGTCACTCAGGGGGACACTGGGGAGGCACTGGGGAGGCACTCAGGGGGGCACTGGGGAGGCACTGGGGAGGCACTGGGGAGGCACTGGGGAGGCACTGGGGAGGCACTCAGGGGGACACTGGGGAGGCACTGGGGAGGCACTCAGGGGGACACTGAGGGGACACTGGGGGACACTGGGGAGGCACTGAGGGGACACTGGGGAGGCACTGAGGGGACACTGGGGAGGCACTGAGGGGACACTGGGGAGACACTGAGGGGACACTGGGGAGGCACTGAGGGGACACTGGGCAGGCACTGAGGGGACACTGGGGAGACACTGGGGAGGCACTGGGGAGGCACTGGGGAGGCACTGAGGGGACACTGGGGAGGCACTGGGAAGGCACTGGGAAGGCACTGAGGGGACACTGGGGAGGCACTGAGGGGACACTGGGGAGGCACTGAGGGGACACTGGGGAGGCACTGAGGGGACACTGGGGAGGCACTCGGCTGGGCACTGGGGAGGCACTCAGGGGGACACTGGGGAGGCACTGGGGAGGCACTCGGCTGGGCACTGGGGAGGCACTCAAGGGGACACTGGGGAGGCACTGGGAAGGCACTGAGGGGACACTGGGGAGGCACTGAGGGGACACTGGGGAGGCACTGAGGGGACACTGGGGAGGCACTGAGGGGACACTGGGGAGGCACTGGGGAGACACTGGGGAGACACTGGGGAGGCACTGGGGAGGCATTCAGGGGGACACTGGGGAGGCACTGGGGAGGCACTCGGCTGGGCACTGGGGAGGCACTCAGGGGGACACTGGGGAGGCACTGGGAAGGCACTGAGGGGACACTGGGGAGACACTGGGGAGGCACTGGGAAGGCACTGGGAAGGCACTGAGGGGACACTGGGGAGACACTGGGGAGGCACTGGGAAGGCACTGAGGGGACACTGGGGAGACACTGGGGAGGCACTGGGGAGACACTGGGGAGGCACTCAGGGACACTGGGGAGGCACTGGGGAGACACTGGGGGACACTGGGGAGGCACTCAGGGACACTGGGGAGGCACTGGGGAGGCACTGGGGAGACACTGGGGAGACACTGGGGGACACTGGGGAGGCACTCAGGGGGACACTGGGGAGGCACTCAGGGGGACACTGGGGAGGCACTCAGGGGGACACTGGGGAAGCACTGAGAAGGCACTGGGGAGGCACTGTGGAGAAACTGCAGCCACTGGGGAGACATTGGGGAGGCACTCAGGGGGACACTGGGGAGGCACCATGGCGGACACTGGGGAGACACTGGGCAGACACTGCAGGGCAGACACTGGGGTGGCACTTGGGGAGGCACTGGACATTTCATAATTTCTTTTTTTTTTTCTTTTTTTTTGGCAGCTTGGATACCCCCTGGCTATGTGTCGCGGACCCCACTTTGGGAACCGCTGGTTTAAATTATACAAGCAGATCGCAAACTGGATGAATGGGGAGTCAATGGAGGGTATTGCAACTAGATTCATCCCATTATGAAAAGAATTGTGTGTGTGTGTGTGTGTGTGTGTGTGTGTGTGTGTGTGTGTGTGTGTGTGTGTGTGTGTGTGTGTGTGTGTGTGTGTGTGTGTGTGTGTGCGCGCACCCCCCTACTGTGGCCTCTAAACTAACCGTACACAGCAGATGAAACATCAAAATAAGATAAATACACCAAACCAAAAGCAAATAAAGTACATAGCAGCAAAATCTAAACCACATCAATCAATATTAATTAATGGTCCAGTATACACCCATGTCCTCAGCCCAATCATTGCACATTAGGCCGTGGGACGACGGCTTCCAAAAGCTTTAGATTTTGAGATAGTTTGTCCCCATCAAGTAACTGCACATATCTTTGTATAGATTCATCGTTTATAAACACGTCATCTAATGTTTCCAGCCGCACTAGTTGCACAATGCACCTGAACTGAATATAAAATATGATGCTGGGATCCTTTTATTATAGTACCTATACTTATTACAAACGGTATACCGTTTGTGCACGGTTAGAGAGAGAGCAGGGGGTGCCGAGTTGTAGGCCTACTCACTGTGATGTTTCTCCATCCATCCTGGGTCTTCCATCCTGTCTGTGCAGTGGGTCCTTGGTGCTCTGTTCGCGCAGCGGGTCGTTGCTCTCTGTCTGTTTGTGCAGGAGTAGCGAAGACCATAAAGGCATAAACTGTTCCCTACACACGTACAAAAACAAAAAAAGGTTAAAAGATACTGATAACACATTCACCTTGAACCTAGGTAAACACACACAGCAGCAGAGCACTTCATTTGTGGTCAAATCATTTGAAGACGGAAATAAACAAATGCAAGTGCCAAAATGAACAATATGGCCAACAGTGACCTCAGTTTAATGCACAAAATGTATTCAGAATTAATTAATTCATTCTGAACAGAGATTCATACACAACTGTTTACATGACCAAAGCATTCATTCGGAATATAACTTTCATGCGACCAAATCAACCCAGAACTAAAATCACAGCATCCATACACTGCAATTGGCAATGGCACTGTAATTTGGGTTTGTAAATAGCTAATTTTATTATGGGGGGAAAATATGGTCTATTTGTATTTTTCTAATGGGTAAAATAGCACATTTCTGCACACATAAAATGTATGTCTCCAAATGGCCATCCCTGCTAAGCCTGCTTGGACATAAAGCACTATAGTCTAAGGGCAGACATGTGTAAAATATGTAAAAAATGTATTCCAAACTCCCAGTAGCATTCGGAATAAAGTTTTTATATGGTGATCTATACGGATTCAAACGGTATATACCACCCCTCCAGACCTGAATGAAAATTAATTCGGAGTGGGATATTCTATTCCAGTTTAGGTGTTTACATTATAATTTTTATTCTGATGACTGTAATGAATCCATTCATTCCAAACAAATTTCTGCATGTAAATGGGGCCAGTGGCATGTGCTCAACCAAACACAGGCCATTAGCAGCATTAGCCCAACAAACAAGGCCTACCATGTGCTTTCTCCTTCACCCTGCATGAGAGCTGGAACACCATTTCCTGCAGCAGAGTCAAAATGGCTCTCAACTAGGAGGAACAAGACTTTTGTACTTCCTGCTGGTCATGTGACTAGGTCAGGTGCAGTAGCTGCACCATTCACCTAGCCTGGGTAAACCCACTCCCCCAGAATGCAAATCTGGCGAGGGGGGAGGGGTTTACCCAGGCTACCATTCACCTGTACTGGATTCCCACATACATTTTGATCATATTTGAAAATAGCCAATCTACAAGCTCGCATTGTTTGAGCTTGTACAGCTGCTATTTTCAAAGGGTTTTTTATACATCTTTGAAATGGGACATTCTGCACAATGAGCATATACTGTAGGCGGATCTAGAGATAAAGCCCCCCCACCCCCACACACCAAGAACACGCTATTATGACAGGCTATAGGCCTACAGCAAGCAATTGCAAATATATAAAATAAATAAATAAAATGCTGAAAATAGCCGTTCTACAAGCGTGAGCTTGTAGATCTGCTAACGTATGAATTTCCTCTAAACAAGAAATATACAGTATGCACAGGTTGGGGCCGAAGTTAATCAGAAGGAGATATTAGCATAAAGAGGCTATGGGCGATCACCTCCTCTCCCTTTGACCTGCTGACAGGTGATTTCTTTTAGGCCTGGGGAGGGCATTCCACGCCTGGGTAGCAGTGCTTTGGAAGGTGAGTTTGCCCATATTTGTTTTATAAATGGGTGGCACGAGTCCAGATCGTTGTTCACGCTCCCTCTATTATGGCTGTGGGTGTTGCTCACTTTTTTAAAGAAATTAGTCAAGTAAGTGGGTACTGAGGGCATGGAGGGTAAAGTTGCATTTACAATTTTGAATGTCAGGCCCATCTTCAATTGCTTGACTCTGTCTTCCACCCTGAGCCAGCCTATGCTGTCAAAATGACTCTGTCTTCCACCCTGAGCCAGCCTATGCTGTCAAAATGCTCCGCATATAGGTGGCTCATGGGCCCTAGGTGGAGAAGAAGTCGGATTAGTTTGTTTTGGGAAGTTTGAAGCTTGGCTTTCTGTGCCATTGATATGTTAGAGAACCAGGACGTACAAGCATAGTACAACATGGGCAGTATGAGGGCTCCAGCTAAGGTCCTGAGGGCCCTTTTGTTAACAAAGGAGGAGATTCTGCCCAAGAATCTTGTCCTCTGATTTATTCTTTTGATCGCCCTTGTTGTTGCCATGCTATCACCTGTCAGTTTATTGTCAAGGATACATCCTATATATGTGACCTCTTCTTTGCTAGAGGTTACTATGTCATCGACTCGGACCTCATTTACATTTGTCCTACTCCGGGAATGGTTGGACCCAAAAAGGATGGATTCCGTTTTACCGAGGTGCAATGAGAGTTTGTCGTCGGTATAAGCCAGGTTCGGATTTTGGTGAGTTCTGTACTAAGAGCCTCCTCAACCTGCGCTTTGTTTTCTCCCGATATCAGGAGTGCTGAGTCGTCGGCAAACAAGAACAACTTACAGTTACATGCGGCACTCATGTCGTTAATGTATAGTAGGAAGAGTAATGTGCTTCCTTGGGGAACCCCACAGTTCACTGGGAGGGGGGAGGACATGGTTTTCATCAGTGTAAAAAGGTAGTTGACGAACATTTTTCATCTTAGTATTAGTCGACGAAATCAACACTGATCTCCCCTCCACTCCAGGCTGGAGGGCAGAGGGGGTGGCTTTTGGGGCTTGAGGCCGCTGTATCGACCGATTCCGTAACGGGTCTCATGGTCGCAGCCTACAGTACGTATTTCCTGTAGGCGGTAATATATTGCGTTACGTACCCAACACTGCATACTTACACCTAGAAACCTCATTCAAACTTTAAAATGTTCATCCTACGGAGGACATGTTTGCCTGAAAATGAATCTTTGAAATGTTTCATAGTTTTAGTATACTGGTAGTAGCCTATACTGGAGTGTATTTGTGTCTGTGTGGATGAGGTTTGGAAATGTTTGGGAGCCAATCTTTTCATTTTCCTCTCCAAGGTACAGTACAAATTGTGAGGGTGTTATTTTTGTGTTAGCAAGGGTTGCCCCTCATTTCACACACCAGTTGTCCCCAGAATGTACCGGTCTGCAATTAGCTGATGACTTTTTTTCTTACGTCTGAAATGGAGAGAGATGGCCACGCTGCATCTGAGGGGGAGGTTTCATGCCATGTTTGGTGTCATCATTCACGCCCACAAACACACACATCCTCAGGCAGACAGAATAACCTTCACAGAGAGCCTTCAAGGAAATGCTCATCACTTATACCAAGTTACAATTGTGTAACCACTTACCCGGCACTGAAACCGACCATCGGAATGCATTAAATGACCACAGAACAGCAGCTGACAAGGCAAACTGCCAATATCCCCCCAGAAACCACATTACCACATGCATGCCTTAAGCTGGGGATGACACATATATCGCGAGAAGGAACCGCCGAGCAGCTCAAGCCAGAGTCCCGGAAATAGCACACCCTTCGGCTTGGCTCTGCCTCTCCATGAAGTCAGGTGCGAGGACTAGTAAAACAAAAGCAATCAGTATATACGACACAAATTGCAGTGAGTGCGAGTCAGGCCCATGAGGGATCCATTGCTCTTGTGGCGGTCACCCAAAATGACCAAATCAGGTCACTTGAATGGTGTCCAAAAACCTGACATGTACAAAGAGACGTTGTGGCCCCGCTGGCTCTCGTTCAATCTGGACCGGCTTAAATGAAGCTCAGGGAGAACAAGCGGTTGATCCCCGTGCAAGCTAGTGATAACAAAGACAAATGACAAGCCAGGGCGCTGATGGAGTCACAGACTGCTGTCCAATGACCGGTGGGGTGTTTGAGATATCCCTCGAGGGAGAGGAATGGGCACTGACAAGAAAAACCTTTCGATCAACTGTGCAATCCAGCGATAGCGATTAAATCACTTTCCCCGGGACGTTATCATTGTCTGACTGGCTCATCCATCTTATCGCAGAGTGTGTGGGCGTTTAGTGTATACATGCACATGTGCACGTGGGTGTGTGAGTGCGCGCGAGCACAGATGCAGGTGTGTGTGTGTGTGTGTAGTGTACGCACAAGTACATGCGTAGGTGGGTGAATGTGTGTGCCTGAGAGGATGGCTTGATCTGGGCGGTGCGCCAAGCTCACTGAGTGGGTTTTCGCTGGAAAAGTGCACACCGTTTTTACAGCGAGGCTTCCAACCATTATGGGCTCAATGAAACCCAGAGTGTATCAATGGAAATTTAAGTCACAACAACCATTATTTAAAAGGCATTTTTTTTATTTAGAAAAAGATTTCTCAAACCCTAAAATGTAAAACACACTTATAAAGACATTATAGTTATTCCCCATAATCTGCAGTTATTGTTTTGTCTTAATCCATTTTAGGCGGAAACCCCTTTCGGTGTTAGCATTATGCTATGCTTTAGCTATTGAAAAATAGCAGACCTACAAGCTCAAGCTATGAGCTTGTAGGTCTGCTATTTTTGAAGAATCGTGAAAAGTGACATGGAAGTGTTTGAGAACGACTGACATAGAAAAACATAGCTTTTTCAAGAAAACAGATTTAGAAGACATTTGCAGAATCGTTCCCAGGTCAAAATGGGTTAAAGAACATATTGTATACATTAAAATGAGGCCGCAGGAGCCTGTCCACTCAATTAGGAATGATATTTTCCCCCTGTGTCTTTTCCCTTAGGAAGTTATTTGTTCCAACAGAATTAATCTCTGCTTGATTTACATCACGGGTCATTTAATATAATTAACATAATTAGCAGTCAAGAGGGGGGGGTGCAGAAAGTCTCTTTGGAGAATCGAAGTAGGCCTACATTTTCTGTTCTTTCATCCGTTGTACACAATTGATTATAGTATAGTATAGTATATTATTTCTACAATGTTTGTAAAGCAGATGATTACTACTGTACTCTCTCACTGTTCAATGTAAATGTAGGTTACAAAGTATACAGTATGCTCCTTCAGTGGCGTTTCTCAACTTTGGGTCTTAATTTTCACGGACATTCCACAGAAATTAATGGAAGATAAGCATTATACATTTCATACATGTCGGCTATAGATTATACATAATATAAAATGTGTTACAGTGCATGTGGAAAACCAGGAGGCTACATGTGTGAAAAGCGGAATGAGGAGTGCCAGTTTTTGGAGCGCGAGACGATATTTTCCAATCGTATACTGTAGCATACAGTATGTACATCATTTACTTTATTTATTTAGTCTGTGGGGGGTGGGTGGAGGCCGGAGAGACAAAAGTTATAGAAACAAACCTTCAGCCAGATGCACAGAACAAAATATAATACAGTACTTACTGTATACAACCCAAAACAAGACAAGGAGAACCCCAACACAATCAATACAGCCCACTGACAAAGGCTACTCAATTCCAGATTAGCTTTTACATACATACATTAATAACACTACGTCACATTATTTCACAACAACATGCGGGCTATAGCAGCGGCCCCCAAACTATTTTGGCCGTGGCGTGCTGACGCTAAGTCTTGTTGTATTTGGCCGAAACAGAATGTCACTGCACTGAGAGACATGCAGCTGCTCTATACATCTCCTTACAACAGTGGTTTACCGGATGTTTTGTGCTAAATAACGCCATAAAACCCCCCCCCGTTACCCTTTTCATGTCACGCGTCCCCGCCTAGAGGGCGTTCGCACAAGGGGTGCGCGCGCCACAGTTTGGGAACAACCCTGGGCTATAGGACGCAAGCTAAAAGTGCCACCACACGCTGAACCGTCAACGGCAGTGAGCCCGCTCCTGAAGGAACTATAGTTTCTTTCTTGATTAAATGCCAATTTTTGCCTTTGCCTTTTGTGAATGAGTAGCTTACAGTATACGTCTATTGGTATGAAATGAACAAATTATAGCTTTAGTTTACAGTACTTAGTTTAGACTGGTCATTGGTTAGACCAGTCATTAGTCCTGCTACAACTACAACCTATATCTCAAACCCTCACCCTAACCTCCCACGGGGCAGCACACCTAAACCCAACCTTAACCCTCTCCCAACCTTTATGTCTAACCAATGACTAGTCTAAACTAAGTATGCACCCCTGTGGGCATTTGTTGCTGCTGCTTTCAACGACAGTCCACCTTTCCACGTGAACAAGACTTAGGACAATATTAATTTGTACCCATCAACGTACAACTATGATTTCCATCAGCTCCTTACACTTGGCCAAGCATCTCCACATTAAACCTTGGCCCTGTGCGATCCACCTCTGGCAGAGCTGAGGGCGAGCCAGCAGGAGAGCTGCAGCGGACGTTAGCGTCGCTACGAGCACCGCTCCGCTCAGGTACGGGAATTTGGAATTTGACGTCGTCGTCGTCAGCCACGCTGGGACGTCCGTGTCGTCGTGTTGCTGCTGTGCCTTCTCCTCCCGCTCCTTTGGGGTCAGCGCCACGGGGCAGAGTTCTGCCAGGACCTCCAGAGCCGCCCGCCGTCCCGCCTGCACCGCGCCGCTCATGTAGCCGCACCAACGGGTGGCCGTCTCGGTGCCCGCCCAATGGATCCTGGAACGTGAATATCACACACACACACACACACACGGTTCGATTTGCTGGGGTGGATAATGGATAACGGTGTTGATTTCGTCAACAAATAACCCATTCTACGTGAGATCAGATTATAAAAATGACTTCTACATCCTGACAGTTTTCCATTCTGACCTGAGATCAGATTCTAAAAATGTCAGTCGTTCTTCGATAATAAAAAAAAAGCAGACCTACAAGCTCGTAGTGCGCCACTCGGTGGCGCGCTACAAGCTACGAGCTTGCTAAAGCATAACAGTGCACCAAAATGGGTTCCCGCCCAGAATGGGATAAAAACTAGAGTAAAATGTTAGGAAGGGACTACAGTGGACAAGAGATCCACTATAAGTCATTTTACAATTAGTTGCATGCTGAAAATAGATGGTCTACAAGCCCACAACGCGTCGCAGCACGACACGTTGTGGGCTTGTAGATCGGGTATTTTCAGCAAAACAGTCATTATGACGGCATCAAGTCCCGCCAAAATACATTTTGTTCGACTAAATCAACTGTAGATTTAGTCGACTAAAACTAGACTAACGCTAAGACATTCCAGGTGACAAAAATGTGACTAAAACTAAATGAAAACTATTCAAGAAACTATGACTAAAACCAAAACTACACTAAAGTGGATAATCATGCCCCTGCTTTTATATACGCCCTCCTCATTTTCCACACAGGTGGTGTTTTATCCTTTTGGTCATACTGAATAAAATACATGCTCTCTGTTTGGGAAATGCGTGCATGATAAGTGCAGATCTACAAGTTGGCAGCGTGTGGCGATGCACTGCATTGCAAGATGTCTGCCACCGGCAGACATGCTGCTTTCTCTGACAGTTCAGATGCAAGAAAAATAAAAGGCTGAAATTCTGCCAGGAAACTGGATTCGCGCAACACTAGCAAATCCATCAATGACGCTGGTTATTTGAACAGATACAGACTGTGTTCACCATTCAGATGAAATGTAGGCCTGGACCACAGTGGAAAGCGTGGGTGCGCTCAGTTTTTTTCTTTCTTTTTTCTGCTTTCTACACAAAGTGTTTATTCCGCTTGCAAAGAAATCATTTATGCATAAATACCGTGGGGTCAATTTATGCTTGGTGCTTTGCTCCTTTGTTGCATTGTGCACTCTCTCTCTCTCCCTTTCCCTCTAAAACACTCCCTCGCACTTATGCAATGTTTATCTATTTAGGAATAATAGAAAAGTGCTCTGACCAGACGACCCAGAATCGCCTCAAATGGGCTGTATAGGCAAACACTTATTAGCTTGAGTGAAATACTAATCACACCCTGCCAGTCATCAGGGCATCGTCAGCTAACATTAATATGCACACTGCAATGTCAGTATTACCCCTGTACAGAATAAGTAAATAAGCCGATTAGGCTAGCATTTTACGCACATGCAGCACAGTGCAATTAATGACCGAAGATGGCATGGCCCTTATGATCCCTTTGGCATGACCCTTCACATCAATATGTATTAGCGTCACTTGCTGACCTGTAAGTCCTGTGGTTAATGACCATGTTTATTCCATTTCAATCTACCCAGTCGAGAGCGTATATTCAGAATAAGGCAATACGAAGATAATGTTCACAGCGTTTATTCTGTGCGATGAATTCACATGGAATTAAACTGCCGTTTGTGTCATGATGGGTGCCTCGTCACGCCGCAATTAAGTGACGATTTAAGCGATATTACACGAGAGGGGGTGGTTTAACGTCATTAACCCATTCTGACCTGAGATCAGATTCTATAAATGTCAGTCGTTCTTTGATTTTTTTTAAATGGCAGACCTACAAGCTCGTAGCGCGCCACTCGGTGGCGCGCTACGTAGCTTGTAGATCTGCTATTTTTCAATAGCTAAAGCATAACATGATGCTGACACCAAAATGGGTGCCCGGTCAGAATGGGTTCATGCAATGTTAAACCACCCCCTCTCGTGTGATATTGCAAACAGTTACCCTTAAAACTACAAAAGAAAATAGCTGAAAAAAAAACGTATTTCTTTAATGACAGATGTAGTCACTACGACCACAAACGTCCCAAGAAACTAGCTAGCCTAGCCACCGAGTTTGCTGCGCTCTGGGAAAACAGAGCAGCTGAATTCTTTGTTTTGATTATAGGTGTGGAGTGGTGCTCGTTTGAACCACGGCTAGAAGGCCGTTTCGACCAATCCGATTGCTTCCGAGAAACGACCTGTCGTATAATGCTGATTATCTTTCTTTTTTTAACGAGGTGGTAGACGGGGGTGCAGTGGTGCAGTCGCCTCACAGCTACTGCAGAAGGTCCTGGGTTCGATTCCCGTGCACCTGGGGCGCTGTGGGCGTGTTTTCTCTCCTTCGCGTCATCAGTGCTCAAATTCTGAGCGGGGTTGGCGAAAGGGCCTTTCTGTGTGGAGTTTGCATGTTCTCCCCGTGTCCCCTAGGGTAGGTACCCTCACATGTTCTCCCCGTGTCCCCTAGGGTAGGTACCCTCACATGTTCTCCCCCGTGTCTCCTAGGGTAGGTACCCTCACATGTTCTCCCCCGTGTCCCATAGGGTACCCTCACACAAAACATGCTGTAATCCATCTCTATACTGCCCCCCCCCCCCCCCCCCCCTAAGAAGCAGCCTGCTCACTCCTCATGCATTGAAGGAAGCATGAGTTCACTCACTCCGTTCGGGGCTATACAGACGTATACGTATAAACACAGAGACGTGGTGCATTTATATTAGGATGATGGAATCAATCTAAAAAAAAAAAAAGTGTCCTTCACAATTTGGCTTATCGTCCCTCAGAATAGGGACGCTAAATTGGTAATGTCCGAATTTCATCCTCGCGTAAAACGCAGCAAACGCTGCGAATTGTCATTTTTCAAGACTTTTGTTGATTACATGTGTGCGGCTATGTGTGTCAAGGACACACATAGCATCAAGCATGTCCTTGAGAGGATCCATCTCCCGTATGAGGGGGTAGGAACGCTATCCCGTCCACGGCTCCTCTTCTAGTCGCGCTATATGCAATGAGCTCCCTGTTCTCTCCCTGTGGACGTAATGTCATTATGGAAATGCATTCCCCCCCCCCCCCCCCCCACACACACACACACCGACGCCCTCCCCCCCCTCCCCCCCTCCGGTTGCCTCTCTTCGTTATCCACCTCTCCCTCTCTCTCTCTCTCGTTCGTTCGGCATTGTGCATCTCCTAACAGGCCATTAGAAATGGATTAACCCGTTTAGACCTGGAGGACGATTCTAACAAAATTAGCCTTACTTTAATCATCACAGTTTTATGAAAAATAAAACATGTTTTTCATGTCAAGGACTCCCAAAATTATATGTAATTGGGCCGCCGACCCCCCATCTGAAAATATGTCGTTCCAGGGACCTCTCGTAGAGAGTGCCGCGCTATACGAGCTTGCAGGTCTGCTATTTTTGAAAGAAATCGCGAAAATGTGGCACAAATCTTTGAATATATATATATTCTTTCAGAGTGAAGGTTTTTTAACTCAAATCTTTGCTTCATGGGTTAGGGTCCCTGGAACGACAGAAAAGGGGTCCCCCCGCCCAGAATGGTTTAAGGGGGCCGTCGTCCCATGAGAATGCCACGTTGGCCCCGTGTCCATTCCTTTAGAACTGGACTAATGCATGTTAGCGGGGGCATAATCACCGCTGTTGCTCTCCATTCTGCTCAGGTCACTGCTCTGTATAGGCACACGGCGCGTCTAGTATACGCAGTATGAAACGCTCAGCGTTCATTTAACTCCGACGAGAGAGAGATCTATAGCCAAGGGTGGGTCCATCTGGTTTCCACTTTGTTCCCTCTCCGGAGAGACCCTTGCAGATTTTGGTTCCATTTGTACTCTCAATTTGGAATTGGATGAAAACGGAGTGGAGTATAGGTTATGTGAGAGATCTTTGGGCGGGCAGCCTGCATGCAGTTCAGGTATTTTGTGTCTGGGTTTCTTAACTCATTTAGGTCGGGAACCCCTTTTGGTGTTTTAAGCGTTATATACTTTAGCTATTGAAAAATGGCAGATCTACAAGCTCATAGCGCTACGAGCATGACCATATATTCTTTCAGGGGGAACGGTTTTAACTCAAATCTTTGCTTCTTGGGGGGGGGGGGGTCGGGGGTCCCTGGAACAACTATTATTTTCAGATGGGGGTCGGCGGCCAATTACATTAATATTTAGCACCACTGATATAGAAACTTAAGGTTTTTCAGACAATTGTCAGAATTTGAAAGACATTTTTAAAACTTCTATGTCAGGCCTGGACTAAGGCCGATTCTAAAAATGCCTTCTAAATACAGACCTAAAGTTTTCAGAAATGTCTCAAATCTATTTTCAAAAATGTTATATTGCCATTTACTATAGCAACAAGAACCCCAAAAAGGGTTCCCATCCAGAAGGAGCTAAAACACCAAAAGGGGTTCCCGTCCTGAATGTTTTTTTTTTTTTTTTTTAACAACAGGACATACAAAAAAAGGCAGACATGCATCATAACGATGTATGTAATCTACCTGTAGATTCATATCACAAAGACCTGTATCAACAACGATAAGAATGCGCTCACACACACACACACACACACACACATTGACAGGTGGGCGTTTTACAGCACACTGCTGTTCTCCCACTGCATATACGTGTTGCTTCCCTTTGCTATACCCGACCGAACGCCCAGAGATTGTGAAAATATTGTTAAAACCGGCTGGCTCAGAGAGAGAAAAAAAGAGCGAGAGAGACCCACATTATATCCCCCCGCAAGGCTATAGCATAGAATCCCACCAGAGATTTTTCTCCTGTTGGCTGGCAGCCCCGTGCTATCTCCCCAGGAACACACCTGCTATCTCAATAAAGGAGAGAAAATCACCACTGGGGGTTGGACAGCCAATTACTCTTTAAAGAAAATAAGTAGGCCTATAGAGAGAACACACACACACACACACAGTACCATATGTCAGAGTAAGGAGCAAGTTTCTCCCTGGAGAGAGAGAGAGAGAGAGAGAGAGAGAGAGAGAGCGTTGCGACATGCTGGGCCTCGATGGCCAGCTGTAGGTAGGTAGGGCTGATTACCTGCCGCAGGGTTTCCTCAGGCTGGGGTGGTAATACGTTAGCAGGCCCGGTGCCATGACATTAACAGGACACCCCCCGCTGTAGTCCTCCTTCGCCCAGTCCTGTAATGTACACATGTATACATACAGTATGATGACAACAGCAGTGTTGTTGTTTTTTTGTCGACTTTAAAGGACCACTTCACCACTTTTCTACCTATCTTCATATAATAGGTCCTCACTAATAATCATGAAAAAAAGGCAGTCTGTGTCTCATAGGACGGATGTGGGCAGTTTAGAAAACGTCTTCCAGTGACATCATCATTAGGCAGATTTTTTTTAAACATGATTTTTTTTTTTACAAAAATATTTAAATTTTCATTATCGTGAGAACGATGGCTTCCATTTTCGCATTGCAACTTTTCAGGACTAGAAAGCCTGCAGTTTCTATTTGCTTGTATTCCCCATCGATGATGTCACTGGAAGACGGTTTCTGCCCACAGACGACCTATGAGACACAGACATTACATTAGAAAATGGCACCATTTTTTCCATGATTATTAGTGAGGACCTATTATATGAAAATAGGTTGATAAGTGGTGAAGTGGTCCTTTAAAACTAAGACCAAAAATGTTCGTCGACTATATCTAATTTCCACTGACGAAAACTAAGTGGAACTAAATATAGGCCTGCTGACAATTTCGTCAACAAATAAAAACTAGGTTAAAATGTTAGGAAGGGACTAGTGGACAGGAGATCCAGTATAAGTCATTGTCTCCACCAGCCGAAGGCATGGGGAGAGTATGTTTTGCACTCCGTCCGTCCGTCCGTGTGTCCGTCCGTCCGTGACCAGCTAATCTCAGCCACCGTTAACCTGGTCGATGCCAAATTTTGCACACACACTCCCTGGATGCCAACCATGAACCTCTGCCCCAAACTTTCCAGAACGGCCTGTTATAGCGCCACCAGGAGGCCGCTTTGTGCAAAACAAGTTTTTGCACACCACACCTACAGATTTTGTCCAAACATCACGCAAATTGGTACACAGTCTCTCTAGAGCCATTCAACCAAACCGGTCTTTCAGATTTCTCAGACTCCATACTGATTGGTTAAGATTGGCTTCTAAAATTCACAGGAGTGCTCAGTTTCAAACAAAATGCTGCAAATCATGAACACATCGCGTGATTTCCCTGAAATTGTGCACCCACATTTCCACTAGGCCGAGGACGAAATGCCACATGAACAATTTCAACTCAGCCTCAAGGTGGCGCTATAACTGTCCCAAAAGTGTTTTACCTCTAACTGCACGGATCTGTGGATAACCTGGTGGAGACCTGTGCCCAGAAGGGCACTTTTTCTAGTTTTACACTTGGCTGCATGCTGAAAATAGCCGATCTACAAGCTCGCGATGCGTTGTGAGCTTGTAGATCGGCAATTTCCAGCAAAAGTAAAAACAGACATTACGACGGCATCAAGGCCCGCCAAAATACATTTGTCGACTAAATAAAACAGTAGATTTAGTCGACTAAAACTAGACCAACACAGACATTCCAGGTGACTAAAATGTGACTAAAACTAAATGAAAACTATTCAAGAGACTATGACTAAAAGTAAAATGGGCCAGTGTAGCAACATTGCAGTGAGTCAAAGCAGCACAGCGATGGCGGCCCGGGTAGAGTGGGTTTTGTTTTAACCCCAACGTCAAAATTTAAAAAAATGTCTTCTAATTCATGACAAATTTCTGAAAAACCTAATGTTTCTATATAAGTGGTTCTCAATATTTCATGTCAAAATATATGTATTTGACCGCCTCTCAAAAATATGATGTTCCAGTGACCTCCCAGAAGCAAAGATTTGAGTTAAAAACATTCGTTCTGAAAGAAAATGTGTAGGCCAATAGGCGCCCAATACTATGTATATATACTTGTAAAAGACAAGATGTGAAGGCTTGTGTAGGCCTACTATGTAAAGCTGCAACTTTTTAGAAATAAAATGTTATACAGATTTAACCAATGCGTATGGTAAAGTATCCTGATATAATATAACTAACTGCGGTGGTTGTGGGTGGGTGGTCTTTATTTTGGGAACTGTAGATAGTTTCATGTGATAGACTTATTTCTGTAGTTTTGGTGAAACTCGTCACTCATTAACAGGCGATTTGTCCAATGGCAGACAACCAGTGACCATTAACACGCTTAATCTCTGCATTTGAAGGCATTGTTTATAGTGAATGATCATATTCACATGTAGCCTATTAACCCTATTTACACTTCAACCAGGTGAAAGAATGCAGGTGTACTTCATTATTTGCATTCAAATGACTTTGAATGAACGTTCCACGTTCCTTCACAACACCACAACCTGAACGAAGGTGTTGCTGTTATTGTGTTTGTTCAGTTGTTATACTCTGCTGTTCACTGGACACATGACTGTTCTGAATTTGATATGAATACTTATTAATGTTTATAAAACATTAATATAAAATGTATAAAATAAACACATGAAAAGTCAGTTGAGAGAGAAAAACTATAAAATAACAAACAGATAAAGTAAGACACTGGGATGTAAATCACAGTATGAGCAGTTGTTTCTTCACCAGAGCTGTTTCTATACTTGGTTCTGATGTTACTGAAAGAATGTGGATAAATCCTAAAGATTAATGGCTCTGCTGCAGTAACAATTAATTCATATCCACTTATGCAATAGTTAGATTGGACATATTTATCAGTGTATGTACATAATATCCATACCATTTAGTTTGATAACACCAGTCTCCAGTAGGAGTCCCAATGGAGTGTGTTTGGTAGAAAATAAGTCGTTTTTGGATGAACTACTATACTGATTTAAAGGTTTATTATAAACCAGCAGTTTTTATGCACCACATGTGGAAGAACTCCCAGTAAACAGCAGGTATGTCGTCACTCTTATTTATTAAGTCAGTTCTGTTTCTCAATGCATTAGATTGAGTTTTATACAGGTAAAATGTTTGTTTTTAGTTCAATGTTTGTTTTAAAAACGCAGCATAAAATAAAATACAAACATAAATTAAAATACCCTGAGTAACAACTTACAAGACAACAGTGAAACACTCTGTAGTGAGAAAACCGAGACACAATAAGGCTGTGTGTTAACTGTTAAGAGATAATGTGTTACTCATAATTACTCACTATGAAATCCAGCAGCTAGGTACTACTACTAGGTAGTAAAATAAAGGTAGGATTAATGACATGGTCATTTCAGCTAGATTTGTTTTTTTAATAAAGTGCAGACAAGCCTATTGAAACTAATTCCACAAGTGCTCCTCATTCCCTCATTTACATTTTAACCTGGGGAAAGAATGTGGGGTTTGTTCATTATTTAGCATTTGAATAAACATTGAATTGCAGTCATCACCACCCTATTGAAACTAATTCCACACACCTGAGTGCTCCTCATTCCCTCAGAGCAACACAACCTGAACAATGACTTAAAGACATAAAGTTGTCCAGGTTTCCCAGGTTTAGAAAATAGTTGTTGCTGTTATTGTGTCTCTGTTGTTAATAACAATGTAATGATGGATATAGGATATAATTATTACACAGATAATGACTTATCCTGATTTATCCTGACTTATCCTGGTCATGAATTAATAATGCCTTATTACACTATGGACACATGTTTCTGCACACAGGCCTACACATTACACAATGGGATTTCACTGTAAATATAGATAAGCGATTAAATGAGAACAGTAGAGCACAATTGGCTATGAGACTTTGATGATTTGACAATATACTAATTTCTTGTTATAGGCATTGACCAGTCCTGTACAGAAACCCCACCACTGTAGACAAATAGTGTTTTGGAAAACTGTTTTTCTTGTTGGTTCTATGTTACTGAAAGAATGTGGAGCAATCCTCTCATGGATCTGCTGCAGTAACAAGTATAATTAATATCCACTTATTCAATATTGTTAGACTATACATATATTATCCAGATATATTGGATATAGATATATTCATATTAAATATGAAGCTTACAAAGCAATCTCAGTTCAAAGTTTATTTCTAGAATGTTGCATAGAGCATAACCTGGGGGAGGAGTCAGAGAGGGGTGGAGCACATGCAGCAGTTTGTTAGGTTGTGATTGGTGGCTGATGACTATTGTTCCACTCTTTGGCCAATCAACACCAAGCAGTTAGTGGTTCTACCTCAGGCTCTCCAGTATAAGAAGAGTTTGTAGTTGTCAGTTCTCCACAACTCCTCCAGGATATCTATAATTTCTGATCTCATCTGACTGTGGACTCCAGACTTCAGCTGAAGATGAACTCTCTTAACAAACCCAAGGATCATCAAGACCTCTGTAAGTTACTTACTGTGTCTATATGGATATACAGCATGCCGTAATGATTTTTTTAAAATCTAGTCATTTGTTTGTTTTGATTTATTTTAGCATTGACTACCTGTTTTTGTGTATTTTCTAAAATATAAAATGATTGTAGAATCAAATTATAAATGGATTCACACTAGTTTTTGCTATTTTAAGTCCAGGAATGCCTCTAAACATTTCCTTTGTTTTTGTTTCCAATTCAGTGTTGCATCATCAGTCTGTTTTCCCTGTTCTACCAGAGGTGAATGAACAGAGAAGCTTGGCTAAGCAAAAATACCACTGCTGTGATCAGTGTGGACAACACTTCTCTAGATTGTCAAGCCTTAAAACACACCAGAAAATTCATATAGGAGAGAAACCCTATGGATGTGATCAGTGTGGACAACATTTCTCTCGAATGGCACACCTTAAAAGACATCAGAGAATTCACACTGGAGAGAAACCCTATGGGTGTGATCAGTGTGGACAACACTTCTCTACAATGGACGGCCTTAAAAGACATCAGAGAATTCACACTGGAGAGAAACCCTATGGGTGTGATCAGTGTGGACAACACTTCTCTCAAATGGACGGCCTTAAAACACATAAGAGAATTCACACTGGAGAGAAACCCTATGGATGTGATCAGTGTGGACAACATTTCTCTCAAATGGACGTCCTTAAAACACATAAGAGAATTCACACTGGAGAGAAACCCTATGGGTGTGATCAGTGTGGACAACACTTCCGTACAATGGGAAATCTTAAATCACACCAGAGGATTCACACTGGAGAAAAACCGTATGGATGTGATCAGTGTGGACAACATTTCTCTCAAATGGACAGCCTTAAAACACATAAGAGAATTCACACTGGAGAGAAACCCTATGGGTGTGATCAGTGTGGACAACACTTCCGTACAATGGGAAGTCTTAAATCACACCAGAGGATTCACACTGGAGAAAAACCCTATGGATGTGATCATTGTGGTAAACACTTCTCTCATTTGACCCACCTTAAAACACACCAGAGAATTCACACTGGTGAGAAACCCTATGGTTGTGATCAGTGTGGACAACACTTCTCTCAAATGCCAAGCCTTAAAATACACCAGAGAATTCACACTGGAGAGAAACCCTATGGATGTGATCAGTGTGGACAACATTTCTCTCGAATGGGCAACCTTAAAACACACCAGATAATTCACACTGTAGAGAAACCCAAATAATTGTGATATGTGAGGAAAAGCTTTTAGTAATTATATTAATTTAGAAGTTCACAGGTTGTACACACTGTTCCCTTGTGGTCAGTGGTAATATCCAATTATTCAATATTATTAGACCAGATAGTCGAAAACGAGATCTCAAGGGGTATTCCAAATAAATAATTTAAATAATCATAGTCAGATACTCTATATTGGATGTAGATAGATTCATATATTAAATATGAAGCTTAGAAACAAAGCAATCTCACAGTTAGCAGTTTCTTTCTAGAATGTTGCATGGGACATGGGGGAGGGGTGGAGCACATGCAGCAGTTTCTTAGGTTGTGATTGGTGGCTGATGATTCTATTGTTGAGCTGGTTCTACTTGGTTCTGATGTTACTGAAATAATGTGGAGAAATCCTCTTAATGGCTCTGCTGCAGTAACAATTAATTAATATCCACTTATTCAATAGTTAGATATTTATCCATATACTCAGTGTATGTACATAATATCCATAGCATATAGTTTGATAACATCAGTCTCCAGTAGGAGTCCCAATGGAGAGTGTTTGGTAGAAAATAGTCAGTTGTGCCAAAAAAAGTGTTTGTAACAAAAAATAATACACAAAACCAAAACGAATAGAACATCAACAACAACAGGGGACAACTATAAGCTCTTTCATGTAGGCTAATAGGGGCCCAATACTTGTATGTATATATACACTTGTAAAAGACAAGATGTGAAGGCTTGTGTACTATGTAAAGCTGCAACTTTTTAGAAATAAAATGTTATACAGATTTAACCAATGCGTATGGTAAAGTATCCTGATATAATATAACTAACTGCGGTGGTTGTGGGTGGGTGGTCTTTATTTTGGGAACTGTAGATAGTTTCATGTGATAGACTTATTTCTGTAGTTTTGGTGAAACTCGTCACTCATTAACAGGCGATTTGTCCAATGGCAGACAACCAGTGACCATTAACACGCTTAATCTCTGCATTTGAAGGCATTGTTTATAGTGAATGATCATATTCACATGTAGCCTATTAACCCTATTTACACTTCAACCAGGTGAAAGAATGCAGGTGTACTTCATTATTTGCATTCAAATGACTTTGAATGAACGTTCCACGTTCCTTCACAACACCACAACCTGAACGAAGGTGTTGCTGTTATTGTGTTTGTTCAGTTGTTATACTCTGCTGTTCACTGGACACATGACTGTTCTGAATTTGATATGAATACTTATTAATGTTTATAAAACATTAATATAAAATGTATAAAATAAACACATGAAAAGTCAGTTGAGAGAGAAAAACTATAAAATAACAAACAGATAAAGTAAGACACTGGGATGTAAATCACAGTATGAGCAGTTGTTTCTTCACCAGAGCTGTTTCTATACTTGGTTCTGATGTTACTGAAAGAATGTGGATAAATCCTAAAGATTAATGGCTCTGCTGCAGTAACAATTAATTCATATCCACTTATGCAATAGTTAGATTGGACATATTTATCAGTGTATGTACATAATATCCATACCATTTAGTTTGATAACACCAGTCTCCAGTAGGAGTCCCAATGGAGTGTGTTTGGTAGAAAATAAGTCGTTTTTGGATGAACTACTATACTGATTTAAAGGTTTATTATAAACCAGCAGTTTTTATGCACCACATGTGGAAGAACTCCCAGTAAACAGCAGGTATGTCGTCACTCTTATTTATTAAGTCAGTTCTGTTTCTCAATGCATTAGATTGAGTTTTATACAGGTAAAATGTTTGTTTTTAGTTCAATGTTTGTTTTAAAAACGCAGCATAAAATAAAATACAAACATAAATTAAAATACCCTGAGTAACAACTTACAAGACAACAGTGAAACACTCTGTAGTGAGAAAACCGAGACACAATAAGGCTGTGTGTTAACTGTTAAGAGATAATGTGTTACTCATAATTACTCACTATGAAATCCAGCAGCTAGGTACTACTACTAGGTAGTAAAATAAAGGTAGGATTAATGACATGGTCATTTCAGCTAGATTTGTTTTTTTAATAAAGTGCAGACAAGCCTATTGAAACTAATTCCACAAGTGCTCCTCATTCCCTCATTTACATTTTAACCTGGGGAAAGAATGTGGGGTTTGTTCATTATTTAGCATTTGAATAAACATTGAATTGCAGTCATCACCACCCTATTGAAACTAATTCCACACACCTGAGTGCTCCTCATTCCCTCAGAGCAACACAACCTGAACAATGACTTAAAGACATAAAGTTGTCCAGGTTTCCCAGGTTTAGAAAATAGTTGTTGCTGTTATTGTGTCTCTGTTGTTAATAACAATGTAATGATGGATATAGGATATAATTATTACACAGATAATGACTTATCCTGATTTATCCTGACTTATCCTGGTCATGAATTAATAATGCCTTATTACACTATGGACACATGTTTCTGCACACAGGCCTACACATTACACAATGGGATTTCACTGTAAATATAGATAAGCGATTAAATGAGAACAGTAGAGCACAATTGGCTATGAGACTTTGATGATTTGACAATATACTAATTTCTTGTTATAGGCATTGACCAGTCCTGTACAGAAACCCCACCACTGTAGACAAATAGTGTTTTGGAAAACTGTTTTTCTTGTTGGTTCTATGTTACTGAAAGAATGTGGAGCAATCCTCTCATGGATCTGCTGCAGTAACAAGTATAATTAATATCCACTTATTCAATATTGTTAGACTATACATATATTATCCAGATATATTGGATATAGATATATTCATATTAAATATGAAGCTTACAAAGCAATCTCAGTTCAAAGTTTATTTCTAGAATGTTGCATAGAGCATAACCTGGGGGAGGAGTCAGAGAGGGGTGGAGCACATGCAGCAGTTTGTTAGGTTGTGATTGGTGGCTGATGACTATTGTTCCACTCTTTGGCCAATCAACACCAAGCAGTTAGTGGTTCTACCTCAGGCTCTCCAGTATAAGAAGAGTTTGTAGTTGTCAGTTCTCCACAACTCCTCCAGGATATCTATAATTTCTGATCTCATCTGACTGTGGACTCCAGACTTCAGCTGAAGATGAACTCTCTTAACAAACCCAAGGATCATCAAGACCTCTGTAAGTTACTTACTGTGTCTATATGGATATACAGCATGCCGTAATGATTTTTTTAAAATCTAGTCATTTGTTTGTTTTGATTTATTTTAGCATTGACTACCTGTTTTTGTGTATTTTCTAAAATATAAAATGATTGTAGAATCAAATTATAAATGGATTCACACTAGTTTTTGCTATTTTAAGTCCAGGAATGCCTCTAAACATTTCCTTTGTTTTTGTTTCCAATTCAGTGTTGCATCATCAGTCTGTTTTCCCTGTTCTACCAGAGGTGAATGAACAGAGAAGCTTGGCTAAGCAAAAATACCACTGCTGTGATCAGTGTGGACAACACTTCTCTAGATTGTCAAGCCTTAAAACACACCAGAAAATTCATATAGGAGAGAAACCCTATGGATGTGATCAGTGTGGACAACATTTCTCTCGAATGGCACACCTTAAAAGACATCAGAGAATTCACACTGGAGAGAAACCCTATGGGTGTGATCAGTGTGGACAACACTTCTCTACAATGGACGGCCTTAAAAGACATCAGAGAATTCACACTGGAGAGAAACCCTATGGGTGTGATCAGTGTGGACAACACTTCTCTCAAATGGACGGCCTTAAAACACATAAGAGAATTCACACTGGAGAGAAACCCTATGGATGTGATCAGTGTGGACAACATTTCTCTCAAATGGACGTCCTTAAAACACATAAGAGAATTCACACTGGAGAGAAACCCTATGGGTGTGATCAGTGTGGACAACACTTCCGTACAATGGGAAATCTTAAATCACACCAGAGGATTCACACTGGAGAAAAACCGTATGGATGTGATCAGTGTGGACAACATTTCTCTCAAATGGACAGCCTTAAAACACATAAGAGAATTCACACTGGAGAGAAACCCTATGGGTGTGATCAGTGTGGACAACACTTCCGTACAATGGGAAGTCTTAAATCACACCAGAGGATTCACACTGGAGAAAAACCCTATGGATGTGATCATTGTGGTAAACACTTCTCTCATTTGACCCACCTTAAAACACACCAGAGAATTCACACTGGTGAGAAACCCTATGGTTGTGATCAGTGTGGACAACACTTCTCTCAAATGCCAAGCCTTAAAATACACCAGAGAATTCACACTGGAGAGAAACCCTATGGATGTGATCAGTGTGGACAACATTTCTCTCGAATGGGCAACCTTAAAACACACCAGATAATTCACACTGTAGAGAAACCCAAATAATTGTGATATGTGAGGAAAAGCTTTTAGTAATTATATTAATTTAGAAGTTCACAGGTTGTACACACTGTTCCCTTGTGGTCAGTGGTAATATCCAATTATTCAATATTATTAGACCAGATAGTCGAAAACGAGATCTCAAGGGGTATTCCAAATAAATAATTTAAATAATCATAGTCAGATACTCTATATTGGATGTAGATAGATTCATATATTAAATATGAAGCTTAGAAACAAAGCAATCTCACAGTTAGCAGTTTCTTTCTAGAATGTTGCATGGGACATGGGGGAGGGGTGGAGCACATGCAGCAGTTTCTTAGGTTGTGATTGGTGGCTGATGATTCTATTGTTGAGCTGGTTCTACTTGGTTCTGATGTTACTGAAATAATGTGGAGAAATCCTCTTAATGGCTCTGCTGCAGTAACAATTAATTAATATCCACTTATTCAATAGTTAGATATTTATCCATATACTCAGTGTATGTACATAATATCCATAGCATATAGTTTGATAACATCAGTCTCCAGTAGGAGTCCCAATGGAGAGTGTTTGGTAGAAAATAGTCAGTTGTGCCAAAAAAAGTGTTTGTAACAAAAAATAATACACAAAACCAAAACGAATAGAACATCAACAACAACAGGGGACAACTATAAGCTCTTTCATGTAGGCTAATAGGGGCCCAATACTTGTATGTATATATACACTTGTAAAAGACAAGATGTGAAGGCTTGTGTACTATGTAAAGCTGCAACTTTTTAGAAATAAAATGTTATACAGATTTAACCAATGCGTATGGTAAAGTAGCCTGATATAATATAACTAACTGCGGTGGTTGTGGGTGGGTGGTCTTTATTTTGGGAACTGTAGATAGTTTCATGTGATAGACTTATTTCTGTAGTTTTGGTGAAACTTGTCACTCATTAACAGGCGATCTGTCCAATGGCAGACAACCAGTGACCATTAACACGCTTAATCTCTGCATTTGAAGGCATTGTTTATAGTGAATGATCATATTCACATGTAGCCTATTAACCCTATTTACACTTCAACCAGGTGAAAGAATGCAGGTGTACTTCATTATTTGCATTCAAATGACTTTGAATGAACGTTCCACGTTCCGTCACAACACCACAACCTGAACGAAGGTCTCACACTAAGGTTTCCATATTTAAATGAACATTAATGTTGCTGTTATTGTGTTTGTTCAGTTGTTATACTCTGCTGTTCACTGGACACATGACTGTTCTGAATTTTATATGAATACTTATTAATGTTTATAAAACATTAAAGGTGATATAGACAAGTTTCCAGTGTTTGTACACAGAAGTGAGTGAGTGTTTCCAAACAAATGCATATCTAGCTCCACCCCCCTCCCCCCCTCATTCTATTGGCTGAGCCAGGTCACTTCAGGCTATGGGATTGTTGTTGCTGCTGGGAGGGACGCTATGGATATTGCGCTCGTATGGCTAAATATGACATTACAAAATTATGAATTTCTATCGATATCTTAGTTACAACAATGACATTGAAGTTGACATGTTTTTTTAAGGCTAACTGTAGCATAATCGCAATATCACACCGAGTCCCGCAAATGAGGAAGTAGGAAGTAGAGGAGACTCACTGGCTCTCAATTAAATCGCGTTTTCATTATAATACTGCAGTGCTGGGTTGAACACACCGTCACAGCCTCGCGCTGCAATTGGCTAAAAGTTTAAATCCCCTCCGACGTCCCGAGTAGTAAACTGTAGGATATAAACAGTGCATTCAACCACAGGGGGGAAAAGGGGGAGTGTGCTGTTGCAGGAGAACACCTCAGCATCATAATATAGGGAAGGATACAGGGGGAAAAGGCCAAAAGAATTCATTTATATATATTTTAAATTTTGGCTGAAAACTTGTCTCTATCACCTTTAATATAAAATGTATAAAATAAACACATGAAAAGTCAGTTGAGAGAGAAAAACTATAAAATAACAAACAAAAAGATAAAGTAAGACACTGGGATGTAAATCACAGTATGAGCAGTTGTTTCTTCACCAGAGCTGTTTCTATACTTGGTTCTGATGTTACTGAAAGAATGTGGAGAAATCCTAAGATTAATGGCTCTGCTGCAGTAACAATTAATTCATATCCACTTATGCAATAGTTAGATTGTACATATTTATCAGTGTATGTACATAATATCCATACCATATAGTTTGATAACACCAGTCTCCAGTAGGAGTCACAATGGAGAGTTTGGTAGAATATAAGTCATTTTTGGATGAACTACTATACTGATTTTTAAGGTTTATTATAAACCAGCTGTTTTTATGCACCACATGTGGAAGAACTCCCAGTAAACAGCAGGTATGTCGTCACTCTTATTTATTAAGTCAGTTCTGTTTCTCAATGCATTAGATTGAGTTTTATACAGGTTTAATGTTTGTTTTTAGTTCAATGTTTGTTTTAAAAACGCAGCATAAAATAAAATACAAAAATAAATTAAAATACCCTGAGTAACAACTTACAAGAAAACAGTGAAACACTCTGTAGTGAGAAAACCGATAAGGCATGTGTTAACTGTTAAGAGATAACAATGTGTTACTCATAATTACTCACTATGAAATCCAGCAGCTAGGCACTACTACTAGGTAGTAAAATAAAGGTAGGATTAATGACATGGTCATTTCAGGTAGATTTGTTTTTTAATAAAGTGCAGACACAAGCATATTTAAACTAATTCCACGAGTGCTCCTCATTCCCTCATTTACATTTTAACCTAGGGAAAGAATGTGGGGTTTGTTCATTATTTAGCATTTGAATAAACATTGAATTGCAGTCATCACCACCCTATTGAAACTAATTCCACACACCTGAGTGCTCCTCATTCCCTCAAAGCAACACAACCTGAACAATGACTTAAAGACATAAAGTTGTCCAGGTTTCCCAGGTTTAGACAATACAGTTGTTGCTGTTATTGTGTCTCTGTTGTTAATAACAATGTAATGATGGATATAGGATATAATTATTACACGGATAATGACTTATCCTGATTTATCCTGACTTATCCTCGTCATTAATTAATAACGCCTTATTACACTATGGACACATGTTTCTGCACACAGGCCTACACATTACACAATGGGATTTCACTGTAACCAAATGGACCCTAAAATGGAACAGTGTACGGGTCCATTTGGTTCCATTTTACGCTCTCAAGAGTTAATATATTGTTAAAACATCTGCATTAATTCATTTATAAGACGTCTACACAATTACAGATTGTAGAAGTTATTGTTATTTTGACCACCACATCAATACGGCATGTAATTGTGGTCATAATCTTATCCTATACGACAAACTAAATATTAAAAGTTTTACGGCCTGAGAGGCTAAATGTCATAAGGTGGTTCACGTGGCTCAAAGGCTGAATGAAGAATGGTCCTTCATATGAAAAGGGTTGAAAACCACTGTCCTATTATGTAATTTGTGCAGGGCCCATGAGAAAATAATGCAATGGCCGAACCTCACCCCTCAAAGCAAAACTTGAAGAAGTGGAATGTGCTTCTGGTTGCGACAAGAGTGAAAAATAATTGTGGGAACAGCAATCAGGTAAACTTGTGTTCAGCACTATTTACTTCAAAGTAAATAACAGTGGTGACAAAAGTACGGACATTCTCAAGTAAAAGTTTCAATACTGCAATGTAGAAATATACACCAGTTCCATGTAAATATCCAGAATTCAACATTTACTTGCACAAAAGTATTGGTATCAACATGTACTTAAAGTATACCACAAGTACAAAGTATATTGCTTCAAATGAGTCAAATGTATTAAAATCGTTTGGAAAATAGCAGATCTACAAGCTTGCGATGTGACGGCATTGTGAGCGTGTAAATGGCATAAATGTATATAGGGCTGATACAAATCTACTACTAAGTAACTAGTAACTAAAGTTTTCCTATAATTGCAGTCGAGTAAAAGTATATTTTCCTCTGAGATGTAGTGGAGTCGAAGTGAATGTAAATTGGAAATACTCCAGTAAAGAAAAAATGTAATCTCAAAATCGTACTAAAATGTACAGTAAATGAGTAAAAATTACTTTACACCACTGGTTGTGACCATAGGTCGCATTTACTATGAAAACCTGCATCTCCCGTCCGTTAGTCACGCCTCCATATATGGTCACGACTCGTGACATCACGCCTCCATACGCCTCGTGACTCCATATATGAAGATCACGACACTGACCTCATCTAACCCTGGATAACCATATGGAGAAGACTGGTAGATCTGCTATTTTTCAATATCTGAAGTACAACATAATGCTTACAACACCAAAAGGGGTTCCCGCCCAGAATGGGTTATACTGTAAACTGTATAACTATAACTGCACGTTTATACCGTACATACTGTAGGGGCACATCTTTTTTAAACTAGACATAATAATTATTATCCGCCGAGGTTTAGTTACATTTCTGGACTTATGCAAGCAATGGAGTTCATCTGTCCGCAGGGGCAGGCACAGCATTGCATTTAGTAGCTTGGCACAGTGGGCAATAGGCTACAGTACATGCTCGGAATAATAACGATCAAGTATTCAGCCAAAACATAGTATAAATAGTATTGTATATTTGAAAATGTACTAAAAACTATCTGGGGGCCCACAAAATGGGCTTGGTGCAGCTGATAAAAGTATCATTGCACCTCCAGGGGTCCTTGGAGGTTAGAATATAATATATATTATATTCCAATTAATTAGAATATAATATACATTTGAGTAAAAAAAGGCAGCAGTAATTCTTTAAGAATAATTAATTTTCTTATTTTTCTTAAACATGCTTGTTACATTTATTTCCATCAATAAATCAAGTGTAGCTCGAGTGTCCTTTGAGAAGCTCAGTCAATTATATGTGCTAAATAGTTAAAAAATCCTAGAGAGAATGGCATTTTTGCCCAATAAATAACCCTAGGGGTTTTGTGTTTTACAAGTTTTAAGAATCACTAGAATTCAGGCAATGTTAACACCACACCCCCCTGCCAAAACTTTACGACACCCTTTTCCCACCACATGGAAAACCTGCGAGAACTGCCCCTGGATGTGGACAGGATCATAATGGTGAAGTGCCAAAATGAGAAACTGAACTGTGGGGCCACCATCATCATCATCATCATACTATAACACCACCGTATCTCCTCATTGCCTGCACCAATCGCTCCCACTTTTCACACAGGCATTTGACACATTAATGATTATGAATGAATTTATTAGTGAATTAAAAATGCACCAGGCGCAGTACCCCCCACGGCCACAAGGGGGGAGGGGGCAAATATCTCACAACGGGTAAGGGCTAGTAATACTAATTATGTAATAATTCCCCCTCATTCTTTTTTATTATCGTTTGTTATACATTAAAGGTAAGGTGAGGGCAGGTATGGTAAGGTAACGTTTAGTTATAAAGTGCCTTTCTAAACAAAGTTAGGTGCCATACAAAGAATAACGACATTTGAAAAAGTAGGAGGGAAGTAAAAAATCAGACCCGTCTGAAGTGGGTGGTACTGTACTGTACTGTACTGTACTGTACCTCCTCCCTGGCCTGTGTGTGTCTGTGTGTTAGGCTGTGCAACAGTGACACTTGGTGGTGAACAAACGCTATTCCCATGCTCGGACACAGGGACAGACCCAGGGACACCGCCACACACACAGTATATTATCTATAGTTTTTGAGTGGTGCAACCACTGCTATAGACAGCTAAGTTTCTAAAACATTACAAGGTAACGTGCATGAAAAATGGGTTTTGTGCACGTTGACTCTGCTTGTATATCGATGCCAGGGGAAATTACGATTAGTAAGGCTGCTACAAGGAGGAGGAGGAGGAGCCCGAACAAAGAAATAATGTTACACTTATGGACCTTGAATAATTGCACCGCAAATATTAATTATGTGAACTGCACTGCACTGACCCAAATTAAAGAAGGGATGTACCGTAAGGCACGCACACACGCACGCACGCAATTCCACTCTGTTCACTTTGGTGTGTGTACTTTATCTTCTCTGTTCCTCCTGCACTCAAGACAATCAAAGCTGAGCTCCTTAACTCGAAACTCGAACTTGCCATCACAGAGAGCCGTGTACTTTTAGTGCAGCGTTCTCCTCATACATACTAATATTATGTGCATCAATGGAGAACGGCATTACTGTATTTTCAGACCAAAAAAAAGGTTCTCAAGATACAATGTTGTGTATAGTTTCAACTCGTCAATGTCTGGATGCTAGGGGTCTAACGATACATGGTTGACGATACGATACACGGACGATATTGGTTCATTGTGGTGATCCGATCCGATACGATTCAATGATTTGAAATCGATACAGTAACTATTTAAAATACATTGACATTATTTTAAACTAAACCCCTCTTTCTTTTTTTCTTCCAAAAAATGCTAAATACCGCACAGATTATTTGCATAGAAAAACCATTCGATGCCGACTATTTGCATTGCAAAACGATACGATACAAAGTCAATGTTGCCGTTTTCATTTCGACATACTTCGATTGCTGAAAATAAAATCGATTTTTCGATACAGTTACTATAATCGTTATAGACCCCTACTGGATGCCATATACACATAATAATTGTATTGTGGCGGATCTGTGCCCCACATTGAAGTAGTGCTCTGAGTGGAGCAGTTTCTAAACCGTTCTAAACAATAGTGTGTTCTTTGACATGAGCCTTGGAGGCTTTCTACTGTATCTGCCCGAGGGAGTCACCAAGTGAGACAGGCTTTCTACTGTATCTGCCCCAGGGAGTCACCAGGTGAGACAGGCTTTCTACTGTATCTGCCCCAGGGATTCACCAGGTGAGACAGGCTTTCTACTGTATCTGCCCCAGGGAGTCACCTGCAGGTGAGACAGGCTTTCTACTGTATCTGCCCCAGGGAGTCACCTGCAAGTGAGACAGGCTTTCTACTGTATCTGCCCCAGGGAGTCACCAGGTGAGACAGGCTTTCTACTGTATCTGCCCCAGGGATTCACCAGGTGAGACAGGCTTTCTACTGTATCTGCCCCAGGGAGTCACCTGCAGGTGAGACAGGCTTTCTACTGTATCTGCCCCAGGGAGTCACCTGCAAGTGAGACAGGCTTTCTACTGTATCTGCCCCAGGGAGTCACCAGGTGAGACAGGCTTTCTACTGTATCTGCCCCAGGGAGTCACCTGCAGGTGAGACAGGCTTTCTACTGTATCTGCCCCAGGGAGTCACCAGGTGAGACAGGCTTTCTACTGTATCTGCCCCAGGGAGTCACCAGGTGAGACAGGCTTTCTACTGTATCTGCCCCAGGGAGTCACCAGGTGAGACAGGCTTTCTACTGTATCTGCCCCAGGGAGTCACCAGGTGAGACAGGCTTTCTACTGTATCTGCCAGAAGGACTCACTCTGTCGGGCAGAGCGGGGCACGTGACCTAGACCAGTGGTTCCCAAACTTTTTCATGTCAAGGACCCCCAAATTGACACTAATGAGCCCGTGGACTTTTTGAAAAGTTATGCCAGGGACCCCCATAAGAGACCCCGATTTAATAGCATTTCTATCTCTGGATCGACCCCAATTGATATTGTAAAATCAATGTTAATCTAACTGCGTACACACTCTCTCTTACAGACCCATAAGGGTCCATTTTGGTTCCATTTGTACACTCTCTGAGTTACAGACCCATAAGGGTCCAATTGGTTCCAAATTATCATTTAGCTGGGTGCCCCCTGGAACTCCCTCAAGGACCCCTGGGGGTCCCCGGACCCCAGTTTGGGAACCACTGACCTAGCCCACAACAAACACACCAGTGGTGGAAACTACTCACATTGTTTCCTTTAAGTAAAACTATCAATACTGCATTTTCTTTTTACCAAAGTACCAAAAGTAGAAAGTACTATACAGAATGTCCACACAAGTCGTCAAAATGTATAACCTGTATAAAAAATATTTTGAAAATGGCAGGTCTACAAGCTCACAATGCGACACATGGATCTGCTATTTTCAAATGTTCGAAATCTATAGGCTATAGGGCTTACGTGGTAGTTGTGTTGTAATACTACAATAAATAAATAAATCTACAAAGTAACTATAAAGTTTTAAAATAATTGTAGTGGAGTAAAAGTACAATATTTGCCTTTGAGATGCCAGATCGGTGAGTCTAGAAAGACAGGGGTCTTGTGAGGAAAAGGTTGAGAACCACTGGCGTCGAGCAAAAACAGTAGGGGGGCTAGTGTAGAGCCCTTAGGAATCTGGTAGGGTTTGAGTGATTAAATAAAATATTATGCAACGGTGATGCAACCTGCACTCAAATATCAAATTAAAACACTTCTGGGATCATTTTCACATCTACCCTGGCTTTTGTGAGCTGGGTTTACGTTGTGTCTGACTTGGCGTTTGACGTTGAATGAGCAATCTTTTTGGGGCGCACACAAAGCCAAGAGTCGACATGAAGATGACCCTAGAGGTGTTTCAAAGTGAAATGCCTCTTTAAGTTGTAATGCTTCCGATTCACCCCTTCTTCAACCAGCAACCTTGCTGACTTATAGGAGCCATTTAAGGTCAGAGAGGGAAACAAAGAAAAGCTAATAAGCCATCTTTTTTGGAAGACCGGAAATTAGTGATGCACCGAATATTCGTCAGCAGAAAATATTCGGCAGAAAATGGCTAAAAATGCATTTTCGGCCTATTCGGTTTCGGCCTGAATAGGCAGAAAATATATCACAGAATAGTGTATGCAAGTAATGCGTTCAAAAGAGCTGAATAAATGTTTTAGGACTCAGTGATTATTATTTAAGTTAAGTTTTGCCATAACCATTTATTTTGCCATAAATCAGGTAGCTTTAAGGTACGGCCATGACAACAATGGTAGGAAAAAAGATATATAATATTCATCATATTCGGATATTCGGTATTTGGTTTCCTATATTCGGTATTCGGTTTCGGCCAAGAATTTCCCTTTCGGTGCATCCCTACCGGAAATGTTCACTTAAACATTCTGACAGGCTATGCAACCCTCTTTTGAAGTCCTGCAAGCAGGAAGC
This sequence comes from Protomyctophum parallelum, assembly GCF_964188405.1. Lineage (NCBI taxonomy): Eukaryota > Metazoa > Chordata > Actinopteri > Myctophiformes > Myctophidae > Protomyctophum > Protomyctophum parallelum. The sequence goes on from NC_139713.1 coordinate 15,773,316, forward strand.
ATGTATGTTGGAAAGAGAATAGACAAATGGCTGGATTAAAAGCAAAATCGGCCCACCCATCACTTTTAATGTGCCCAGCCCCACCCAAATTGGTAATCCTGCCATGCAATGCACCTCTAGTGCAAGTATAGGGTTTTAGGGTTTTACAACCGACCAACGTGGTCCCTTACCTGCTCTTATTATCTCTCCTGTTTCCGACACTCAAGTCTAAACTGTTATTTCCCCCTTGAGGCTCATAGTCAGCCAAGGAAGAAAGCCATTATGTCTCCCTGGACATTTTTCTGCCCCAAGCTTCCCCGGGGCAATTTGTTCCTATTCATACAAAACTCTTACATGCCACATGAAGAGCAAGCAAACTCAGGACTGACATCATGCTACAACAACATACTGCAACAACCAACAATTTGAACAGTAAAATCCATGTGCGTGCGCGCGCGCGCCGTGCGTGCGCACCGTGCGTGCGCGCCGTGCGTGCGCGCCGTGCGTGCGTGCGTGCATGCAATGTCCAATCATGCCTTAGGCTTAGGGCACATGATTCTGGCTGTTGAACTGTAGATCTCATTACGGTGTTTATTAAGTGCTGTTTCTCACAAGCCAAAGTAACTGCCCTTGTCTTCTGAAACTCTTTGTATTAATGTATTATACACCAACATGCGTGCTATACTGACATAGTAAGCTGAAATAAATTGAATGCAATGCTATTTAAGAGATATAACGTTTGGATTTGCTGTGTTCTGCCAGGTGTCGAGGTGAAATCGTTATCATTAACGGATCTGTCCAATTAACTAATATGTTCATTTTAATTAGATGGTATTTTTTAATTAGAAGTGCTTGGTCAAGTTATCCAACCAAAAGTAAAGAAAATGACAGATGATTTTAGTTCTGTCGACCAAACGTTTTTCATGAGATTCACAGCATAAAGTGTGCAGAATCAGATTATTCTCATTAACCTTGTGGTTAATGGCACGAGAGAGATGTGTGTGTGTGTGTGTGTGTGTGTGTGTGTGTGTGTGTGTGTGTGTGTGTGTGTGTGTGTGTGTGTGCCTGAGCGAGCGTGCGTGCCTGCACATGCATTGACCTGTACATAATACATAATGTATGAATTTAGTATACATACAGCAAAATGCATTTATTATGTGTGTTATGTCACTTATGTGCCCTCTTCCCACAGAGTTGCCCTCCTCTCAAGGAGGGCAACTCTAATTTGAACACGTGTCTCCAAAGAACCGAGCTTGATCAGATCACCATTTCTATTTTTCAGTAAAACAACTCAGATTTCAGCGATACTGCACACGATATTGCAGGTTCTGATGAAAGAACTTGAGTTGTAACTAGGGGTTACAACTGCTCACACACATGAGTACCGACACGTGATACGTTACTTAATCACATGCTTATCCACAGAACACAGGGGAATTCAATATACTCCCATATTGTGAAAGTGGAAACACTACAAACACAAAGCTCTCTACAAACACTGTGAAGTCAACTTGGAGAAATGGAGAGCAAGGGGTTAAATCTGGACCGACAATCATTGCCACTGACACTCAGCTGATTGTCACTCACTCACTCCCCAATTGCCTCACTAATCAGCATCAGTGCATGCACTGCACCTGAGAGTAGGGCGTTGGCCAAACACAGGAAACACACAAACCTCCATGAGAAACAGCAGTGTGCATCCAAAGAGGAGCAACACACACTGAAACAGCAGAGCAGAAGGATGCAGCCATATAAATGCTGGAGAGACAGCCGGTTTTTCACCTGACTTACTGACTTACCGCTTACACAATGCCTGTACAACTGTACTCAACTAAAAAGTAAAGAAGAGTAAAAAGAAGGAAACTGTGTGGTCATTGTTTGAGTGAAACCCAGTTACAATCTCCATATGGTCTGTGCCATCCCTTTCAAGCAGGGAAACTGCAAAAAATACTAAATAGCTTGACAAACACAAACACAAAGCTCTCTGCATATCACACTCACTGAGTGTGATATGCAGCCTCTATGGACTCTAAATTCACACACGCCCAACACATTAGGCCAGCCAAATTGAGACACATGTAGGGGTGGGTCCCGAACCTCGGCACCAAGTATGTACCGAACCGAACATGCCTGGGTAACGGGTACCCATTACAATAATTCAATTTCGGTTCTCTCTATCGGTTCCCACGGACACGCAGTCACACGATATTTATTTTTCTTCCCTTAATAGACGCTCAGGGAGCTGATCTACAAGCCTACATCGCGTTGCATCAGCGACGCGTTGTAGACTTGTGGCTTGCAGAGGCGGAGCTATCTCTCTGCATGGAGTTAGTTTAGTTGTCGAGGAGTCTAGAGACAGTGACACGCGCTGTGCCTGGCACTGAAGCAACATCATTGTTAAAGTTTCTTAAACGTAATTTTCAAGTGAAGTTTATGGGAGGAAACTGTTTAAGAGAGGGGACAGGAATCTTGCGCCTCGCCTGAGTCTTCACTGCATACGTGCGCAGCACAAACGCTGGCATTGAATCAACATGAGACGAGAGAGGAGAGAGAAAGCGTTGGTGCACTCACATCGTGTGTGTGTGTGTGTGTGTGTGAGAGTGTGCGTGTGTGATGTGATCACGGCGTAGGGTCCAGATGCCCAGTCAGTTTAGAGCTTGCCAGTCTAACTTCGAAGAGACGTGGTGAAAAAACAACAAAAAGATAGCCTACTTTGGGCAGCCCTTGTGCATGCACATTTCTGTTAGTAGCAAACCACAGCAAACAAGCCGCCTTTGTTTTCAATGATCCCCCCATTAGCACGCCGATCGGAAAACCCGTTCTCACCTATCGGCCGGAGATGCGTTCACAGTTTGAGCTTGTAGATAGGCTTTGTGAGCGTGTAGATCAGCACCCTTTCAACACGCGGCAACCGAACAATGCAGAAATGCCGTTTCAAGTAAAAGACCTGTATTCAAGCTTTTACTTGAATAGAAAAAACTAAAGTATTGGTGTCGAAATATACTATAATATAGAATACAAGTACTCATTATTGTGACCCATAAAAAAGCAGATCCACACGCTTACAAATCATCTAAGTCAAATAATTGTAGTGGAGTAAAAAGTACAATATCTGCCTCCGAGATGAAGTGGAGGAGTAGAAGTGTAAATTATCGAAAAATGGAAATACTCAAGTAAAGTAAAAGCACCTCAAAATACAGAACAGTACAACAGTAGGCTACTGAACTTGAGTACATGCACTTAGTTACTTTCCACCACTGGGCTTACCAGTCTTACCCTGTGCTTACATGCGAGCAGCGACTATATAGCATATATATATATATAGGTGGAATATAGATACGGTTGGCTTCCAGACAAGCTGCCATTGCTCCTCAGCACTCCACTTACTCAAAACTATACGTAAGCAACGCCCACACGGCTGGCTGCAGTGACAGGAATCCAGGCGTAGGCGAGCGACAGTGGCGCAGTGCGTGACTTGGCGACACATACATTTACATTACATTTACATTACATTACATAATGACTATACGTCCCTGCCGCTGTGAGCGCAGGGTATAAGCTCAGGGACAGGCCTGCTTTAGAGGGGAGGCGAACACACAGACAGCTGATACGTGCTGTGTGCCAGTGTTGTTTTTGGCAGCAAATATTTGTTTGTTTTAGTCAGTCTCTTGAATAGTTCTCACTTAGTTTTAGTCAAATTTTAGTCACCTGGAAGTTTTAGTCGACTAAATCTACAGTTGATTTAGTCGAACAAAATGTGTTTTGGCGGGCCTTGATGCCGACGTAATACAGTAACTGTTTTTACACTGGCTTGTAGATCTTCGATCTTCGATCGTCTTGGTTTTAGTCGAGGAAATCAACACTGCTGTGTGCAAACAGTGTGTCCATGTTGGTTGTCTTCCAGAAGAAAACAGACGTTTGAGTTGCAATTTTACTTGAATTGCAGTTGCAAATGCAGTGTGCCATAATTCGTTTTGAAATGAATCCGTTTTGAGATCAGTTTGGTCCAGTCTAAGCTATGTATATATCTAAGCCTCAGATTCTAAGGGACCTGGTGTTATATAGGCTACAGCAAGTGTGCCTGTCCCTTGACTTGAGAGAACACGTTGACTATCCAATCTGAAATGTTAAGGTTGTTAATCCATTTTGGGCGGGAACCCCTTTTGATGTTTTAAACATTATGTTATAATTTAGGTATTGAAAAAGAGCAGATCTACAAGCTCATAGCGTGCCACCGAGTGGCGCCCTACGAGCTTGTAGGTCTGCTATTTTTGAAAAATCGTGAAAATGTGGTGCAAATCATTGAATATATATTTCAGAGCGAACATTTTTAACTAAAATATTGGCTTCTGGGGAGTCCCTGGAACTACACATTTTGAGATGGGGGTCCACTGACACAGAAACATGTTTTTTTTTTGAAAAATGTTGGTTGGATTTAGAAGCCTTTTTTTTTCATCGACCTCAGTCCAAAATGGGTTAAGGCATATCAGATGAAGTCAGCCAGGCATTTACTTACTTTCTCCTCATAGTGGATGAAAGATGCCGCCTCGGGACCCAGATACCGCACCAAGCTGGCAACCACAGCCTCTCTCCTCTCTTCAACCTGGAAACGGAAAAAAAAGAAAAAAAAGATAAAGATCTTTAACCCATTTTGGCCTGAGATCAGATTCTAAAAATGTCTTCTAAATCCTGACAGTTTTCTGAAAAAGCTATGTTTCTATGTCAGTAGCCTGAGCTAACGTGTTAGGTTTCTGGTCTAGAGGGGCGGGTCGCGGCTCAGATTTGCGCACGCCCTGATTGGATCTCATCGATCTGTCCGTCACCCCCGGCCCCTCCTCTCCCCCCTAGTGCAGCGCTACGTCACATCATTTGGAGCGACGCCCACCCGGAAGGGTTGACTCCCACTTTTAGCGGCCAATGCGTTCCTCCAGGCTTTCAATTTTTGCACCAACAAAAATGAAAGCCTGGTACCGAGGCTACTATGTCAGTGGTTCTTCGATTTTTCAAAAATAGCAGACCTACAAGCTCGTAGCGCGCCACTCGGTGGCGCGCTATGAGATTGTAGCTCTGCTATTTTTCAATAGCTAAAGCATAGCATAATGCCAACACCAGGTCCCCGCCCAAAATGGGTTAACTGGCCCTAGCATCGCATTCGCTCATCCCTCCATCCTTCTCAGAAATATAGGGGGCAGGGCTGCTAAAATATGAATGCATGCTCAAGAAGAAACCGACACGGCCTTATTAGGCCACGGGAAGAAATGTGAATAATATAATATGTGAAATGTGAATAATATAATATGTGAAATGTGAATAATATAATATGTGAAATGTGAATAATATAATATGTGAAATGTGAATAACTCCGGTACCACAGACGTCCCAGACGTCCATGCAGCTCATGGTCAGTGAAAGCATGTTTAGTGAGTTATGGCCACAGCGGGCAGAGGCTCCAGGCCCATCCTATAAGCGAGAAGTACAGTACAGTACAGTACAGTACAGTACAGTACAGTACAGTACAGTACAGTACAGTACAGTACAGTACAGTACAGTACAGTACAGTACAGTACAGTACAGTACAGTACAGTACAGTACAGTACAGTACAGCCAGAGCCTGATCGTCATAAAAAAATAAAAAGAGTGACAGATGTTGCACAGGTTGTCTGCACCTTTGCATGATTCAGGGCTGGTTGTAGGTCTGCTATTTTTGAAAAATCGAAGAACGATCGACTGACATAGAAACATAGCATAACTGTCAGGATGTAGAAGACATTTTTAGAATCTGATCTCAGATCAGGATGCGTTAAAACCGTGATGAGGAGGAGTGAGAGAGAGAGGAAGAAAGGTGCCAGATTTCTTCCCAGAAGGAATATATACTGTATAACAAGCTCTCGTTAATTTGCCCCGTTCTCGTTAAACACGTTTAGGACTGAGACCAGATTTTACAAAATGTCTTCTAAATCATAGACCGTTTTCTGTGAAAAACCTATGTTTGTATGTCGGTGGTGCTCAACCTTTTTCCAAGTCAAGGACCCCCAGAATTATCAGAATTTGGCCGCGGACCCCCCCATCTGAAAATATGTTGTTCCAGGGACCGCCACCCAGAAGCAAAGATTTGAGTTCTAAACATTCGCTCTGAAAGAACATATACAGAAGCGGCAAATGAAAATACCAGACAGACATCACAGTGAGGAAATAGGTGAGGTCACAGGTGGGATGATTGAAGATATGTGACCAGTGCCAACAAAACATGCCTCATGTCGCCTTTTCCATTTTTCAGATTTTTACAGATTATTAAAGTACAGAATGTAAGCTTTCATATGATGTATCATTCAATGAAATTGGACAATAATTGAAGGAGATATAACCATTTTAAAATGACTGGGGCCTTTCACCCAAAGCTGAGAAAAGCCCTTTTCAATATTCACAACATTTTATCACCTTAGAGCTGGACAGAAGTGGGTGTGACAATGGGAGGGACAAGAGACAATAGGACGTTTTAGCTGTCAACAGTGCAACACTAGAAACACTGACATGTTTAAGCCAGTAGAACAAACAATGCAATTTGTAAGGTGCCCCAATAAACCCTTTTGAAAGTACTAAGTATTAAATACTAAGTATAAGTATTCAAGTATTAAATATTAAGTTAAGTGTTCAATTTAACTTATACACTACCTGGTTGTAAATAGCTGCAGTACACCATTTTATGCAGGTCTACTTTAAGCAATCAAAGTCAGACAATTGACCCAGTATTTTAAATAAATAAAATCGACGCATCAGGCTATGATGTTGTGCGCTTGTAGATTTGCTATTTTAATAAACAGATCTGTCCACATGCAGTCACAATGCCTGGTTTCATTTATAGTAATTCCTGTGCATTCGATGGGTGGATTCATACTACATCGGGTGTCTATTTAGTGTGCAAGGCTTACATCCGGTCTAAAGCCCACCCACTGTATGCCCTGATTTATATACACAATACATACACGATCCGTATCCTCCCCTCACCGGATGTTGAATTAACAGTACTAACGGCCGTATTTGAAAAGACGTAGCTCTTTGCTGGGTGCGCGAGGAAAAAAATTAAACGATTTTCCGACATTTACTTTTCAATTGATACCGTTTCTTAGAGACGGCCTACACAAACGTTCTATATACCAAATGAAAGCCTGCATTTCATAGTTTACATAGTATATAACCTTTTTTTAAATGAGCAAGAAATGAGCGAGTTGTGATTAAAAGAAAAGACGTGTGATCTCTTTGCTCTTTAACACACAACACAGACGGCTAGCTAACTAGGCTAGCTAGCTTCTAGCCTGTTGTTTGTTGGTGAAAGACTCCAAGCTGGGAAGTGTATTTCAGCGAGTAGCTATACGTGGTTTTGTTTATTTTCTGTAAAGTCTAACCCAAATGCCCAGAATACTTCTGTGTTTACAAACACAAGCACGCTAATGGGCGGTGATCAGAGCGTGAAACCTGAGGACAAAGAGATTCCAGACCAATCGTAACCAACATGCAAATCTCGGAACTGCGCTCTTCTGCCTCCAGAAACTTGTTAAAAAACAAGCCCACTTTGACGTATAAATGTATACATTTCATTTGCCCAAATGAACAATCTGTTTGAATGAAAACCTTCTTCAACATTCAAACTGTATTAATATGAAAAAAAAAGAAAATCACATTTAAAAAAAAAACGAGTTTATTTATTGATTTAAGGCATGTTCATTCTGGCGACATGAGGCATATTCTGCTGGCACTGGTCACATATAGGCTTCATTATCCCATTCTGGACGGGAACCCCTTTTGGTGTTTTAACTAAGAATTATGTTACTTTAGCTATTGAAAAATAGCAGATCTACAAGCTCATAGCGCGCCACCGAGTGGCGCACTGCGAGCTTGTAGGTCTGCTATTTTGAAAAATCGTAAAAATGCGGCACAAATCTTTGAATATATATATTCTTTCAGAGCAAACGTTTTTAACTCAAATCTTTGCTTCTGGGAGGTCCCTGGAACAACATATTTTCAGATGGGGGTTGGCCGCCAATTACATATAATCTTTAGGGTCCTTGACATGAAATATTGAGAACCACTGATATTTTTTCAGAAAACTCTCATGATTTAGAAGAACTTTTTAAAATATCGATGTCTAAATGGGTTATTCAACTTGCCACAGAGGCATTAGGGCTATATTATATATATATACCAAAATCAAAACAGTCACAGCTGAGCAGAGTTGAGTTGATGTGTAAGGACCCCCACTAATGATAATGCGGTGGCATTTCAGAGGAACCTTCATTAAAACTTGACATTATGTTGTTTCTATAACAACGTCATCCTGTCAGTTATTTCCATTTTAAAGCCTTGGTTTATTGGATTCCTGGTTTACAGTACAGTACGTACTGTACATGCCTGAAAGGCAACCACCGTATAGTACAGTAATTACAGCTATGTATTACATGGCTTGGTTGAATGCTTGATTCGGATTGGTCCATCGGCCGAATTCAGCGGTCTGTTATTTCTGGATAATGACCGATCTTGCTCTTTAACGGACCCTCGGAGCACCCGCTTGATTTACTGCCGTTTTCCAACATGACAGCCATGTAAACACACACACACACACACACAATGTCATTTACAGCCAACTCATGCCGTGCCCGCAACTGCACTTACTGGTTAATGGCATGGGAGAGATAGAGGCGCTGAGAGTGTGCATGTGTGTGCGTGAGATTGAGTCCCCGGGTATGGGCTATTATTATTTTCGTTATGATTCTTATTTTTCCATCAGACCTTCAGTTTTCTATTCCAATAATCTGTAGTTCCAATTAAACTGTTTTTTTTAGACAAATATGCGAGCTCTCACTGTGTGCAGTAATTGGATTTTAGACTTTGTGAGTTAACAGGACACAGATGGTCAGAATCCACACCGGACATCATGTTTCACTGCCACTGTGAGGAGCTCACAGGACATGCTGGGCCCACAAGTGTGTCACCAATCAGAGCAATCACATCAAGTATACAGTCATGGGGCTTGGTGCCAGTGGTGGGGAAAAATAACATGTTTTGCTTAAGTAAAAGTATCAAAATGGCAATGTAGAAATACTCTGTTACAAGTAAAAGTCTGGAATTCACACTGCCCATTTCAGTAAAAGTCTGGAATGGGCACTGCGCACGTCAGGCACACAGAACTTGAGGCAAGTAAATTGACCTGTAGCCAAGCCCCTCCCCAAAGTGCTATGGTCCAACCACAGCTAAGCATGACATGGGTTAGACAAAACTCTCCACCAATGGAGAGTTTTGTCTAAACCCAGCCGGGCTCATTCATTACAATGTAAATATCATATCATATAGTATGATATGATATTTACATTGGAATGAATGAGCCAATCTAAATATGAATGAGCCGGGCTGGAAAAGTGTCCGAGTGGGAGTGTCTAAGTGGGAGAGGGTTGGGCTTAGCTAAAGGTGAATTGACTCTATGGGAGCCAACCGCAGGGCAAAGCCAGGAGGGGAAAGAAGCGTACCACCTTATGTAGACGTGCTGTGGCTTGGCTGACAACACTGCAGAGCTCAAGAACCTGATGTTGGATATAGGAAATTGTGGAGGGCAGCGATCCAGGAATTGGTGTTGGTGTTGGCTATAGACCTCAATCTCGCAGTAACTAATAAGTAACTGGTGGCTAAAGTTTTCAAATAAATGCACAATATTTGCCTCTGAGATGTAGTGTAGGAGTAGAAGTACAGAAAATGTGGATATATTAAAGTAAAGATGCCTCAAAAGTGTACTTGAGTAAATGTGCTTAGAGTTACTGTACACCAGTCATTCCCAAACTTTTTCCTGTCAAGGATCCCTAAAATGATGTCCGCGGACCCCCAAATATATGCCAAGGACCCCCATAAGGAGAAGATCTTTACGGCTCTAGGGCCTCCGGTTTGACCCGAATTAAGCTACGGCGCCTCCATATAATGGCATTTCAATCTATGGGACCCCAATACAATATTGTTAGGGTCCATTTGGTTCCATTTGGTCCATTTGGTTCCATTTGGTTCCATTTGTACACTAACCGTCTAACGGGTCCATTTGGTTCCATTTGTACAGACCCATAAGGGTCCATTTGGTTCCTAACTATCATTTAGCTGGGGACCCCCTGGAACTCCCCGGACCACACTTTGGGAGCCACTGTTTATCGCCAGCAACCATGGTGCAGACCTGGTGCAGAGACAACCAGCTCTCTCTGAACGTTGACAAGATGATGGAGTTGATCGTTGACTTAAATGGACATTTCACCGCTGGAAGAAACTGCAGTCACTCAATGTTAATAGTATTTGTAGTAGAGAACAGTATAGCACAGTTTAAAATTTGCACACTGTTGCCAGAAAAAAGGCTGTGTGTGTGTGTGTGTGTGTGTGCGTGTGCGTGTGCACGCGCACGCGACCAGCGCTTGCGTGCGTTTTGATTTACCTTGATGCTTTGCATTATTGTCAATAGGTACTACGTATAAATATTTGAAGGTCATTCAGGTTATGGCTACAGTATACTTAATTTTTTATGTGATACAGTAGGCATATATACTGTACTAGTGATGCGCGGGCTGTCTTTTTTTCCCACACCCACACCAACCTGCCCCGCAAAACAATATATTAATCAACAACCCGCCTGCCCCGCGGCAGTGTTGTTTTCGTCGACTAAAACTAAGACGAAAAATGACGAAAACTAAATAGAAACTAAATCAAAACTAAGCTATGGTGACTAAAACTAAGACATATATATATCGACAATTTCGTCAAGAAATAAAAACTTGACTAAAAGGGACTAGTGGACAAGAGATCCAGTATAAGTCATTTTACATTTGGTTGCATGCTGAAAATAGCCGAACTACAAGCTCACAGCGCGTCACGCTGCGACGCGTGCGCTTGTAGATCGGCTATTTTCAGCAAGTGTAACATCAGCCATTACGACGGCATCAAGGCCCGCCAAAATACATTTTAGTCGACTAAATAAACTGTAGATTTAGTCGATTAAAATCTTGATGATATTTAGTCGACTAAAACTAGACTTAACACAAAAACATTCCAGGTAAATTAAGTTTAATTCCAAGGACCATAGGACTAAATTAAAATAGAAATTTGCTGCCAAAAACAACACTGCCACGCGGCCCGCAAAAACTAAAAGTACCTAACGATCGGCTTTTCAACACGTACCCGGCAAGTTCAGTCCATTCCATTTCGGTTTGGAGAGAGAGAGAGAGAGAGAGAGAGAGAGAGAGAGAGAGAGAGAGAGAGAGGGGGGGGGGGGGGGGGGGGGGGATCGGGGGGGCAGGGACGTGCCGAGGGAATTTGAAGGGCAGGGGCTGGAATTCGAAAAAGGCACCATTATTTTTCTTTTACAGTTCTACCCAGATTTAGAGGAATATCTCATTTTAAAACACTAGGAAATTACCCAACCCAGTTTGCCCTGCGGCCCAAATTACCGGTTATCAAAGTAAAATGAGCCGTTGCTTGCTTTGCTGCATTAATATTAAGTATCGCATAATCGCATTTGAGAGAGAGAGAGGGGGTGACGGTCCCTCGTTCCTGCGCGAGTCGTAACAAATTATTTGAATGAACATAAAACTTATACACATGCAGTACGTGACATACTATCTGTCTCCGAGCGGCTCACTTCACTCGTTTGGGTTGTGTGCGCACAGCACACTGCAGCAGTGTAGCTCTCCGCTTGGAATTAATGAATGTCACATTCTCATTTTAGTCTCCATCGTGTATACTTCGACTTCGTTGCGCGTTGCGGCGGTACCGCACACCCAGAATAGCCGCTCTACAAGTTCACAACACAGTCGCCTGTGATGTGTTGTGAACTTGTAGATCCGCTATAATTCTGTGCGCACTTTCCATGCCTGCACGGCACCGCGCTCAATTAAGAAAGATTTAATGGAGATTAGACGCGATCATTGCGCTGATGACAGCCAGGTTCAGACTCAGAGGGGCGAGAGGGGAATTCTTTCAACAAAATGTTGAAAGAATGTAAGTACAGTACAGTATGTACCTTCAAAGTGGCCACTAAACCATTTTTCTTCCAGTTCAGGATGGAGAGGACAGTTTCTCCGACGGCCAAAAAGGCAGTAAAGCCCCCTTTCTTTCTTTTTTTAATATATTTTTTATCCCGCGATTTTATAACCCATTTTTCACCCCTGTGTCAATCATCTAATGTGATCCTGGGCTCTACACACCCTCCACCAACCTAGTCCCCATATATGGGGGACAAGGGGAGAGCAACGGACTTGAACTCATGCTTCCTTCATGCCTGAGTGTCCAAGTTGATCCTTTACACCTGACAGGGGGGAGTTTCCCTGGTTGGACGTACAGTAGTGCGTGGAAGGAACGCGTTATTCCAACTAGTTCCTTTCCCCTCCATCAGGCACCCAGGCTGGCCAGGGGGAGGCAGTTTAGAGACCAGGATTACTGCATGTTTTTTGTGAGGGTACTACCTACCCTAGGGGACAAGGGGAGAACTCTTCCTTTCTGATTATGAAACAGAGTACCAAGTAACGATGGCTTGTTTTAAATGATATCAACTAGGCTACCGCAACTAGAAAATAATCTAAATGTTAAGGGTGTCTGTACTGTAAAGGCAGCCTTATCTAAAAGACACATACTGTATATACAGTACAGTACATACTTAACTGTACAGTACTTACAAAGTGGCCACTAAACGTCTACCATATTTATTTTTCTCTTTGTTTTCAGAACCAGGGAAGATTTGCGATTGCTACAGTTGTTTTCATCTAGCCTTGCAGTATACTGAATTGCATATAAGCCATGCATATTTAACTATGCAAGTCTGACAGGCAGAGAAACGTAGGGCTAAATGTCGTCAGTCAGTTGACTGACGACATTTAGTTTGCTTTCTTGTTTTTCTAGCGTGGGAATAAAAAAAACGGTGTGGGAGTTCTCTCTCACTTTTCTGTGGATTCTTCTGCATTTTCTTCTCATTTGCACTATAGAAGTCTGAATGTGTCAACATTGTCTTCCTTTCATTTATATCTACCAGACCGGTGCCCAGCTGTAGAGAGCACCGAGTCGGTAACGATTGAAGTTGGAGATCCATTATATGCAATGCCCGCTGCAGTGTTTTTGGCAGCAAATTTAAATTTTAGTTTTAGTCATAGTCTCTTGAATAGTTTTCACTTAGTAACATTTTAGTCAACCGGAATGTTTTAGTGTTAGTGTAGTTTTAGTCGACTAAATATCATAACATTTTAGTCGACTAAATCTGCAGTTGATTTAGTCGACTAAAATGTATTTTGGTGGGCATTGTTGCCGTCGTAATGACCTTTTTTACACTTGCTGAAAATAGCTGATCTACAAGCTCACAACGCGTGAGCTTGTAGCTTGCTATTTTCAGCATGCAACCAAGTGTAAATTGACTTATACTGGATTTCTTGTCCACTAGTCCCTTCCTAGCATTTTAGTCTAGTTTTTATTTGTTGACGAAATTGTCAGTATATTTAGTCTTAGTTTTAGTCATCATACCTTAGTTACCATTTAGTTTTCGTCAGTGGAAAAAGGTAGTCGACAAACATTTTTCGTCTTAGTTTTAGTCGACGAAAACAACACTGGCCCGTTGTACCCGTGTCAGAGTACCCGTTAAACCCCATCTGTCTGTGTCCCTTTTGCCCATATATGGAGATTTCTGTATCCGTCTCTCTGTGTCCCTTTATTCCTATATATGGAGTTCTGCGTCAGGCATGCCCAAATATGAAGTGCTGTGATGTCAGAACAGGCCAGCTCCATATATGGAGATATAGGGGTGATCAGGTCCAGAGCCCGGGCAGAGGCTTTTGTGCTGGTTCTGGACAACCGGCTATCCGACGGATTCGACACCGGGCACCTGCACTCCCTGTGGGGTTGTGGAACGCGTGTGTCGAATTTGAAGTCGGTGGGGCGAACAGTTTTTGAGTTACGTGGATTACAGATGTACACGCGTACGTATACAATTAACAGATGTACGCACGTATACAGAGACGTGGCACATTTATAGATGAATATAGAAATACAGGCCACGGACCTCAGCAGGCTTTGGCCGTTATCAAATGATTAGCGCCGTGTTTAACAATGGGCTATCTGATTGATTTCCGTCTCCTTTTGACACTTACAATGTGTTTCCAGATGTGTATCTCTGTAGGCCTATCTACTATAATCTCAAATAGTAAAACACATGAGGGAAAAAAAGACAGCTTAGTTCGGTTGTGGTTTTGATAGATAAGTAAGGATGTGACAGAAAGCAGAGCTTGAGGTTATAGGGCTAAAAATGGAAGTGGAAATTATTGACGGCGTGACATTAACTTGCATTGGTTTGCATCCACTATCAGTTTAAAACACAGACAACTTGTCGTCAAAAAACACTGCACTTAATCTCTCCTTGTTTATGAAAAAGAAAGGCAATGGCATTTAATGTTTTACAAGTGATGCTGGCCAACATTAAATCCAACGCAAATCCTGTGACTGAGTGACTGAATGACTTAAAGCTGCTATAAGCAATAATAATGTCCACATTTTAATGACATTCTTTTAATTTTTTTATTCAGACAGCCAGCAATGGGTAGAATGCTCCCCAAAAAAATCTCTCTCCGTCAGTCTCTGTGACACATCTAGGGGCTGCAATCTGCATTCAAAGGTGTTCCTAGAAGCGAATCAGGAAGCAGACAGGCAAATCAACCTATGACAAAGCTTCTAGGAAAATCTTTGAATGCAGATTGCGGACCCCTAGATGTGTCAGAGACTAATTGTTTTGGGAGTGTTCTACCCATTGCTGGTTAATTGTCTGAATACCAAAAAAACATATTATTGCTTATTTATTTAAGGTGCATTCAGACTTGAATTTAACTACTTGAATTTAACATCATTCCCAATGAGCATCGGCCTAGTCATCATAACACAATAAGAACATTGAATCATCATAATACGATGAAGATAACATTGAATCATCTGGATTCGCCGCCAGCGGCCTAAACCCATTTTGGGGCGGGAACCCCTTTTTGGTGTTTTAAACATTACGTTATAATTTAGCTATTGAAATTAGAGCTAGATCTACAAGCTCATAGCTCATACAAGCTTGTAGGTCTTCTGTTTTTGAAAAATCGTAAAAAAAAAGGTGGCGCAAATATTAGAATATATATTCTTTCAAAGTGAACGTTTTTTAACTGGGGTCTAAACGGGCTAAACAGCATGCAATCGGCACTCACCCGCTGATAATGAGCGCAAAAATGACAAGTAGATCAACTGGGGCTGTCGCCCGATAATGCTCACTGAGCTCCACTCGACAGACATGAATGCCACTTACTGGGCCCTCTCTTTTGTAGTGCACCCTTAACCCATAAATAGCAGATCTACAAGCTACAAGCTACGAACTTGTAGGTCTGCTATTTTTGAAAAATCGAAGAACGACTGACATGGAAATATGGCTTTTTCAGAAAACTGTCAGGATGTAAAAGACATTTTTAGAACCTGATCTCAGGTCAGAATGAAAACTGTCAGGATGTAGAAGACATTTTTAGAATCTGATCTCAGGTCAGAATGGGTTAAGCACTACATACTAGCCATGACTGAGCTCCTCAGAGCCGGCTCCGACGGTTCAGATCAGGTGAAGCAGTGTTTGACTTGACGTCATTGCACTTAGAATGACCCAGGTATATTCTCAGGTTCACACGGTATATACATTCATTTTTTATAAACGTTCCAACATTGTGGCTTTTCTCATTTGCACGGTCTGGGTCGCGCTTCGCTTGCTGGGTCATTGAACAGAGGGTGAAGTGAGGACAGTGCAGGCCTGAGATGTGCAGGTGCCGCACACACGCATGCACGCACACGACACACACACATAGCCGAGTCATTACGATGGCATCAAGGCCCACGGCTAAATCTGCAGTTGACACACACAAACACACACGCGAACTCTGGGACGGAGCATGGAGAAAAAGATAAGCGCTGGCTGGCATCATCATCATCCTTTCCCACTTTGAATGTAATCCTAGAGGCTGATGGTTAACTTTACAAGCAAAACAAGGTGAAGCAACCGTGAGAGCTCGAGTGAAAGACAATAAAATGCATCCATCCATTAGAATGTGGTTACCTCCCTGCCGCTCCACTGAGACGCCTGCTGTCCGGCGATGAAGCCCAGCAACGCAGGGTTGGAACTCGGGGTCGTGGCATCGTAGGTGACACTGAGGGGACACTCGGAGGTCGGCTGCGCTACGATCTCCCCGGAGAAGCCGTTCTCCCGCCAGAAAGCCTTAAAGAGAAACACATTAACCTGAACTCGCATCACACAGCGTGGCCATTTCACAAGTTATTTTGAGATTTTAAAGCAGGCATGCAAGTGCATTAAAAAATTTAATACAATACATCGCATGGATGCACCTGGGACGTATCCTCATCATACCCCCATCACACCCCTCACTCAAGTCCAGACTTATACGTCCCAGTAGCTATACCCTCGAAAAACCAGGGCCACACAATCCGTTCCTCCCCAACTACTCTGCCGGGACTGGGAGGCACTATTCTGGCACGTGGAAGGACTAGGCTCTGTGGGTTGACTCCTGTCCGGGCCCCTCCTATATGTCTCACCAGGCCCAGTCCCGCTCTCAACAGGCCCAGCCCCTGTGCGTCGCACCAGACTCCCAGCACCAGGCACTTCATTCAGGAATGGTGGATTCTCGGGCCACAACGGTTCCGCAGGCTCCACCTTGCCCTTGGTGGTGCCGCCCGCAGGCTCCGCTTGAGGCTTGAATGGCCCTCCTAAAGGCCTCACCATGGGTTTGTTGGGCTTCTTCCTCGCGGAAGACACAGGCTGGGGCGCCAACCCAGAACCCACACTGCTCCCTGGTGCCGTCTACATTCCGGCTGCCACCCGCCTCTCCGGTGGTCACCAGACTATCACTGGTTGTCACGTAGTCTATTCCTATGAGTCACTATAAATAGATAAAGAAAAAAACATTGCATGGATGCACCTGGGACGTATCCTCAGTGATGCATCCCAAGGTCATCCAGGTTTCGGGTCTCCCAACATCATACCCCTCACTCAGGTGACCCTCCCAGACACTATTTTGTAATTAAAAGAAGGCGTGCATGTGCATTAAATACTACATCAGTACAAATTCACTGGGATGTGGTGGAGAAACAAAAATGACCCTGTTAATTTGTAAGATCTGAACCGCAAATTAACATCATATAAAATTCATTATTTATGCATATAATATGAACTACCGTTTTGACTACAGCCCAATTGCTCATTGAGCATTCAGACTGTAGCAATAAATTATATGAAAAGCACATGCATCATTTTCAATCTGATGAAACCAGGATAGTATGATTGCATAGATCGCAAAGATCTCCCACATGATGCGAAGATACTTCAGGCAGGCAACTCGTGGCAGCGCGCCTATACCTGACCAGGTGACTAGTCTCATCATGCACTCTTTACCTGATCAGAGCGGCTATTTAAACCTATCTGCCTACCTGCTTATTTCTGGCTACTCTCCTGCTGAGCGGTCGTGCGTCTCCCTGCCTCGCTCGCTGCTAACCTGCTGCTCATGACGTTTTTGCAAATCCCACCGCCTCCACCTGTATACAGGCTCTGTTTCTAGATCCCCCTGTATGGTAGCCTGGCTAATAAGCCAGACCGTTGGCAAAAACAACTGCCTGCCGGCGGATTACCACACGACAGTGTGATTTGAGTCTTGCTTATTATAGCCAGGCTACCTGTATGGGGGTCTTATTCATTCCCTGTAATTCTACTTGGCTTATAATTTAACTGAAATGTTAATGTTACGGCGGGCACGGTGGCACAGTCGGTAGTGCTGTCGCCTCACAGCTAGAAGGTCCTGGGTTCAATCCCGCTGGGGACTCTGTGGGTGTGTTCCCTCCTCCGCGTCATCAGTGCCCATACCCGAGGCGGGGTTGGTGAAAGGGCCTTTCTGTGTGGAGTTTACATGTTAAGGCGGGGTTGGCGAAAGGGCCTTTCTGTGTGGAGTTTACATGTTCTCCTCCGTGTCCTCTAGGGTAGGTACCCTCACAAAAAACATGCAGTAATCCTAATCCTAAACTACCTCCCCCTGGCCAGCCGGGGCGCCGGATGGAGGGGAAAGGAACTGGTCGGAATAACGTGTTCCTTCCACGCGCTATGTCCGGCCGGGGAAATTACCCCCCCGTCAGGTGAAAAGAAACAGCTTGTACTCCTCATGCATAGAAGGAAGCATGAGGTCAGTCCGCTGCCCCCTCAGGTTGGCAGAGGAAGTGTAGCGCCCAGGATTACATAGATAATTGACAATAATTGGGTGAAAGAAATGTTACAGGGAATGAATAGGGACAGAGCCCTGACGCCAATCTATGCTTCATATATCTATGCTCAATTATGCTCAATAAATATATATTCTAAATTCACTCGAAGAGTTGTCTGACTGAAATACATTTCTAAGCCTTAGAAACTTGCTCATATTCACTTCCTCCATTCACTGAATGTCTTGAATGGGAATTTCACACAATTGTGACAAATCTTTGTTTAACATTAGGGTTAACAGTAGGGTTCTTCTAAAAATCTGATGTTTTCATTTTGTACAAACATACAAGTAAAAGCTGTCAATATTTTACAATACTAAAGTAATTGCTTTTAAACAGACCCAAGTGTTCAAAGGTACATGCTGTGCGTACCTTACATGCTGTGCGGTACAGTACATTTAGTTTTGAAAAATATAAGCAAAAGTACATTTGATTCTCCCCCCAACTGTCTTCCCACCTGTGAAGCCAATTGTGCTCGTTGGAGTGGCAAAGATTATAATAGGATCTCTATGGTTTGTAGAACAAACAGATCCACAATTATGTTTTAACCCATTCTGAACGGGCACCCATTTTGGTGTTAGCATCATGTTATGCTTTAGCTATTGAAAAATAGCAGATCTACAAGCTCATATCGCGCCACCGAGTGGCGCGATACGAGCTTGTAGGTCTGCTATTTTTCAATAATCGAAGAACGACTGACATTTTTAGAATCTGATCTCAGGTCAGAATGGGTTCGTCAGACCAGCGTGTGTCCAGTGGAAACCTCGTATGAATCTGATCTCAGGTCAGAATGGGTTAATATATATTATAGTGATGGGAACTACCGTTCATTTCAGTGAACCGGATCATCGTGCGGTTGTTCAGTAAAAAGCCTGTTCGTTTGGTAATCCCAGAGGCGATGGGATCTCCCCCTGTCGTTCAATCGTTCACGTGACGTACCTTGAGGCCGGGACATCTATTGTCACTTCAGGCTATGGGATTGTTGTTGCGAGGGATGGGATGATTGATAATCTCTGATCTCTCTAGCCTATAGCACAGTTATAGCATCAGATATTCTTATATTTTTATTAGGCTAAATACGGCATTGAATAATTATGAATTTCTATCGAATATCTACAATGAAACTGAGTTGATGTGGGGTTTTTTAAGGGATCTGTTGCATTGGTATAAGTAATTGGGCGACACAGAGAAGTGTATCAAGTTAACACGAGGCCCGCCACAAACGAGGAACACGAGGGTGTAAATTAGTATACGCTAGCCCGCGAGACTCTCGTGAACCAGGGTTTACATTTTTTAATCCAAGTTTTAATGCGATCGTAACGGATGCTATTGTTGCTATCGCGTCAACATAGAGTGGGACACTGTCCTGCAGCCATTTTGAAGATGCGCGTGCATCCACTTGCATTGTAAGCCCTGTCTTCAAAGGCCTGTATCTCAGACACGACATTGAGGGGCAGTTTTTGGCCCAGACAAGCGTTTTCAACGGCCTGTAGCAGGCGGTGTGATACTCGCGAGCGAGACAACACCACAACACCACACACAGCAGTTTGTCACAGGAACACGCAATTACGGATATTTGGATCTTCAAAGTAAGTGTTACGCGCGATAAAACCTTGCCAATACGAGGGATTAATTAATGCTGGCGGGAAATGGGTTTTAAAAGGCCTATGGTAATGTATACTATATTTTCTCACAGTTTATGGCGGCCGGATGTGGCTATACCAATTCACATGCTTCACAGAAAGAAAGCAAATTAGTGCGTCCTTGAATTAACAACTGTTTATTTATACAGCCGCCGGCTACAGTAAGTTGACAAAGCATGCGTGCTCTTTTACAGGGTTACGTCTTACATTTATGCAACCTCAAAACTGGAGCCAGGTGGTGCGTAGGTGGTACATCTAGATATTACTTTATTTATTTTATTATAGCAGCAATTGAAACACCGATATGAGTCATATTCCATTATGTTCTGTTCTATTGTTTGGGATTACTTTGCCTTGACATCCATTCAGACATGGGGGTCTGGGGCGTACGGTACACTAGACAACAGATGCCTGATAAAGGATAGCTGGTGTAAACGTTTAATTGTTGGTAGATTGCATATTTACTCATATTCACTGCTGATCACTGCTGAAATATTATCCGGATAACCAATGTTGGACTGTTAAGGCCAACTGACATTGTATCAGTCAATACCTTTTCACTGTTGATACTCTGTACTTATATTATCCATATACCATTATATATTCATGGATGTTACTTCACTAGTGATAAATTGTATATTATATTTATTGATATAATATATATACATACACCACGAGCGTCTAGTGTCACAAGTCTATTTAGGTATGAGAGTCATCTAATGTGATCCTGGGCTCTACACACCCTCCACCAACCTAGTTCCCATATATGGGGGACATGGGGAGAGCAACGGACTTGAACTCATGCTTCCTTCATGCCCGAGTGTCCAAGTTGCTCCTTTACACCTGACAGGGGGGAGTTTCCCTGGTTGGACGTAGCGCGTGGAAGGAACACGTTATTCCAACCAGTTCCTTTCCCCTCCATCAGGCGCCCCGGCTGACCAGGGTATGGGCACTGATGACGCGGAGGAGGAAACACGCCGCCAGCGCCCACAGCGTCCCGAGCGGAAATCGAACCCAGGACCTTCTAGCTGTGAGGCGACAGCACTACCAACTGTGCCACCGTGCCCCCCAAAAAAACCTTCTAGTTATATTCACGCTACAGACGAGAGGCTGGTCTGCATTTATGCGAGCCCCGGAAAGTCGACAGAAACAATAGCTCTAAATGCAACGGCATTATAGAGCTATGGACCAGAGTTATACATAATGGTCTGCTCACAGACCAAAAAAAAGCCATTCGACAACTCCAACTGATTGAGAACACCATCGCCAAGAGTCCTTGGCGAAAACTAGAAAAATGTGATGCGACCACATTACAACAGTCCTTAAATCCTTACACCGAATACCTGTCTGTCAGATAATTGATTTTTACATTGGTGTTATTTGTGTGCTGATCACTTCATGGCTCTGGGCCCAGCGACATCTCGGAAATGCTGCCTGGTGTCAGCCTTATCGGGTCATCTGAGGATGAGCTACTGGTTGTCCACAGTTTAATTTTCGACCCGATACTAGCTTCTACAAAATGTCTTCTAAATCATGATAGTTTTCAGAAAAACAACTGATATGTTTCTATATCAGTTGTTCTCAAACTATTTCATGTCAAGGACCCACAGAATTATATGCAATTGGCCCTGTATCCCAATCTCAAAATATGTTGTTCCAGGGACCTCCCAGAAGCAACGATTTGAGTTAAAAGCATTCACTGGGAAAGAATATATATTCAAAGATTTGCACACATTTTCACGATTTTTCTAAAATAGCAGACCTACAAGCTCGTAGCGCGGCAGTCGGTGACGCGCTATGAGCTTGTAGATCTGCTATTTTCCAATAGCTAAAGGGTTCCCGCCCAGAATGGGTTAACCCATTTAGACCTGAGGACGATTCTACAAATGTCTTCTAAATCCTGACAGTTTTTTGTAATATGTTGTTCTGAAAATAATGTTCCAGGCAGGGGCAGGGGCAGGGGCAGGGGACCCCCCCCCCAGAAGCAAAGATTTGAGTTCAAATGTTTGCTGTGAAAGAATATATGTGACCAGATTTGACTGAGAGCCTGCCATCACGCAAACTACAGCTTTCAAAACTGAACAACCAATATGTCAATTTGAAGCTATGATTCCCTGCATTCATATGACATGAAAAAAACGAAAATTCAAAAAAATCCAATGGCAGTCCCTCAGTCAAATTTTACGTTTTCGTGATTTAAAAAAAATAGCAGATCTACAAGCTAGTAGCGCGGCACTTGGTGCCGCACTATGAGCTTGTAGATCTGCTATTTTTCAACAGCTAAAGTATAACATGCTTAAATGCTTAAATAACCTAGCCCCATAACCCATAACCTAGTCAATTTTAAGTCAAAGTTAAAAACATGATTTATTCCACTCTGCCTACTATAGAACATCTACTGTAGGTCTTGCCTGCCTGGGCTAAAAATGTCTTTAGCTGAGCCGTGCTGTTTTAACATTTCACCTTTTCTTATTTGTTGTATATTCTAAAAGGTCATATAGTATCCGCTATGCTCTATTATCTTTTGTGTTTTCTATCCCATTTCATCCGTTTTAATTCGATCTAAATAATCATTATTTTTGTCCTTTCAAAAGTGTATTGTTTGCGTTTTGATTGTAATTAGTAATTACATTATGAATCATTTGGTCCAACTGCTGATTGCTATGCTCTTTTATCTTTTGTGTTTTCTATCCCATTTTATCTGTTTTAATTCAATCTAAATTATCATTATTTTTGTCCTTTCAAAAGTGTATTGTTTGCGTTTTGATTGTAATTACATTAAGAATAATTTGGTCCAACTGCTCAATACAGGGTTCTTTTTTTTAAAGCAAAATGTAAGACCCACAGGAACCCTGCGTTTGCCCTGTAAAGGCGCTATGTAACAAATGCCGTCTTGCCCATTTTCTTTTTCTTTTATTCCTTATGATCTAATCACACCCGTATCTATGCCCAGGCTTACAGGCTTACTGCTGCTGCTATACTAATCCTACGATAGCTGAATTTCCCTCAGGGATCAATGCAGGTTTATGTTGTCTTATTCAGTTTACTGAATTCGAGCCTAAAGGCTGCTATGATACTTCAATCCCAGGACGGCATGACGAGGACCACAGATGTATTACAAAATGACTCCTAAAGTAGTTATTTGACTTGCATGCAAATGTTATATCTCATCAGCAGGCAACTAATATTGCTTTAAGTAATATGAAGTGACTTCAGAGAAAAGGTTGATTCATCTCAATGTGGGGTCAGGAGGTCCCCAGTAAAACGTTGATCAGAGTTTCTCTGTTGCCTACACTGTAGGCAAACACACAACAAATGACAAACAATAAAGATTTTCTTAGATCGGGGTCCCATTGATGGAAAGATGGCATTCCGTGGCCTAATGCAAATAAAATGAAAGGTTGTGTAAATTCAAAGGTTTTGAGACCCCCTGAGGGTACACATGGATGAGAAATATATATATTGTTTATCGTTTATTTTAGATCCCTATTAGTTACTGCCTCAGCAGAGACTATTCTTCCCGGGGTCAAAGTACAATTAAAAACGTATTGAGATAAATACCGAACACTTTTGACTATATACTTACTACATTGTTTCAATATTTTCGAAACAACACACAGACGTATAGAGGGTGTTCAATAGCACTTCTTAATGCAAAGAAAATGCAAAAACCTCAAAAATGGAGTTAGGTGGTTTCCTCCCGACAGCAACGATATTATGTGTGACTCTTTCTTCGCTATATTATATATATTTATATTATATATTATATGGCGTGATCCAGCATAGGGTTGAAACTAGAAGGTGATTGTATGGGTGAGCAGCAGTGCACACATTGGTTCTTAAATAAACAGGGTATTTCCTTTTGAAGTGCGACATGCTGCCGTATGTCACTACTATACTCACTCAGTAGCCTCGTATGAAGAGTACAATCACACAGTAGAAATGAACAGAGAGTATATATAAGCTCTAATAGGCTGTTGACCAGTCGGTCGGCTGGTTTTACTCTACTCTAGCGGGCTGGTCTACATCAAAGCACTACTTTAATCCCAAACAACAAGTCTTGCACTCATCCACTGGGGAAGCTGGTGGGATTCAAACACCATGACCTTTTCCTCCTCCGGCACCACCATCCTTTGGGCCAAAAGGTACTTGTAAAGCAGGTGGCAGTGCCTCTGAGGATTATGCGATTGGCGGCAAAGCAGGGCGATAAGAGCATAAAAAAAAGCAGGAGAATGTCTCTCTCGACAAACAAAGGATAAATGTCATTCCGCTGGGCGGCAGCCAGCCAATCGGATTGTTGAACGCGATGTAAGCAAAACCCTTTCATCGGTGGCAACGCCACTTGACATCAGTATTGGAGAAGAGGAGCACCCCCCCCTGTCTTATACCCGCTTTGCATGACGCAATTATGTTATTTGTACGGATAATACGGGTCCTACGAATCAAAATGAAGCTATTTTGTTTGAGAGTCCTGCTGGGTTTAAAATATATTATTTTATTTTTTATTTTATGGAGGGATAGACAGTAGGCTGACAGGAAATGGGGAGAGATGGGGGGGGGGGGGGGGGTGGAGATGGGGGCAGTAAAGGCCGTCGGGATCAGGAGTCGAACCCGCGGCACACTGACAGACTGGATTACCAGCCAAGGTGCCTTTAAATATTTAAACCGTACTGTGTTTTTGTACCATATCTGCATCATAAATAACAAATAGCTACTAATAGAGGCTATATGCACATGACATCATCATCATACACGGAAGTTATGTGGGAACACCTACTGAGGGGCAAAAAAAACCCTACTTTCTGGCCTTGACAGCCCATACAACCAAACAGAAAAGTCCTACAGTATCTGACTGACTGCATTAAATAATGCAGGTATAGTTCCGACAAAGCAATCAATCTGATTGGTTGAAAGAGGCTCTCTACCCGTGCTTAAACCAGGATGATAGAACACCTAGCCTTGGGCCTTAATCCCATTTAAGTTCGCACGTTCAGACCAGATAGGCAGACAGCTGCTTGCCTGCAGCTGTGCCTGCAGCTGTGCCAACAGAAACAACCGCAGCCTGTACAGTCAGGAACGAGACAAGCATCACTGAAGTATAAAGATGGGGGGGGGGGGGGGGAAGAGAGAGAGAGAGAGAGAGAGAGAGAGAGAGAGAGAGAGAGGGAAGGGGGTAGAGGTACTTGTGCAATCATGTTCTGGAACACACTTCAGGCGAAGGAACGTCTCAATTATGACAGACATCCTTTAAATAATTCAGTAATGGTTGATAATAGCACCACGCGTGTTGTGCCCATGGCCTGCTCCCTGTTGAACATGACACACCAGAAACTAATACAGACAAAGATATACTGCCCACTGGCAGTGGGAAAGAAGTCGACTGTGAAAGCTCACCGCGCTAAAGGGACATGTTGACTCTTTGCTTACGCAGACACGGTGTCAATGCATGGAGGAGCAACTCAAAGGCCTATACATCCATTACAGAGTCAGTCACCTTTTTGCAAGGGGTATAAATGTATGGTAGATTTATTACCACTCACACATGGTGCAGCGCAGAACAGTGCCATCAGCTGATTGTCATGCTGCGGTCTGTGCAATATGTTTAGGAGCAACCGTCTAATGGAGAAAGTGCGTCATGAATAAATACTGAAACCAGATATAATCCTTAAGAAAGGTTTATATGCATGCATAAACATGTGTACTATGTAAACTCTGAATTTCCATTTTCCAGCAATTCAGTTGCAAAAATAAATATATAGGGCTTATAGGCTATATAAATATGTATATATATATATATATATTGTTTTTAAATCATTTCGGGACCCCCCCCCCCCAAACCCTTTTTCACATCAAGGCTCATTATGTATTCTGCATTTGGACCACCATTGGATGAGATCAGTCAGACCCAAAAATGTTCTTGTCATTGGATAAGATTCCGTCCACAATGAGAGAGAACAGGCAAACATTGATCAAAATAACAATTCTTCTACATTCTCTAATTGCGTGGACTTCTTGTAAATTAAGTAATGCAGTCGTTTGACAATAATTTAACTCTTGAGAGCGTAAAATGAAACCAAATTGACCCTTACGGCTCCATTTTGGTTTCATGTTACGCTCTCAAGAGTTAAAGATCTACCATTTTGGTTACCAACTCCGTAATATAGCTGGGGACCACCTGGAAACCCCCTCAAGGACCACTGGTGGTCCCCAGACCACTGGTTGAAAACACTGGCTTAGGGCAGTAGTTCCCAAAGCTTTTTGGTTACCTCCTGACCTATGTAGCTGACGCTGACCCCCCGACATGGAAATATAAATTGCATATTGCTACTGTATATAGACATACATTTCCTATTTATCCACATATGCACGTATATGAACCTGAATATGGCATTTATATACAGCATAGGCTATACTCTGCATATACTTGCCATATATTGGCATAATATGTTAGTATATTTAAAATAAAACCATAGCACCACCATTAGCCTTTTCATGTCTCGCACCCCCTATAGAAGGCGCCCGCGCACCACAGTTTGGGAACCACTGGCTTAGGGTATTGGTTCCCACTTCCCAACGCTTTTAATACTGAAAATATTTGGCTCTCCAAGTACCACCATAACAACTGATGTTAAAATACAGGAGCCACCACTGCTGATTTAACGACTCTCCTGAGGTCCACCTTCACAGCAGCCTCCAAGGTCAGTGGGTTGGCTGCAATAGCCCCCAATCTGTGCATCACTCAATTAACACTGTTGACTCTCCTGACCGCCCAGCCCCCGAGGCATGTGTACGCCATTGAACTCTGTCGTACGCAGTCGTACTTAAGTAAAAGTATCAATGCTGCAATGTAGATACTCTGTTGCAAGTATATAGTCCTATATATTGAAAATGTCCTTTGTAATAACAATCAAAAGTAACTATAAAGTTTGATAAAGACATGACCTTATAAACACCTACTCTCACTACCAAAGGGGAGTTGCAGGCTGTACGATTGGCATATAGTTTATTTAAAAAGAAAAAGTGTTTATCATATGTATTGGGACAGCATAAGGTAAAACGGTCTCAAAATTGATACCATTTCAGAGGAGACTTTAGCACCACTGGCTTAGCAGTGTAGTGGATACTCCTACAATTATTGTAGGATTATTGTCGTTGACACCAGAGAGTGTCTTGATATCGATTGGGGGCCCATCAATACTTGAATATTTAGAAATAACTCGCTGTAACTCTGAAGCTAGGATTTATATTAAAATGTATTCCCACACCCCAAATTAATGAATCAATAGTCTCATATATTTGAAAGATTTGGATAAAAACAGTGGGATAGCCTATACTAAAATATCAGGCAAGTTTACCGTTGCCAGTTTGAACCCGGGCTTCCCAGAGTTAGTGTCAAAGTGTCCTTGAGCAAGACACTGAACCCCTAATTGCTCCTGAATGTGTGTGTGAATGGGTGAATGTACAATCTCTGTAAAGTGCCTTGCATAAAGGCGCTATATAAATGCACCATTTACCATTTAAGGGAGGGAGGGAGTCAGGAAGGGGGTCTAACAAGGGTTGGATTGGGGGTGGGAAGTGAGGACGCTGGCGTCGACTGTTCACCGCTTCACCTCCCAATGTATGAATGAATGCACCATTGTAAGTGCTTTGAGTAGGCATGTAGTGCATAGAAAAGCGCCATAAAAATGCAATTCATTAACAAGGAGAAAGAGGGAGGCACAGAGAGACAGACTATTTAACCCACGCAATAACTCGGCCATTGCTGGGTACTGATGCCTGAACAGTGAACATTGATGATCGATGATCGATGCGTCACAATGCGACACACTAACAGCGCAATAACCCCCGGCAATGCTGGGCAAGCGGTTTTGCGCTCGTGTCAATTTACCTTGGACGTGTGCTGCATAGCCATTTAAGGAATGGGCCAGACGGAAAGACTAAGCGAAGGTGAACCAATTATGGCTTCTTGGCCATAATCTATACATTTCTGTATAGGAAAACAATCATGACAATAATGGCAGCATTTTGGCAGCAGCGCTTACAGTCCAGCCTCATTTCAAGGGTGTCTGCTACTCCTGGTGCAATCAGTTCACAAAGTACCCGAAAACAGGCTTCAGACTTCATAGAACAAAGCTGCCAGCGTTCCAATCAATCTCTCCATATAGCTGGCCTGTCACCTTCTCGTGCTTGAGCTGTGCGTGGTACAGAAGATTGTGAGTGGCGCTCTCCTTCAGTCAGTGCATTACATGCATGCACTGTATGCCGGGTTACTCCCCAGTCCCCACTTTCAGAAGTCAGAAAACATCAGGTAAATGAGCAAGCTCATTCCTTGTTCATCACTCTAGTTCAAACTAGAAAATAGCTTGATTTATTTCGGAAAAAAATAGGATACTTGGCCATGAATACCCATGCCTGGCATTAGCCAGACGACACGCAACGTGGATGCCAGGCTAACGAATACCACCGTCCCCATTTAGACCGGAGGCCGATTCTAAAAAAAAGAAAAAAAACGTCTTCTAAATCCTGACGGTTTTCTGAAAAACCTATGTTTCTATGTCAGTGGTCCTCAACCTATTTCATGTCAAGGACAACACAGAATTATTTGTATTTGGCCGCCGACCCCCATCTGAAAATATGTAGTTCCAGGGACCACCCAGAAGCAAAGATTTGAGTTAAAAACGTTGTTTAAATAATATACGCTGTTTAAAGAATATATATTCAAAGATTTGTGCCACATTTTCACCATTTTTCAAAAATAGCAGATCTACAGCTCAGGTTCATATAGCGCGGCACCCTCGCGCTATGAACTTGTAGATCTGCAATTTATATAGGTAAAGTATAACACAATGCTTTAAAACACCAAAAGGGGTTCACGTCCTGAATGGGTTTAGTCGTTTTTTCTTTTTTTCCTCCTTCTGTAAGTGTACACAATCACGCTTGGAAAACAACTCTCACACATCAGACATTAATACTTCACACCTCCACGTCTGGTCTAGAAGAATCCGCCAGAAATACACATGCGTGTCCTTGTAGGCTCAGGGCAAAAATACTTGTTGGGGGGGGGGGGGGACACTTTCCCGTCTCTGGGCGGCAGTAATCTCCATATAATAATAATCACCTTGGCGTGCTACAGACGTGGGTGTTTCTAAACTGCCTGTAGGCAGGCAGACCGAGACTCGCAGAACAGCGGAGATAGAGCGTGGCTGCGTGCACAAATATTACTATTTAATGGATTCAAGCAGACCTCAAGCTCTCTTTCTATACTATTGGAAAGTAGGAGGAATTACGACCAAGAAGCAGAGCTGTTCCTTAAAAGTTACAAATTGAGCTGTGGCAGCAAGGAAGGATAATATGACAGTCAAAAGTCATGTTTGGATGATGCATGTAAAATATGCATGTAAAATACATGAATATTATGGAAATATCTGGATGAGTGTATGAATTGTACAATGATAACATTGAAGACGGTGTCCGAAGTACCTGCCTATAGTGCCGACCACCACAAAGTCTATTCCACTGGTGGTGCATCGACCCTAAATGAACACAATTGGCCCGTGTCCGGGTGCAGGGAAGCCGGGAGGGTGGTATTTGTCACTGCACATATACTCCTAGGGCAGGGGTGGGCAACTTTGACGATGGAGAGAGCCACTATATTTCCACACTCACGCCAGAGGGCCGCATTGCATATTACTGTCATAGCAAAAATAGATGATCTATTTTTGCTATATTTGGCTAAGGAGGAAGCATAAGAGTTGGGGGACAAACACCTAGGGCATCAGCAGGGGGTGGCAGGGAGAGATCCCTGCCACCGCTCCGCCACCATGAGACGTACTGGGGTTAAAGGAGCGAAACGTTGATGAATGGTGGTCCCCAGCTGATGACCCGTTTAGGCCCACAAAGGTGTTCAGTGAGGTGTCACAGCACACCTGTTCAAAAGGCACTGGAGGAGGTGCGTCAGGCAGCAATGCCCAGCAGGAATACCATCACCTGTATCTGATATGAATTGAAATACTGAATAAATCTTTTGCTTTTTTTAAATTAGAATCCTGAAAAGTCACATTTTTATTGATTTTCAAATGGATTTAGTTTTAGTTATGATAACTTTATGAACTAAATACAAATTGTACGCAAAAATACATTACAATAATACTAATCGTTAAGTACTAGTCATTTAATACTAGTCATTAAGTATAATTAAAGCAGGTCATGTTTGCATGTTTGGAATTGCAACAGCTGAACTTCTGATATTAACCTGCGGGCCACATTAAGTGAAGCTGGGGGCCGCATGTGGCCCCCGGGCCGCCAGTTGCCCACCCCTGTGGGGCTGGGGCGGCGTAGGACAGAGGTGCTACGTCCTCCCGGTGGGAGCAGGTGAGCCGGTATACAGGCTTCAGTTCCGAGACCCTATGGGTCCGACCCTACCCCAGACCCTACCCTAACCCTGCGTGTGCATCCCGGTGAGCCAGTAGTGTACAACAGAAAGGACAATAGACACAACACATGGGTATAGGAATTAACTGGCATAGCGTCAATTGCGACTAAATTGGAGAGAAAAAATGATTGGCTACTCTAAATTATACCACCCAATAAAAGGTTTATTAATAGGCGAGCAAGCGTTCAGTGGAAAGCACACATCTTCTTTCTTCAAATAAAATTAAAACAACATTACAGGGTCAGCTTATGCACACTCTTCCTATGGTCCCTAATGGTTAGAGTGTCTGCCCTGAGACTTGGAGGTCGGGGTTCAATCCCTGTCTGGGTCATACCAAAGACGGGGATGGAAAAATGGAACCCAATGCCTCCCTGCTTGGCACTCAGCATCAATGGGTTGGATTGGGGTTAAGTCCCTGCGACATACTAGCGTCATGTACTTGTATATCAAGCTGCCTCACGCTACAGAAACAGGAGATAGGCTCCTGCCCTATGGGCCTCATGGCTACAGAAACAGGAGATAGGCTCCTGCCCTATGGGCCTCATGGCTACAGAAACTTACTCCGGTCCCTAATCCAACTTACATTTACTCAAACTATTGCTTTAAACTTCCTATAGCAAAAGTACGGATAATAGTACATTTCGTGTGCATTGTAAGAGTGATTCTTTTTGGATAAGGTTTGGTGGGAAATTCTTTCTTTGAATTCCTGCTTATTAGGACATGTCATATCCAGAT
Source organism: Protomyctophum parallelum (assembly GCF_964188405.1). NCBI lineage: Eukaryota > Metazoa > Chordata > Actinopteri > Myctophiformes > Myctophidae > Protomyctophum > Protomyctophum parallelum. The sequence continues at coordinate 15,804,432 of NC_139713.1, forward strand.
TTTGACAATGATGGATAATGGCTATAGACCAAAATGTAAAACAAACAAACAAATCCGAGTTACAGATGCATTAAATAACTCCCTATTTTGGAGCAATAGTCCGTTGTAAAATAGCTCACAAAATCCTCCACGTACAACCCTAAACTGTTTTGAAAGGGCATGCAAGCATGAAAATTGTCTCATGTGATGTGGTCATTCTGCTCTGCTGAAAGGGGGCATGTATGCACCGTGTGCTGATACTGCCCAGATTTATTTCTGCACTCGATGAAACGGTGGACTTAGTTTTGGAGGTCAGAGGAACACTGGCCAATTGAAACCATGCGATTCTAATTCACAGCTGTCACTGGATGGCTCGAGAAGTACAGGGAAATAAACAAGAACACCAATGAACACCATCTGCAACGTCTCAAGCCGGATGAAACCGCCTGTTGCCTGATATCTGACAATTACTCGCGAGGAATTACAGCCAGGCTTCAAGTTCAAGTCAAAAATCTCCCTAAAACTATAAACAAAACTATAAAGGACAGACGAGTCACATTCCATTATCCTGCCTAAAGACCACCCTCTATCAACGGCAACAAGCATCCAAGCTATTCCCCATTCATTCATCAGACAAACCTCTCCAATAGTGTTCATTTTGTGGACTAAAGCTAAAATTAAAAGACTAAGACTAAACATATTTTGATATTTAGTCGACTAAAACTAGACTAAGGCTGAACAATTTCAGGTAGGGGTGTAACGATACATTTTAACAGCGATACGATATGTATCACAATACATGGTTGACAATACGTGGACGATGGACGATATATTGGTCCATTCATTGCGATATGATACGATTCAATGATTTAAAATTGATACAGTAACCATTTAGAAAATACATGAAATCTATATGAAACATGTGGATAGAGCAGGGTTTTTTTTTTATCTCTAGCAAATACATGGGACATTATGGACAAACCTGCACCTTAACATGAACACAGAGAATACACACATTTATCGATAGACCAAACGATGAATGGAAAAGTAATTAAGCCCATCTTTTACTTTTTTCTTCTTAATTCTTTTTGCGCCAGACCCCACCGCTAGGGGACACTAGGCAACCTTATCAGCCAATACGGACCCCAACTGTATACTCTTAACATTGGTCCGGTTGCTATGGCAACACCCCGTTTCCCAACCTATGTGCCGCTTGAAATGGCCAGGTGTGCCGTTTGATTTGAGCGAAAGTAACCCCTGAACCTCCCCCGTCCATTGTTGCGTCGTCGTTGCTGCCCAACGTCCATTCAGTTTAACGACCCTCGGCCATAGAAATGTTAATGCTAATGTGGCTGACGACGGCACCGCCAGCATCAGCCCCATACCGCAGGGGGGGAACAACAACAACAACCAGGACTAGCAACGCGACGCCTACAAAGAAAGCCACTGCCAGACTGTACCGTGATGATGACTACATTAAATGTGGCTTCATGTTTACTGGGGATATACTTCTAATCCGAGTCCACTGTGCATCGTTTGTGGAGACGAGCTTGCAAACAGTGCCATATGGTTCCCAGTAAGCTGAAGAGTCACCTTGAGACCAACCATGATCAACTCGCTACTTTCTCGTGAGTTTGAAGGTTAAAAAGTAGAAAGACATAGCAAAGCAGGCAAGTGACTTGTTGATACGCAGTACCACCAAAGTTTTTGAAAAAGCCTTGGAATTAAGCCACAAAATCGCAGAGCTCATGGCAAAGTTAAAAAAAGCACAACCGTGTGAACTGAGTGGTGCAACTACACCCCCCCCCCCCCCCCACACCTCTCTCCCTCTCTCTCATATTAGCAGGCAACAGTGCAGTCCTATCCCTATCTCTGTTTTTGTACAACAGCGCCCCTACTGGTATTCATTATACTGGTGCTCATTAATGAACACATAGGTAAACACACGGACACGGACATTGCTGTTCCTTGGAGTGGTTGCACCACTCAAAAATAAGAAATGAGAATATGTTCGCAAGTACGGATAAACTGTACATATTTCGGACCAAACTCGCCCTCTGGCGGCAGGCTGTGGACAAGGGAAACTGGGCAAGCATGACACGTTTCCTTGCACAACGCTGGATACCCATGCAATCGTGATTTGTGTGGGGTCATTTCAGAGCATTTGACTGTAGCCAATGGTTTGTTTTTTGTCTTATTTTTTTTAATTATTACTTTGCGTCTCTGTACTTTTCTTTCTCTTTAAAGTTATTTGGGGAGTGCTGTCATAAATGTTTGGATATTGTGTTTTTAAAAGTATATTGGGTTTATAGTATCAAAAGACACACACACACACACACACACACACACACACACACACACACACACACACACACACACACACACACACACACACACACACACACACACACACACACACACACACACACACACACACACACACACACACACACACACACACACACACAATCTAGGTGTGCCCTGGGATTTTTAGGCTATGTGCCAGAAACACTGAGCTATGGGACGTAAAATCTGATCACCGTTACAACTTACAAGCAGGATTTTCAAACCTCCATATGTCGGAATCCAGGAGAGCTGTTCCTTGGTGGCAAAGTGAGTGTCAAAGTGAGTGAAAAGTGAATTTAATGTTTAAAGTCCTTTAATGCAATCAAATATGACTTTTCTGTTTGGATGTATGGGCTGTCAAGGCCAGGAAGTAGTTTTTTGCCACTCAGTAGGCATTCCCGCATAACTTCCAGGTATGATGATGATGTCACGTGCATACCCTCTATAGCAACCAGGGGTTCGCGAGCTACCAGTAGCTCGCGGGAACCTTTCAAGTCGATCCCAAAGTGTCAGACTGACGGGCAGCCAGTCATCACTGCCAAGCCAATACACAGCAAAACGTGTATAACGTGTATTTAGAATAGCGCGCAGGCCATCCACTGGTTAATGGCTCATTGGCTCCTCCTGCTACAGACCGAGACGGAGCTGGAAGCCAGTAGCGACACAACACCTCACAACAACCCGAATATCAGCGGCTTTCCGTCCGCAGTTTGCTCGCCGGGGACCGGGGTCGCGTTAGGAAAAGAGAGAGAGAGAGAGTCGGCGAGGAGGTTGCAGTTTGGGTCGAGAAGGAAGGAGGGTGGTTAAAATTAGAACGAAGCAAGCTGGGCCGGTCGAGAAAAAAAAAAAAAAAAAGAATCGGCTCTATTTTTTTTCCCAGTCACCACAAACCAACTCCCCAAATTAACTCCGTCAGAGCCACCAACAGAAAACCCAGGCGAGTGTCGAGGCCGCGGCGCTTTTGTATCAAACACTTTCCTCTTTACTGAGCCTACTGTCATTGAACTGCTGTCCGATAAAATGCAGGATGTGTTTGCATTAACTTCAGATATTGAAATGGAGATTATTGGATTAGTAAATGACTGTCACCTGCAGGTCAGAGCTAAAGAGAAGGAATTTTGGTCTCTTGTGAGCAGAGAGAAGTATCCGCTGATTGTGTCGTGTGCACTCAAGCTGCATGCCTACTTTGGTTCCACGTACTTATGTGAAATGGCCTTTTCACAAATGAAAATAATAAAATCCAAGTTTAGAACTCGTATGACTGACTCACATCTTAATGACACCCTCAGACTGGCAATCACTAAATATGAACCAGATTTCAAAACGCTTGCAGATAAAGTGCATGATGAATTTTGATGAATTGAACAAGGTGGACCCTGTTGTAAACAAGTGTAATGCTTAATTGGGTCGTCCACTCACAGTTAACAGTCTTTGTATTGAGTTTGTGCTTAAAATGTACTGTAAATTCTACAAACTGTTAATAAATATTTCAATCAATCAGTCACAGCAGTCTCATTAAAGGTGGGCTGACCCTGAGAGTATGTCACCATATCTGTGCAAATATATATGGTCATGTTATGCCTATGTCATTTGAACATCTGCCAATGTGAATATTCATTGAAATGAGAAACAAAATATTGTGCTGTAAAAGCAATTCATGTCCTTTGCATTTGGTTTTATTTAAAAAAACTTGTTTATTTGTATTTTTGTCCTAATATTTTTTATTTCTAATATTATTTGACATTGATAATATAACTTACTATAAGTATTTATTCTAATTTAAGCTTTAGTCTTTGTGTGGATGTGTGCACATGCATTGAGCCTGTCAGAAATAGCAAAAAAACAAGTGTTTTTTCTAACACGTTTTAGTGGTAGATCTTGGCTTACAATTGGGAATAAAATGGGCTCTTGGGCTTGAAAAGGTTGGTTACCACTGCTCTATAGATACAATTGATTATTTGCATTGCAAAACGATTCGATACAAAGTCAAACTATACGATATTTTGAGTTTTAATTTTGATATACTTCGATTCTTGAAATTAAAATAGATTTTTCGGCACAAATTACTATATCGTTACACCCCTAAAAATAGGATTAAAACTAAATGGTGTGGGTGTTATTCAAAAGACAGGCTAAATCAGAATTTGCTGTAACAATTGCCACTGCTATTGTAACCCGCCTGTGAGGAGCCACCACCAGAACGATGTAATAACTCCTCCCATTCAACACTTTCAGCCGACAGGTGGAGCCCAGCCCGTAGGAGTATGTGCAGTAGCAAAGTAATGTGCAACCACAAACATTGTCCCTTCCCACCTGGGCTTCCCTCCCCCGAACATGGCCAGTTGTATAGGCACTCAAAATGCCAAACTGGAAGCACCGCAGGGAATTTGAAGTTGGACCCATAGTCCTTTTTTCGGTGATATCCTTTTGGACTAAAGTGTTTGACTGTACTCTGTACCGTTTACATTTCTGCCAATACAGTATTCAGTCAATCAATGGTGGTGGACAGGTGTCCTACCACTGCGGCATGTCATCCTACTATAAATGCGTATATATGTGAGCCGTCAGTCCGACTGACTTCAAACTCGTCCCTCACATCGGAACCCGAAGGAGCGTGGTGCCCGGCCTCGAGGGGAGGCATCCTATGGTTAGACATAGATAGCATTGGTTAGACATAAGGTTGGTGAGGGGTGCGTTAAGACGACCGGATTAAGGTTGGTGAGGGGTGCGTTAGGGGTTGGGAGAGGGTTAAGGTTAGGTTTAGGTGTGCTGCTCCGTGAGACGTTAGGGTGAGGGTTTGAGATAGGTTGTAGGACTAATGACTGGTCTAACCAAGGACTAGTCTAAACTAAGTATTGCACCCACGTCGAGTCGGTCAGAAGGTTGTCCAGAACTGCCCATCTGACCGATATGCCAATATATAGGCATTTGTGGAGATCTGGTCAGAACCGCCAAACCGACTGATAGGCATCCATTGATGAAATCAGGGAATCATAAAATGGACTCAGACAGCCGGACAGAAAAATACAGAGATATCCATTTAAGGGCATGAATGGGACACAGACAGGTAAAATGGGTACTCTGACAACGGGCACAGCAGGTATTGCATAACCAAGTGGGGCATGCATTCCAATCCTAACATCGTCATTCCTGACTTGCCTCGTTCCCAAGTAGGCCGGTGCACCAATCTAGTATGTTTCTAATGTTGTAGCCATTGACAATGCCTCTCAGCTAATAACCATATAAGGATCTGTGACGTAACTGTGACACCGACAACCGACATCAAAACCTAAATAAAGGGGGACAGACAGTGGATGAACTCACACTAGCATTTTGTTTTGGTTAAGTCTTTGTTCTTGCTTTTAAAACAAGATCTGAGAATAATCATAGACAAATATTTGACATTATCTTACGGCTGTTCACTGTAGAGACTCAAATTGCAAACATGCAGATCTTTGTGAAGACCCTCACCGGTAAGACAATCACCTTGGAGGTTGAACCAAGTGATAACATTGAGAACGTCAAGGCGAAGATCCAAGATAAAGAAGGCATCCCTCCTGACCAGCAAAGGCTGATCTTTGCTGGCAAGCAACTTGAAGATGGTCGCACGCTTTCTGACTACAACATCCAGAAGGAGTCCACACTTCACCTTGTTCTGCGTCTCAGGGGAGGAATGCAGATCTTTGTGAAGACCCTCACTGGTAAGACCATCACCCTAGAGGTTGAACCAAGTGATAACATTGAGAATGTCAAGGCCAAAATCCAGGACAAGGAAGGCATCCCTCCTGACCAGCAAAGGCTGATCTTTGCTGGCAAGCAACTGGAAGACGGCCGCACACTTTCTGACTACAACATCCAGAAGGAGTCCACCCTTCACCTTGTGCTGCGTCTGAGGGGAGGAATGCAGATCTTCGTCAAGACTCTGACCGGCAAGACCATCACCCTAGAGGTTGAACCAAGTGATAACATTGAGAACGTCAAGGCGAAGATCCAAGATAAAGAAGGCATCCCTCCTGACCAGCAAAGGCTCATCTTTGCTGGAAAGCAACTTGAAGATGGCCGCACGCTTTCTGACTACAACATCCAGAAGGAGTCCACCCTTCACCTTGTTCTGCGTCTCAGGGGAGGAATGCAGATCTTTGTGAAGACCCTCACTGGTAAGACCATCACCCTAGAGGTTGAACCAAGTGATAACATTGAGAATGTCAAGGCCAAAATCCAGGACAAGGAAGGCATACCCCCTGACCAGCAAAGGCTTATCTTTGCTGGCAAGCAACTGGAAGACGGCCGCACACTTTCTGACTACAACATCCAGAAAGAATCCACACTTCACCTTGTGCTCCGTCTGAGGGGAGGAATGCAGATCTTCGTCAAGACTCTGACCGGCAAGACCATCACCCTAGAGGTTGAACCAAGTGATAACATTGAGAACGTCAAGGCGAAGATCCAAGATAAAGAAGGCATCCCTCCTGACCAGCAAAGGCTCATCTTTGCTGGAAAGCAACTTGAAGATGGCCGCACGCTTTCTGACTACAACATCCAGAAGGAGTCCACCCTTCACCTTGTTCTGCGTCTCAGGGGAGGAATGCAGATCTTTGTGAAGACCCTCACTGGTAAGACCATCACCCTAGAGGTTGAACCAAGTGATAACATTGAGAATGTCAAGGCCAAAATCCAGGACAAGGAAGGCATACCCCCTGACCAGCAAAGGCTGATCTTTGCTGGCAAGCAACTGGAAGATGGCCGCACACTTTCTGACTACAACATCCAGAAAGAATCCACACTTCACCTTGTGCTCCGTCTGAGGGGAGGAATGCAGATCTTCGTCAAGACTCTGACCGGCAAGACCATCACCCTAGAGGTTGAACCAAGTGATAACATTGAGAACGTTAAAGCGAAGATCCAAGATAAAGAAGGCATCCCTCCTGACCAGCAAAGGCTGATCTTTGCTGGCAAGCAATTGGAAGACGGCCGCACACTTTCTGACTACAACATCCAGAAGGAGTCCACCCTTCACCTTGTTCTGCGTCTGAGGGGAGGAATGCAGATCTTTGTCAAGACTCTGACCGGCAAGACCATCACCCTAGAGGTTGAACCAAGTGATAACATTGAGAACGTCAAGGCGAAGATCCAAGATAAAGAAGGCATCCCTCCTGACCAGCAAAGGCTCATCTTTGCTGGAAAGCAACTTGAAGATGGCCGCACGCTTTCTGACTACAACATCCAGAAGGAGTCCACCCTTCACCTTGTTCTGCGTCTCAGGGGAGGAATGCAGATCTTTGTGAAGACCCTCACCGGTAAGACCATCACCCTAGAGGTTGAACCAAGTGATAACATTGAGAATGTCAAGGCCAAAATCCAGGACAAGGAAGGCATACCCCCTGACCAGCAAAGGCTGATCTTTGCTGGCAAGCAACTGGAAGATGGCCGCACACTTTCTGACTACAACATCCAGAAAGAATCCACACTTCACCTTGTGCTCCGTCTGAGGGGAGGAATGCAGATCTTCGTCAAGACTCTGACCGGCAAGACCATCACCCTAGAGGTTGAACCAAGTGATAACATTGAGAACGTTAAAGCGAAGATCCAAGATAAAGAAGGCATCCCTCCTGACCAGCAAAGGCTGATCTTTGCTGGCAAGCAATTGGAAGACGGCCGCACACTTTCTGACTACAACATCCAGAAGGAGTCCACCCTTCACCTTGTTCTGCGTCTGAGGGGAGGGCAGTAATAATCTCCATAATCTTCTTAAATAAATTGCCAATAATATGACAAAAAATGTATACAAATAAAACAGCCGATTCACAAATCCATGTGAATCGGAGAATGTACATTGTATTCTAAAAACAAAACAACTAAAAAACCTGGGTGTGGTGGTGGCTTACTGAGTAATACCAGATATATCTAGTACCATCAGGTACCTCCAAGTCAGCTGTTCTTACTCAGCGACCCACCAAGGCGCCCGGTAATAATTATTAAAAAAAATGCCACTCAAAATCCAACCCTACGTCCTCGTCGTGAGAGGTGGAAGCAGGCAATGCTACTAACAGGGCTCTGGTCAAACTATAGGCTATTCACCTGTGCAGTGGATGATTTCACTCTTGCACAGAATGAATTCCCTGAGGAGTGAGTGAGTGAGTGAGTGAACGAGGTCTGCCTTGTCCATTGAAAGGATCACAGAGGGGTTCAGGTATCTGAGGTTATTACTTGCGCAAGCAGAGCGTGCATATACTGTAATCGGCTGCGTATGTTGGTGGTGTCCACCGGTCAATAGGGGACCACCAGACAAGGAAAAAGAAAAGTCTGAAAAGTCACTGCAGAAAGAAGAACACTGCAGGAAAAACAAGAACAGTGAAGAGAGTACACCAGGACCTTTTCATAGAGCTGGTATGAAACGAAGGCTTGGCTGACAGCATGCAGTCACTCCAAATTATTATTTTTGCTATCAGACAGCAGGGTCAGATCCAGCATGGATCAAGACGGGAGTGAATGATTTAAGGCACTTAAAGTGCCACAAAAACACCGAAAAATGCAGTGAAATTAGCCATGTTTGGCAATGCCATGTTTATTTTAAAATGTTAAAAGCCTTCCATTGAATGTGATGATACCTATAGTGCATGTTTTCTTGATATTTGTATAGCGACCCTAGTATGTATGTATGTATGTGTAAGAATGGTGGTCCCTTATTGGCTGTTAACTGTAACTGAGGTACGCTTCAGGGTTGGGTAGGTAAAAGGTACTGCAATCGTCACAGGTTGTGCAATGAGTTATATTTAGTTGTGCGTGGGTGTCACGCACCAAAAGTAGCCAATCTACAAGCCCATCTTTTCGGTGTGTGATAACGACACACAACCAGGTATATAAATCAGACATGAACCTGATCTAGTCAAGCAATTAATCTAACGTAATTTTACCAGCCAAAACAGAGGTGAACTCAGGCCAAAATATGTTCAATGTTAACGAATACTAGTGCAAGTATTTAATGCGTATATAAATGGCACTTGTCCTCTCAAGTGCAGCAACCCAAATACAGTAGTTGTTTCTGAAGACTGACCACAACAACCATGCAATCTCTGAGTGTAGCTAGCTGGCTACACTCAACACTGCTGTGCTGATGGTAAAGTAGGTGAGCACTAACTATGAGACCTAGCAGAACATGTCTGTCTGTCTGTGTGTGTGTCATGCTGTAACACCACCCGCCCGCCACCAGAGGGCGCAGCTGTATAAAAAAAAAGAAGAAAAAAAAAACCACACACACAGACTAAAACAAAACGTAACTTAAAAAAACGTAACTTAAAAAAAATCTTAAAAATCTCCAAAAATGTACGAGCTGCGTTCGCTTCCCGCGTTTGTGCGTCTTACTTGTGGTAAAGTGGGTGAGCTGTGTCTCACCTGTGTTTGTAGGAGTAAAAGTTCGAAGTCAAAAAGTTCTGTTCTGTATGTCCGATAGGGCTGTGCGTTCGGAGCAGGGGGCAGTCAGACAGATAAAGTTCAGTTCTGCTGTATGTCCGATAGGGCTGTGCGTTCGGAGCAGGGGGCAGTCAGACAGATAAAGTTCTGTTCTGCTGTATGTCCGATAGGACTGTGCGTTTGGAGCAGGGGGCAGTCAGACAGATAAAGTTCTGTTCTGCTGTATGTCCGATAGGGCTGTGCGTTTGGAGCAGGGGGCAGTCAGACAGATATTTCTGTTCTGCTGTATGTCCGATAGGGCTGTGGGTTTGGAGCAGGGGGCAGTCAGACAGATACAGTTCTGTTCTGCTGTATGTCCGATAGGGCTGTGGGTTTGGAGCAGGGGGCAGTCAGACAGATAAAGTTCTGTTCTGCTGTATGTCCGATAGGGCTGTGCGTTTGGAGCAGGGGGCAGTCAGACAGATAAAGTTCTGTTCTGCTGTATGTCCGATAGGGCTGTGGGTTTGGAGCAGGGGGCAGTCAGACAGATAAAGTTCTGTTCTGCTGTATGTCCGATAGGGCTGTGCGTTTGGAGCAGGGGGCAGTCAGACAGATATTTTGTGAAGCCACTAAGGAAATCGGGACTTCCTGAAAGTTCATATAATGGCCTGTTGTGGCGCTGTCATTGGGCCCAAAAAACCCATATTTCCATAGAGGACCATGTATTTGGGCCCAACTTCACCTAGACTGTATTACCTTAATAAACATGGTCATGAATACTTTCTTACAGACCCCCTCATGCAATAAGACGAGGCGTCTGTAGAAGAGGGCAAGTCATAATGATATGATCTGGAATAAATATGGTTGGGCAAAGAAGGATCTATAAGAAATGCACTCGTTAACACACCAAACGTCCCATTTAGGCCTGACGTCGATTTCTTTTTAAATGTCTTCAAAATCCTGACAGTTTTCTGCATCGGTGGTTCTCAATATTTCATGTCAAGAACCCCACAAATTATATGTAATATGCCTCCGCGCCCCCCCCCCCCCCCCCATCTGAAAATATGTTGTTCCAGGGACCCCCCCCCCCCCTCCCCAGAAGCAAAAAATGTTCACTCTGTAAGTCTGTAATAATATATATTCAAAGATTATTCTTAGCAATGTCTTTCTTGCACCGTGTATATTTGTCTCTGTGCTCATCATTCAGTACTTACCGTTTGATATGTGACAATGAACTTGATCAGGTGACCCACTGGCATGTTCTGGGTAAGACATTCCCTTTGCCTGGGCAGGGCCGGCTGGTACTGGATCTTGGCTGAAAGACGAGAGCACAAAGACACACAATGACACATTGCTTCATGGCTTCATTGTACTGGTTGTACATGTGGTGTCCGGGGGTCCTCGAGTAGCCTTGGATCCAGCTTGATTCACTACGTTCCGTGGATAAAAATAATTCTATACACTGAGTTCCGTCTTTTCTTTTCCCTTTCTTTACTCTATTATACTCTGAGTTACATTATCCCATTTAGAGCGTAGGACATGTGGAAACGTCATAACTAATCCAACCGACGGATTGCAGGACGTGTTGGGGCATTTTCATTGATATCAAATGAGGGGATTTTTTTGGGTGGGGGGTTTGGCCTCTGCGTCCATGCGCCCTGCCGTTCACTTCCCCGTTTAGCGCTCAGAAAGAAAGGCTCGTATCTCCTAATCTAGGGAGCTCTCCGTGGTTTTGACCAGATATACTAAGCTCTTAATTTATGACTTCAACATGCCGCTCGTTTATTAAAATATGAACGCGTGGGATTATCGAGCGACTTCACCGTAATCATAGCGAGGTAAGCAAGCAACATTTCTCCCGTTTTTTTGTACGGAACAGAAGGGGGGGGGGGCTTTCAGAGTAAAAGCTGCAATATCTGCGCGGCACACCGAGCTGCTATTTTGAAAGAGCACCCCAGCGCTGATTGTGTCAACGCTGAGGATTTTGCAGTGTAGATTGAGGTTCCAGAGGAAAAAAAAAAATATCAAATGGGGATCCGTGGCCCTGCAGGCAATGCATATCAATCTGGGGGGTTCTTGAAATTAAAAAAGGCTGAGAATCGCTGCTGTATTGGTCATTTGACCTTTCTCGGTTTCTCATGGATAGCAAAGGAGCAAAGGAAGAAAAGATCTGCAATGGATTAACCTCTTGCACAGAGAGAGAGGGGGGTGGGGTGGGGGCTAAAGATGAATGATAGAGCATGGAGGGTGTGTGTTTTAGAGACGGGGAGAGAGCGGAAAAAAGAGAGGAAGACATAAAAAAAAGGAGAGCCACAGGAGTGAAGACAGATAACGTATCACTTTGGTTAATCCCCCTATTGATCAGGGATTTACTTTGCTTTACTTTGGAATCATCGACTAGCACTCAGGTAAATTGGATTCAATGCCCCAGTGACCACTTCTTGCAGAAAACGGCCTGGCTGTAGAAAATCCCACTGACTTAACACCGCCGTGACCGACCGCGTCGGTTGTGCCTCGAAGCCCTAATTGCAGTATTTACGTTCGCGAAGGTCCAACATGTTTCTCCCCCCACGTTATGGCGAGATCGAATCACTTCATCAGTAATGTCAGAGGTAGTGCTTTGAATGTATGTCACACTCACAAAGACAGACTGTTTCAAAGCTTGCCCCGGCAGTGGTGTCTGGTCCAGAGCCAGGCTTTTAACCCGTTTCGGCCTGACGTCGAAATAAAAAATGTCTTCTAAATCCTGACAGTTTTATGAAATACCTATGTTTCTATATCAGTGGTGCCCCAAAAGGACCCTAAAAATTATATGTAATTGGCCACCGACCCCCATCTGAAAATATATTGTTCCAGGGACCCCCCCAGAAGCAAAGATTTGAGTTAAAAACGTTCACTCTGAAAGAATATATGCATATTCAAAGATTTGTGTCACATTTTCATGATTTTTCAAAAATAGCAGACCTACAAGCTCTTAGCACGCCACTCGGTGGTGCGCTATAAGCTTGTAGATCTGCTATTTTTAATAGCTAAAGTATAACTTGCTTGAAATACCAAAAGGGGGTTCCCGCCCAGAATGGATTAACAAATGAGCCGGTAGAAGATGTGAAACATCATTTGGGAACTGTCAAGTGCCTGTCGGCGACTTAAAAATAATATCTTTTATGCTAACTGAAATGGATGAGCTAAAAAGCAGTTAAACTGAAAAACAGTGACATGATGAAGTAGACCAAAGCTAATTTGACATGGTCACTGTAAGACGTTCAAAATGGCAGCACTGTACATATGATATAAGACCTGTCAAAGGGTGTCATATCCATAATGTTGCCCCGGGGCCGGTATAACACAAGGGCAAGTGTGTAACTGATAGCAGAAAAAATCCTTCTACCGCATTATATGTCAGTCAGGTCAGGCCAACCTTAGATTCGTGACAGCTGAATGAGACGTTTCAGGTATGTAGTTGTTTTTGACAGCACAGTTAAGTATTCTACACTGACAACATAATAATGCCATCCAAAGTTGTTGCTGGTCTCCCACGATTTTGTAACCCATTTTTCACCCCTGTGTCAATGATCTAATGTGATCCTGGGCCTCTACACACCCACCTTCATGCCTGAGTGTCCAAGTTGCTCCTTCACACCTGACAGGGGGGAGTTTCCCTGGTTGGACGTAGCGCGTGGAAGGAACACGTTATTCCAACCAGTTCCTTTCCCCTCCATCAGGCGCCCTGGGTTTAGAGACCAGCATTACTGCATGTTTTTTGTGAGGGTAGGGAGGAGAGGACACGCCGCCAGCGCCCACAGCGTCCCGAGCGGGAATCGAACCCAGGACCTTCTAGCTGCGAGGCGACAGCACTATACCGACTGTGCCACCGTGCCCCTGTCTCCTAATGCTGCAGGCGTACTCTCTGCATCACATTCCAATGGACTGCCGGATTTGTGAACTGGACTGTGGCATAATTGTGAAATGAGCCACCGGTAAAATCAATGCAGTTGCAATAAAATGCCTGCCATCATAATTGACAGTGCAGTTTTAATTATCCTAATAATATTCACAAGGTTTGTTATGGCAGGCTCACTGTGGTAATGAGACACTTAATGAGGTGGCTCTATTTGGAAGTAAAAACGAAGAAATGATGAATTATTTGTTAACGGCGCATCGCCCATTTGGGGCAACACCATTTGGAACAGGCATTGGCATAACTCATTTGTTAATATATCATAAAACATCAAGAGGATTACTGTGAGACAACAGAGATAGATTATGCCAAATGTTTGCCCCGATCATGCCCGATCATGATGACAGTTAAAAACTAAAACTAAAGTCAGTTCCAGAAGCTATCTCTATATGGCAGAATTGCTAAGTGTGTGAGATTACAACGTGAAGGACGGAGATTCACATTCGTCTTTGAAGAGCCAAAAGTAGCACTCCGTTTTCTTTGGCAGTCCAAAAAAAAACCCACATCAAATTATCAACATCTCTGTCGCAGAGAGAACTATGTCAACAACACCTTGCAAAGGCATGAATAAAGGCTCACAGGTCAACACCACCAAGGGCTTAAATGGAAAAACCACCAATGGTCGGGAGAACAGAATTAAACATGGATGGGATCGCCGTGGCGTGAATCATTATAACCTTGTCGACTGTCACTCTGTGTGGATGTCCACCCAAAAGTCACAAGAACTGGGCCAGTGAAACGACCATGCAGGGACCCGAATGAGCCGCCCCCCCAAAAAAACTATTCCGGGGCTAGTAGGCAGGCAGAGGGTGATGGGGTGGAAGGAGGGTGACAGGAGGTTGCGGATCATAGTAGTCGCTGACGGTGGGCTGGCTGGGCAGGCAACCGAGCGACAGAGCTGGAGGTTCACCGAGGCCTGGGTCTGTTCCGAGGTTGTCAGGTTGTCCTACCCGGGGGAGCGGCATGCAGCAGCATGGTGCTGGAGTCATGTATATAGACTATTTTTGAAATAGGGCTTAAGTCAAGCAATATTACACGAGAGGCTGTGCTTTACAATGGTCGGGAGAACACACAGACTGCTCGTTTAAGCACGGCTATAGATGGCCGTTTCAAACCAATCCGGTTGCTTCTTCGATACGACCAGTTGTATAATGGTTAACCCCATAATGTGTTCTTGTAGAAGTCTGGCTCCTGAAAACACAACATTTCTGTTTTTGGGTCTTATATATCTTGAGCTTGAAAAGGTTTGGGAACACTATAGACGCTGTTCCAGATGACTGGGGTTCACGAGCCATATAAAATGTTATGACTGCGTTTCCCCAAAAGCTGTGCTCTCTTCTCAGTGCACTCACTTTCATGTCTGTTTCAATCTACCCTTTTTTCCCCTTCTTTCTTTTTTTAAACTGTAGTTGAGCTTCATCCTCTCTCTCCCCCCCCCCCCCCCCCACACTTCATACTGTGAATATCTTTCTCTAGCCCATTTTGACCTGAGATCAGATTCTAAAAAATGTCTTCTACATCCTGACAGTTTTCTGAAAAAGCCTATGTTTCTATGGCAGCGGTTCTTCGATTTTTCAAAAAATACCAGACCTACGAGCTCGTAGCGCGCCACTCGGTGGCGCGCTATGAGCTTGTAGGTCTGCTATTTTTCAATAGCTAAAGCATAGCATAATGCTAACACCAAAAGGGACTCCCGGCCCAAAATGGGCTAGACTGGATAACTCTCGTTCTCTTGGCGTCTCGATTTCCTCCGTGGCAGTGACCTGTGTGACAGAGACATCTACTGCAGCCTCCGGGCTATAGTGGGGGAAGAGAATTTTTCATTACTTTTTCATTCTGTACTCATGACATACTCCACGGGCTACTTTCAAGGTCTTTCGGTGATCAAGGGGATGGGGAAAGTGAAAAATTATATAGGCCTATATACCAAGTGCAGGGTGGCTAACAATGTTGCAGTCATTCATGTATTTTATTTAGAGCGTATAAAGAAGACCGAAGAAGCATTTGGAAATTGTCATAAATGCTGATGATCAAATACAGTCTACATAGATAATATAGACTGTGGTTAGGGAGCCCTTTATAGGTCTTTGTTAAAATGTTAAAATGATTAGATTTTCCATTTTCCTGCTTTTTCATCCGTTACTTGCAATTATGCAATACAATGTTCATTAGTTCTCTAAGGGCGTTCCTCACGCAAAAGTCCATTTAGTCTGAGTCTGGCATCATAGTTTCCTTTCTATCTTGTATTTTGAGTATGCAACTCAAAATACACCTGAAAATAAATCAAACAACTAAAATCGGCTCTATTCACAATTAATGTGTGCCCGTAGAAGAATACAGATTTACAGTATCACAAATCATTTCCAACCTCAAACACATGACCTGACAGTTTCTCTCTCACCTTTGAGCAAAATAAAGCATGAAATTGCAAAATCGGAACCTCTGACATCTGTAATTTCCCCATCGTCATTGGTTAATGAGAGTTAATGAATTACTTTTTTCCTCTCTTTTTATCAAGCAAATTGTGATTCAGTCAGAGACTGAACTGCATTTTCCAGAAGGGGCTTAACTCTTGAAGATGCTTGAGGAATGAATCCAAGCAGAATAAAAGATATATTCTGCGGGGATCACAATACATTATACCCCCCCCCCCCCGATATTATTCAATAAAGATGAGACCACAGGACAAAACCCACACGTGGCTCAGAAATGGCCTGCACAGCCTCTGTGCACCAAGCGGGAGGGTCGAGATGGCGGAGGGAATTTGAAAGGACCAGAGAGCAGCAGAGTGAGTGTGAAAGCTGTGGGGTTTAAAACCACTTGAACGCCAGCGTCCCTATTCTGGGCATCGCATAAAAGCAAAGACATTCCCGTCAAAAAGGTCAAAATGAGAGGGCCTTGCAAACGCGGACCCCAGGGGGACCCCAGTCAACAAAGTATAATGGGTTTTAGTGGGTTAAGTGGTTAAAAGACCGGCACCTTGATTAAATGTGTTTGAGTCAGCCCGGTATGCTCAGCTGCCAGATGGGACAGTTGGACCAATCAGCTGATGGCATTACTTTAGTGTTCTTACCTGAATTGCTGTATACTACACAGAGTGCACACACTGCATTTCTATTCTACAATACATCTTAAACCAGGGGTTCTCAACGTTCGTTTTTGGCTGGGGTTCGCCTGAAAATGCTTTGGCCATGTCTCGCGACAAATTAGCCAATTGATCACACCTGGTCAACCAGCAGGCCAGTGCCCGACGGGCACCACTCTAGTCTATACATCTATAACACTGAGTCTGTGTGTACATGCGTGTTAACGTCTGAAATACACCTAACTCGAGAACCGTTCACCGACACACACGTTCCACACCGCCGCCGGGAATGCTGTGCCTGGTGTCGAGTCCGTCGGACACACCGTTATCCAGAACCAGCACAAAAGACTGCCCGGGCTCTGGCCCTGCGCACCCCTATATCTCCATATATGGAGCTGGCCTGTTCTGACATCACATGATGTTCTGCCATCTGCATATAGATTCCATATTTGGGCATGCCTGACAAAGAACTCTATATATGGGCATAAAAGGGACACAGACATAACTAGAACTGCACTCTGTCGAGTGCCTACTTGCGTGTAGTAAAGTGGCCTACTAGTGCGCAAGCAGAGCGCGCAAGTACTGTCGACCGCTACAAACTTTTAAATCTCAGCCTCTCTGTGAAATAACGGTTTCAATATTGAATTATTAGGTTTCGCTATGTGCTACGTACCTAGGTTTTGGAGGTAACAAATTTATATTTTGAAGTATGGTAAAAGCTTCTATAAAATAAATACAGTCCCATCGATTTAGTGTCCAGTAGTTTCTCAAAGAAAAAGAAAACATGGATATCAGAGTCAAAGTATATTAGTTGAAAAAATATGTTATCACGTATATAGTATAATATGAAGTTTTTAAAATGGCACAACTCATCAACAGTGTCCGATTGCGGTGTAACTGTGTAAGCATATTCCTAGGCTGAGAAACAAATGCCAATTGACAAGTTTTCAAATCAGCCTCATGGTGGCGCTAGAACAGGCCAGGTCACGACTTCACATATATGTGACCAAATTTGACTGAGAGACTGCCATTGGATATTTTTTTCTTTTTTTCATGTCATATGAAAGCAGGGAAACATAGCTTCAAATTGGTTGTTCAGTTTGACCCACCAGTTTTGGAGATATGGCTTATAGAGTAATGTCTTGCAGAAAACAGCGAGTTGAGAAAACAGGCTTGAAAGGTTCACTTCTGTGGTCTCTAACATTACTACTAGGTGTAAAGGAGCAACTTGGACATGAAGGAAGCATGAGTTCAAGTCCGTTGCTCTCACCTTGTCCCCCATATATGGGGACTAGGTTGGTGGAGGGTGTGTAGAGCCCAGGATCACATTAGATGATTGACACAGGGGTGTAAAATGGGTTAAAAAATCGTGGGATAAAAAATATATTAAAAAAAAAGATTACTACTAGCTACATGTTTAAGTATTTATTTCATATTTACATGTCGATTTAAGCTCTGACACTTATTTCAGACATGCTCTAGTATGTGAAGAGTCTGAGTGTGCTATTAACTCATTTAAAAAAGGGGGGAAAAAAGTTTTTCTCCTCTGGTGAAAAGCTGGAATTTGCGCGATGGCAGTCTCTCTCAAATCTGGTCACATATAACTGCACCGATCTCCGTAAAACGTTGTCCCTATACAGCCCAAGGCAAACAATCTGGCCTGCATTTTTCAATTCTGCCTTTTCGAGCACCACCAGGAGGCCCATTTATGTGCGACACTTTTTTATATTAGTGATTCAGTTTTATCCAAACATCAATCCTGGTGGAGACCTGTGTCCCGGGGCTCTTTTCTTTTGCACTGTCTAGATCTTCTATTGTTTTGCTGTTATTACCTATGCTGCTGCATTGTCTTTAGGAAGACAAACAAACATAACTTGTACTCTTACCGTATGTACTGTACACAAGATGTAACGATAAAGTGCAACTTTGAACCTTGAAACGTAACGGCTGTAGATCGCTGCCTGTCAACTATAATGTACTCTTCAAAATTGTAGCCCACGCACCAGACTCTCCCTCACATGCTAGATATAAGCTCCGATATTTTGCAGACAGCACCGTTATGATTATCATCGATAATAGTAATACATATATAAAATATATACCGTAATAATGATAACTTGAATATAAAAAAACCTAAAAAATCTAAAAAGAAACAAAACAAACTATTTGCCAAAAAGCCTGTGTGCACAAGTGTATTTTCAGTGCAGACTTTAAAGAGTCCAATGTTGGCACCTGGTGAATCTCAATGGGGAGAGAGTTCCGGAGGGTTGGGGCTGCCACACTGAAAGCTCTGCGTCGATGAAGGTTCGCTTATCAGTGTAACTAAAATAAGATAGGAGGGCCCAATCAACCCGATATCATCTCAATGGCAGTCTGATCACGTAGCCGACTGTAATGCAAGCATCCGTATCTATAAACCAACCATAAAGATATTGATGTGAAAATAAGATCGTGCTTGGATCTACACTTGGTTGACGACTTGACGCGATACAATTAAACAATAAATATACACGACATGGGGAAATGACATAAAGAAAAGCCAATTAAGCTATGTTGGGCTAAGTCAAACAATTATGAGCGGCATCATGTTTTGATTAGAGACATAATGAGGTGGCTGCCAGGGGTAGACATATTATATAATATATAGTCACAATTTACAGACTGTGAAACATTGAGCTGGCAATGTGTGATCATAATGAGACCACAAGCCACAGCAAGCTAAATGCAATTTCCCCAGACGGGCAAAACAATTGTGCAAACGACAATGTTAATTCTCATCAGGGGATACAATCGGTGCTATTCAGAAATATCAAGACATTTACAAAAAATGTCTCATTTCACTTCTCAAATCAGTATCATCATGCACCATCATCATCACACAGAACAGACTAGTCTAGTCTCCTCCTCTCATTTCAGTGGGGTTGTCACCTTCTCTCTACCCGATAACCCAAGACAAGTGACTGAACAGTCATTAGATTTGGGGGACCAATACTGTGAGAGAACAGGTTTTGTACGAGTATATGCCAATCTGATGGTCGAGACTCGACACGATCCTTGACAAGCATCATCACGTGCCAGGCAAAGTGGCACTACACCCAATCCTGAACAACTATATTTCAGCATGTCTGCTACGGCAACGGTGAGTGACAGAGATTGGAATTGTTACAGGCGGCGTCATCTCCGTCATCCATTTAAAGTAAAACCGTGTCAGCGGGGGGGGGGGGGGGGGGGGGGATTGGGGCCTAGTCCGCGTGAATGAGGCTGAATGTCGCCACAGGCTAAGATGGAACCGTGGATAACTGGAGATGCCGGAGGCTGGAGATGCCGATTGGATGGACCGGAATGATTTTGAAGCCAATAACCGCTATATAAAGTTTAAGTTCGTTGTTGCTATAAAGAAGCAGAATGCCCAAATCCTGATTTATACTTGGTTGAGCGTTGTTG
This sequence comes from Protomyctophum parallelum, assembly GCF_964188405.1. NCBI lineage: Eukaryota > Metazoa > Chordata > Actinopteri > Myctophiformes > Myctophidae > Protomyctophum > Protomyctophum parallelum. The sequence goes on from NC_139713.1 coordinate 15,824,633, forward strand.
AGCACCGGCTCGCAACTAAGTCTTCAATCAGGCAATCGGCCTGTGCTGGTTTCATTATGCTATGCTGCATGTGGAATGTAAACAAACATCGTTGGCATGTACACGTTACAAAGGATTCCTTTTTCAAAGCTAAAACATGCAATAAAATGTTTCAGAATTGTTTTTAGGTGATAAATAAGCAAAGCAGCATTCTAAACGAGATTCAGTGCCGACCTAATTTGGTAGTGGTTTAAAATGGTGCCCTCCAGGCGGGTCATGGTACTCTGAGAAAACAGAATTAACACAACAGCCAATTAACAGTCCCAAGGTGCACGGCCCAACGGTGCAATGAGAGTAAGAAAACAGCCCGCACCCAATAAATGTCCTTTCATTTGTTTGTGTGTTGTTTATTTGAAAGGACATTTATTGAGTGGTGGCTGTTTTCTTGTTCCCGGGGTCGTGGCACTCAGCAACCCTGAAATGAGGGTTCTGGCATCTTGTCTGGAGTGTAGTGGCCGGGCGGTTGGAACTGGACGCTCCAGTGCAATTCAATCCCACTCCCATCGATGTGATTGGCCGAGACAAACACAGTTCCCCATTTCACTAGAAAATGTGTCACCGTGAAGAAGTTAAATACCGGGTACTCTCAAAATGTGATTTCATGCCGTCTTCAAGGTCATGACGTGGACAGATTTTACTGCTACATCACAAGAACTGTGATGCCATCCCCAAGAAACAAAGAAAAATCACACCCGTGTGAAGTGAGTGGTGCAACTCCGTGTGGGGGGGTCCCTGGGGGAGGGGGGGGGAGTTCCAGACCCACAGCAACGTACCAAGGGTGCCGGCCCGGTTCCGGCGAGCCGCCCCGCGTCCGAGAAATGACAGAGTTACCATGTGGGGGTCCCCAGGGGTGGGGGGGGGGAACCATGCTGTTTTCACGCTCATACCCAGCCAGGCAGGCACCCACCCAGCCAGCTACCCAGCCAGCCAGCCACCCAGACATACATAAGTCCGTATAAGGGAGTGATTGCACCACTCAAAAATTGCCTCTGCAAGGTACTCAGCAGCAGTAAGGACACATCTGTACAGGCCTCCTGTCAAGAGCTGGATAGCTGGCTGAGAGTACAGTAGCATGACCTCGACTGAGAGCACAGTGTCCTGCTAGGCAGGAGCAATGGCCAGGGCAGAGAACGGTCGGGGGAACTTCATCAACCCCCTTGTACAGCTGAGGGCAAGGAATGGCCGCATGTTGGTTCAGGAGGAGATGAGATCAGCTGTATAGGAGGAAGAGGAGTCCAACAGAGGCTGTGCAAATCCAAGAAGGAGTGAGGTGAATTTTTACCGGCCGACCGACTCTGCAAATGAGCGATGTGCAGGAGAAGGCGATGGCCAGGAAAGTGATGGGGTTATGAACTCTGGCCAGGCCCGAGCTACAATAAATTCAAGTTTCTGGTCCAAGTGGTGGGAACAAAAAAAGTGTATAGGACAGAGTAGAGTTATTTTTTTATTGTCCACCGTGCCCCAGGTGAGGAATGTGAGGATCTGCATTACTGGTGCAGGGCATAAATAAACTCTGAAAACTGTTGCATCAGCACAGGAGCACAGTAAGCAAATATGTCCCACCAGTCCCCGGAAATGGATGGATTTATTTAATATAGGTCAGAGCCCATTTGACTTCCATTATAAAATTAGGTTAAATACTGCATGCCAAAAATTATTAAACATAATTTATGTGGAGAATTACTGGAGGCCACTTCTGTGGCCTATACTGGCAGTGTGCCCCAAGAACTGATCGGTCAAGTGGTTTGCGAGATTATCTGCAGACACACAGGGCGACCCACTTCTAGGCGGCTAGAGTGTAGAGTCATAAAAATTAAAAATGCTGTCCCTGGGAGTATAAATCAAGGTCACTCACAATCAATAAAACAAACTCGTTTTAAAAGAATGGTTCAAAATGCAATAGACCTGCTCTTAAAGTAGGCTATCTTTACAGGTTTTCTCTTCCTGTTCAATATTAAGCCTGTTAAAATAAGGATAGACATAACATACTCACGAGTGACAGCGGATTAGAAGTAAAATGTCACACACACTCTGTTGCATGTGAAATTAATGCAATTAAAATAAAATGTTTAGGGATGACATTTTGGCCGATATCGATATCCGATATAGTTAATTGCCGTTTTGGCCGATAACCAACATTACCGATGTCAATACGACCTCATTCTGTATCGATACAGATACCGATGTGTTTGCCTATTAACCCTTTTACTGCTGCCATTTATTGAGAAATTAGGACCTAATTCATGCCAGCATTTTTTTAATTTGAGCTCTTATTTTGAAAAGCCACATTTTGCCTCAACCGGAAGTGAGCTTATCCCTGCCAGCTTTACGTTGCCAAGACAACCTTTGTTTACATGATCGAAAAGTGCCGGTACATTTTTGCACTCCACAACGTCGGCTCGTGCCGTCAAAGAAACGCTGTTTTGACCAAAAATGCCATCTGGGACAAGGAATAGGAGATACAGGCGATTGAAAGAAACGGATAGAATGGATTCTTATGGCGACGGTGAATTAATATGAACGATCCAGTGCAGTGCTAACAACAGTGCTAGCTAACCGGCTAACGTGAGTAGCATTATGGCTTGATCAATTATGCACTAATAAAGGGCAATTGCCGAAGGGCTTCGGCAATGGCAGCAAGCGTTAATATCAAATTAATGCTTCAATTGCCGAAGGGCTTCGGCAATGGCAGGAAGACGGTTAATCTCCCATCACTAAAAATGCTATAATTAATATTGATCTTTTCATAATCGTTTCCTCTCCCACCTGTCCCTCACTGTCTCAAACCTGGGTCACACTCCCACCACCATGCAAACTCCCTTGTGAGTAGAGCCCTGCAAGCCCGTATGAATCGGCCCTAACAAGCAACGTGGAGCTGAGCTCCACAACAAGCAGTCACAATTTACCACGGACCCAGGCCGGGCCAGGGTCCATATTTTGGGCCCGTGCCCCGGGTTCTACTTGTGAGAGCTAGAGGAACTATAGCGCCATGCAGGATCCAAGCCATCATCAGGGATCCTAATCCTAACAAGTACATTGTCTCAAGACCAGCTCGAGACCAGATCATATCCCTATATATCTCTGGTGTCAAAGAGTTGACCGAGAACATCGTCCTTCTGGAAGTGAGAGTTCTCTGGAAGGATTGTTTGAAGAATTAAGGCCTGTGAGAGCAAGAAGGCCAAGTATGAAGATCTGTTCGTCAACTTTCTGAAGCGGGGCTGGGAAGCAGTGTGTGTATATGTATATGCCTGCATGTAGACTGTAGAGGTCGTCCCCAGGGGTTTTGCTGGGCAATCTCTCTAGTAATCCTCGACTGCACGTCTGCACTGGGAATCACTGGAGTGAGGCAGGGGAGAGCCGAGGAGACAGGACAGAAAGCCTCGAGATGGCTGGGATAAGGAGAGGAGGTCATTGGGGGACAGTGCAAATTGTCACTGCCGGCAGAAACCCTGTATGCACTACCCGCATGGGACCATTCGTTTTAGGAAAATGGAGAAAAGAACCATATGTGTTGTAGTCATTACGGCGTGGCTGTCTAGCCGAGGCAAAGCATGTGTAAGTGCTCATGTCTGTCTGTCTGTCTGTGGATACCGAGATTCCCTATTTTAATCAGAAGCTCTTTTCATTGGTCAGTAAAACACAAAGACAGACCTACAGTAACCACTTTCAACCTAGCCTCGGAAACCCAGACGTTTTTATTTGCAGGGAGAAAAAAAAAAATGGGTCCGAGTCCACTACAATACGGCATAGAGTAGCGCAAACGTTGATCACTCTCTGCTGATTTCTGATCGTCTGCACCTTTGTTAAATTGACACACACACGTACACACACACTCCTCTCTCTCTGTCACTCTAATTAATTAGTCTCATGTCACGCAGCTGCGTCTAGATTCTACCGGCGGATCCTGCCGGGAGCTAGCCTGGTTAATAAACCAGACCGAATCAGCCGTTGGCAAAAATAAATTGCCTGCCGGCGGATTAGGGTCTGGAGAGGCTCAATTGTACGCCCATTTCCTACACCAGAGAAATGGGGCGGCCAATCGGGACACGGTATGCAATATGGGCGGGCTTTGGACAGTGACTTTCAATGCTTGAGACCTTTGACTGACAGTAGCTCTGACCAATTGCGTCAAAGAGAAAATGTTTCAAAACCGCCCCCTTGGAAATGAAATCCAAGCTGAGCCTCCCAAGACTAATATCCCACGGTCCATGCGATATTAGTCTGGTTTATTAACCAGGCTAGCCGGGAGCTGCCTATGCCATAGAAAGCTGGCAAATATGTCATTATAATTTAACCTTACGGGTCCATTTGGTTTCAATGTACGCTCTCAAGAGTAAAATTATTGTTAAACATTTGCATTACTTCATTTACACCAAGTCTACACAATTAGGCTAGAGAATGTAAATGTAGTTATTTTAATCAACGTTTGCCTGTTGTCTCCTATGGTACCAACATCAGCACAGCATGGAATTGTAGACTAAATCTCATCCAACTGTAACGGCGGACGCCGTTACTACCTAATGCATAATGTGAACACAGTTCTACATGTATTTTATAATGTAAATAAAGACACAACTTGCAACAAATGCTTTTGTTGAAGCTAAGGGGCAATGAACATATATACTGTATGGCACACATAGTTTAGGAATAAACAGGAGAGCACACTTTCTAATTGACCAGTATAATGAGAAGACTTGTGAAGAAGGATTGTAAATCTCTGATGTCTAAACTCACCTCTGTCTATTCTCATCCTCCTTTCAGTGTGGTGTTCGGGCAAAAGAGTTCCCTCTGGGTATAGGCACCCTTTTTATAGTTCCGGGACGGTGAGGTGACACCAAGTGGGAAATGGATAGAAGGGGAGATTGGGGTGGACTATAATGAATTGAATCATGTATGGTGTGTGTGTGTATGCTAAATGCTAACTGTGAATATGTATCGAGGGTGCATAGGTAAAATGGTATTATCATTATAGGAGTGGGGAATTTTTGTATTGTTACTAGGGATTCACCGATCTGATACTCGTATCGGAGATCGGCGCCGATCCAGGTTAAAATTCTAGATCGGGTATCGGATCGGTGGCCGATCCATTATCCGATCCGACCTGGTCTAATTGTTGCACAGTTATTTAATAAATAATTCAGTGCATTTATATCTGTGTTTGTTACATTTTGTTTTACAAAGTTGGGAAAGTAATGTTTAAGTCAAGCCTTGATGTTGCCTTACACAAAATAATGATTCCAGACTCCACACAGTGAGGCGTTTCTTTGTGGGGGGTATCGGATCGGTACTCTGTATCGGCAGATACTGGACCCCCATGTATCGAAATCGGTATCGAATGCCAAAAAGCCGGATCGGTGCATCCCTAATTGTTACCTGGGGAATGGTATGCGCTAACCAGGTAATGGGTACCCACTCTTAGCCTGGATCCAGCCCAAAGACCCAGCCCACTCTCTGAGTGGACTGCATCTCTTGGTCTGGAGTTGCACTGTGAACCTATAATTTCTTCGGTACAAAAATGTATTATCCAATGAGAATCGGTGGTGGGGGTGGGTCTAACGAACAAGGTGGGGTGTTGCCCAGGGCGCCAGTTGGCCCAGCCCCGGGCCTGAACCAGAGACAGGTTGCACTGAATACTGTCAAAGTGATTGAGAAAAGAAAGAAAGAAATGTGCAAAAATAAAGCCTTATTGAAGGTTGCCCTGGACTGGTCTCCACTTGACATATTGTTTGTTCAGTTTGACCCACCAGTTTTGGAGATATGGATTATGTTTTGCAGAAAACAGAGATGAGAAAACAGGCCTGAAAGGTTCACTTCTGTGGTCACTAACATTACACCTCATGTTTAAGCATTTTTTTCATATTTACGTGTCAATTTCAGCTCTGACATTAATTTCAGACATGCTCTAGTATGTGAAGAGTCTGCCTGTGACAACTCATTTTTGGATAAATAAATAAAAATCAGTTTTTCTGTTAGTCTTGCTGTCTCTGTATGAAAAGGAGTCACATATTTGATCAACCTTTACAAGCTCACAATGCATCCCTCTTTATATCTTAAAGAAAATATAGCAGATCTACAGTACAATCTCACAACGAATAAGCCTCGTTCTTTTTCAGACGTCTTGGTAAAACCTTTAAAAATACGCTGATCAGCCTCTAGCTGCTCCCACCTTTTTAATATATATATATATATATATTTAAAACATGCAGAGTGACATTCATTACTTGTGTTTTTTAATAGGAAGCACGTCACCTTTTGTCACCAAAATGGAGGCCAATCAGGCCATATTGAAAGATGTCCTGTCAGAGCTCTGTGACTAATCACTATGCTAATGCCAACTGAGCTGAGCTACTTCCCCATCAGGGAGGACAAATACACCCATTGATCAATGTCATTATAACCACCACTGGACCTGATGCTACTCTGAATTACTATATTATTTTAGTAATGGAACATAAACGCAACAGAATGGTAATGTTCACAAACAATTAATTAATGGTTGGATGTTGTCATTACTTGCGATATAAAAAGACACGAGAGAATGATTAGTACAAATGCTGTAGGTCAGTAACGTGTAGGTGGCAAAGGGGGAAATTAAAAGAGCAGCTTGAAAGTAAAAAATAGTTCTTGCATATAATTTCCATTTATTTAGGGACGCCTTCCATTAGACTTTGTTGAAACAGGTGGCACTTTATTTACCTCCACCGGTGGAGTTGGATGGGAATTAATTTTACGTCCATTCCACCTCCACTCCATCTGTTTGTCTATTATCAGGATATATCTCCAATAGTTATGCATTTTTGTGGAAGGTTTGGAGCAACTGATTAACCTGACCATAATGGGTGTGTGTCAAAAGATATGGGTTTCTATTAGGCCAGTCAATCCAAGCTAAAAAGGGACGTGACCCAAAGTAAGTTGCAATAGTAATCGTTCAAGGTTTTTTAATGATCCTTAGGGTCATCCAAATAACATAAAAAAATGTGGATCATGGTAAATTCAGGGGTGGAAAGTTGGGGTACCATTAAAAACCTATAAGGCAAAAACTTATTGCAAAAAACGTATTAACACATTTCATTATGCTTTAAGTAGCATGTGACATGTCAAACTACAGTGAGTTTTAATTTAATTTAATTTTTAAGATACATTTGTGGGCTTTTTCTGCCATTATTGGATAGCGTTGTACACTGTACAGTATGGGGACAGGAAGTGGGGAGAGAGATGGGGGGGGGGGGGGGGTGACATGTGGCAATAAAGGTCGTTGGGAGCGGGAGTCGAAAACGGACACGCCGTCAGGCTGGCTTAGCAGCCGTCCGGGCCCTTATATACAGTAGATTTTTAACCCATTTAGGCCTGACCTCGAAATCCTCTAGTTTTCTGAAATAAATATTTTCACAATTTTTGAAAAATAGCAGACCTACAAGCTCATAGCGAGCTTGTAGATCTGCTATTTTTCAAAAGCTAAATTATAACAATGTTTAAAACACCAAAAGGGGTTCCCACCCAAAATGGGTTAATGTTACCCCAACTTTCAACCCCTGCATTTACCATGATTTACCCATTTTTCAATACAACCATTTTTAATATGTTATTTGGAGGAACATAAGGATCCTAAAAAAAAAACTTGAAAAATTACTATTGCAATTTCTTTTGGGCTACATTGACTAGCCTATATTTCCGTACGTGCATTAATTATCCCTAAACTTCTTTTTTAAACTTCCTTTGAAAATAGCAGATCTACAAGCTCACATATCAGCTATTTTCAAATTGCCAAAGTATATCGGGCTGTGGTTCAGTGGTTTTGTAGTAATAATCACAATCTATAAAGTAACTAACTAAAGTTTTCAAAGAATTATAGTGGAGTCAAAGTAGAATGTTTGCTTTTGTCGAGATGAGTAGAACTGAAGTATAATTATATATATAGTTTAACCCATTCTGACCGGGCACCCATTTTGGTGTTAGCATCATGTTATGCTTTATCTATTGAAAAATAGCAGATCTACAAGCTCATATCGCGCCACCGAGTGGCGCGATACGAGCTTGTAGGTCTGCTATTTTTGAATAAAATCGAAGAACGACTGACATTTTTATAATCTGATCTCAGGTCAGAATGGGTTCATCAGACCAGTGTGTGTCCGGCGGAAACCTCGTATGAATCTGATCTCAGGTCAGAATGGGTTAAATGGAAATACAGTTAAATAAAAATACCTAAAAATTGCAGTAGAGTACAGTAAATGTACCACTTCGCGAGCTGGGTGTAGAGGGGGGGGGGGGGGGGGGGGCAGCTTTAGCCTGCAGTGAATACGGTGAGAGGTTGTTCAGCATTGAAGAAATCAATTTTCTATCCTAGTGGGTGTAGAGAGCAATTTAGAAGTGTCCATTCAAAACGCCATCCAAAAATATGGATGGCAGACACTGGAACACTCATACTCCCTGCACTTTTGTGGATGGATTCATCTCAGCGACATTCTAATTTACAGCGCTCTGGGTATATATTCATTCACCCAACAATAAATGATTGTGACTTGGGATCAGCTCTTGTCATGTGGCATTAAATCCTTTTGAATGTTCAGGCAGAAAACAGTATTTGGACTGGAAAAGGAAAGAGGCCGCACAGCTCGTATAGTCACGATGCCATAATTTTTTTATCTTTTCCAACGTTTCGGCAACAAGTTGCCTTCTTCAGGGAATGAAGAAGGCAACTTGTTTGCCGAAACGTTAAAACATAAAACATTGATGTGCGGCCTCTTTCCTTTTCCAGTCAAAGTTTTATCTCCTTTGGTAAGCACCTCCCCACTACTGGTGTGCGCTCCTACCTTTTTAGTATTTAGTAAAATATCTCCACTTTTCCTAGCTCTAGCTGATCCATAGCTCTAATGCCGTTGCATTTAGAGCTATGTTACCGATGACTTCCGGGGCTCGCATAAATGCAGGTCGTGAAATGAAATGACAAAGAATGTTTTTGCTACTCACCAATACAAAGGCAGGTTGTGTCATTAGAAAAGAAAGCCTACTTTCCTTAGTGGAAGCACTCTGAGCCCCCCACCACACGTATGAAAAGGTACTTTTTGGCCAGAAAGGGATATCTTTCAGAAGACAATATTCTTTATGAAGGTTTTCTCTTGGCAATATTGATAGTCAGATAGAGCTCAGAGTGCTTCCACTATAAGGAAAGTAGGCTTTCTAATGGCACAACCCGCCTTTGTATTGGTGAGTAGCAAAAACGTTATTTTTATTTACGCTAAAGACGAGAGGCTGGTCAGCATTTATGCGAGCCCCGGAAGTCATCGGTAACATAGCTCTAAATGCAACAGCATTAGAGCTATGGACCAGAGCTACACTTTTACATGGCATGAGATAACCCATTCCCTGCACGTGTACCGCATGATGGGATAACATTCAAATCGGTATCGGGGCACACACTTTGCCAGGTGCATTGTGGTTGGGGTACAATAATTATAATCGCACATGTGCCCCATATGAGCTCATTAAAAGGAAGATCATTTAATTTGTAGCGACTTGCCGTAACAAATTAGAACGCCGCTGGGATTGATCCCTCCATAGACAAAAGTGTTCTATGGATGTATAGTCTGTAGAATACTAAATGAATATGACTATATCAGCCATTCTCGTGCGTGATACACACAGAGGAGGACAGACAGGGGGAAGAGGCATCCGCTGAGAAGATGGCAGATCTCGGCTGCATGGCATTCTGACTCTGCGATATGAATGAAATAAAGTTTATGAACAGATCATTATAATACACTGTTACATATAACTAGACTTGTACGTGCTCGTCGGCCACCGGCCTACTTGGGAACGATGCAACTTGGGAACCTACAGTAATAATACCCGTTGTCAACTTGTTGACAACTATCTGTCTGTGTCCCTTTTGTGCCCATACTGTATATGGAGATATCTTTAGTATGCAATACCTGTTGTCTTAGCACCCATTTTTACTGTCCGTCTGCAGTGTTCCACATGGAGATCTCTGTATCTGTCTGTTTGCCTGTGTGTGAAGAGTGCAAACTGACTGTGAAAAGTGGACTGATTAAGTAATCAATTGGCAGGTGTGTGGTTGCCATGGCAATCAATTGGCTGAGGCAGAGTCTGGAAATTGCACAGGTGAGGGGATTTAGGCTGATTAGGCCCACTGGCAGAGCCTGAGCAGAGCCTTTTGTGGTGGTTCTGGAGAACCGTGGGTCCGACCGACTCGATACCGGGCACAGCACTCCCTGTGGGTGTGTGGAACGCGTGTGTTGAATGTGAAGTCGGTGGGGCAAACGGTTGTCGAGTTACATGCATTACAACCGTACACACACACACACGCACAAACACAGACACACAGAGACGTGTGGTATAATAGGATACAACACAGCCAAATAGTCAACAGTTGACTTAATCAATACAAATGACATTGATGTCCTTTTGACTTTTATAATGGTCATCAATAATGGAAGTAATTACAATATGTGCCCACAGAATGTCACCCATTGTCATCTGGTCAACATGAACTATTTTTTTCATATTGTCAGTCTTCACCATAGCAACAGGATGTGTGATACACGTGTGTATTACACTTTATGCCATTATAATCACCACTGTTCATATAATACAGTATACTAAACCCGTAAGACGCCTGAGGGCGAGAAGCGACCTTGCCTTAAAGGGCGAGAAGCGACCTTGCCCTAAAGGGCGAGGTCACGTGCACGTGCCATATATGGAGCGTATCTTGAGTGTACAGAGTGTGATGAGGTCAGATCAAGATATGGAATGTCAGAACAGGTCAGCTCCATATATGGAGCTCTAAGGGTGGCAGCAGGGGGCAGTGTATTGAAAGTACAGGGTTTGATGAGGTCCCAGGTAGCGTCGGGCCTTAATTTACGGGCCTGCTGAGAACTCTAGTTTTCCAGGCGCGGCTGCACATATAACTTTGATTAAATGAGCAGGTATCAGTCAAAAAGGAGACATCGAAGAGGAACGATGGATGGGGAACGATCAACATGGAATGTCATATTGTCGCAAAGCTTGTCGACATTCGAATGTACAACTGCGTATACAAGGCGTGTCCCAGTGCTCACTGTAACAAGAAAGTTGAAAGTTGAACCTTTAGAGACTTTAAATACAGACTTCTACTGAAGATCAAAATAGAAAGACTCTACGGACGAACTACATGCTTCCAGGAAACCACTGAGGTCCTGCTGGGTCACAATGTACAGTCATTTGAACATTTATTTTCAAAAAGTAATCTCTACCAGGCATGTCTTCATAAACAAAGTCAAGCTGGAGACATACAACAATAACGATCAAGAGTGACGGGGATTGTGGGTTAGGTGACAAAAATGCACGATTCCATAGTTAACTGCGATTCTTCATAGTAATTTCACCTATTGAGATAGGAATCAAAGCCTTTTGACCCGGGGAGTTTGGAGCAGCGTTTAATGAGTTAGGTTTTATAAATTTATAAATCTAAAGCACACTTCAAAATATATAAAAAATGCTTGTATTCACTGTTCACGCAGTACGACAAGGTTAGCATAGCTTTTTCAGGGAGGTGACTTGGCTTTTTGGGAACCGGGATGTTCGGAAGCGGCGTGGTTTTAAAGCAGATTCAAAGCACGATTATTTGTTAATTACATTCCTTGAGTTGGGTCTATATTCATTTGCTGTTTCTCCCTTATGCCCGATTTATATTTAGTTGTGTGCCAGTATCGCACTGCAGAGACAATAGATGATCCACAAGCTTATAGTGCATTTTAATTGCTGTGACGCGATGAGCTTGTAGATCAGCTAATTTCAGGTGCGAGACACACCAGCGCATAACTTAGTATGAATCAGGCTTTGTAATTACTGCCTCTGAGACTGTCTGGAAACACCTGTCACCCACTGAATCTACGAGTTGCATGCACAAGGGTATAGGATGTGAATCACACTTTCAATCACACTCCCCACCTCTCTCTCCCCACTCACTATTCTGCTGTACTTCCACCACAAATGTTGCTACTTTCAAACTTTTGGGTGGGGACGGCCATGTTCTGTCCATTCCATCCACCTTCATTGGTGGACACAGTTACAAAGCCCTATTACTTATGTCAAAGTACAGATGCTCCAAGTAAACGTTCCTCAGTCAAATTGTTACTTGAGTTAAAGTACTGGACTACAAAAACTCTAAATCTAATGAATGCACCGACTTGTTTGTAGAACCACTATGATACACAAAGCCCCAAAAAGGCCTATAGAATGTGTGTGCGTGCGTGCGTAGCGTGCTTGTCGTATATACACATGAATTAATCAGTGGAATTGCTGTGCATACAGATTAGCGTATAAAACGAAAAATAAAACTATCGTCAAAATCCCAGTTACACTTTATAAATGCTGCAACAAACACTTGCTTTCAGCAAGGTAAACTCAATAAAGTATTGCTTCACAACCAATTAAGCAAATCTGCAAACTGTACAGTATGTTTTTTCCCTTTTGAGGTAACACTCAGCTGAGGTGATAAGAGCAATTCTACAGTCAGTGAAAATAATTAGTTGGCAAACAAAGTGATGACAGATGACAATTATGTAGCACATTTTAGAAAAGTAAAGCAATTCAACAGCCGAGTTCAAAGCTACCGTATATGCTTAAAAGTAACTACGGTATAACGTAAGATAAGTGTCTGTACATTTGGACCAGAATGAATAGTGTGTTCCCAACGACCGCTCTTAATAGAAGATGTCTAGACATTTCAGGGGTCGTGATGGACACAGCCAACAACTGATGTATTGCACTCTGACTTGCATTTTCGTACATTTTCTTTCCTCCAACTTTGTGGTCACTAAAAGGCCACTTTTCATTCTTTCTTTTCTCTGGTCTCGGTCCTGCAAGAAAAATGTACATTAGGACTTTGTTAGTTTTTAATTACATGTGTCAATAAGAAAGTTATGCAATAAGAGCGTCTGTTGCGCAACGTTCGGGGTGTTAACCCCGAACGCCCTGAAGTAGCTGAAGTAGCTTGATGTAGCCAAAACACTAAAATGGGGGAAAACATTTAGAATTTTGCGCAACAGACGCTCCCAGCCTGTGGAGCGATGCGATCGGTTTTGATATCAATAATCTCCGTCCTTTTGATCAATCTCCGTCCTGAGCGTTGGGCGTTACTAATTGATTGAACGGAGAACTCCGTCCTTGCCGCTCGGGGTGTTAAGAACAAAAACTTAAATATTAGACAAGCATAGCATCGCTGGCAGAATAGATGGGGCATAAGGCATAACTTTCTTATTGCCACATGTAATTAAAAACTAACAAAGTCCTAATGTACAATTTGTCTTGCAGGACCGAGACCAGAGAAAAGAAAGAATGAAAAGTGGCCTTTTAGTGACCACAAAGTGCCGCTCAGGGTGTTAATTAGCTCCAGCACAGGCATTTGCCTGTCATTTTTGGGGCACTGACTTAAGAAAGAAAAATATAAATAATAAGAGTCTTGTTTTTAAAACAGAGTAAATTAGAACCTTTATTGAGTGGGTGTAATTCTTTGTTGTACAAAGAAATGTACAACAATAAATCCCAGGAGAAAATAGCTAGTGATAAGAAAGAAATCCCCGGTGGAACAGTATTTTAATGATGTCACGTGCACGTGCCTACATGCGCGCATGCATACAGAAAACGGATAGTGTATGAGAGTCTACTCGTGACCACCATTGGAAAATATATATATATATTTTTTTTACTTACATTTTTATCCGACAATTTGTAACCCATTTTTTCACCCAGTGTCAATAATGTAATCCTGGGCTCTACACTCCCTCTGCCAACCTGGGGAGAGCAACAGACTGAGATCATGCTCAAATTCCCCAAAATTGGGAACGGCATCAGACCCAAAACCTGGCATCGGCCAGGCTCTAGAATACGATTGGCAAAAATTGCATCACTGTCTACCCTGGAAGGGATCGAGTCATGTCTTGGGATGGCCAGGGGATGTTTGTTTTCTTTGTTAAATGGGTCTGTAAAGCCCTTTGGAGACTGTACCAGTACAATTGAGTTGACTTGTCAGTGTAACAACAATGTTTTACATGAACAGTGTTGCACTATTGATCAATGTAAGCGCACATGGAATCTTAAGTGAACAATGTTATACTGCTGTTAAAGTCATCCTATTCCTTAAAGCAGTTCAATTGGTGCATTTCAGCTCCTTCTCTTCATAGTAATTATTGTTTAACTGTGATCTTGATGGGAGGTTCAAGCTAGCCTGGCATGCTCTGGCAGATTCGTCTCGTTTCCAGGCTATCACTAAAGGCTCATACATAGTCTGGATTTACGGTGGTGGGGTGACCACCGAACTACAACATGACGTCACGAGCCGCGGTGAAGAGCAAACCACCGCCACCGCTCCAGCCCTTCTCTCTGTTTTTACTCACCACCGCTCAACGTTATTTCAGCTCCGGTGGTCAGCTCACCACCGGAGCGGTGGTCACCTCACCACCAAAAATCCAGACTATGAATAGGCCTTGAGTGGGTTTGTGACCAACATTATACTGTTCCCATGTATAACTCTAAATGTAGCTGTTTATGCCGGCAGTGTGCACACTGGGGCCAGTGGAGCAGGTAGGAGAGGTTTTGGTAGGTTTGATAACTTACCCAGCCAGAGTACAAAAATAAATACATTTTCGAAATAAGCTCTGCTTTGAAAAGCAAGGTCAAGGTGGACTAAACCATAACACCACTGAAACAGTGCATTTCTGTGCAGCGGGTATAGGTAGCCCCAGTCCTAGACAGATGTTTCACACCAATCCCATGCCAATTACTCCCCAACACATAGTAGGCTTAGGCTATGTGGAAAAAAAAGCAAAAAAAACAAACAAGTGCTACTACCCACCATTCTACTGTTCATAAGAGTTTCCCTTATGCGTGGAGTCCACATACCAAGGTGACCTAAGTGTCAGAATGCAGTAATTCCCTCTCTCTTTTTTTTTCCTAAGGCTAATTTATTACCGACCACAGTGGGGAGAGACAGGAGACGGGGGGGGGACGGGGGGCAGGGAGAGGGGACGATGTGTGGCCAGGGGGGACAGCAGAGACACTCTGGCCACCGGCCAAAAAGCTAAGTTTTCCAACTTTGGGATGCAAGCAAGGTCTGCACAATTCTTCTTTGTCTCTCTCGGTTGTCTCATTAATATTCATGGCATATACAGCAGGGTACAATAGGTTCCATCTTTGGTCTTTATAGTCAGAGGGGAAACTCATCATAAATATGCACCGAATGGATGGAGGAATTATCCTTTTTTTCCCCTTTTTTTGCAGAGTTAATTTTGCACGCACACACAATATGTTGCATAGAGCCCTGCACGGGCCTAAAATATAGGCCCGTGCCCGGCCCGGGGCCCGTGAAGTTAAGGCCCGTCCGGCCCTAAGCCCGTTGGCAAAGTACAGAAACGGCCCGGCCCCGAACCCCAACGTTATTTTTATTTAATATTTCAGGCATGCGTGCCGCCGCCGCGGTCGCTCTATTGGTGCACGGACACAGCAGCCGCAGCAGCTACTGACTCACAGCTGCACTATATCGCTCTGATAAACCCACATTAAGGAACAAGAAGTCAATAACACACAGATGTCACACTAAAAAGTAGCCTACTTAAATATAATTGTATACATTAGCTGCTGCACGTGCACTGTCAATCAGCGCAACGCGTTGTGAGCTTGCAGATCGGCTATCGCAGACTCACGCTGCATTATAAAACCCAGAGTAGACGGACAATAATAAGAACACTTACGTTATGTATCTGCCGTTTCTGCAATGTACAAATCCAACTTTGTTTAGTGTGGTAATAATGCTCCTGCAGTATTTATTGTGTCAGAGGAGAGCCGTAGCATAGGCTACTTAGTACTCGGTTTGTGTGTGTGTGTACAGCTGCGCTGCACAATAATTAGGAGAGAGAGAGGACGAGAGTTTATAGGCGCGGAGCTAGAGATAGATAGAATGTAAAACACGTTGTTTCAAAGTCTTTATAGTTTTGACCAGATTTTAGTGTGCTTGCCTTGTGGCTTGTGTGTGTGCGGACACTGCGGAGGGGTTATTGTCACGTCACTATGGAGCATGCTGCCGCGCTGCTGAAGCAAGTCCAGTCTGGGTGAAATTCACATCGGAAAATTAATATAACGGCGCGTGAGCCCGCCCGGCCCTGGGCCCGTTGGGCAGTGACAAAGTCGGCCCGGGCCCGGCCCGTTTTGGTGGGCCGGGCCGGGCCCCGTCGGTACCCGACGGGCTTGCAGGTCTCTTGTATATCGACAAGCGCTCATGCTGTGCAAACACCAATGTCCGTTACCATGCCCTATCCTGAATGGTACCACTTTTCAATGCTACCTTATATTATTATATATATTTTCTTTTTTGAGGGGCGCCAACTATATTCGGCTATAGTGTGGATTTTTGTATTAACAGAAACATGAAATGCTATCGACAATGAATGGATAATTTACATCATCGCTCATGTACGAGCAAATCGGCTATCATGTCCTAGCACAAACATGAAATACCGCTGACAATGTAGACGAGCATATCGAGCTATTTTGTCCCAACACAAAGATTGTCCTACACAGATATTTATGATAATTTTGTGTAGGAGTGTGTAGGAGTGATTTTTTTAAATTATGTAACGTTACTTCCACTGTAGCACATCTGTTCCAAGGACATCTCTACACATCTACTGTATGTACTGTATGTAGTATATTGATGCCGTCCGCCAGAACCTTGTACTAAAAAAGGGAACTGTGTTACAATGGATCCACTGTAGTTATTTGTATCGAAGCGCTTGTCCATACTTTCATTGGTTCAATGGTTCACACATACTTTAACCACTTGTACGTTCACTTTGAAAAAAACGAATAAAGAAATGTGCAAAAATTTGCAGTACACAATACACATTGTTAGCTTGTAGATTGGCTAATTTGCAATTGTTGTGCAAAGCTGGAGGGTGACGAGGCAGGGCATTAATTTATGAAAAAGGGAGAGCTACAGCACTATAACAATATAAATGATGCATTGCTTCAGAAATTATGCAGTAACTTTTCCAAAAACAAGAAGAATGACGCAAAAACCAGCTTAGAATTAAGTCTGGGGAAATTATTAATTTAGTTATCCGTGCAAGATTTAAAAAACAACAAAAATAATAAAAAAAAAGAGAAAAGAAAATCCCCCTCCCAAACTGTACTTCTCTCAGTTAATGTGCCATGAATAAAGTGGAGATTACTGGCAAATCGCACGCGTGTGATTTGCAGACGGCGAATCAATTGCGAATGCATTGCTTTTACCTGCATGTATTCTACCAGGCAGTTGGCATCATGCTATGCTTTAGCTATTGAAAAACAGCAGATCTACAAGCTCGTAGCGCGCCACTCGGTGGCGCGCTACGAGCTTGTAGGTCTGCTTGTAGGTCTGCTATTTTTGAAAAACCCGAAGAACGACTGACATAGAAACATGGCTTTTTCAGAAAACTGTCAGGATGTATACAGAAGACATTTTTGTCTCCACCAGCCGAAGGCATGGGGAGAGTATGTTTTGCACTCCGTCCGTCCGTCCGTGTGTCCGTGTGTCCGTGTGTCCGTGTGTCCGTGTGTCCGTCCGTGACCAGCTAATCTCAGCCACCGTTAACCCGGTCGATGCCAAATTTTGCACACACACTCCCTGGATGCCAACCATGAACCTCTGCCCCAAACTTTCCAGAACGGCCTGTTATAGCGCCACCAGGAGGCCGCTTTGTGCAAAACAGGTTTTTGCACAGCACACCTACAGATTTTGTCCAAACATCACGCAAATTGGTACACAGTCTCTCTAGAGCCATTCAACCAAACCGGTCTTTCATATTTCTCACACTCCATCCTGATTGGTTAAGATTGGCTTCCAAAGTTCACAGGAGTGCTCAGTTTCAAACAAAATGCTGCAAATCATGAACACATCGCGTGATTTCCGTGAAATTGTGCACCCACATTCCCACTAGGCAGAGGACAAAATGCCACATGAACAATTTCAACTCAGCCTCAAGGTGGCGCTATAACTGGCCGAAAAGTGTTTTTACCTCTAACTGCACGGATCTGTGGATAACCTGGTGGAGACCTGTGCCCAGAAGGGCACTTTTTCTAGTTTTAAATCTGATCTCAGGTCAGAATGGGCTTATAGGCCGCAGGCTGTCATTACAGCAGCTCCTCTTCCATGAGAAGATAGATGGGTAGCGTCGGGAAAAAAAGTGCTGCTTGGTTTTACTCAGGTATAGAACAACTTCGAGAGCATGTGTCTCTCAAACTAAAATTCCACCAAACTGAATTCTAACGGCACTCAGACGCACCGCTATAGTGCAAGCGTGTATGAATAAGGCAATTACGTATATTGACAAAATACACATATGCCGTGCCATATGACAGCGACCTGCCCGATCCACAAGTATACATACAAAGTAGACAGGAATACACACGTTCCAACAAAATGTTAATTTAGTTAAGTGCACAGCTGTCTGCATAAACGTGTAGCCGACTGTCAAGACTAAAGCCTAATCACATTAAACTGCCACTATATGTGCTGTGAAAATTTCAACAGGATTGCTTTTTTTTTTTTATTATCATCTTTTTTTCCTTTTCTCAAACCCGTGAACAACTATATCAGGATGCTCAATACTCATGGGACCACATTTACCAATCAAGACATCATGCATATATGAGTACTGTACATGCACTGTACACGTACATGAGTACATTTGAGAAGTCAGGCTACGTATGCAGCAAAGGGAAGGATCTTATTTCCAGGCTTTGCACGTCCCGTTCGTGCTTTGCAAACTGATATGCAGTCAAGCCAAACAGTTCATAAATCATTGAGATGAGTAAAGAGAGGTATATATAAAAAAAAAAGAGAAGAACTGACTGTGCTCATTATAAGAGATGGATAGATGGGGAGATAAATACAGGGACGACCATGATTGATCAGGGAGCACACCGTTCACACGCAGACAGCCTATAGCACACAGGTTTATGCGTTTGTACCATAGTGTGTGCATTGCACCTATTGCAAGTGTGTTTGGCCAAGGGGTGTGCATGTGCGTGTGTGTGCTTGCGCGTGTGTCTCCGCTTACAGTATATGCAAGGTGCTATATATAGACCAATTAATCGTTTACAAACATTTGGGACTGGGCGCACGGGTGACTGTTTCATGTAATCAATTCCCAGCAGATCTCCAAAACCTGTTGTTTTGGGGAGCGCTGGTTTCAGTCCATTCAGTCTCTCTTGTGTGTTGGCTATAGTGAGATGCACCCTATATATTATAGGAGACATTTATACTTCAAAGCGCAACAGTGTTGCGCACCAGAGAACAGCTGATATACAAGATCACATCGCGGATGCCACTGTCGTGAGCGTAGAGGTCTGCGTGCGCGAGACCATCACGGGACGAAGCATAAATTATACTTGATGGGCTGCAGGTGCGCGTGCAGCCACGGACAAACGGGCTCTGCTGCCGTGATCGTGAGCGCACCTCCCGTTCTTATATGACAGCGACTGGAGGTGTGGTTTTGAGGATGACTTATTTTAATTGCTATTATTGTTCACACACAACAGAAACCAAGGATTATATAATTTCAAGGGTGAGAGATCACAATAGAAATCCTAATCATTCTTCCTCCACTTTGGGAGAAAAACAGCATCTGAATGTTTAATGGTGCATTTCTTATTGGTACATGCGCATGACAGCCGTCAGTATAAAACTTCAGGCAGTGACAAGGAGATATCGTTTATACACAAATATAAGTCGGAAATAAAACTGTTAAGAATAAAGTAAAGAGAACACCATCTATCCGTCGATCTATTTATCAATTGCATCCACCTATGCATCCATCGGCTATCGATATCTATCAGCCATCCATAACTGGATGCCAACCACACAGTGCAGTAACTGAATACTGTGTCTGCCTGCCTGCCTGCCTGCCTGCGTGCGTGCGTGTTAGCGTGTGTATGTGTAGCTGTAGGCGCATACTCCGCACAGAGCATGTGAGCGGAGCGGAGCGCGGCGCGAGCGAGGGGATTTTGACGTAAGCGCGGAGCGGGTTTATAAATGTGTCAGATTGACTTCCGTAGCGAGAACTGTCCTCCGCTCCGAGCCGCTCAATGCACGGCTAATTTACATCATGCTCCAAAAAAGACAGCATGTTGCTGCAACATGCGGTCTGAAACGAAGGCCTTCAGGTTTAATTAGCCAATTTCAGGAAGTCAGCATTTTATTTTTCCCCCGTCATTTCTTTCTGCTGAGCGGCATCAGAGTGTAGCCTCGGAGCGAGCACGGTGCGGGGAGCGCTCCATGCGTAAATGAAGGTGAGCGCTGAGCGAGCGAGGAGCGGCGTGGGGGAGATGAACGTGAGTGCGGAGCGAGCGTAACAAAAGCCGTCGAGAGCGAAGAGCGGAATTATCGGCCGCTCCGCTCCGGTCACATGCTCTGACTCCGCATAGTCAAGCCGTTCCGACCGAAAATCAACCGATAATTCCCAGTAGGTTATACTTATTACGCCGATCTTATCCAGCCGATCGGCTCGTCTGGAGCCTATACTGGCTGCGATTGGCGTTGATGACACGTTAACCGGTCTTATCGTTCTAGTCAGGTCTACTGGACATGCTGGGAGCCTCCTCATACCCTCCCCTAAACTTAACCGCAAGCATGTCGCAGCGCGGTCCTAATATTAACGCAATGTTCGACCAACCTTAATCCTGTCGTTTTTGGTCTATACTGCCTACTAAAAACGACAAGCCTCCTCATACCCTCCCCTGAACTTAACCGCAAGCATGTCGCAGCGCGGTCCTAACATCAACGCATGTTCGCCGACCTGGGCAGAGCATGCCCATACTCGTCGAAAAAACAATCGTACTGATCCTATAAGTGATCTGGTCTTGTCTGTTGAACAGTCGAATCGGGTGCATAGTCACCGTTTGTTTTTATAGAGATAGAAACTTTCCTGAGACTGCAGGGTGGACTGAGAGCCAGTGCCGGGTGGCACCGGGTCCTGGCACGGGCTGGCAGGGCTCAGTTCTGCTGTCGTATACCGGGCTGTTCTCTATAATAACCGTCTCTTTGCACAGCCTCGCTGTCATATTCATAACCCATTTTGACCTGGGAACGGTTCTGCAAATGTCTCCTAAATCCTGACTGTTTTTCTTGAAAAAGCAATTTTTTTTCTACGTCAGTCGTTCTCAAACACTTTCATGTCACTTTTCACGGTTCTTCAAAAACAGCAGACCTACAAGCTCGTAGCGCACCACGCGCCACTCGCTGCTGTTTTTCAATAGCTAAATCATAACAATGCTAACACCAAAAGGGGTTCCCGGCCCAAAATGGGTTAAGCGTCGTCTGCACCATGCAGTGACACAGCCCGTCAGGATACTCTCAATCATATGCAACCCCCTGAAGTGAAGTTGTACTTTGTGTCGCCAAGTCTGACGTGCGTGTCCCAGTGCACAGCGACGTTCATATAATCCTAATTTGTTGCTCCCGCGGTCCTAAAGGCGACAGGCGGGCAGCCTCGGCATCTGGTCGCACATGGCTGCGCCGCGTGAACCAATTAGTCGCCACTTCTTCCCATGAAAGGGCATTTCCTCCCCCCCAAAGGAACTCGAAGCTATACTCCACGCTCTCTCCACTAGTTAATGATCATATGCTTCAGTTTAGCGGGTTGTTAAACTGCGGTTATTATCCTGGAAGCCACAAACGATGTGCCAGGGCTCTCATTTCCCTCTCTCTCTCCGTAGGCCGTCTCGTCATTGTGGTGTCATCACCAAAATGAACATTGGCGTTTGAGCCGTGTGTATTTTATGCATGTGGCTTTATATCCATGTATGTGTGTGCGTTTGCTTGTGTGCGGGTGCGGGTGCGTGTGTGTGTGTGCGGGTGCGTGTGTGTGTGTGCGTGTGTGCCTTTTCATGTCACAGCCAATACACCAGATGTAGTTGTTGTTGAGGACAGTGGAGAAGTGACCATTTTGGAAGTGGCATGCAGTACATTTGACCACAGTCTGGAAGAGGCATGCCTTACCAAGGTGCTTAAGTACAGTACCAGCGTCTTAAGGATGCTATTACACAGCTTGGCTACAGATGTAAACTACTTGTGTTCATATTTGGAAGCCTCGGTGATGTCCATAAATCAGTCGTGAGGGGCCTGCAGATTGCAGGCACGCCCAATAAGCAGAGAGCTAATTAAGGCATCGGCAAGGTTCTGTTCAGCGTCTGCAATAATTGGCAGTCGCCATTTATGGAGAAGGCGATGCTTTCTGTACCCGTGATCTGTATCCTGAAGCACTTGTAAAATTCCTTGTAAAATGTGAATGCAAATAAAGATGTTAAATGTGTGTGTGTGTGTGTGTGTGTGTGTGTGCGTCCAGAGACTCCAGACGGCTTATGTCTGTGTCCAATAGTGCTTTTTGACTCTGACATATGTATTGTTGTGTGAGTGTGAATGAGCTCACCACTCATCAGGGGCAGTGGAACACAAACATTGTAGGTGACGAGCCAAGCGTAGGCGGAGAGAGGCATGAGAGTGAGAACAATGCTCAACACTTCCACTGTGCATAGGAAAGAAGCTTGGGAGTCTTTGTGTGAGTCATAATCGCCGTCATCCTGGCTGTTCCGGCTGCGCTATATAAGCTTCACTTCTCAGATCCCGTGCTGACGGGGGAAATCTACCCAGGTTTCCCCCCCAGTTCCGGAACATTAAAGTGAAACGTGTCACACAGATGACTTTAAGCGGGCAAACCCCTCTTTTATTTATTCCCGACTCCCTTTGGGAGAGGTGACATCTAAATCACTGCCCTGCCTTTGGCTTTTAACCCATTCAGGGCGGGGAACAACCCCTTTTGGTGTTTTAAAGTCATTATGTTATACTTTAGCTGTTGAAAGATAGCCAATCTACAAGTTTGTACTGTAGGTCTGTGTATTTTTGAAAAATCGTGAAAATTTGCGTCAAATCTTTGAATATATATTCTTTCAGAGCTTTTTTAAACGTTTTTAACTCAAATCTTTGCTTCTGGGGGGGGGGGGGGGTCCCTGGAACAACATGTTTCCAGATGGCGGTCGGCAGCCAATTATAAATGTTGGGGTCCTTGACATGAAATATTGAGCACCACTGACCTAGAAACATATAGGGTTTAGTCAGCATTTAGAAGACATTTATTTAGAATCGGCCTCGGTCTAAATGGGTTAAGAGTCCCTGTCAACCCCAGCCCCCCCCCCACCCCTCCCCTCCCCTCCTCCTCTGATTTAAGGCTGGCGGGTGCCACTGGCATCAGAGCCGGAGCAATCCATGCTGCATAATTCAACGCCGTTCTCAAACCTGTCTCATTAAGGGGTCTTGGCTATGGTCCATGCCTCTGAGTATGAGGCTTTAAATGACAGATCCGTTGCCAGGTTAGTACAGACAGGCCCACATAACCAGCCTCATGCTAGCCTAAGCCTGAACGTCTCGTTCAGCTTCGGCACCTTCCCATGCAGCCCCTCTGGCACGCCAAAGCCTAAATGCCATCTTATCCAGCCATGTATCGGGACCCCCGTTGTGCTAAGTCCAAGCGTAAGAGCCGTTCTGCGGCTCAAGACTAAAGAGTGGAACTCCAGTCCCAGTTCCAATATTGACTGTCCTCCAATACGGACTGTCCTTCACCTGCAGATGACGTTTCAGCTCCTTCTGAGCTCCAGCTCCAGTGGCGTGCACAGATAGACACTAGGGGGTGCTAGAGCACCCCCTGCCCTTTTGGCAATGTGCTCAAAAAATTAAAATTAAAAAAAAGTTATTTTTTTTTCTTAATTTGTAGTGTGTGGACCATGGTGACATTGATCAAAAAACCCTTCTACTATATTATTTAGGCCCCCACAATCATTCTAAAGCTATGTTTCTATGTCAGTGGTTCTTCGATTAAGAACAAAATAGCAGACCTACAAGCTCGTAGCGAGCTTGTAGATCTGCTATTTTTCAATAGCTAAAGCACCAAAATGGGTTCCCGCCCGAAAATGCGCTGCACAAGGTGCCCTTTTTTTCACTTGAGCACCTGCCCCTCTAAATGTCTGTGCACGCCACTGTCCAGCTCTAACCCTCCCGGAGATCTCTAGCCCCCCCGGGACAGTCTCAGCCATGACGAGTAGAGGCACCGCCTCGGCCATTATGACGCACGCAAAGTCTGGGGTGTCGCGACTTGCACCCGGCCCACAGGGGATGCGGGGATTGCAACACCCGCACTTTGACAAAATGTCACATGATTCTATCGCACCCATTTCTCTCCTTCTCCTTTCTAATTCCTTCCTTCCTTCCTGAGGTAGTCGTTTGTAATAAAAACCATTGATTAAATGAAGCTCCCCTTACTGCATGATAACCTATTGGCCAACTTAAGACTACTTGAGGTAACTACAGTTGATTCAAAACATTTTCCAACGTCTAGAGACGTGGAAGAACTGATTCATGCAACCGCAAGGGCAAAACACAGAGCTTTGTTGATATATGGGAGAGTTCAGATTTTGTTACATTTCTTTAAAGGTCGCCGGGTTCGAGGAGCAGTAATATACCACAGGATTGCATGGGTTATTATCTTTCATTCTTTATCTATACGCTTATTTATTTATTTTACTTTTCCGTCGCATGAATGCATGTACAAATACTGTACTATATACAGCAGTCGCTCGCTGTCGGATGGCAACCTTTGTATGTACAAAACCTTTACTTTTCAGCAAAAGGCATAACATTATTTTTAATTATTATTATTATTATTCACAAGCTCTCAATAATTTGCATTGGTTCAATATTTGTAAAACCCAAAGACAGACTTACATTAACCACTTTCACTTTTTAAATTGTTCTAAAATGGCTAAAATTGCCGATATGCAAGTTCACAGCACAGCAGCATGCTACGCGTTGTGAGCTTGCAGATCAACTATCTTTGCATAGCACTTTTGTACGACGACGAAGTAGTAGAGTATATAGGTCCAGGCACGTGCAGAGTGTGTTAGGGAGGCAGGGGCTGAAATCCCATAAGAGGGCCCTTTTGGCCCAAAATAGCGAAATTAGCAGATCTACAAGCTCACAACGCGATGCGTTGAGAGCTTGTAGATCGGCTATTTTCCAGGCGCAACCCTGCGCAAAAAACTGCGTTCAAGTTCATGGAGACTTTAGGGGAAAAAAACAATTCTCCTGAATGCTGCCTTCCAGTATGGCATGGAAAGGAGAGGAGTGGCATTTGCAGTTCTTTCACCATGTAGTAAATGCTGCATCCGTGGTCTGGAGAGGGCAGTTGTTTTACAGACGGGTAAAAGGGCAGGGCTGAAGCCCCCTTTGATATATGTGTGCACGTCCCTTTACAGGTCCAATATATAGAGCCTATCTCCTATGTCAGACAGCTTGATGTACAAGTACACCCCCTGGACAGTATGTCGCAGTGACTTACCCCCAAATCCAACGCTTGATGCCAAGCTCGAGTGCCAAGCCCGGTAGGCAAACCCCTGATCTCCCACTCTCTGGACGGACACTCTTCAACAGCAAGTGCTGTCATTAAATAGGTATGACATTTTTAAATCAAATCAAATAAAACATAGGCTCGAGATAATTTGCTTTTCCTTGTGGTTTAAGTGTTCAAATTGCACTGCACTAAGCCACTCTAGTGGGGGTGGTATAGTTCTATCTGCATGGATGGATGCACCCCTTTTGCATGGTTGACTGAGCCAGAGAGTGCTGCTTTATGAGTTGCTTTCTGCATCGCTGACCATTCATTAGTGCGTTGACAGAGGTGGTGTGAGACGCACACTGACCTGCCAAGTGAGGGGGGCAGGTGACGATCACGGCTTTACACAGGAAGGAGTGTTTGGCAGTCTTCACGTTGGCCCATTCGCCATCCTGTGTACACACACACACGCGCGCACGCACACACACGCACAGAGAAAACGAAATGCGATGACTAAGGCACAGAGGCAGTTGCAGAGATTTGTTGAGAACTTTGCTTGTATACAGTACACGGTTTGGTATGATATTTATAATTATACATGAGGTTTTGAAACACTTTAATTTAACAAACTAATTCATGTGTACAGTATGGCAGCTGACCTCACGCTTCCTATAGGTCTATCATTTTAATATTAATATGTATTCATTTTGACTGGATTATGCAATATTTCGTATCAATTTGATACAAAATTATATATATTTTTTAAAACCATTTGGCCATTTTAGTAATTAATAAAGCAAGGAAAGACCAATATTACTTATTACAGACCTGGTATAGGATAGATAGTAGAGCTAGAGCCTATTCTATAGAGCATCGACGTTCCGCCCCCTCGAGAGACCCGGAAAATAAATCCCCGTTAATTTTCCTCATAGACTTTTCACAAAGTATTTATTTAAAGTCGTTTACGCCGCGGACAAAGCCAACTCCTGTCGTGACAAATCATGACAATAAACACAATGTTTTGGGCCAAACAAATAATTAGAAAGTAGGAAAAAAAAACGGCAGGTTACAACACTTTTCTTTTTTTTTCTTCTTTGTAATTATTTGTTTGGTCCAAAACATTGTGTTTGTTGTCATGATTTGTCACGACTCGAGTTGGCTTCGTACGATGCTTTAAATAAATACTTTTTGAAATGTCTATGGGAAAGATGCATTGGGATTAATTTCCTGGGCCTGGCGTCGTCATGAAAGGGGCTCTATAGCCTACTAATAATACATGAACACACAAAAAAAGAAACACCCCGTCAATTGCTTTTCACACGTTTCATTAGTAAGAAAAGAAAAGGAATTGCACACTCCATTGGTAGAGATGCCAACTGCCTTTGAAAGATCAATGGGCTTCGTCTGGGTCTCGGCGGTCTACATGCATCTCAGTTGGCATCTAGAACTAGAGTTTTCGCTTAGTTATTTATTTATTTTTGGCGGGGCGTGTGGGCGCCTGTCATTACTTTTATGTTCCTTTCATTTTTATAATAAATAATATATAATATTGCAAACCCTGCAGTGGCATCCCGGGACAGCGGTTTTCTAACTTTTTTTGGTGTGCCTTGGTCACCCTAGAATCTAATTGTTCTATTAAAGGTTTTATGACATTCATTTTTCATTTATTTTTCTTTTTTCTTTTAGGTTTTATGACCTCAATTACACCCAAAAAACCTGAACTTTGAACATTCAGTGGATTTTCTGTGGTCTGAAGTTTTCTTTGGGGTTTTTTGGGCCTTTTGAGCTACAATGAAAACAGGCAACACAGTGAAACAGTGACATCTGCTGGCAAATCGCATTGACATATATGGGATTTGCAGTAAGTGATGTCACTTACTGCCAGCAAATCAGAGCACCTGTTTGAGCCAGAAAACCCCAGATCACAGAAAATCTACTGAATGTTAAAAGTTCATGTTTTTTGGGTGCAATTGAGATTAGAAAACCTAAAAAAAACAAGAACAATTCCAAAAACTTTTTTTTAATGTCACAATCCCTTTAAAATCATTAACACATATTAGTTTGAGTGGTGCAACCACTCCAAGGAACAGCAATGTCTGTGTTCACCTATATGTGTTGGTTCACCTATCTATGTGACGTTAATGAGCACCAGTATATGACTATGAGTACCAGTAGGGGGCGCTGTTGTGCCAGAAACAGAGAGAGAGAAACTGTTGCCTGCTAATGAGAGAGAGAGAGAGAGAGAGAGAGAGGAGGGGGGGAAGAGGGGAGTTGCACCACTCAGTTCACACGGGTGTGATTTTTTTTAAATAATCTTAAATAAATAAATTTGATTAACTGTTGCGTCCCTAATCAATCCATCCGTCCGTCCGTCAATTGATAAAAGAAGAACAGAGCAGCGCTGCACAATTGTGGCGATGCGGGTCAGGAACATTTGGACAAAGCTCTATAGCTTAGCGTTAAGCATGTGACACTTTGGTCCTCCGAGCTATCTAGCCCATTTTGGGCCGGGAACCCCTTTTGGCGTTAGCATCGTGTCATGCTTTAAGCTATTGAAAAACAGCAGATCTACAAGCTCATAGCGCGCCACCGAGTGGCGCGCTACGAGCTTGTAGGTCTGCTATTTTTTTGAAAAATCGAAAGAACGACTGACACGGAAACATAGCTTTTTCAGAAAACTCTCAGGACGTAGAAGACAATTTTTTTAGAATCTGATCTCAGGTCAGAACGGGCTAGACTAGAGGAAGGAGAACGGTCAGGCGGAACAGACAGACAGGCAATGAGGCTCAGTGGAGACGGGGGGGGGGGGCGTTTTCCCCCCACACTGAGGAAGCCGTTATCTCGGTGTCGCGCCTCATCAATCCGCTGAACGAGCCGTTATACTACATGTGTGCCGTACCTGCCATATGGCCGTCACAGCCGAGCCCAGCCGGACATGCTCCCGCCCAACACGCTCCGCCAGGCACTCTGAAAGCTGCTGGGTGCCTCCCTGTGGAGAGAGACAGATATTGCAGTCCAAAAAAAAGGAGGGCTGAGCGAGTACCAAAGGAGGCAAGGAAAAGGACGCCGTTCCCTCCTTTATACTTCCCCCTGCCGGGGACTAGACTTAATCCATTCAGACGCCGAAATTAAAAAAATCATGACAATTTTCGGAAAGATTTGAGGCACATTTTAACGATTTTTCAAAAATGGCAGACCTACGAGCTCGTAGCGCGCCACTCGGTGGCACGCTATGAGCTTGTAGATCTGCTATTTTTCCAATAGCTAAATTATAAAGTTTGGTTTAAAACACCAAAAGGGGGTTCCCGGCGCCCAAAATGGGATAATGCATGAGCTTGACATGCCGTGTAATGTAATCATCGAGTCATTATGGGGAATCAGAAAGAACACGCGCGTTGGATGGAAGTGTTGCCAAACCCCCCCGTGGCAGCGGCTCATGTTTTTGTTTCCAAGCCCGCAGATTTTGTCCCAATTTGTAAGAAGGAACGGCGGCGAGGGGAAGGGGAATGGATAGTGCTAAACGTTACATAATGAGGACGACACATTGTTTGTTATAGAAGTTACAGGGAAAATATGATATTGATATTAAATCGAAATCATGACACGAGACAAGATATCTGAATGGGATCGGAATATTGCGATATGGGGGAAAAAAGTGTCGTTTTTAAATCACTTATTCCTTATTTTTATACTTTTATACAAAAACAAATGGTTTAAAATAGCCGATCTACAAGCTCACAATCGGCTTGTATACTGTCACAATATTATATTGTCACAATACGGTATCATCGATAGATGGTACACAGCATCGTGTGCGACCTTTGTCTCATTTTTACTTATTCACTGCCTTAGGCCAGCGCCTGTTCCTGTTTTGTCTACCTGATCATCGATAGAGGTATACCAGGTCAAAACTCTGGTGATATTTTATTCTGTCCATTAATATGTTCCAGCCCTACTGCTTGTGTGCAGACTGTGGTTGTTATTGTATAGTGCTGGCTGGCACCTATATGTGTGTAGAGTAATTGAGTTGCACGGTAAACAAGTGGAAATATGATAGAAATGATGCAAGATATAATGAAGCAAACGAGAAGCCGGAAATTAAATGGATGTGTTTGTTTTTGTGTACATGCAAAATGCTAAATACTCGTAATTTATGTAAGACCGATTTCATATTCGGAGCATGTCTGATATGCAAATTAGGGTTTGACTGAAATGGCTTTTCTAGCATGGAATTAGAAAAGGAGCTACAGTACCATATTTTTTAAACGTCTAATATTCTGAAGTGGTTTATGCGAGCATAAGTCATGCAGAGAGTGAGACACCGAGAGAGAGAGAGAGAGAGAGAGAGAGAGAGAGAGAGAGAGAGAGAGAGAGAGAGAGAGAGAGAGAGAGAGAGAGAGAGAGAGAGAGAGAGAGAGAGAGGGGGGGGGGGGGGGGTAGAGAGTGAGACACAGAGAGAGAGAGAGAGAGAGAGAGAGAGAGAGAGAGAGAGAGAGAGAGAGAGAGAGAGAGGGGGGGGGGGGGGTAGAGAGTGAGACACACAGAGAGAGAGAGAGAGAGAGAGGAGCGTGTAAAGGCACAACATAAAACAACCATGACAGGAAAAACACTATACAGCATAAGATATGAGAAAATGATCAAATGGTTTCCCCAGAGGAGGGGAGGGGGGGGGGGGGGGAGGGGGAGGGGGGTCCTTACCTTGACCTTGAACTCCTGAGCGCCGCCCGGGGTGCTCTCCAGGAGAGCCAGGAGACCTCCGGCCGCCGCCGCGTACATGAGGAAGTACAGGAAGGACATCTGGGACGGCTCCATGCCAAACACGGCTCTGCTGCTCAGCGCCATCAGCTCCTTCAGCTCTGGATTCAGCCACATAGCACACACACAGTGAAAACCCTTAAGCCATTCTGACCCGAGATCAGATTCATACGAGGTTTCCACTGGACACACCACTGGTCTGATTAACCCAGTCTGACCTGAGATCAGATTTAAAAAACTGTCAGTCGTTCTTCGATTTTTCAAAAAATAGCAGACCGCGCTATGAGCTTGTAGATCTGCTATTTTTCAATAGCTAAAGCACGACATGATGCTAACACCAAAATGGGTTCCCGGTCCCGCACAAAATGGGTTAAGCCAATTTCCAATACCCCCAAAATCTCTGGCCACTCGCTTCCTCACACTCGCTCACTCACTCCAGCATGGTGGTGTTACGGTGAAAGTGGTGACCTGCTGAAATAATATGTGACGATCGCGTCGACGACAATCACATAATGTCAATGTCCGTAAACGTAAATCGTTGCAGTTTATTGTTCATTAGCTATAGAGTTCAACCTATAGCGGTATTCAGGCCCCCATATTTAAAGACATCCCTGTGAGTTGTGTGAAGTCCACAAGATAGGTAACATATTTTGGAAGGTCACCAATTGTGTTGAGTAAGGCGTGTGGCCGAGATTTGGGGGTATTGGGATTTTTGGCTCTAGTGCCGATTATATTGTAACGCCAAGAGTTACAGCATGAGTAGTGAAACCAAACAGGTGTAGCCAGGGGGAGAAAAAGGGAGATGTCAAGTGTCGTCTTTTGATTAAATATGGAAATTTCCCTCGCTTGTTTATGGATAAGAGCCATGTATCACATAGTGGAGCTTTAAGGCTTTTAGCCCATTTTGGACTGAGGCCGATTCTAAAAAGCCCTCTAAATCCTGACCTTGTAAGCTTTCTGAAAAACGTCAAATATTTATATAGCAGCAACAACGTTTTTTTTTTTTTATACTGAACATACTGTACAGCAGGGGGTCTCAACCCGTGGGTCGCGACCCCTCTGGGGGTCGCCAAATTATTTTGGGGGTCCCCAAATTATTTTCAAAAAGAAAGAAAAAGGAAAAAAAGATTTTTCTTTTTGCAACTAAATGGCTGGAAAATGGAAGCGTTCATAGTCACACCTTCCCTAATGATTATAACTGGTTTCAGTATTTATGGTGTATTGTCTCCATTATTAAGGTTATTGTAGCAGTCAATTTATATTGGGGGGCGGGGCGGGGGTCCCGAGACACTGCCAAAGCATCTCCGGGGGTCCCCGGGCCAAAAACGTTGAGAACCCCTGCTGTACAGAACCCCAAGAAAGGGGTTCGATCCCGCCCAAGACATTTCTGTTGTTGTGTTCTTGAATAGCTCTTACCTTGAGTCCAGGCATGCTGGTCCATGTAAGAGTGCACCGTCATACTATCCAACTGCACAGCATTGGGGGTCCTGGAAGGGTCCTCGACACACACTGTGGCACACAGTCTGTCAATCTGACACACACACACACACACACACACACACACACACACACACACACACACCAGTGAAGAGAAACATAGGACAGATACAATGGGATATACAGCCATGTGTAGCAAAACAAAAACCCTAACGATGATGATAAAGATAGAAAGAGTCCGCAGGAAAGGAGCACCAGACACTATAGGTACATTACTGAAAAACACAAAAAGAAAGAAACACCTTGCCTAGCCCTCGGCACTTGGACTGTATTTATGCAAGGCTATAGTAAAATACTGTACAGGTACAGAGTAAAATAAGGAATAATTAGTCCAAGAGAAAATGTATGTGCCAGAGTTATGAGCGTGAGCAACAATCACATAATCTCCAGGCATGAGATTGTCTTTGTTTTAACAAGGCTGTAGGGAAAAGAATAAATAAAAATCATCCCACTGATATGGAATTTTAGGCTACTGATCACAAGGGAAGATAGCTAAATGTTCTACGCTCCTTGTCCATGTCGTGCTGTGTATATATATATATACATTCTGGAGATCCCCTCCCTAGATTGCTGGTATACTTTGCCGTTTAGTGTGATGAATGTGCTCTCGCGGCATCACTTGGGAGCCCAAATTCACACGAGCATCGCTAACGTAGCATATCATTAGCACGTCCGTTGGAGGCATATCGATCTGTTGCATGGAGAGAGGTTGTCGGGACTCCGCAGCAGATTACAGGTTATAGGTTGTTCCTGCCACTCACGAAAGACTTGAGGTCAATTACGTGTGTTTTGTTTTATTTTTATGTCAGTATCACGTTTAGTCCATCCTGTGATTCGTGACCATATAGCAACCAGGGAAACAAGTATTTTTGTGCACGATGTAACATGTCTATGTGTTTGTAAAATTAAAATTTAGACCCCATTAGTTGTTTGGGTGCATTTGTCACCGTACATTTGCAAATTAAATTTGTCCTCTCTAACCCTCATTTAAGTCATCCTAACCATGCAATTACAATTTAGGCATTTAGCAGATGCTCTTAATCCAGAGTGATTTACAGTAAGCAAGAACAACACATGGTAAAACAATACATAAAAGAATCATACGTAAGTAAGCTAAGAACATCCGTCTAGCAATAGAATAGATAGAATAGGTATACACTATAGAGTACTGTGTCTACATAAAATAGCTATCTAAATGACATAAGATGAGCCTTTGCATATGGCCTGTACGGTCGTCGAGGCTATAGGGCAAGTGCTACAGGCTAACTATCAGCAGCATTGGGTAAGTGCCATCAATGCAGCGACCGGGGAGGAGTCAGGTGTTAAGTGTCTTGCCCGGGGAGGGACATTTCCACACGTCAGGCAGGCGGGGGGGGGGGGGGGGGGGGAACGACCCTTCTAATTACCAGGTGGCCAGCCAGCCGCTCGGTTACTAGTTACTAGCATAATTAGCCTACAGGAACATTGGTGCCGAAACCTTGTATCTCCATGATTCAACCTTTATGCGCTGTGAGCTTGTAGGAATATATTATATATATATATATTCATTTATTTATTTTTGAGTGGTGCAACCACTCCAAGGAACAGCAATGTCCGTGTTCACCTATATGTGTTGGTTCACCTATGTATGTGTTAATGAGCACCAGTATATGACTATGAGTACCAGTAGGGGCGCTGTTGTGCCAGATACAGAGAGAGGGATAGTGCTGCACTGTCGCCTGCTAATATGAGAGAGAGAGAGAAGAGAGGGATGGGGGGGGGGGTGGGGGGGGGGGGAGTTGCACCACTCAGTTCACACAGGTGTGATTTTTTCACACATACAAAACACACAGGAATATTTTTTTCTCTGAAAAGTAATGGTTTGACTGCGTGTGTAATAATATGCAATGTACAGTAAGTATTGATATTTCTATGCCAATGTGTATAGTATATGCACTGCATCACTATAGTCTATAGGTTCACGCCCAGTGGCGTGCACAGACATTTAGAGGGGCAGGTGCTCAAGTGAAAAAAAGGGCACCTTGTGCAGCACATTTTGGTGCTTTAGCTATTGAAGAATAGCAGATCTACAAGCTCATAGCACGCCACCGAGTGGCGCGCTACGAGCTTGTAGGTCTGCTATTATTTTTTATCGAAGAACCACTGACATAGTAACATAGCTTTAGAATTGTGGGGGCCTAAATAATATAGTAGACAAGATTTAGTAGATAGAGATAGAGTATCAAGATTTGATCAATTAAGAAAAAAAATATTTTCTATTTTTTTCTTAAGAGCAAAATTGCCAAAAGGGCAGGGGGTGCTCTAGCACCCCCTAGTGTCTATCTGTGCACGCCACTGTTCACGCCTTACCTTCCACAGCAACTGAGTGAGGTCGATGAGCATCAGCGGCGACAGCCCGGGGATGCTGGTGCTGTAGGTGCGGACCTTGGCATGAAACCCGCCCATGTGGTGCACCTTCAGGCCCGCGTTGTACTGTGGGTAGACCTCCAAGCCTAGCTCCTGTATGAGCTCCATGATGTGGGTCTGTGTGCTGAAAACAAACGGAACAATCTTAACCCATCCTGACCCGAGATCAGATTCATACGAGGTTTCCACTGGACACACACTGGTCTGATTAACCCATTCTGACCTGAGATCAGATTTAAAAAAATGTCAGTCGTTCAAAAATAGCAGACCTACAAGCAGACCTACTCGGTGGCGCGCTATGAGCTTGTAGATCTGCTATTTTTCAATAGCTAAAGCACAACATAATGCTAACACCAAAAGGGGTTCCTGCGCCCAAAATGGGTTAATTACTGTTATATAAAACACACATTTCAAATGTCGTTGCTTTACAGAATGAACGCAAGTTGAATCCAAATGCAGATCGAGTCACAGCAAAACGGAGCGGATTTCCAAGTATCTAATGAAGAAATTATGCAAATCTTACACTTAAGATGCAGGCAAGGAGGCAGGTGATCAAATGACAAAATAAGGAAGTATAGTACACCGAACCACCAAAGGCAGGACATCATGACAAACAAACTATGAACTGACTAATGTGTGTGTGTGTGTGTGTGTGTGTGTGTGTGTGTGTGTGCGCGCAATGAGTCCAGCATGGCACTGCTGGGCTGATGAGGGAGTGGGGACAGGTGTGTACCTGACTAGGACTGAGAGAGAGAATGGAATGTGGGAGTGGCTGACTGGCTTCCAGACTGGGTGGGGGAGTGGGTCTGGAGGAGGGGGACTGAGGCAATGGACCAGAGCAGAAGGGGTCTGGGAACCAGTGTTGTTGTTTTTTTAGACTACCTTTTTCCACTGACGAAAACTAAATGGAAACTAAATGAAAACTAACCTATGATGACTAAAACCAAGACTAAATATACTGACAATTTGGTCAACAAATAAAAACTAGACTAAAATGTTGGGAAGGGACTAGAGATCCAGTACAAGTCATTTTACACGTTGTTGCATGCTGAAAGACATTCCAGGTGACTAAAATGTGACTAACTGAAAACTTTTCAAGAGACTACGGACAAAGTAAAATAAAATGTTGCTGCCAAAAACAACACTGCTGGGAACCTGTACCCCAGGCAGACAGCCTAGAGACTAGATAGACAGTAGGGGTCCAACGATACTGCATCGAAAAAATTATAATTTCAAGAATCAAAGTATGTCGAAATGAAAACAGCAACATTGACTTTGTGTCGTATCGTTTTGCAATGCAAATAATCGGTATCGAATTGTTTTTTTGTGCCATTTAGCAATTTCTTTGAAGAAAAAAGAAAGGGGTATAATTAGTTCAAAATCACGTCAATGCATTTTAAATAGTTACTGTATCGATTTCAAATAATTGAATCGGATGGGATGGCCATAATGAACCAATATCCTCCATGTATCGCATCGCTGTTAAAATGTATCGAGTCACACCCCTACTAGACGGGGTCAGAGCGCAGTTTACTTCAGCTGGGCGGCCTGGAGGATGGAACATGCAGGGCTGAACAGGTGACCTCCACCTTCTTCTTGAATAGTTGTAAGTCTGCGGGGTTCATTTTTTTATGGAAACCCAGAAACTCCCAGCCCCAGGCCACAGCAGAGCTTCAAACTAAAAGGGGCATATAATGGGACGGCTATAACTTTGGGAGAATTGCATGTAAAGTGCAGCAATTTACAGACAAGTATGCAGTCATCAAAATGTCCCCGTCACTTTCACTTCCAGATGCAAAATGCTGGAAGTCTTCAGCCGAGATAATTGCTCCAATTCCACATAACTCAAACAGAACAAATTAGGTGAGATGATCAGATGAAGATGGTACACCACAAGAAAGCCATGTGTACACATCTTTATCAGCCTGTGTCACATTATCAACAGTATGAGTTGTACCAATTTGGTTTATATGCATTGTCAACCCTTAATAGGCTACAACAACTCTCAAGGAGGAATGTCAGCTGTGTCCCATTATTTTTCTGTATAAACAGCAGGACAAAAAACATTATGGTACCTTGCATTTTAGAGCGGCGCCTAACCTAACCGCTCCAATGAACAGCTGTGTGTGTGTCGGTCTGTACTTTTTCAGCTCACGGTTAAAGCCAAAAACCTGACCAGTTCTGCATCCAATTTCAATAAAACATGTACAGCAGCAGCAGTAGTAACTAAGAATCTTTCCCAGCTTGGGCCCGTTCTCTTGCTTGCAACTCTTTGCTTTCCTATGAATCCTATCCCACTAAATGGATGCCATATTATATTACCCATACCATGTCCTAGGCTGTACCACTACCTATGTTATTAAAAATCTAATAGTCTACTGTATGCTAGTGGTGACAGCTAATAGATAAAAAGGAGGATCGAAGACCAAATTCATAATAATGGATAAAGTGAAATACTTTTAGAAAATACCTTTAAATACCAAAAGCATGAGATGAGTCCACGAAAGAAAGGATTGTCCAGTGAGGAGCATATAATGTTTCAGCCGGTTCACTTTAGTTCGGAGAGCACAAAGAATGAAGCCACATACAGCCAATTACACAATGTCTCTCTCTGTGTCACCAGATGGACACGGTTAATATAGCATTTTAATCAAGATTTGGAAAACGTTTATAAGACGTAAAAAATGTTTAGGGGGAGACATGAAGACGGAGAAAAACAAATGGAAGAAAAACAATTCCATCTACACGTTGGCTAGGGGAGAAGTGATGACTAAAACCAGTGGGACAGCGTGACATGAAGATACAAAGGCACCTGATTAAGTCCTAGGGCATATGATTACGACATCCACAAACAATTAATGTCTTAATAATTCAAAATCATCCATCAATAGCCACTAAGCCAACCTATTTTTAGCCGACGTCGGCTAAAGATGACAAACAAGCTGGCCAGGAATGAACTGCAGAGAGATGGTGAGACAAGTTTTTATTAATCTGTTTTCTTTAGTGTCTTTAATCAGCCATTTAATCTAGCCTGCTCATCCTGTATAATACAAACATTTAACTCTCAGTGGTTAACACAAGGTCATAAAATATACATTTATGCATGATAAAAATTCACCCTTATCTCCATTATCAGTGCTAGATTTCGTTGGCTTGCTTACTCCTTTATCTACTCAAGATAGTAGTGGTTTTTTCCCCCCTTCACTCAAGCAAAAATGCATTGCTTGGTTGTCGAGGGGCTACATGACATAATGTAACCACTTAAACACCATACAGTGTTGTCCTCCAGGGGGTCTGTACAGGGACCCCTTCTTCCCCCCCCCCCCCCTCCACACCATACCTATTGCCCAAAATAGCTGATCTACAAGCTCAATAGGCGTCCCATTGTTGATCTGCTATCTTGGCTGAATGTTCGCCTAAAGTAGCATATCAACTTCCCAATTTCTATTTTTGTTTTGGGGTGGTGCACACGGGGCAAATGATGTATGACAAATAAGACCCCCTGCCCCCACCCTCCTGCTTTGTCTATTTGCAATATATATACGAATATTATATAGTACATATGCCATATGTTTGCATGTGCCATGTACAGCGTGCTGCCATACACCAGAAAGGTTCTGATCACATGATGGAAACCTGGCGTCGTACGTCTTTCCGAACCAGTGAACACGCTCTGAAAATAGCCGCTCTGCGAGCTCGCGGCGCGTTGCATTTCGTAGATCAGCTATTTTCGGCACGTGGCACAGCATCGCACGGACAAAGTATAAATTAACCCATTTTGGGGCGGGCA
The DNA here is from genome assembly GCF_964188405.1 of Protomyctophum parallelum. Classification (NCBI taxonomy): domain Eukaryota; kingdom Metazoa; phylum Chordata; class Actinopteri; order Myctophiformes; family Myctophidae; genus Protomyctophum; species Protomyctophum parallelum. The sequence continues at coordinate 15,862,532 of NC_139713.1, forward strand.
CCCCTTTTTAGCTTTAGCTATTGAAAAATAGCAGATCTACAAGCTCATAGCGCGCCACCGAGTGGCACGCTACGAGCTTGTAGGTCTGCTATTTTTTTTAAATCGAAGAACGACTAACACATAGCTTTTTCAGAAAACTGTCAGGATGTAGAAGACATTTTTAGAATCTGATCTCAGGTCAGAATGGGTTAAGCATAAACCATTTGGATGCACCAAAGCGATCGATACCGATCCATATAATCATCCTCAGTCTGTGTCTGTGAGACACTGTGTCAGTAAGTGGATTTGTAATGATTCCGGTCTGCATGAAGCTCACAGCCAACTACTAATCCTAACAGAGGAGCCATTCCTCTGGCCGTTCTGACATTAGCAGCACATGCTTTCTCTCAAGGTCTCCGCCGAGCAGAACGGAGAATTTCCTAAAGCAGAGTCATTAGCCGTCATTGATTCTCCATTTCATACTTTCAGGTTGAGTGCTCCGAAATGGCTGCTTGTTAGGCTATAATCATCTCTCCCATAGCCACTTTGTAGACATTATTTCCATACACAGGGCCATTTTTTAATTAGCCAAAAGTACATTTTAGCTCCGTTTCCATTCTTACCAACAGCTTTCCAATAATATAAGCCAGAGAACAAATTGGTACCATCCATGTACAAAATTCACCACTAATTATACTCTTTGACAACTAAAAAAAAAATGTGTGTAAGCCATGTAACGATTAGAATAATCAATACTAGATACTCACAATATAAAAGGCATTTGCTTTTAGCCCGTTAGTGAGAGAGTGCACCAGACCAACTGTTGGTCCACTAACAGCAATAGTCCTGTGCATTGGGGGATCATAATCTGTTTTTTTTTTTTGTTTAGTTTATTTCGGACCTTTCACATGTATAACAATACATAATAATAATAATAATAATCTGATAAACACTTCAGGTCTATTTTATATACTGCAAACAATAATGACAATAGCTGATCTACAAGCTCACAATGCCTCACAATGAGATGCATTGAGAGCTTTTAGATCGGCCATTTTCACTACTACTAAAATCGTTCTTTAATTTATGGAATTTCTTAGATTAGTCTTATATTTCGTCATGATTTATTTCCTCCTTTTTATGGAACGAATGCTGAGAATATTTAGAAACAATAATTACAAACAGTGCCATAGGGGGCACTAGCTTGTTGCATGTGATATGTTGTAGAGGTTGGCTCAAACCATCCAATCAGCATTACCTGCCAACCCACTGCCCTCCTAAGTCCCAGCGATCAACTCCACTGGCTGCCGGTAGGTCCATGGTCACTGTGCGTCCCCCCACTCGATCTGGACGACACAAAGTAACACAGGAAGGAATTCAAATACATTATTTGTGTCCTGCAGCAGATCAAAACGGATGGAAAGGAGGAAATCATCATGATAATGCAATAGTCCAATTTCTTTGCCAACCTTTTCCTTCCAGTATCAGAATCCTCAACTTGGAATTTCTTTTCTGGAGCAAATGAGCCGCACTCAGTCCAGATAATCCAGCACCCACGATGACGACGTCCCAGGTGTCTGCCGTCATATTCGCAGTTATGGGTGAACCGATCTGTCGATTGAAGTGTGAAAACGAGACAAAAAATGTTTTCTTCTTCTTTATATGGGCTGTGTTGGGTAAGGTGCAATGAAAGCCTGCTTTCATAATAATGCACTTTGGAATTGGAAGGCAGAGTTAGCTCCCGGGCCTCTCACCTACATACACAACACAACACTTCAGTATATAAACAAACCACTTCAGTCCAAAGATCGGACATGGGAGCTGGATATGCTCAGGCAGGGAGACACGTACTGCAGTGCACATATATCTGACAAGAATACCGGTTTGGCCTGAATTGTCCCGGTTTCAAGTTGCGTGTCCAACAAGTATCAGTAACATAATTTGTACCAGTTTCAACATTCAATAGATAATTGTGTCGCGTTTCAATGCGACGCTTTCCGAGCTATGATTTAACCTCTCCCATTCAACTTTGACCGATTTCAACAAGTGACAGTGTGACCCCACCCTGTCACCGTCTGTTTGCTCATTTACATGCCTATCAGTAGCACGCACTGGTTAGGTAGGGTATGGACCAGCGGAGTCAACTCCGCGGGTGCTCAGGCGCAGAAGCACCCACAGGCAAAATAATAAGCCAATATCAACATGTAGTATATGCACCCACTGTCCTGACTGAAATGTCCCTTCCCCAGTGGTCATGTTGTCATGCACGTAGTCACCCTTTAATTACAGGGGGTTCAGGTTCAGGTTTATTTGTCATTTGTATAGATACAGAGTATACATACAATGAAATTAATTTGGGGGCGCTTGGGCAAAGATAGGTGTTGGGCCGCCGCCCATGGGCATTCAGATGCTAATAAGGTGGCCTTTGTTCTGCTGCCAGCTAGAGAGTATAAATGTTGCATACAGTACAGTACAGGATTTATTTCCATTTGACTACGATGATGAAGCCACCTCCAGCCAAGAAGAGATTCGTCCAGTCCATGCTACAATTCGGCGCCGCCGCCGGCTAAAACACACCCTAACTAGTCCTTAATATCTACGGAAAACCCACCAATAAGCCCTTATCCAACACAAATTAACACATTTTTCTCAAGCCGCACAATTTCACTGGAGCGCAGCGCTTATATGCACGCAGACAGCACATGATACAGGCCTACGCATGTCCCGTCCTAGCCCCTCTCGGGACCCTACATAAAGCTTTTCTGAAATTTTGATAAGTTTTATGTTGGGTCCCTGGTCAGAACTATATTTTCGTATGGAAATTCCAGAACGCGGAAGTAATCATTCTCTCTAAAATAGAAGCTGCGCCATGTGACGGCATTTTTTTGCCTTTGTTATTCTGAATTCGGTAACTTTAAGTACCTATACATCCCGCTGCGAATATCTCCTGTGGCGCGGAAGCCGTTAAGTATTTTTAATCTTTGTTTGACCGATTTGGTCGCTTTATTTCTTCTTGTTTGTTTACCGTTTATTGTACCGCCTCCCGGTGTGCGGTTGGCTTGTGCGGCTATGTCCCTGCCTCTGATCTGCTCTGTCATAGCTATAGCGCCACTAGCTAGCCAGATAGGCGGTACAATGAGGTGTCAATAAACAAGGAAGGAAGAGAAGAATCCAAGCTTCCAAATCGGGCAAACATATATTAAAAATACTTAACGGCTTCCGCGCCACAGGAGATATTCGCAGCGGGATGTATGGGTACTTATACTTTACATATTCAGAAAGCCTCACACTGAAATATGTCGTCACAGAGCGCGGAGAGGCGCTAAACATGTTGTTTATGTTTAAGAATTGCTGTGTACCAGGTGGCATGGTAGTAGTGCAACAGGACCCAATGCTATCTGGGTCGTCAAAATGTCAGAAACTTCAGTAGCATTTGGGTTCTGCTTGGAGGGCTAGTCCCGTCCCAAACACTGAGGACAGTGAGGAGTTAAAGTAAACTTGTTTATAATGTGGCAAGAAAAAAATATATTCCAATTACTTTTCGGTGCGCACTCACCATGAATCCAAGCAGAGGTCCTCACAAGTATAGCCGCCACAGTCCCAAAGGCCCGTCGAGCAAAGAGTTGATATCTAACTTTGGCTATAATCAGCCAAATCTCAACCTATTGGTATAATTCCATATACACTCAATGAAATTTATATTTTCCATTTTTCATGGGTGTATAAGTCATAGAGCCAGAGAAAGGAGAGATATGGTAGGGGAAGCACTAAGCCCTGTTAGCCATGCAGCCTATATGTTTCATGAGCTGTGGTGGCTTGCACTCTCTCAATTAGGGATTTAGTGGTTAATTTCACTGATGTGTACAACCTTTATTCAAATAGTTGCAAATGTATTAATTAAAAGACTGAGCATGTATGTTTGATATAAGGCCAAACCTCAAAGAATATATTCAGAGTATACTCTTCATTAGCAAACTGTAAATAAAGTACCACCGCCGTTATAGGAACCTGACGCCTCTGGTATGGACGAACAAAACTACAAACTATGCTGCTTGCTTAATAAAAACCTTAAAGCTTAAACAGATCACAAACACCTCACCATATCTCTGCTCAGCCATCAAACATTTACAATGGGTTCTGGGACTTTAAATGGAGAGAAGCACAGCTGAACACTAATTGGGCCAAACCAACTCCTGTCTGAGGATAGGGAGGATTATTTGTCACAGAGGGACACTGGGCTCTAAAAAAAGGACTCTGGAAAACTAAAGAAAATGAATGAATTGAAATGTATGAAAATGTTTTTTGTGCCAATCCCAAGCAGATTAGACATGTTTTGGATCATGTTAACCCCTATCAATTGGTCCTGTCTGGTGGGAGGGGCCATGGGGGATATATAGCTGTCTGCTGGTTGGTCAAGAAGAATGTGTCAATCTCTGAGGAGATTTTTGGTCTCCTTTGTAATGCCACTTTATTCTGCACTCACTGTTCACTTGGGGAAAATAAACATTGTTAAAACTCTGCCCAGCTGCGTTGCCTTGCCATCTTTGATGTTTATTCAGGGTCACTATACTACGCTCACCTGAGACAGGGGTGTGACAAACTGATTGATTGATTGAATACTTTATTAAACAGCACAGAGTACAGTTGAACATTTAGTCTAAAAGGATAGCACAGGGGGAAAAAAGTCCTTGCAGCCTCGTTTTCCAATCAGGAATCTCCATTACTCCATGTACCTAATATTCATAACAACATAGCGTCTTACAGGCAGGCAGTCCTAGTTTGGGCACAATATTCACAGCCATGCTGTAGCCTAAGTGAAGCACCCTTCTTGTGTTTCTGCGCCTCTCCTTCAGTCAGTACTGTCCCGTTTATCTCTGTGAATGTGACACACAGCAACACTTGTCTGACTGTCATTGTGCTTCAGGGCCAGGTTATTATCCTCCGAAGACCACTAAAGCTGGCAGGCACTGTTTTCTTTTCAAATTGCCAGCTTTTTTTTAGCAACAACCTATCCAGTAAAATGATGTGATGGATGAACAAAATCCTTAGCTAATCCATCCATACCACATGAAAGTCAGTACATTGAAATATGTTGTAACGCCGAGGCTTACATTTCCTTCCCTGCTTGCTTGCGGAGCACACGTGATCCCAGCGAAGTCACTTGCAAACGTATAATGCCCAACTTCCGTGTTCCGTTGTACGACAAAGTCACAATGTCACACAGCAAAAAATAACAGCTCTCCAAGCTCACAACGTGTACCATGTGTTGTACCATCTGTTGTAAGACAGAGTAGCCTAGACATTTAATACCTAATGTAAGTTAAAGTGCAATGTCCACCATACTTTAGCCATTGAAAAATAGCAGATCTACAAGCTCATAGCGCGGCACCGAGTGCCGTGCTATGAACTTGTAGGTCTGTTATTTTAGAAAAATCGTGAAAATGTGCCTCAAATCTTTGAATATATATTATTACAGAGTGAACATTTTAACTAAAATCTTTGCTTCTGGGGAGGGTCCCTGGAACAACATATTTTCAGATGGGGGGGGAGGCATTTTTCAGAAAACTGTTAAGGTGCTTGATCAATATCATTGCATTTTAATTATGATTTTCATTTGATATTACTTTGATCAAACACACCCCCCTCCTACAGTATAGGCCCCGCATTAAACTTCAGAGTCCATGTTAGACCCATTGAAAACATACGTCCAATGTCTGCTCCTGGTGACTTCTAATGAATGGGGAGAGCTTCATTTTCCGATGGCTCATTTCATTATGTTAATATTTTCTTACAGTATGTTGCATCAAGGAGTCCTTCACGTCCATGCATGAAATCAATGAACTCCTTGCATGAAATAAATCATCGGAAATTGAAGGTCTCCCCTTTCAGTGGAAGGACAATTTTATCCAGTCCTCAGAAACATGGGTCAGGGAGTTGTGTTTATAATGGCTATAACATGGAACTTGACGTTGAATGGGGCTCATATTGTTCTTATCCAGGGACTGTTTTGCGGAGGGACATCACTGTTTCTTTGTGCGTGCGTGCGTGCGAGCGAGCGCTTTCACCTTTTCATCCAGTTTCCTAATTGCCTGGCATTGCTAGAGTATTTTGTCATGGTTTTTTAAAGCACTAGTATTCGATGAGCTTATATAATGCAATGGAACATGTTTCTTCAACAATTGGTTGTTATAAAAAACTTGACAGCTGTATGTTCGACCTCTCATTCTACTGTGGTGGTGCACTAGCACAGTATATACATGTACATTGTGTGTGTCACGCACGCACACGCGTGCGCGTCACCTACAGTACACGAGAGGTATATGGGTAGATTTTGAAGGTGCGTTTTACCAATGGAAATACATAAATTGGCCTCGCTCTGCGCACATTCATATTATGAAAGGCATATCGGCCCGTGTTGAACGCACTGGCCCGTGTTGAACGCACACACATTATGGCTTACCGCGTTGCTGAATATTTTAGCATTGTGGGAGTGTCCATATGTTAATTATTTTCGCTTTGCGCAATTTGCTATTAAGCCCCTTGACCTAAAGACACTCAGCGCATAACGATTAGACGTGGGTCTGACCACCTCATAAACGCAAAAAGCACTGTTTGATTTGACACTTGAGCGGCTCTGTGAGGCTGCTAGAGTGTTGCCATGTCTGTTTATTATAAGTGGCTTATTTTTCTTTAAAGTTGCTTTCTGTGTGGTTGCTTTTCTTGTTTCTAAAGTGGTTATTTGGGCTTTTCTCCTAATGTTGTTTAAACCAGTGATCCTCACACAGCACATTCCCATGTCAAGGATCCCCAGATGAATGCATTTGCCCAACTAAGGACGGCTAATCCAAAAATTAAATAAAAAGATTACTTTTGAAAATAGCAGATCTATACCAGCTCACAATGCATCACATTCATTCATTAAAACTATGAACTCTGACTGCAGGGGGATATATAATGATCATTATAACAATGTGCAAGAACATATTTAAAAAGAAGGAAGAACTTTATATTTGTGGACAATCAAAATATGTTTTTTTATTTTAATGTGGTGTCATTCAAATTAATCTGGATATGGCAGACTCACTATTTAGAAAATAAAAACATGGCACTTCATTTAAAATAGGTTACAGACCCCTGTTATATGCGCTTCTTTTGGGATTATTTTATAGACCTATTTAGTTGTTTCTATGGGACATGGCAACACTGCAACAGCTGCTCTCTGCTGGGCAAAGAGAGAGCTTTCTTTGGTAAAAATGTTGAGATTAGAAACGGCCATAATTCTTACATTTCTCAACCTTTAAAAAAAATAAAAACATCTCCATAATCCTTGGGAACTTTGCTTTCATACGCTGTATCACACCCGATTCAAGTCTTCTTAAATAAAATGCTACGAGCGAACTCAGCGAAGACCATACCATCGGGGCCACAGCATTACGCAGCACGCATTCAACTCATTCCTTCCTCGTGATTTGAATGAAATAAAATATAATAAACTTTATTTTACTGTTTTTTTTTCAATAGAAACAAATAAAGAACGTGTGTAGGCTACTGTGTGCAAGCGCAACAGTGCATATACATGCATGCACTAGGCTATATTTCTTCCGTGTCGGGATGGTGATTGAGCTCTTCAAGTTCACAGCCCGTTTGTCTTTCAGAAGAAATGTTGATATTAAACACTCATGGTTCTCTCATTTCTCAACCGTTTTATTAAATGTAAAAATCTCCATATTCCTTAGGAATCTTGCTTTCATTCGCTGTATGGTACATGGTTCTATCGTTATCGAATTAAACAATATCAAACGAACTTGCATGTTCGGGGGTGAGACGATTCTGGGAACATTACGCATGGATTGCCAATTTGCCAATATGCTGCTATCTACTCGCAGTTCCATTCCGATCTGAAAGGTATAGGTGGGTCTGTTATTTTGAGGCATAAAGGTGACAGCATGCAGTGCAATAGGAATAATTAACCCAAATGTGACAAAGGCATGTCATGTCTTCTATGGTGCCAGCCTGAAGAAATGTAATACCACGATCCCCAAAGTGCGCATTCCGTATGTGACATCAGCTGACTGGTAAATAGAATAGTACGGACATGTTGATTGGGTACGTCTCAAACACGCCTTAAACACACCCATGACTAATTCAAGGCCGTTTTGCACACTCCGCGGGGTGTCAAAAGCGCTTCTTAACATGCCCAAAATTGCAATATGACATACCACACGCCCCCAGATCATAATACTGTAATTAGATTAGTAATATAGAAGTAAGTAAAATAGAAGTCCTAAATCAACCCCATAGGGCTGTATTTTGCGTGTCTTAAGTACCAGGTCTTATTCCCTAACTTGAGTAAACTAAAGACCTGGAGGCGTGGTCAATGCTCTTTGGCCACTCAGAATAGCCAAATGGCATTGATCACGCCTCCAGGTCTTTAGTTTACTCAAGTTAGGGAATAAGACCTGGTACTTAAGACACGCAAAATACAGCCCATAGTGTCATATTACAATGACCTCTTTCTTTCTTCAAGCATGTGGTTTTCACAGGGACTACTTTCACCAAGGTTGCATATGCCCTGTACTGATTATGCTATCTCGCTCTCTCTCCCATTTGGGGTAATTGGCTGGACATTGGCAACGGGAGGCGTGAGTATTATATTTAAGGTCTTTCTTGAGCAGAATATCGATGCGCCAGTCCACTGTAGAGGGCAGTGCGCCAGAAATGTCTGCCTGATGTGCCAGTAGATGATACGCAGCTTAATGTAATTAAATTAATAAAGCCAAATGATTGAATCGTCTTGAGTGCAGTAAAAGAAAAAAATCTCATAATAAAGAAAATACTGCTGCTGTGCATCATACTGTTATCTATATGTAATTCAATAATAAGATCATTCTGATGTCCGCCTCAGGGGTTAGTTAATTATACTCGTAAATTCAGTATCTGAAATGTGTTTGATCTTGTTTGTATGAGCTGACATTTAAAAGTCTGTAAAAACTATTGTTGAAGCGATAAAAAAAACGGGAAAAAAAACAAAACTCTTGGCACAGTTAATTTGTTCTGCTAATGCTATTCATTCCATCCACAAATATCACATTTTGTGTACAACACCGTGAGCCAAAACGTATAATTATGCCCTGCATTGACGATGCGCTCGAACAAATCAGCTCGTTTGACTACAGTGGGCAGCGGGCAGACGGGAACCCCTTTTGGTGTTAGAATGACGTCAAATAGCAGATCTACAAGCTCATAGCGCGCCACCGAGTGGCGCGCTACGAGCTTGTAGGTCTGCTATTTTAGAAAAATCGAAGAACGACTGACGTAGAAACATAGCTTTTTCAGAAAACTGTCAGGATGTAGAAGACATTTTTAGAACCTGATCTCAGGTCAGAATGGGTTAACGGATCCCCGAGGCCCTGCTACGTACGGTACCTTCTAGCGGGCCCTGGCCCAGGATCCATCGGAACCGCTGTGTGGTCTATACCACAGGACGGGAACCCCTTTTGGTGTTTTAAGGATGATGTTATACTTAACCTGTTTTTGAACAATAGTGCAAATGTGGCACAAATCTTTGAATATATATTCTTTCAGAGCGAACGTTTTTTAACTCAAATCTTTGCTTCTAGGAGGTCCCTGGAATAACATATTTTCAGATGGGGGTCCGCGGCGAAATACAGATAATTCTGGGGGTCATGGTCCTTGACATGGAAAAAGGCTGAGCACTGCTGACATAGAAACATAGGTTTTTCAGAAAACCTTTCGGATTTAGAATACTTTTTTTTTTGGGTTAACAACAACCTCAGCGGTCTCGGTGGGAGCCCCAGGCAGGCTTCGGAAGTATTTACTGTAAGTGATATTGTTTTGATTAAAGCTAAAAAGTTTTTGGTCAAAAGTTAAAAGCATGTCTATATTCTGATGGTAATAGTTGCTATAGTGTTTGTTCAGCCACAGCCTCACAGGGGCGGTCTCCCTTTCTCTCCAGCTCTTTAATAAACAGAAAACACATGTGTCAGGTAGGTGAAACAATTTCAACCAATCAGGACAGAGTACCCAATTGATCAGCTTAATAGAGCGTCGCAGTCCCTCCCCCTTTCAGAACAACGAGTGGCCCAGGAAATAAATCCCAATGCATTTCTCCCATAGGCATTTCTTAAAGTATTTATTTAAAGACGGTTACGCCGCGGACAAAGCCAACTCGGATCGTGACAAATCATGACAATGAACACAATGTTTTGGGCCGATCAAATAATTTATAAGAAGAAAAACAAAACAAATAGTGTTGTCTCCTGCCTTTATTTTCTTCTTTCTAATGATTTGATCGGCCCAAAATATTGTGTTCATTGTCATGATTTGTCACGATCCGAGTTGGCTTTGTCCGCGGCGTAACCGTCTTTAAATAAATACTTTGAGAAATGCCTATGAGGAAAATGAACGGCGATTTATTTTCCGGGTCTCTCGAGGGGGCGGGACTGCGACGCTCTATAGAGTGGTGGGAACAGCAATGTCTGTGTTCACCTGTGTTCACCTATGTATGTGTTCATGAGCACCAGTATGACTGACTACCAGTAGGGGCGCTGTTGTGCCCGAAACGGAGAGAGATAGTATTAGTGCTGCACTGTTGCCTGCTAATGAGAGAGAGAGAGAGAGAGAGAGAGAGAGAGAGAGAGAGAAGAGGAGGGGGGGGGGGGGGGAGAGGAGTTGCACCACTTTTTTTTAATAGTGTTCCAGGTCCAATTTTGACTGCTCATTTCTTTGTGTAATCAATCATCACTTCCAATTGCACTTGTTTAATCTGCTCCCTATTCTAATTGGATATGCTGTTTAATAAAGAGCTGGAGAGTCATAGGAGACTCCTGTTAAATAACACTCTACAGTATATAGCAAAGACTTCTATCAGACTATGAGCTATAATCACTTATTCGAACCAACGCAAATCACTTACCCTAGTTTTAAGGCCACGGTTTTGCGAGACACACCTCCGGTTTTATTGCCAGACCCCTACATCGCTCAACGCACAAGACACAGCGCCATTCCAGAGTAGGACAAGGCATGGCACGCTGCCTTCCACCAGCTACGAGAGGCACTCACCGGGGTCTCTGTCCTGGCGTGTATACTCCAACCCCTGCAACAGACCATTCATTGTGGACCTTGGGGGGCCTTGCCCACAGTGCTGTGCCTTTAACCCTGTAAAACCCGGATTAATTTCTACTTGCAAAAAAAGAGATTTCAACCTTACTACTACTTTTTACTACTAGGACTTATAAGAGGAAATTATGTAAAAAAAAAAAATGTTAAAAAAAAAAAGTTTGCAATTAAAACACTTCCACCTGTACAGTTTGGGCATTTACAGTGTATAGGCATTTAGCAGAAGCTTAACTTGTCCAGAGCGACTTACAATAAGTAAGGTGAACGCATCCCTCACCAACCTTAATCTGGTCGTTTTAACGCATCCCTCACCAACCTTAATCCGGTCGGTCGTTGTAATGCATCCCTCACCAACCTTAATCTGGTCGTTTTAACGCATCCCTCACCAACCTTAATCTGGTCGTTTAAACGCATCCCTCACCAACCTTAATCCAAAAACAATTATATTGTCCAGCGGGGGAAAAAAAGTTTGTGGTCATTGAAAAAAATAGTGGTGGCAGTGGGATTTGAACTCATGAAGCAAGTCTACATAGCAGTCCCCTAGACTAGCAAGGCAGCTGGATGAGTGTGGATTTGTGTTTGTAGTAGAAGGTAAAACTCCGCCTGTGTGGCGTTGCACATGTACAGTTTTTACTGTATATGTGCAACGCTTGAGAAAGGGCGTCAGAGTTCATATCAAAAGCCTGGAGGCGTGAAACCCAGAGAGGCTGCAGAGCTTTGAAGAACACCAGATGCTACGTAGAGAGAAGAGTGCCATGTAGAAGCACAAGAAACCAGTCTGAAAGACCTGCCACCTCCTCCACCTGTGAACCGTGCCAGAGGGACTGCACCACTCCCGTGTGGGACTCCATAATCATACGAGAAGCTAATGACTATATGGATCAGCGCTATATGGACAACCAAGAGCGCTGGTCCAATGGTCCTATATGGGACTTGGTACACCTACAAAGATTAATCATTTTGAACACTCACAGTATAAGCCAAATGTCAGGAAGGAAAACTTGCCATTTGAATTATTATTATTTATTTATTTATTTTACCTTTATTTACCCAATGGGTGTTGGCTGAGAAGGACTTATCTTTTTGCCCTGCTCCACACAAATGGCTACTCCTGTCCTGATTGGCTGACATTAGAACCTGGGAGTCAGCGGCGTGCACAGATAGACCCTAGGGGGCGCTAGAGCACCCCCTGCCCTTTCGGCAATGTGCCCTTTTGCCAAAAGGGCAGGGGGTGCCCTTCTATAAATCTCACACTATTACGGCAACCGGCCGGTTCCACGCGCTGCACAAGCTGGTGCCCTTTTTTTCAATTGAGCACCTGCCCCTCTAAATGTCTGTGCACGCCACTGCTGTTGAGTTGACCAATACAACCAGTCTTATACTCAGCGCAGGCACACTTTAGCGTCACGAAGATGCCAAAAGATGCTCGTGGCAGGCGTCTCTTCCAGGTTTTTAAAAACCTCGGAAGAGATGCCTGCCACGAGCGGCTTTGTGTGCTTACACCCACTGTTGGCCACTGAGCAGTTCCACTGGAGCAGTTGGGGGCCTTGCTCAAGAGCACTACCGCAGTGTTGGGGGGAGGGGTAAGTGTTGGCCAGTCCCTTCTCCACTCAAATCTGTTCTACCAGTTCGGAGAATCGAACCAGGAAGCTTTCGGTTACAAACTCACTCCTCTAACCTTTAGGCCACCAGTGGTAAATAATTTCAGAGAAAATTTGTAAAGCAGTTTGCTGCTCATTATAAGTCTATAAATGTAACGTATATACTGTATGGTTAGCAACAGCAGTGGAATTAAATAGATGCAACAAAACAGACATAATGAGTGTTTGATGTATGTTTGATGATTAGATGATTACCTGTATCCTAGGTACTTTGCAGCGCTTAATTGTTTTCTTATTGCACTCCATTTACTTGATTTACCCTGCCATTCCTTACACTCAGTTCACTTGATTTACTCTGATCTTGCACTTAGTACTGTAAATCACTCTGGATAAAAGCATTGTTCCATTTTACTTGGCAAAGCAGAAAGATAAAAATGGTAGGCTATGGGAAAAGGCATGACAACAAGAATATTATTTAAAAAAAAGTATTGGACCCCAGATTTGTCTTTTGGGAAGAACATAATCAATCTATAAATTCCACCAGTCTGTGAGTGAATGTCTGTCCTTCGCGTATGTCCAGAACCATCCAACCACTTGTCACATTTTCCGTGTGTATATTGCTGACTCCCAAGGGAGTGCAGTGTGCAGAGCGTGAAGTGGGTCGGATAATCAGCTGTGTGTGTGCCAACATTACATGCTAAATCAATGTAATTGTGGCCATCACAATTCGCAAATGACACATAACGGGCACTGCACCATCATAACAACAAACACACACACACACACACACACACACACACACACACACACACACACACACACACAACTGTATGAACAAATGGACATGGCCTCCACTAAAACATTTGCTATGAAGCTGCTTGCTTAAGGCCATTAGATAAAGGATTCACAGAATCATGGCCGTTAGAATGGAGGATAACTTTAATATACGGAGTATATTTTAAAATGTATGGATGCCCTCCTTAACCCATTCGGGGCGGGAACCCCTTTTGGTGTTTTAAGCATTATGTTATACTTTAGCTATTGGAAAATAGCAGATCTACAAGCTCATAGCGCGGCACTCGGTGCGGCGCTATGAGCTTGTAGATCTGCTATTTTTGAAAAAACTTGAAAACGTGCACATTTTTTAACATTAATGTTCTTTCACAGCGAACATTTTTAACTCAAATATTTGCTTCCCTGGAACACCATATTATTTTCATCGGTGGCCAATTACATTACAAACCACTGACATAGAAACATTAGAAGACATTTATAGAATCGTCCCCGGGTCAAAATGCGTTAAATATGCTAAGCGTTTAGGTGATCAAGTTGTTTTTTTATTTTATGAATGCTTTGACATTCACAATCTACTTTGTTCGAGAACACCAAGTGATTTGATGTAGGGATAACCTCAGCCTGGAGGTACTCCACTGTTTGTCCAAGGAGACAAGAAGCAAGGGAGACAGTAAAGTAAATATACGGTAGTTAAAACGCAACCAACCTAATCGCGCTACACTGAAAATGTTAATTTAACTGCCAATAACTCACTTTTTAACTTTTAACTGCCAATTAATGTTATGGCCATGCTGCTCCTATACCTGTCCAGCAGGTGTCACTCTACGCTTGTGATCCGCCCCACATCCATGTGTGTTGATAATCCCTGCCCTTAATCTGATGTTGGTTATTCTGTAAATAAGCCTGCTTTGAAGATGCAATCCTGCATGTTATTTTATTTTTTATTTTATTTTTTGTATCCTGGTTGTACCCAAGTATGTGGCCTGTTCCTGTATTCAGCCTGAAAGTACATTCATTTTTAAACAATTACTTTTCCTTCACGTGATAAAATAACTCATGCGATTGGGTTATTTCATTTCCCATATAGATTGGTGCTATTGTGACTCGTAACCTTCACGTGATGTAACACCTTACTACCTACCAGTAAGACGCCTAAAATCAACATGGAATGAATTATGTACAGGGTTTGATGAGGTCAGATCAACATATGGAATGTCAGAACAGGTCAGCTCCCTATATGGAGATCTAAGGGTGGTAGCGGGGACATTCTCTTGAGTGTACAGGGTTTGATTAGGGCCCATGTAGGGCCGGGCCTTCATTTTCAGGCCTGTTGAGAAATCTAGTTTTCGCCGGCTGCCGGGCACGGCTGCACAAAAAAAAAGGTAAATGGTACATTTATATAGTGCCTTTATACAAGGCGCTTTACATAGATTGCGCAGCATTCACACATTCATACACCGATGCCGGGGGAAACCATGCAAGGTACCAACCTACGCATCAGGAGCAATTGGGGGTTCAGTGTCTTGCTCAAGGACACTTCGACACTAACTCTGGGGGAGCCCTGGTTTGAACTTGCAACCTTGCAGTTCCCATCCAGCCACTCTACCCCTGAGCCTGTTCTGACATTCCATATGGGCTTAATTGTGACTTGCAGATCGCATTTACTATGACATCAGATACCATAGTGATGTCACGAGACCTGGGCACCTGCATATGGGGATTTTGAGTGATACACTGACAGGAATTGCGTTTTCATTGTAAATGCGACCTTTAGTCGACTCGCCAGTGTTGTTTTTGGCAGAATTTTTTGATTTTAGTTTTAGTCATACATCTGTATTTTGCGTGTCTTAAGTACCAGGTCTTATTCCCTAACTTGAGTAAACTAAAGACCTGGAGGCGTGATCAATGCCATTTGGCTATTCTGAGTGGCCAAAGAGCATTGATCACGCCTCCAGGTCTTTAGTTTACTCAAGTTAGGGAATAAGACCTGGTACTTAAGACACGCAAAATACAGCCCTTAGTCTCTTCAATAGTTGTCTCCACCAGGCCGAAGGCATGTGGGGAGAGTATGTTTTGCACTCCGTCCGTCCGCGTGTCCGTCCGTGTGTCCGTGTGTCCGTGAACAGCTAATCTCGGCCACCGTTAACCCGGTCGATGCCATATTTTGCACACACACTCCCTGGATGCCAACCATGAACCTCTGCCCCAAACTTTCCAGAACGGCCTGTTATAGCGCCACCAGGAGGCCGCTTTGTGCAAAACAAGTTTTTCCATGCCATATTTTGCACACACACTCCCTGGATGCCAACCATGAACCTCTGCCCCAAACTTTCCAGAACGGCCTGTTATAGCGCCACCAGGAGGCCGCTTTGTGCAAAACAAGTTTTTGCACAGTACACCTACAGATTTTGTCCAAACATCACGCAAATTGGTACAGTCTCTCTAGAGCCATTCAACGAAACGGGTCTTTCAGATTTATCAGACTCCATCCTGATTGGTTAGGATTGGCTTCCAAAGTTCACAGGAGTGCTCAGTTTCAAACAAAATGCTGCAAATCATGAACACATCGCGTGATTTCCGTGAAATTGTGCACCCACATTCCCACTAGGCCGAGGACGAAATGCCACATGAACAATTTCAACTCAGCCTCAAGGTGGCGCTATAACTGGCCGAAAAGTGTTTTTACCTCTAACTGCACGGATCTGTGGATAACCTGGTGGAGACCTGTGCCCGGAAGGGCACTTTTTCTAGTTTTAATTTAGTTTCAGTCACATTTTAGTCACGAGGAATGTTTTAGTGTTAGTCTAGTTTTAGTCGACTAAATATAATAAGATTTTAGTCAACTGAATCTACAGTTGATGTACAGTAGTCGACTAAAATGTGTTTTGGCGAGCCTTGATGCCGTCGTAATGACTGATTTTACAATAGCAGATCTATTTTCAGCATGCAACCAAGTGTAAAACGACTTATACTGAATCTCTTGTCCACTAGTCACTTCCTCACATTTTAGTCTAGTTTTTATTTGTTGACGAAATTGTAAATACATTTAGTCTTAGTTTTAGTCATCATAGCTTAGTTTTCATTTAGTTTAGTTAGTCGCAATGAGTGACAGACGGGAAATGAACGATTTCATAATAAATGCTATGGGGGGCATTCACATGTATGGTGACAATGAGTGACTGACGGGAAATTAACATTTTCATAGTAAATGCGACTTGCGGTCGCAATAAACTAGAATCTGGTCATCTAGTTACGCAACTAGATGACCACTCTAGGGCTAAGGGTAAGGCTAATGGTTATCTTTATTGTCTCAATGTCCCCTAGTGGAACATCGCTTAGCGGCCAGGGTTCACATTCTGAACAAAATACAAAAGAACAAATCAAGATGGAAGGTGTGGTATTTGTGATTGTCACAGCAACAGTCCCAGGCAGTTATTGAAGAGGCGAAGATTACAAATGAAGCGAGGGGTCTGGGCGAGCGGTGCGAGAGGAGCAGGACTCCACATACCTCATATCACGATTATAAGCTTCCTCCTGTTGGCGCCTCGGTGCTTCCCAAACATCACGATGACGACGATTGCTTGTCAGTTCAACCCAGCAGAAATATAGCAAACAGACAAATTAGTTTGGACGGCTGGCAAACGCCCACTAAACAGCCACGTAGTTCACGTGTAGGGAGGGCCGGCCACTGCTTATAGGTTCGTCTCAGGGTTTTTCACTGTGCACAGTTGATGCAAGACAACATCCTGGTGGTGTTGTGAAATTCAATTAGGAGGGCGGGTGGAGAGATCTGACCTTATCACTTGGAGGTCTTTGAACCCAATTTAATATGCTTACTTTATGCAACAAAGTATCATAAATCAGGCTTTATTTTTATTTTCCTTTATTTACTAGTAAATAAAGGACTAGTACTCCAATGAGCACAAGTGCTCATTTTCAGCAACGCCCTGCACATAGAAACATACTGACAGACACGCATTAAAACCTGGGAGCTGACCAGTACAACCTCAGTCTTATACTGTTGGCCACTAAGCAACTCCATTGGAGCAGTTGGGGGTTCAGTGCCTTGCTCAAGGGCACTTTGTTCCTGCATGTCCGGGGAATCAAACTGGCAACCTTTCGGCAACAAGGGCACTACTCTAACCCTTAGGGCACCGCTGCCTCGATTTTTCGCATCAAGGAAATCAGTATTGGTCAGTACCACTTTAGCCTCGATAGCCAGGCTTTCATTTCGTCTGCGCGAAAGATGAAAGCCTGGAAAAAGCTGTGGGCTGAACAAGTCTAAAAGTGGGAGTCAACCCTTCCGGGTGGGCGTCGCTCTAAATGATGTGACGTAGCGCTGCACTAGGGGGGAGAGGAGGGGCCGGGGGTGACGGACAGATCGATGAGATCCAATCAGGGTGCGCGCATTTCTGAGGCGCGACCCGCCCCTCTAGACGAGAAATGTCTCGCTCTGGGTCAGGCTAGTACCACTTTAACCCTCATGGCATTACTTTTTTTGCTTGTCAACTCATTATAGGCAAAATTTAACATTAAAGAGAGTCTATTTTGTATTTTCATAATAGAAACTTTGTTAGCTCAAGTATTTAATTAAAACGTTTTGAATAATAAATAAGAATATTTATATTGCCCTTTTTATAATATTTATGGTCTGGGAAGGGATTTGTATTGTAAATAGACAAATAACAAAATTACTGATTTGATTTTTACTGTATATACTTTATACAACCAGAGCACACATTTCCACACATGGTTGTCTTCTAGTATATACCAATATTCTTTCTTTCTTTTTTTTGAAAAGTGTAATATTTCCCCTTAAGATTGTGCCGTCACCTCAGATGCAAAAAAAAAAAAAGGAGTCTGAAAGCTCAGATAAGGAAACTAATGCCTTTCACTTCTGTAACTGTTAAGATTACCACATAACATGTTGGCCTGTCTCCACATTTCTACAGCCACAGATCATCTAGATGATTTTCGAAGACATCCAATTTACTGTGTACAGACCACAGTGGCCCACGCAGTCTCAGCCTGGTTAAACCACCATCATCATCCCTGCTCCCGGAGTTTATCCTCCAATCTTACTACTCAGTGTTGTTTTCGGCAGCAAATTTCAATTTTAGTTTTTTGTCATAGTCTCTTGAATAGTTTTCACTTAGTTTTAGTCACATTTTAGTCACCCGGAATGTTTTAGTGTTAGTCTAGTTTCAGTCGACTAAATGTCATAAGATTTTAGTTGACTAAATCTACAGTTGATTTAGTCGACTAAAATGTATTTTAGCGGGCCTTGATGCCGTCGTAATGGCTGATTTTACACTTGCTGAAAATAGCCGATCTACAAGCCCACAGTGTGAGCTTGTAGATCTGCTATTTTCAGCATGCAACCAAGTGTAAAATGACTTATACTGGATCTCTTGTCCACTATAGTCCCTTCCTAACATTTTAGTCTAGTATTTATTTGTTGACAAAATTGTCTGTATATTTAGTCTTAGTCATCATATCTTAGTTTCCATTTAGTTTTCGTCAGTGGAAACAGGTAGCCGACGAAAATATTTCGTCTTACTTTTAGTCGACGAAATCAACACTGTTACTACTGCTAGCAAAGCAAAGCAAGCAAATAATGCAATTAACTAATAGCTACATTCAAATTAATTCCATAGCGGTATCAGCACTAACAACAGAAGCTTTGCATGGTGTGCTATTTTTGATAGGAAAAGGCCTGAATATTATTTTGCACTTCACGAAGTGCTAAATATATTCATGCTTTAACAGAATCACACAATCATGCCAGGTGCATTTGCATACTATATGAGGAATATTTCTCATGAGGTGCCATACTCATGGAGGCGTTATGCTCAACCCAGATTCGGCACAAATAAGGGACTAAATTCTAGAGTTGTCCCGATGCCATTTTTTTCAGACCGAGTATGAGTACTTCATTTTTAGTACTCGTCAATACCGAGTACCAATACGAGTACTTTATTTTACCCCCTTTTACTCATAGATGCAGATGGATCTCTGATCTACACTTGTCAGTTGTCATTTATGCTTGTAGATCGGCTGTTTTTGGCTGTGTGTTGCCCCTGTTGCATTCATTCAGCCTAGTGTCAATTGGATGTTTTGGTACTCAGGTCAAAGTATCGGGGCCGGTTCCGAGTACCGAGTACGAGTACTTGAGGGTGGCATCGGCCCGAGTAACCGATACCAGTATCGGTATCGGAACAACTCTACTAAACTCATTTCGGTTCCGATGCCACCAAAATGTGGAACGCCCTACTAACAGTCATTAAGACTGCAATTCGAAACTGGCCCTGTAAAATCTGAATCACCCACCCCTTTTCCCCTCACTGTATATGAGGTTTTTTTTTACCTCTATGATGATTTCCTGTTTTTGACTATATAGAAGTTTATATTTGTACATCTCTAAATGTTATGATGAATTGAACATGGTGGACCCTATTGTAAAAAAAAGTGTAATGCTTTATGGTGTCGTGACTGTCGTCCACAGTTAACAGTGTTGTACTGAAATACTCCAATCTGTTAATAAATACTTCAATTAAATCAACGTGCAGTATAATCAATTGTATGATGGTGTTCCGTACCGAAAATAGAAGAGCTCATACAGTAGATCTGATACTTTTTAGGGCAATGAAGGTCAGGGGTTAGCAAACACAAAAGTGCCATGTGCAGCAGATGTTCAGATAGGCACATCTGGATAAAGGGACAGCCAGTCTGAGGAGTTTAAAAATGGTAAATGGTGCATTTATATAGCGCCTTTATCCAAGGCTCATTACAGAGATTGTGCATTACATTCACCCAGCGATTGGCGGCAGAAACCATGCAAGGCACCAGCCTGCACATCAGGAGCAATTAGGGGTTCAGTGCATTGCTCAAGGACACTTCGACGCCAACTCTGGGGGAGCCCACAGGGTTTCGAACTGGCAACATTGTGTTTACCATCCAGCCACTCTACCCCTGAGCCACGGCCGCCCCTTTTACAGGTGCAATTACCATATAGTGCAAGGTTAGTGGAATTAACATAGGTGAATAGGTACTGTAAATCAATATTTGTGTCTTGCTATAGTTCATACAGAAAAGGTAAAACCAAAACGAAAGGTAAAACCAAGATAAAAACAAAGCTATAAAACTTCTATATCTGCTGAAACTGATGGGGGACATTCCACCCATTTCGGAAGCTGTTTAAACAGACTATTGATTGAAGTACAGTAGGGGACTGATATACTGTAAATCATGTTTTGGGGCAACAACGTTTGCCCCAACTGCACTAAGCCATTATCGACCCACAGAACAACAACAGAACACCTACTGAGTGCTGACGGTAGGTCAAATATATCACCTAATTAGACCAAATACAGTCTGATTAAATGTGATAATGTCCAATTCAGTGCATTGACAGCATCCATTCGTCATATTCTCGTCTCCTTTTCAAACAAATTGAACCCTAGGTAAAACCACGACAGAACTTAATTGACGCCATTGCTCCGACACATTGTGTGCTCGTTTGTTCTCACTTTAACTGGTCTTTTCTGTCCGTACATTAGGATCAAGGATCTCACCTTCTCGTCCATTCATGAAGGGTGTTTCCCTGCTATAGATGTGACACAAAGATGTGCTTTGTTTGGCTGCAAACAGCCTGGCCGTGTATAAACCATGCCTGAGTGTTTTCACTTGAATAACCAGTTTCTTGTTACCCGAGAGACCTGATAGTTGATGAGCCCCCATCCCCTTGGCCCCTCATTATTGGACTGTGTGTGTGTGTGTGTGTGTGTGTGTGTGTGTGTGTGTGTGTGTGTGTGTGTGTGTGTGTGTGTGTGTGTGTGTGTGTGTGTGTATGAATAATACTCAGCTGCATCACTAGTGTTCCATGAGTGATCTGAGCAGAGGATTGATGTGTGTCTTTGTGTTGATGTATTTTAGTTGGAAAAATTGCCGTCATTGAGTAAGACACTGGACTCTAAACCCAGAGTTTTACTTACAAGGCAATGCACACTTGGCCTTTCCATTGAATTGTTCATGAACTCGCCTTGCCTCCTGAACAGCATAAGCTCCTCCCACTGGTGTCCCACCTGTTTGACTTGTTTATCAAAAGGACAGCCTGGTATCACTATTTAAATGAACTCACACGTTCATGTATAGGAAGCTTTTCTTGGAACCTTGCATGTTTCCCCTTGTTTAATTTGCATTTGCGGTAGACAGTAGACGTAGCAGCATAGTGGTTGCAGTGCAGTGTATAGTGGACCCAGCAGTAACCTGGGGCTATTTTGAAACTGTGTTGTTGAACAACAATAGTGGTTTGTCCCTGGAGGAAACACATGAACAGGTGTAACAAAACACACACCCAATGGGATGGCCTTACGCAAGTGAGGAACAACGGAGAGACAGAGCTCACTGTATAACGAGAGCTAGAGCCTAGCAACACACCCCAGGCAGCGCTAGATAGATCCACTGTTCTCCATGGCTAGACTTCTGCATGTATGGCCTTCATGCAGGTATTGCTTTTTATCATCGTTTGCTTATTTGTTTGTTTCTGTTATGGAGCTTTCCTTCCTCGGCTCACAGGAGTCCTAGCGTCCCTATTCTGGGGGCAAACATTGTTCAATAATCTGCAAGCTCTGTAGATCGGGCGCCCACCGTTTTTTATTTATCTGGTGTTGACGGAAAAAAAGGGGGAAGACCTGGGGAACTCTGCTCAAGTATAGGGTATAGTTTTTAAGTGGTTATTTTCATAGTGTTGAATCTGCTCTTCTATCGATGTATTGTATTTATGCAAGTATACTGTAAAAAGCTTAACTACATTCTCTGACAGCAATTTGTGGTTAACAGGTAGACAATTCCAAATGGTTGTGTGGATGTGCAGTCAGGGTGCATTTAACAAGAATATGCTATACACACATTGTGTTTGTGGATAGTGCATTTTAAATGTAGTTTGTTATTGACTGGACATTACAATTAATGTACTGTCACACATGCTCATACTGTGTCTCTCAAATGGGTCCAGTATTTATAAGCTATAATGGATATTGTGTTGGGTTATTTTACAGCTGGCTGCCCCGTTTGTCTGTCTTGATGTGTGTAGCAAGTTTCTTAAGTACAGGTAAGAATCTGCTTTTGCGCGCACACGCACGCACGCACGCACACACGCTTCATTGATTATCTTTTATTAATATATTTAGAATCGTTACGGATGCAAGGAACTGCTTTACTGAGCTAAATGTGAATTTGTTTTCTGAATTTCCTTAATTAAATAGCTTGGAGCAACGCTTCAAAGACAAAAAGTTAAAAGACACGGAAAGTAAAAAGATTAACCTGGCTGGCTTTCATGAAAATACGATAATATAATTTTGATGTTTACTGCTGATTTAGAAGGCCTCTGACTAATCCCAAGTGTTGCCATGGAAATGGCCGCTGTAGTGGAGCTCTGTGCATTTGCCCCGAGACCATTTATTACAGGGCAGTGGTTCTAAAAGTGTGGTCCGGGTACCTCCGGGTACCTCCAGGGCATTTAAAAGGGATAGTTCAGATTTTTTTAACTTAAGTTGTATGAAATACTTGCCATTAATATAGTGGTTGCAACTGTATTAATTGATACCGTGGTGGGAGTTCTGCTCTGGTTTTGGTGAAATATCAAGTAGTTCCGGTCATTTTGTGGGGGGCACTGGGGGCCACGCAGTAAAGGTAAATTAATCCACAAAACTAACGTCATTTGTATTGTTGACCTATTTCTAAAATATTAGTGCAACTTTCGTTCTTTACGCCCAAAAAATTGTTCCATGTGATGGAGGGGTCAAAGTTGAACGAAAGTCGCGCTAATATTTTAGAAATAGGCCAACAATACAAATTACGTTCGTTTTGTGGATTAATTTACTTTTTCTGCGTGGCCCCAGTGCCCCCCAAAAAATGACCAGAACTACTTAATATTCACTAAAACCAGAGCAGATCTCCCACCACGGGACTCGGGCAATCAATTAATACAGTTGCAACCACTATATTAATGGCAAGTATTTCATACAACTTAAGTTTAAAAAAATCGGAACTATCCCTTTAAGTCATTTTTGCGCACTTCAATTCGGCATGAGCTCTCATTATATGCCAGTCCCAAGTCTGAAAGCGGCACAATGAGATTGAAGTACACCCTGACTCTTCACCACACAGAGCTTGGGTGTACAAGAGGGATGCAGCTGACCTCAACGGGCCCCCAGACGGTGCAGAAAGCTGAGGGAGAGACCGTGACTCTGGGCTGCACCTACACACCAAGCCCTGTCGACACCGGGGAGCTGGACATAGAGTGGTCCGTGGTCAGCCCAGACACGACCAAGAAAGACGAGCTGGTAAGACCGTGAGAATGGTGGATACACACCATACATGCAGCTTGCAGTCAGTCATTTAGTGTTTGTTAGAATTGTGTATAGAATGTTTGCTTGTTTTCCGCATACCATAAAGTATATAGTATAATATCCTATATAGTATATAGTATTCATATAGAGATCCGCAGCCTCTGTGGACATCTTTAAAAAACAAACTTAAAACACTACTTTTTACTCAGGCATTTCCGGATGTCTGATTGTGTTTTTGTTTTGTTTTTGTATCTTGTTGTATTATTTGCCGTCTTGATTGTATAGACCTCTTCCTGTTTTGTATGAACTTCCTTGTTTTATTTCTGCTTTTGTTCTCTGTATGTAAAGCACTTTGTGAGTGCTATACAAATAAAATGTACTTATTTACTTACAGAGATGAGGTGAGGTTAGATGAGTTGAGAAGGGCTGAAATTAGAAGAGTGGAGATTAAATGAAACAAGTTGTGACAAGACGTTAAGAAGTTAAGATCAAACTTAATTAAACCAAGATGGTAATTAGGAATATATATACCAATTGCAAAGTGGTATTGAGTCGCGTGTCTTAAATGCCCGTAGACGTGCTATAATCACTATATATCATCACGCCCAGCGGCCCAGGGAGATTGGGATCGTAGCCCAAGTGCCAACTATCTATTGCCAACTTAGCTGTTGTGGTTGTGCTCTCAAGTTAAACTGCATGACAAATGCATGACAAGAATAGGAATAGAAAGGCCTGCTTCATTCTGAGTTTTTGGCTCCCACAAAAGGAGATCTATTTAGTGCGCGATTGCCTTTAACAGGCAAAAACTAAAGTCAGTGCTCTGTAATTGAATCGTGGATACACTGCTGTACCTTCTCAATTTGGCAGGAATTAGTCATATCCTCCATTTTGCCTATTGAGGTGAAAGGTGTTTTCCAAGCTGGTTTGGAATTTATTCTTGGCGATTATTCTGTTGATTTTTTTCCAATTGATTTTACAAAAATCGATTCGTCTGATTAACCTGATAAGCCTCAGTATATTTATCAGTAACTTAATTAAAATCGAATCAATTTTAAAGTCGGCTAAATTCATTAGTTCAATTAACCTCTGCCCACTTACTAAATACTTTTTTTTCCTTTTTTTCGTTCTAGCTCATATCATATACTGGTGGCACTAAATACATCCATTCCAACCATGAGCTGGCGAATGGCCTGGACTTTGCCGTGGGTGACCCCTCCATGGGTGACGCATCGCTCTCAATAGCTCGGCTGACACCTGGCCACCAGGCCACTTACCAGTGTAAAGTCAAGAAATCACCTGGCGTGGACATGCGCAAGGTGTCACTGGTCGTAATGGGTAAGGAGACTATGGGCATTGGGTTACAACCTTGGGTTAGCTAGCACATGATGTCACTGGAGCTCCATTATTTATGTCAAAGTCCACCAGTGGTGGGAAAAGTATTCAGCTTTCTTACTTTCGTAAAAAGTATCAAAAATGCAATGTAGCCTACTAGAAATCCTTTGAATGTCTGGAATTCTGAAGCATTGGGAAAACTGTTGCGCCTTTCTTCGTCCTTTTTTCCCAAACTTGACTACGGTAGCGGTGGTCTCAAAAACATAAGGGAAACTTTGGCAGAAAAAGACTCGCTCGCCGTATAGAAACTAGAAGTAAAACTCCTTAGACTGAGACTTAAGAAAATATTTTCGCTTTTATTTGATCATGCTCATAAAGTGCTCTGTGCTCAAAGTGCAATTAAAAAGCAAACGTTTCGGTCCTAAGACCTTCGTCAGTGCTATATGATTTTCACAGACAAAGAACTTGCTCTTAAAGAGCTCCAAAACAATACAGCTCAGGTGCTGAGAATTGCTAATTAATAATTGAGGACATCACCAGATGGTGGGGCGTGGACATTACAGAATAGATATACAAAATCACATAGTTATATAGGAAACAAGAATGAAACAAGAATGTCTGGAATTCAAAATGTACTGTAAATGTACCGAGTTACTTTCCACCACTCAAGTCCACTTACTGTACATCACCCAGGTTTAGGTGTGTACTGTAATAGAGGCCTACAGCTGGGGCAACAAACTCTAAAGCACAAAAGTAACAAAATATATTCGACACATTTATCAGCTGCTCTCATAACATGAGGCGAGGCGCTGTTTGAGTAGATGTGCGGTCCTCGATGCATGCCATTGTGCTTGTGTTAATAGGGGTCATTACAGTAAAAGAACAGGAGGACAATTTTAGCATCGATGCTTTTGAAAACATTACCCTTTCTGTTCCACGCATTCAAGGAAAAACAAAAGCAAATCATTTGATTTGTCCTACTTAGGCTTCAAAGGCACACTTTATTTTATTCATTGTGTGCCCATTAGTCTCGCTAGACAACCATTCCTCTTCCACGATCTTCGAATGCTACAGAGTAGACATCTTCACGGTTCCAAAATGACCGACCCTAATGGACCTGTGAAATTTATTCAGAGATCCGATCGGTTCCAATATATTTCTTTACTGTTTTTTACATTCAGATGAAGATCAAAAACTCTACCCAGGATGAGATGGATAGAATCAGCATAGCCAACGCGTACAATCTCACATTTCCTCTTGTTTAACCAAAAACAGTGTGATGCATTCGTCACACAATAACTAGCAATCATTGGACTCCACACTTGAGTGACACAACTAGGGCTGCAACAATCGATTATTAGCGAAGGAAAAAAGCAGGTGCGCTTCCATGCATTTCCAATGGAAGTCACATGGTTTGACACAACATTTTTGTTGTACGGCTTTCGGCTGTGTTTCGACTGCCCCCTCCCCCTCATACAACAAAAATGTTGTGTCAAACCATGTGACTCCCAT
This sequence comes from Protomyctophum parallelum, assembly GCF_964188405.1. Taxonomy (NCBI): domain Eukaryota; kingdom Metazoa; phylum Chordata; class Actinopteri; order Myctophiformes; family Myctophidae; genus Protomyctophum; species Protomyctophum parallelum. The sequence continues at coordinate 15,889,242 of NC_139713.1, forward strand.
TGGAAATGCATTGCGAAGGCTGTTGTATCGATCGCTGCAACAACGAGACGTGGAGTTGGTGGCCAGACTGACCACAACTACAATGTTGTTTCTGACTCAGAGTAGAAGGATTTTTAACCACCTAGTACAACGTGAATGCATCACATTGTAGATTGTGCAAGAACAATGGCTTCTATTTTAACATGCCAACCCCATCTCAATTAATTTATTATAGCTAAATAGAAATTAGTTTTACGGATTTCCCCGCATGTCCACATTCCAAGATGTGAAAGCCTTAGCCAAAAATGTTCCTACTTAATGTAGCGCCCGGGATTCAAACTCAGATCTCCCACGTGAAAAGTCCAACAGCTTAACCACTAGACCAACGGCATATCCTCCTTTGGTCTAGTGGTTAAGATATTGGACCTAAACCCGAGTTCGAATCCCGGGCGTTACATCGGTGCCGTGACCCGGATCGGGTTTCCCCGTGGGATGAGGTCAAAAGGGGGGTGAGTGTAACAGAGTGGCTCAGAGCCTCTGCCTGATGGCCTCAAAATTCTATCTCCCCCAGTCCATCCATAGGGATATCCCTTTGGTGTGTAGTGGATAAGACGTTGGACTTTCATGTGGGAGACAGGAGTTCGAATCCCAGGCGTTACATTAATAGTTTGTCAAGATCCTGGCTGAACCTTCCAGCGGTGTTCATTTAACACTGGAACTGCACTTTGTCCAACAACGGTCAAACGGCTACAGGTTTAGGCTGCTCGCTTACAAGCAGCGACTGTACAAATATATATTGACCTGTCGGGCCAAACATCTATAGAAATACATTTAAAGAAAGCTTGTTTGTTCAAAGTGTGAACCTGCAACTGTGAAATTGCAGTTAATGGAAAAGAGAGGATTTCACTGTGCAGCAGCATTCTTTCTTCACATTGTGATGCATGTTGTATTTTGGGGCGTTAAAAGTGGTGTAATGCACTTGACAGCTTAACGGGTTGTAGGAGAAAATACCTGTTTGTTTGATTGTGTTCCTTTTGCTAAACACACACAATGAGATGTTTATTTTAACGGCCAATTACACCAAGATGTCTTGTCCTGAGTGTTGGGTTAAACCTTCAATGTTGCTCCAATCCTATACAGTTTATACTCCAATCACACAGCATAGTGTGCAGCTGACTCTGTTCTGAGTGAGAGGAAATCATTATCCTTACAAATTAGGCAAATACGTGACGGAATAACATTCCCTTTACACCAGAATTAGGGGTTGGTTTTGAGGTTGAGAATAGCCACCATACTGTAGGTACGATTACGCTCCTGAACTTTCTATTTTTGTTACTAGAGTGTCATGTTCGACCCAGTCCATAATTATGGGATAAAAAGCTTTGCTACAACAATTTCGGACGGAAACCAGCCTCCCCATGATAGAAACTGGGAGCGTGCCCGTTTTGAGCTGCTGTGCTGATCTTAACTGAGACTTTTACATATCAATATGGCCAGGGCCATAAAAGTCACATTTACACCTTTAATGGCAAGGTTGCACCCCTAACGTCACCAGTGAAAGAACTCGGAAACAAGTTATATAACCAACCATCAATTTCACAACATCCCACATTTTAACAAGTTAACAGAGGACACATGTCTGTAGTTTTAATGATGTGAAATGGCTCCTCTTTGCTGGGCAGCTGCTACACTATAATGATGGCCACAACAACTCTCGGTTCATGGGTTACACCAAGGAACTGTATCCAATTCCTGATTAATACCACCTTTTCTTTTAATAACCACATCGCAACGTGTGCTTGTAGATCTGCTATTTTCACTATAGTTTGGGTCCCTGGGAGACAACTATAATTTGTGTCTCGAGCTAAAACGTTTGGAAACCTGTGTACTCCTCCATACCCGGGGATGTTCCCTATGGGATGTGTGCACTGAAATGGCATACTTTGGGTTAATATACACAGTAGCCACTTAGTTAAACCTTGAGAGATTACGTTTGTTGCAGTAGGTGGGAGATTAGATGGGCACATTATCAAATTACATCATTTTTTGAGGCGGGTGCATTGCCAGTTAAAACATAGGAGAGAGATACGTGTTTGTCCCCGTCATCTCTCAACTTGATGATGAAAATCCTTTTGCCCTTCCCAGAGCCATAGAGTAAGACAGTTATGAAAACTCTGTTCGCTCCAACGGCGGCTCTTCTACATAGACTTCTATTGAGAATGGGGACAACAAATAGGGACAAGTCCTGGACCGGAAGTAGACTGAGGCAACAGCCCAGCTTGAATGATCTTAAATCCCTTTATTTTAGATTTTTTTGTAGTTATCGTACAACAAACATTACAGAGACTTTAGTTGTCACTGTACAATACTTTACCTCAGTTGTCATGTTGCACACATGCCTAAAATTGCATTTATTTGGGCCGCCCTCGTTGAAAACAATGTATTTCAAACTCCAGCTTGTCCCAGTTCAGGCTGCATGAACAGCGCTCGGTTTCTGCCCCCTCAATATCGTAACTCTCCTATTAGATGGCTCTGGCCCTTCCTAACACAAGGTGAGATCGCACAGCTCTGCTCCATTGTATCAATGACTGAGTAAACAATCTACACGCTAATTAGCATCAAGCGCCCATAACTCTATGGTACAGCCCGGTAGATTTAAAGTCAGCCCACTGGTTCGGAGCATAGGAGCGTGACAACACAGTAGCCTATAGCCTGGGGCAGATCCATCTAATAGAAGAGTTGCGATATTGAGGGGGCAGAAAACAGCACGGTCACGTGGTTCATGTACTCGCGTGGTTATGTTCGTGGCCCATAGACTCCAATGCATTCCGTAAACTTCCGGTTGTCCCCATTCAATAGAAGAACGGAGTTTGCAGAACTCTGTCTTACTCTATGGCTCTGGCCTGGGGGACCGTAACCACGACAACAGACCCCCTGCCTACAGTGGCATGCATGTGCAGTAACGTCCAAAGCCGCGGCCGTATGGTTAGACAGAGTTTCCAGAAAAAGGCTAATAAACAGCTTGAATTCGGGAAAAGTTCAAAATGGTTAGAAAGGTATACGCTTCCTCGTCTGGATCTAGGCAGTGGGTGGCTCGGCTATATTTATAACTTAAATCAAATACCACCGAAGTGGAAAAAGCGACACGTACTCCGAAATAAAGGATGCAAGACTGGCTCATTTGTTGGGAACGCTTACATGTTTCGGCCTCAGTCTTCCTCCTCAGTCCTCCGGGCACATTTAAAAGGTTTCCTCAAATGGTCAATATGCCCAGGCTTAGAGGCTATGCAAGTTCAGATCAATTGCTCAAGCCAGCGAGGAGAACAATGTGGAACAGAGAGAGTGTGACTGACTTTCTTAAATTAGATGTAGGATAGGATACTTTATATGTATATGACTGTGTGCAGACACAACTAAAGGTGTGCGTTTGTCTGCAGTGTCATTTCCATGGAGTTTCTTTTGGTGATTGCTGAATGCCGAGAGCAGCGAGTGTTTGCAGTAGTTCACAGAAATATGTTGCAATGGGTTATTAAAGTCAGAATTGATGCGTCTGCTTCCATTTCATCCCTTTTGGGGGAAACAAAATGCATTAAACCTCCGAAATGGGAGCCGTGGCGTGTCGTGTGCAACGATACATTTATTTTATATCATTTCAGCAAAGCCCTCGGTGCCCAAGTGCTGGATGGAGGGAACAGGGCTGGTGGGAGAGGCTGTCTCCTTGCATTGCAAGTCTGCAAAAGGCTCTCCTCCTTTGAAATACATGTGGAACAGGGAGAGAGCTGGCCCCATGCCGTCCTTGGCCACACAGAGTAAGTCTGCCCTCTACTGCTCGTAGTGTGCTACTGCGGTGTGTGTGTGTGTGTGTGTGAGAGAGTGTATGTGAGAGTGTGAGAGTGCGTTAGTGCGTGCGTGCCTGCCTGCATGCCTGCGTGCGTATAGTATAATTTTGCATTACCATACCTCGTGCTGTCACATCTGTTCTCTCTTTAGAAGCGTTCATATTCCATGAGGACAGAGCATCGCCGCTCTGATCAACACCAAGGACAGCGACATAGAATAGACAGAGAATAGACACGTTTTGTCGGGCCCTAAACAAGGAAGTGAACGTCTACTCTGCACGCATGCACAAAACATGATGCTGAGCGCTGCACAATGTGTTGCCTAGCAATGGCCCTGCTTTTAGCGATTTGATATCATTAAAAAGACCCCAAGATGTCCCCACGGGTCCTGGGCCCTCTACGGGTGTGATTGTAAACATGTGTGGAGACGTCTTGAGCACTTAAGCAGTCTTCCTTCTCATTATGTTTTTTTTTACACTTGCTTTGGCAATGTAAACGTATGTTTTCTCATACCAGTAAAGCTCCTTTGAAAAAAAAAAAAAGAAAAAAGACTGTGTGTGTGCGTGTGTGTGTGTGTGTGTGTGTGTCTGTCTGTCTCAGCATGTGCAGTGTGTTTCTGTGTGGTAGAGATTCATTTGAAGTTCCTATTTGTCATATAATAATGTACGTGCCGTATGTGTGTGAAAACACTAATCTATTAGCACATTTGTGTGTCTGTTCTAACATCCAGATGGCGACACTGGGGAACTGATGATCAGCAACCATTCACACACCTTCTCTGGGTTCTACCGTTGTGAAGTCACCAATGCAGTGGGAACGGAACACTGCAGGATAAATCTGAGAGCGGACAAACGTAAGCACATCCCCCCCCCCCACCCCCACACACACACACACACACACACGCAGAGCAGCGCACTCATCTGCATAACACTCATTCCCTCCTGCGCAGGTGCAGGTGACACACACACACACACACACACACACACACACACACACAATAAATGTTCACCTTTTGCTTCCATCCATTGTACCGTCACCAGCCTCACTGCGGGGGAATGAACATTAGCATTGGTGCTCATGCCTCAGGCCTCACGCACAAATAAGTATAAAGCAGGGCTTAAGCGATTAAAACCAGGAAAAAGACAACACTTGATAATGCCATATCACAATATTCCAATATCCAGAAATATAATACTGCATGTCGATCAGCCCTATAGTACATACCTGTACGTGGACACACAAAAAAAAGACTTCTGCTGGCTGAGCCCATTGTCCACCCAGGAGTACTTTGTGTGTCCATCCGGGCAAGTTTATATTTAGCAGAATATGTGAACCTGGCTTTACACTGATAAACACTTTCCATAAGACCAGTGCCAGGACTTCTTTTTTTCATTTCCTCCTAAGATAATTTCCCATCACCTGCTCTTGGCGGTGGTCTGTCTGAGGTACTGCAGAATTGTTGTTGATGACTCTGCAGTATACCTTCCTAAGTTCCTGCACAAGGACATCACTTTGCTCTTGGGGGGGGAATTACATTCCCAAGGCTTTTCTTCCATGACACTGTGGAAATTGCCAGTACAGACAGTGCACTGCCCTGAAACTTATAAGGCAATTATATTTGATTGGGCATAATTAAATCCACATGCTGTGGGTAGTGGGTATAGTACTCTCTGCCTTACCGCATGGAACATTATTAATTAAAGTCCATCGCCATGCCCGATCCACCACTCGACTCGTCTGCGATTCACATCGGTTCCCAAAACAGGGGAAAACGGGCAGAAGCAAAGTTGCACCGAGTTGCACCGAGGCCGCGTTCACACGGGCAGATGCAAAGACACAGTTTACCATTCATTGTCAATGGAAGCCAGAGACATGTGCAGATGCAAAGATGCATCCGACTTTTGTAGCTGCTTGCAAAAGCTATACAAATTCTGCCCGTGTGAGCACAGCATGAGGGTGGAACGTGTCAACTCTCTTGATTCAAAGTGCATATCTATTAGTATTGAAAGATTCGACAGGGAGGCCATGCTGTTATAATACTGGCTGTTGTCGTGCTAAGATTATTCATGCCCCATTTATAATTAGTTCCACGCCAGTCAATGTCACACAACCAAATAGCATCAAATGCTCACAACGTGTCAGGTTATTCGCTGTGCGAGACCCCCGTGTAACACAAGATTTAGAGTCCGATGGTCCGATTCTTAATTATCCACATTTTATCCACTTTGTATCCAATTTGATCTAATTATCCACAAAGCCTGATGAAACTGTTCTATAGTGCCCACATACATTCCATTATTTCTTTCTCCTGTATCTGTTGGTACGGTATAACCTCGTTATCAAAGATAGAAATTCCCTTGGGAGAATTGTGAAAACTGCTTCTAAAATTACTGGCATCCAGTTTGAGAGCCTCATGATTTCTTCTATAATAGACAGCAGCTCAAAAAAGCCCTGTCCATCCGCTCAAATAGTGCCCACCCCACTCAGTTCAGAGTACATGCTGCTGCCATCTGGCCTTCACTTGAGTGTCCCTATAGGACAACAAAAAACAGGTACAAATTCTCCTTTGTCCCTGCCTCGATCCCAGCAGTTAATGCTGCCGAAAGAAGGGAAAAGGGGGGGGGGGAAAGGAAAAGTGGTGACTACGATCAGTGCCGCGCTACGAGCGTGTAGATCTGCTATGATTTTTTTATGTGATGCAAATCTTTGAATATATAGTCTTTCAGAGCTAACGTTTTTAACTCGAATCTTTGCTTCTGGGGGTGTCCCTGGCTGGAACAACATATTTTCAAATGGGGGTCGGTGGCCAATTACATAAAATGTTTGGGGTCCTGGACATGTAATATTGAGCACCACTGACATAGAAACATGGGTTTTTTCAGAAAACTTTCAGGATTCAGAAGACGTTTTAATTTCGACTGGTCGTCAGGTCTAAATGGGTTAATAAAGAACTTTAACTTGAACATGTCTTTCAGCTCCCAACAGAGCAGGGGTGATCGTTGGCACAGTGGTGGGCTCTCTGCTCCTCCTCATCCTTGTGCTGCTGTTTGTCTGGCTTCTGATCTGCAAGCTGGGCAACAGGATGCCTCGCTACGAGAAGGAAGTGGCCAATGATATCAGGTAGGGTGCTGTTCTACAATGGGCACACGACAGATCAGTGTTGTTTTTTTTTTCATTTTAGTCATAGTCTCTTGAATAGTTTTCACTTAGTTTTAGTCACATTTTAGTCACCTGGAATGTGTTAGTGTTAGTTTAGTTTTAGTCGACTAAATGTCATGAGATTTTAGTTGACTAAATCTACAGGTGATTTAGTAGACTAAAATGTATTTTGGCGGGCGTTGATGCCGTCGTAATGGCTGATTTCACACTTGCTGCAAATAGCCGATCTACAAGCTCACACCGCGTCGCGCTGTAGATCTGCTATTTTCAGCATGCAACAAGTGTAAAATGGCTTATACTGGATCTCTTGTCCACTAGTCCCTTCCTAACATTTTTGTCTAGTTCAGGGGTATTCAACTGGCGGACCGCGGTCCGCGACCAGACCGCGGACCACCTCTTTGCGGACCACCCAAAAAAAAAAAAAAGTTAATAATATAAATAACATCAGATGGTATACATTTCTCATGTGAAATTGCTGCAAAGGCCCCCAAAATGTCCCCCAAGGGCCCCCAAAATTCTGGCGCGCGCTACGCGCGCACAGTGTGGCCTGCCAGGGCGTATAACTCCCGGCCTGATTTGGAGTTCCACTCCGGGCCTGCACTCTGCACCCCATTATTAGTTGGGTGGAAGGGGATCTGATTTGTATAAGCTTGGCTTGACCATACTAAACGGGCATAGAGCCCCGCTCTCCGATGGACGCCGCGCATGGGACCGGACCTCTGTCTTATTCAAAAACATATTTGTGGACCTTCATCATTTCTAGTTGAGGACCCCTGGTCTAGTTTTTATTTGTTGACGAAATTGTCAATTATATTTAGTCATCATAGCTTAGTTTTCATGTAGTTACCATTTAGTTTTCGTCAGGGGAAAAGGGGAAAAAGGTAGTCGACGAACATTTTTCGTCTTAGTTTTAGTCGACGAAAACAACACTGGTATACAACAGAGAGCAGCCTATATGAAGGCAGCAGTACGTCGTACATTGTTGTGTATTCTATTGGGAGAGTTTATAGTGAAGGTCACCACGTCTTTCACACTCACAGGTTTCAAGGAAAATCACACCTTCATGCCAAGAACTCTCAGAACAAGATGTCCACACATTACTAGATGTATTGTGTGTACAGTACATCATAAAAATCACACCCGTGTGAAGTGAGGAGCACTCTCATCATCGCACATCGCACAATTTGAATACTCATTCAGACGGTTACTATACATAAACTCTCTCGTTAATTACAAAAACAAATTAAGTAAATAAAGATTAAACTTCAGATATTAAATACAAACATTGTCAGGTGACATACTAACAATATCAGAGTCCTCTTGCATGTAATTAAGAATGATACCTATAGCATAGCATCTGCCATAGAATTCCACTGTGTGTTCAATTGGGTCTTGGAAATGAGCAGTGGACCGCTGCCAGAGGTATACAAACATTCTGAACCTTCCATTCAAATTAAACCATTCACTGAGCCATGTGATTTCACAATCTTGTATGGGCAGAAAGAAAGGATTCATCCTTCGACATTCGTGGTCTTCCTCACTCAAATTCAAAAACATGCTTGCCAAACACTCTGTGGAAACGATTACATGAATCTGTGCAGGCAAACAAAGTAATAAACTACAGGATGATGGACAATGCACGTCACAACAACAAACGGGCATCTTAAATTGATGAACATGTTAGCCCCGGCAGTCTGAGAGGTAATTACAAACTATAATAAAAATGACAGAACGGTGTCCAATCAGGAGTGCCATTGCCATCTACTTCAAATACCGTTATTGACCCATTAAGATCTGTGGACCGATTCTACAAATGTCTTTTTCTGGAAAACGTTTGTTGATATATCAGACTTATCAGTGGTTCTCAAACATTTTTCATGTCAAGGACCCCCAAAATTATACAGTTATGCATTTGGCTGTGGATCCCCATCTCAAAATATGTTGTTTCAGGGACCCCCCAGAAGCAAGGATTTGAGTAAAAGGATATATGCTATATTATTCAAAGATTTGAGACAATTTTCACGATTTTTCAAAAATAGCAGATCGACAAGGCAAACATTAGCTTGTATAATATAATGGGTAAAGTGGTTAAAATCTAAAATAACACAGATGCTTTTTAACGTCATCAGGTGTCCTTGACACTAGGGTTTAACTTTCACAATGGCTGAGTACTAGCGACATCACCTCCTTAAACTTAGTTAAAGCCGTTGCTTGGCACCATTTTCGGATGAAAGTGTGTCATTTTCGTGAACTGCATGATGCTTGTTGAAAGGGTCGTGACAACTGCAAAGCAGCAGCCAAATTAGCCACAAGCACTGCTACAGCACAGATTTGAGAAAGAGTGCAGCAAGTCTGTGGCAAACGAGCATTTTTGTATTTCACGAAGCCATAACAAACCGAGAGAAAACAAATAAATGATGACTTATGATTGTCAGGGTTATTATAAAAGATCTGCTGCGATACACTTATTGACAATGAGCAATTTTTCCAATCTTGCGAGATAAGAGGAGGAGCTCAAACCAAATGCATTATTGACTGTCATACTTTTGGACTCGATGTGCAATTTGCTGGCCCAGTTATTGGCAGACATAGAACAGAAAATACTGCAGGATAATAATAGTGTTGGCCTGATATTTCAGGGGAAAGGAAAGGGGGGTATTATTGTCAAATTGCATTTGCATATAGTGACATTTGTCCATTATATTTAACCCATTCTACACTAGGAACCACTGCTCCTAGTGGATCGGAATAAACAATTTTACAAATATTCCTAAACGGGAAATACTCCAATCTTTGGCTGATCTGATTTAACATGAATGAATGTAGTCTACTGTACACCTGCCCAAGGAACATGGTGGCACGGATGACGAGGCCTCTTTCCATACATTTCAACCTGAGCAATCTAGATTAAGTTCATATAATTAGAAGCAACGATGTGGAACCCACGCTGCCGTAGGAGGCGAAATACCTCAGAGCCAATTTGATGCATAGTTGATAAGAATGATTTACGCACACCAGAGGCAGGTTGAATAAACTATACCAAAATCATCAGCGAGTATTTTTGCATCAAAACTATTCACGCCATACATACTACAGTTATGCAGGACACACACACACACACGCTGGTAGACTGGCTATTTCCGACCTGCAACACTGCCAGAGTTGCTGGGGAAGGAGCCAGCTGTAGAGTGTGGCTTGAATGTAGAATGCAAAAGTGTCTTGCAAGTGTGGGCTGCAGGCAATGTTGACAAAGGCAGAGAGGGTGCTGTGGGGACTAGTCGGGAGCAGCATGAAGATTAATTTCACACCCTTCAGAGGGGGAGTATAACCACAGAGGCGCAAAGAAGCCAGGGATTCACTGGAAACTATCCAGCTAGGCAAGTTATGACGGAGGTAATTTAGTATTTTCCAGTGCCAAGCAGTTAAGCAGCATGACAGGTTGATTGGACTTTTCCGTTTTCACGGAAATCCTCTTTGTGAATTTGATCAGCGATGATCTCACGCTAAGCACCAGGCTCATGGGAACTTTGGGAAGAAACAAAAATAGCAATAATAATAATAATGTCTACCACAAAGATGTCACCAGAAGCAGGCGGCTACCTGCACGCCAAACGTGCTGATACATCAGTGAGTGTTTAACGGTAACCCATTTAGACGTGAGGACGATTCTACAAATGTTTTCTAAATCCTGACAGTTTTCTGAAAAACCCATGTTTCTATATGTCAGTGGTTCTCAAGGACCCCCAGAAACTATATTATGTAATTGGCCGCCGTCCCCCATCTGAAAATATATTGTTCCAGGGACCCTCCCAGAAGCAAAGATTTGAGTTTAAAACGTTTACTCTAGAAGAATAAAAAATAGCAAACCTACAAGCTCGTAGCGCGGCACTCGGTGCCGCTCTATGAGCTTGTAAATCTGCTATTTTTCAATAGCTAAAGTATAACATAGGCCTAATGCTTAAAACACGAAAAAGGGGTTCCCACTTCCCGCCCAGAATGGGTTAAGCATCAGCAACACCTGCAAACACAGCATGCAGGAATGATACAGAACAGAGCAGCTTATGTTATGTTATAAAGTTGACCATGTTAACTAATAATTGACCGGGGTCCCCCCCAAGGACTCTGTCATTATGGGGCCACTAGTAGTTCCCTATTGTATACAAAATCTTTGCTGAAAATAGCCAATTTAGTTTTCACTGAATGTTCTTCCCAGAACAGGGACACAAGGGATCAAAATGCCATTATTGTATTCTCAATGTCTCACTAGTGAGTTTCATGAGTCAGCTGCCTGGTTTGAACTGTAAAAGCACAGTAGCAACAGCAAGAGAAGGGAATCAATTATGTCACGTGAGAGTGTCTTGGAGGCACACTACAAACAAAGGTGCTTCTTGTATGCATCTGGCTCATTTTTGTGGCTCAGAAGCTTGAAAAACTGATATTATTTTTACATTTCATCTTCATTTTTCACGAAATGGTGGATGTTGCAGGTCCCTGGACTAAAATATCTAATAGTTTTAGACCAAAACATGAAAGGATCACGCGATCTGTCTCACAAACGCAATTGTAAGGGATCATGGGATGGTCACTTGGTTTAAATTAGCCAACACTCCAGGCTGGGAATCAACTGGCTTTGTTTATTCCAAAAATGTCTATGTGATATGTCAGTGTATATTCTGTCCAATTAAGTCAGTCAATACTCAGAAGAATACTGTCAGTTAAATTCAATTGGTAACAACACACTGGTACTATAATAAACACACACACACACACACACACACACACACACACACACACACACACACACACACACACACACACACACAGCCTGAATGCTGCAGTAGTTACTCCTAATGTCTGTAGGCGGCAGTCTACAATCAGTTACCAAACAATGTTATGCTAGCTATTCAATGTCTTAACAACTCAACTCTCATTGAAGTAGCTAGCATAACAAACTGCTACTGTGACGTCCTAGCCGACACCGACCTGCCTAATACATTGTCACGTGTCAAAGTCATTGGCATTCTCGTAGGCTATGGCTATAATATAACTGGCTATAACCGACCAATAATTAGAAATAATCACTAACCTTGTCAGTCTAGCCTCTCCCTGGGCTACAGGTCACGGTGTTTGGGCACCCGCGTCCCCCGGTGTCCTCCGCTCCGCGGGTCGTAGCTGGCAACTTTTCTCCGAATTTCCCGAGCTTTTATTCAATTAAAATGGGGCTTTATTGGCGGAGTTTGGCACGAGAAACATACAGTAGGCAGGCGGCAGGCCTACGTCTCCATTGCAGAAGCTGTGAAATAAAACATTAGAAAAAGAAATGTGTAACTAAAACCGGTTACGAGAATAAATAAAAGTTAAGTGGCAGTCTGTCTCAAAACTCGTCTGGGCCGTTTTTGACGTACGCTTCATATAATTAATGTCCAGACTTCAAACTGCATTTATTCAACAGAATAGTGACGTTAATGCATATAAAATGAACTGTAAAATGACCACGTTCCAACCATTACCTGGCCTTGCTGTTGACGGGATCCAAATCATCCAACTAGCCCTGGTCCCATGAACCCCGCAGGCACACTGTCACGCGTCCCCTGCTGTGCAGCTGAAAAACCTGGTTTTTAGACAGGTGGTGGATGGAAAAGAAGCTTCACGCGTCCGTGAAGGTGCCGGGCGCGGAGGTGCCCTGCCCTGGTACGTAGCGTAGCCTACGGTCGACTCGCCCCTATTCCATCTCGCCCACGCTTTTTTCCGCCGAGCGACCAACTCGGTGCGGCGGTTCTTAATTGGGTAACAGGTCATCTCGCCCCTTTGCCAACTCGTGAAAAAATAGATTAATCTAGATTAAAATGGCTCATTTGAACTCTGCCGAAGGCATTGCAAATATGTGTGCGCTACGCTACCTAAATAATGACCAGAAGTAAATACTTGAACGGGCCACGTGGCCCATTAGACCAGGAGCCCTATCATAATTGGTAATGAAAATATTGGGGATGGCTCGTATCAATGGGCAAGGGGGGCTGAATAGATACTTTTATATTCTGGTATAATCTAAAGCAGCAACAGCATCAAATAGTGACAAGAAAAACACAAAATAGGTCAAAATGGGCTGATTTTTTACAGCCCAAAATGCTTCCATTGGCTTTCATTGCGTTGAATGATTGACAGCTGCCAAGACACGCCTGCTTGGTTTACTTGCCATTGGGGCTAAAATCTCTCAGCCCCAGAGCCAATAGAGGGCTGTGCTCAGCCCTAATGCCCGCCTCAGACCGTGAGGTCTTTGGCTATTGACCAATCACAGCACCTGCTCGTGTGTGGTTGTTTATGATGTGAAAGAATGACGGGTGAAAGGTATTTTAAATGAAATAAGTTTATTATTTACTTTATAATCCGTTTTGTCCCGTGTCCGTGGAGGGGGAAATGAAGTTAAGAGACTGGGAGCATATCGTCCATTTTGGATATAACAAAAGGAAAGGATACGAAGAATACGTTTTGTGAGTTTGAAATTCTTGCTTGGGGCAGACAGCTGAGTGAGCTGACCGCACACCGGACCCACAGAAAGGTAGAGTGGTCTGCGACTCTGCTTCATTCATCTCGCAAAGTTAAGAAACATAATCACTGGTTTAATCACATTGAAAGTGGCAGAGAGAGAGAGAGAGGCTGTGTTTGTGTGCGTGTGTTAGTGTTGTTTCGGTGCCGTGTGCGCACGTGCGTGCATGTGTGTGTGCCACTGCCTTGCAAGTTGCTTGTTTCGAAACGGCACCGACGCGCGCGCGCAACGCAACTAGTTGCGCGCGCGTGCGTGTGCGTGCGTGCATGCGCACTGTTATTATTAATGACAGTATAAGAGCAGCTATCTGTACATACAAATACAAACAATGTTCAGTGGAGTGTTTGTTGTGGGCATGCACTTCTGTTGTTGTGGAGCATTTTCTGTAACAAAGTATAGGCCTGTAGTAGTGTCATTGCTGTACTTTGATATCTGGAATATGATGCTATTGCTGCAGGTTGAACTAGTTTGGTAGCATAGTGTAATAGATTTTCTGAGTAGCACTGCATGGGTACTGGGTTGTTGTGGAATGTGATGCTGATGCTGTTGTTGCTGTAGACCAGTATTCTGTGAACATGCTGTAGTATAGGGTGAACAATGGATAGCATGTTTTTGTATTGAGTTGTACTTGAAATGTACTGTAATTCTGCAAACTGTTAATAAATCAATCAATCAATCAATCAATCAGCATATACTATCGTATATTGGCACGTAGCATAAGATTTCTTAGGCAGCCCCTCCAACCAACATCACCAAGAACCGCCACTAAATAATGTTCAATACGATGTAGCCTACGTGTGTTATACATTGTTTATTCAGTTAAACACGAATAACCATAAACACGTTACCATACAGGCAATTTGAAACAGTGGGTGCAAGAACAACCCCCTTTTCTGGGATATGACATTAATTAAACTGTAAACCTAGAGGTGATGAAGAACTGTTTACAGTCAGTAGCTTTGTGACATGACTTGAGTCCAACCTTTTTCTTTTTCTGTACAATGTGGCCTGCTAAAGAGAACAGTCTCTCGCATGGGACAGTTGTGGCAGGAGTCCCCAAGTACTTCTGGGCAATGTGGGCCATCTTACCATAAACAGCAGTGTGCTCTGACCACCACTTCAGTGGACACTGATCTAAACTGGCACTGGGCTCTACCTTGTACCTCTCTACAACATTGTCTACTACTGGTATCTCGTCTTCTGACTCTGACTCTGATCCCATCAGCAGTAGGGCTGTCTTCTTTTGAGGTGGCTCAGGGTTCTCCTCCCTGGGCGGCTGCAGAGCAGGTTCTTCTGCCCTCACCAAGTCACTCAGCTTTCCCCACACTGGCTCCCTCTCTGCTTTGGGCAGGCATTTGAGATCTTTGAAGCGTGGGTCCAGAGCAGTGGCCACCTTTTGATGAAAAATAAAATAAAGATTGATGGATGTTAGAAAATGTAACTTTCAAAATCCTCCATATTTCTTCATGACTCATTCATCTAATCATTTATCAATCTACTGGCTTAACAGTCTATAATGGTCAGACAATACAGTTATCTTCTGGTCAGTGTCACATACCTTCAGCCATTCCAGGTTTGTTTTCTCCCTCCGCTGGTTGAGGTCTTTGATGAAGGCAGTCTTGAAGCGCACAATGTAGGCAGGATCATCATCAGAGATCTTCATTGCTCGCAGGAGATGACACAGGGCAGGTAAAACGACAGAGCAGGAGACATATTTTCCCCACCAAAGGAGCTCAGTGACGTACCTACACACACACACACACACACACACACACACACACACACACACACACACACACACACACACACACACACACACACACACACACACACACATTAAGAGGGGTGAATTGACACCAAAAACGACGCCACAATGTCACAGCAGGACGCGCGCACAGACACACACACACACACACACACACACACACAGGACAGTACACACACACACACACACACACACATGCACAGTTGCACACACACACACACACACACACACACACACACACACACACACACACACACACACACACACACAGTGACAGCCCCAAACACACAGCACAGCCCCAAACACAGCACAGCCACACACACACAGAGCAGTGTGCACACACACACACACACACACACACACACACACACACACACACACACACACACACACACAGCAGTGCACAGTTGCACACACAGCACAGCCCCAAACACACAGCACAGCCACACACAGACAGCACAGCCCCAAACACAGCACAGCCACACACACACACACACACACACACACACACATGCACAGCACAGCACAGCACAGCCACACACACACACACACACACACACACACACACACACACACACACACACACACACACACACACACACACACACACACACACACACACACACACACACACAGAGCACAGCACAACACACACTTACTTGCATGGCTCCAGCAGTTTCTCCAGCTTTGCCAACTTCTCATATTCAGCATGTGTTGGGAGGGCCAGCTTGTGGGTCTGCTGAGCCAGCGTTGCGTGCACTGCGTCTCTGTTGCGCCTCAAACGTGCGATCATCGCTAGGGTTGAATTCCAGCATGTTGGAACGTCTTGCACGAGTGACTCCTGGTCTTGTTCAAGGGATGCTTGCTGGGCATTCAGCTCGTCTGAGTTAGCCGGACTGTGTTTGAAATGTCCGACCACTTTTCGACACTTGGCCAGTACACCATTAAAACCACCATCCCGAAGTGACATTACAACGGCCCTCTGTACAAGATGAGCAACGCAGGGCAAGTGCTCAAATGGTAATATTCTCCCTGCTGCTATCATGTTGGGAGCGCTGTCGGTTCCAATGGTGGTGATTTTTTCAACTATGTGTGAGGGGTGGGACCTTAGGACCTGGGAGATATAAACAGGATGTAGTGGTAATCTCAGAACCAGGCCACACACGCTTGCCCCTGGAAAAACCACTCTCTTCCCATCCAGTGTCATGCAGGAAGTGCAGTGCAGGTTGTGGGCCAACACTGGGGTCTCCTATTCCTTCTCCCACTGTACCTCCATCGGTACTGGGGCTTCCCATTCCCTCTCCTACTGTACCTCCAGAGGGGCGTCCCAATCCCAACCCTGGGGCTTCCTATTCCCTCTCCTACTGTACCTCCAGTGGGGTGTCCCACCCCTCACATATGCCCCACTGATTAGCGACGTCGAGAAACTGTCTGGCACACGCTTCTGCAAAGTGACGCTCCTCCATTTTAATCACACCTGACGTTATAGGAGAGACAAAGTAGATCAGAATAAGTTTGCTATTAATAGGAAACTTACAATTAGCAGGCTGGCATTGTTGGGGCTAGCTAGCAAACGTATAATGTTGGCTGGTGGTAAAATAAATCAATCGATCCCTGATAACGTTAGCTAAAGCTGTGTAAATGTTAGGCTGAATTAGCGATTTTACATGCCGCGGTGGGGTTGGTTTCAGGTTGGATATTCAGCCAGGATGGCTGGGTATCCAGCCCGAGACCAACTTCACCGTGGTAAATTAATTTAAATTACATAACGGACCTAAGGCGAACGAGTGAAGTTCCCAGCTGACATCGATGAGGTGTACAGTAACGCCAAGGTAGTTGTCGTTTTTGACAGATGTCCAATGGTCCCCAGTCAGTGCTACACACGCCGCCCCGGCCAACTTTTCATCTTTCGCAGCTTTCTCTGCGGCGTACTGGTCATGGATTCTCCTTGTGATAGTTCGTCTTGCAGGTAGTTTGTAAGATGGGTCGCCTGTGGCCGCCTGGAGAAGAAGCTCGAGCCCATCATCTTCAACCACACTGATAGGCCGGCAGTTGATGGCAATCCACTGAGCTAGGAGGTTAGTTAGCTTGGCTGATAAAGTTGGGCTGACGGGCTTGCCACGGTTGCACTCCAACATTGTAGTTTGACGAACACTTTTCCCCGGAGCCATATTAGTGCTTGGCCCGCCGGCAGCTTCGCTATCATCAACCAGCGCAAAGGGATGCTTGTGCGTTAGGTGATACTTCAGACTTGAAGAACTCCTACAGTAAGCCATTTCTGCTTTGCACAGGGTACAAACCACCTTGTTCTTGTCGAGGTTTCCATTGGGAAGCTTCTTGTAAAGAAATTTCCCCTGAAGCAAACCCGTGTTCACAGCGTCCTGCATGCTGACGTTTGATGTGGCACGCCGCACTGTTCATTAATTTCACCCGTGTCCGGTTAGGTTAGGATTTGTTACCGCCCTGCTCTCAGAGTAATTTATTTCACCTTGTCCCTGTTAGGTTAGGACTTCTCCCTCCCACAGAGTAATTCGGTCAGGTAAAACTATCAAAGTGAAATTCCTAGCTTGCTCGCTTTATGCAGTCAATGCAGACCCAGCTCCCAGACCCAACTTTGAGAATAGATTAATGGCGATATTTCTTTTGACGCGCGATAATATTCTCGCGTTAACGCAGCACGTTAACGCCGATAACGGCCCAGCATTGATATATATATATATATATATATATATATATATTATTATTATTTTTTGCCAGGGGGTGCAGAGGGGGCACTGCACCCCCCCAAGCTCCGCCCATGCCTGTGTCTTAACCGCTGCTCCAAATTTGCGTATACACTTTTAGTTATCTTTCACTCTTTATTAGGAGTGAAAGATTGGATAAGACTAAGATAACAGTTGTAAAAATCCCCTTGCTGGGCTTGAACCCAGAACCTTCTGTTTGCAAAGCCTGTGGCTTAACCACTGCTCCAACTTTGCTCATATTAGTTCTCTTTCACACTCTTCATTAGGAGTGAAAGATTGGATAAGACTAAGATAACATTTGTAAAAATCCCCTTGTTGGGCTTGAACCCAGAACCTTCTGTTTGCAAAGCCTGTGTCTTAACCGCTGTTCCTACTTTGCTTATACACTTTTAGTTCTCTTTCACACTCTTCATTAGGAGTGAAAGATTGGATAAGCTAAGATAACAGTTGTAAAAATCCCCTTGCTGGGCTTGAACCCAGAACTTTCTGTTTGCAAAGCCTGTGTCTTAACCGCTGCTCCAACTTTGCTTATACACTTATAGTTCCCTTTCACACTCTTCATTAGGAGTGAAAGATTGGATAAGACTAAGATAACAGTTGTAAAAATCCCCTTGCTGGGCTTGAACCCAGAACCTTCTGTTTGCAAAGCCTGTGTCTTAACCGCTGCTCCAACTTTGCTTATAAACATTTAGTTATCTTTCACACTCTTCATTAGGAGTGAAACATTGGATAAGACTAAGATAACAGTTGTAAAAATCCCCTTGCTGGGATTGAACCCAGAACCTTCTGTTTGCAAAGCCTGTCTTAACCACTGCTCCAACTTTGCTTATAAACATTTAGTTCTCTTTTACACTCTTCATTAGTAGTGAAAGATTGGATAAGACTAAGATAACAGTTGTAAAAATCCCCTTGCTGGGCTTGAAGACAGAAACTTCTGTTTGCAAAGCCTGTGTCTTAACCGCTGCTCGAAATTTGCGTATACACTTTTAGTTCTCTTTCACTCTTTATTAGGAGTGAAACATTGGATAAGACTAAGATAAGAGTTGTAAAAATCCCCTTGCTGGGCTTGAACCCAGAACCTTCTGTTTGCAAAGCCTGTGGCTTAACCACTGCTACAAATTTGCTCATATTAGTTCTCTTTCACACACTTCATTAGGATTGAAAGATTGGATAAGACTAAGATAACATTTGTAAAAATCCCCTTGTTGCGCTTGAACCCAGAACCTTCTGTTTGCAAAGCCTGTGTCTTAACCGCTGTTCCCACTTTGCTCATATTAGTTCTCTTTCACACTCTTCATTAGGAGTGAAAGATTGGATAAGACTAAGATAACAGTTGTAAAAATCCCCTTGCTGGGCCTGAACCCAGAAACTTCTGTTTGCAAAGCCTGTGTGGCTGTGTCTTAACCGCTGCTCCAAATTTGCGTATACACTTTTAGTTCTCTTTCACTCTTTATTAGGAGTGAAAGATTGGATAAGACTAAGATAACAGTTGTAAAAATCCCTTTGCTGGGCTTGAAACCAGAAACTTCTGTTTGCAAAGCCTGTGTCTTAACTGCTGCTTAAACTTTGCTTATACACTTTTAGTTCACTTTCACACTCTTCATTAGGAGTGAAAGATTGGATAAGACTAAGATAACAGTTGTAAAAATCCCCTTGCTGGGCTTGAACCCAGAACCTTCTGTTTGCAAAGCCTGTGGCTTAACCACTGCTCCAACTTTGCTCATATTAGTTCTCTTTCACACTCTTCATTAGGAGTGAAAGATTGGATAAGACTAAGATAACATTTGTAAAAATCCCCTTGTTGGGCTTGAACCCAGAACCTTCTGTTTGCAAAGCCTGTGTCTTAACCGCTGTTCCCACTTTGCTTATACACATTTTTAGTTCTCTTTCACACTCTTCATTAGGAGTGAAAGATTGGATAAGCTAAGATAACAGTTGTAAAAATCCCCTTGCTGGGCTTGAACCCAGAACTTTCTGTTTGCAAAGCCTGTGTCTTAACCGCTGCTCCAACTTTGCTTATACACTTATAGTTCCCTTTCACACTCTTCATTAGGAGTGAAAGATTGGATAAGACTAAGATAACAGTTGTAAATATCCCCATGCTGGGCTTGAAACCAGAAACTTCTGTTTGCAAAGCCTGTGGCTTAACCACTGCTACAAATTTGCTCATATTAGTTCTCTTTCACACACTTCATTAGGAGTGAAAGATTGGATAAGACTAAGATAACATTTGTAAAAATCCCCTTGTTGGGCTTGAACCCAGAACCTTCTGTTTGCAAAGCCTGTGTCTTAACCGCTGTTCCCACTTTGCTTATACACTTTTAGTTCTCTTTCACACTCTTCATTAGGAGTGAAAGATTGGATAAGCTAAGATAACAGTTGTAAGAATCCCCTTGCTGGGCTTGAACCCAGAACCTTGTTTGCAAAGCCTGTGTCTTAACCACTGCTCCAACTTTGCTTATAAACTTATAGTTCCCTTTCACACTCTTCATTAGGAGTGAAAGATTGGATAAGACTAAGATAACAGTTGTAAAAATCCCCTTGCTGGGCTTGAACACAGAACCTTCTGTTTGCAAAGCCTGTGTCTTAACCACTGCTCCAACTCTGCTTATGTACTTTTAGTTCTCTTTCACACTCTTCATTAAGAGTGAAAGATTGGATAAGACTAAGATAACAGTTGTAAAATTGCCCTTGCTGGGCTTGAACCCAGAACTTTCTGTTTGCAAAGCCTGTGTCTTAACCGCTGTTCCCACTTTGCTTATACACTTTTAGTTCTCTTTCACACTCTTCATTAGGAGTGAAAGATTGGATAAGCTAAGATAACAGTTGTAAAAATCTCCTTGCTGGGCTTGAACCCAGAACCTTCTGTTTGCAAAGCCTATGTCTTAAACGCTGCTCCAACTTTGCTTATACACTTACAGTTCCCTTTCACACTCTTCATTAGGAGTGAAAGATTGGATAAGACTAAGATAACAGTTGTAAAAATCCCCTTGCTGGGCTTGAACCCAGAACCTTCTGTTTGCAAAGCCTGTGTCTTAACCGCTGCTCCAATTTAGCTTATAAACATTTAGTTATCTTTCACACTCTTCATTAGGAGTGAAAGATTGGATAAGACTAAGATAACAGTTGTAAAAATCCCCTTGCTGGGCTTGAACCCAGAACCTTCTGTTTGCAAAGCCTGTGTCTTAACCGCTGCTCCAACTTTGCTTATAAACATTTAGTTATCTTTCACACTCTTCATTAGGAGTGAAAGATTGGATAAGACTAAGATAACAGTTGTAAAAGTCCCCTTGCTGGGATTGAACCCAGAACCTTCTGTTTGCAAAGCCTGTCTTAACCACTGCTCCAACTTTGCTTATAAACATTTAGTTCTCTTTCACACTCTTCATTAGTAGTGAAAGATTGGATAAGACTAAGATAACAGTTGTAAAAATCCCCTTGCTGGGCTTGAAGACAGAAACTTCTGTTTGCAAAGCCTGTGTCTTAACCGCTGCTCGAAATTTGCGTGTACACTTTTAGTTCTCTTTCACTCTTTATTAGGAGTGAAACATTGGATAAGACTAAGATAAGAGTTGTAAAAATCCCCTTGCTGGGCTTGAACCCAGAACCTTCTGTTTGCAAAGCCTGTGGCTTAACCACTGCTACAAATTTGCTCATATTAGTTATCTTTCACACACTTCATTAGGATTGAAAGATTGGATAAGACTAAGATAACATTTGTAAAAATCCCCTTGTTGGGCTTGAACCCAGAACCTTCTGTTTGCAAAGCCTGTGTCTTAACCGCTGTTCCCACTTTGCTTATACACTTTTAGTTCTCTTTCACACTCTTCATTAGGAGTGAAAGATTGGATAAGCTAAGATAACAGTTGTAAAAATCCCCTTGCTGGGCCTGAACCCAGAAACTTCTGTTTGCAAAGCCTGTGTGGCTGTGTCTTAACCGCTGCTCCAAATTTGCGTATACACTTTTAGTTCTCCTTCACTCTTTATTAGGAGTGAAAGATTGGATAAGACTAAGATAACAGTTGTAAAAATCCCTTTGCTGGGCTTGAAACCAGAAACTTCTGTTTGCAAAGCCTGTGTCTTAACTGCTGCTTAAACTTTGCTTATACACTTTTAGTTCACTTTCACACTCTTCATTAGGAGTGAAAGATTGGATAAGACTAAGATAACAGTTGTAAAAATCCCCTTGCTGGGCTTGAACCCAGAACCTTCTGTTTGCAAAGCCTGTGGCTTAACCACTGCTCCAACTTTGCTCATATTAGTTCTCTTTCACACTCTTCATTAGGAGTGAAAGATTGGATAAGACTAAGATAACATTTGTAAAAATCCCCTTGTTGGGCTTGAACCCAGAACCTTCTGTTTGCAAAGCCTGTGTCTTAACCGCTGTTCCCACTTTGCTTATACACTTTTAGTTCTCTTTCACACTCTTCATTAGGAGTGAAAGATTGGATAAGCTAAGATAACAGTTGTAAAAATCCCCTTGCTGGGCTTGAACCCAGAACTTTCTGTTTGCAAAGCCTGTGCCTTAACCGCTGCTCCAACTTTGCTTATACACTTATAGTTCCCTTTCACACTCTTCATTAGGAGTGAAAGATTGGATAAGACTAAGATAACAGTTGTAAAAATCCCCATGCTGGGCTTGAAACCAGAAACTTCTGTTTGCAAAGCCTGTGGCTTAACCACTGCTACAAATTTGCTCATATTAGTTCTCTTTCACACACTTCATTAGGAGTGAAAGATTGGATAAGACTAAGATAACATTTGTAAAAATCCCCTTGTTGGGCTTGAACCCAGAACCTTCTGTTTGCAAAGCCTGTGTCTTAACCGCTGTTCCCACTTTGCTTATACACTTTTAGTTCTCTTTCACACTCTTCATTAGGAGTGAAAGATTGGATAAGCTAAGATAACAGTTGTAAGAATCCCCTTGCTGGGCTTGAACCCAGAACCTTGTTTGCAAAGCCTGTGTCTTAACCGCTGCTCCAACTTTGCTTATAAACTTATAGTTCCCTTTCACACTCTTCATTAGGAGTGAAAGATTGGATAAGACTAAGATAACAGTTGTAAAAATCCCCTTGCTGGGCTTGAACACAGAACCTTCTGTTTGCAAAGCCTGTGTCTTAACCGCTGCTCCAACTCTGCTTATGTACTCTTAGTTCTCTTTCACACTCTTCATTAAGAGTGAAAGATTGGATAAGACTAAGATAACAGTTGTAAAATTGCCCTTGCTGGGCTTGAACCCAGAACTTTCTGTTTGCAAAGCCTGTGTCTTAACCGCTGTTCCCACTTTGCTTATACACTTACAGTTCCCTTTCACACTCTTCATTAGGAGTGAAAGATTGGATAAGACTAAGATAACAGTTGTAAAACTCCCCTTGCTGGGCTTGAACCCAGAACCTTCTGTTTGCAAAGCCTGTGGCTTAACCACTGCTCCAACTTTGCTCATATTAGTTCTCTTTCACACTCTTCATTAGGAGTGAAAGATTGGATAAGACTAAGATAACATTTGTAAAAATCCCCTTGTTGGGCTTGAACCCAGAACCTTCTGTTTGCAAAGCCTGTGTCTTAACCGCTGTTCCTACTTTTCTTATACACTTTTAGTTCTCTTTCACACTCTTCATTAGGAGTGAAAGATTGGATAAGCTAAGATAACAGTTGTAAAAATCCCCTTGCTGGGCTTGAACCCAGAACTTTCTGTTTGCAAAGCCTGTGTCTTAACCGCTGCTCCAACTTTGCTTATACACTTATAGTTCCCTTTCACACTCTTCATTAGGAGTGAAAGATTGGATAAGACTAAGATAACAGTTGTAAAAATCCCCTTGCTGGGCTTGAACCCAGAACCTTCTGTTTGCAAAGCCTGTGTCTTAACCGCTGCTCCAACTTTGCTTATAAACATTTAGTTATCTTTCACACTCTTCATTAGGAGTGAAACATTGGATAAGACTAAGATAACAGTTGTAAAAATCCCCTTGCTGGGATTGAACCCAGAACCTTCTGTTTGCAAAGCCTGTCTTAACCACTGCTCCAACTTTGCTTATAAACATTTAGTTCTCTTTTACACTCTTCATTAGTAGTGAAAGATTGGATAAGACTAAGATAACAGTTGTAAAAATCCCCTTGCTGGGCTTGAAGACAGAAACTTCTGTTTGCAAAGCCTGTGTCTTAACCGCTGCTCGAAATTTGCGTATACACTTTTAGTTCTCTTTCACTCTTTATTAGGAGTGAAACATTGGATAAGACTAAGATAAGAGTTGTAAAAATCCCCTTGCTGGGCTTGAACCCAGAACCTTCTGTTTGCAAAGCCTGTGGCTTAACCACTGCAACAAATTTGCTCATATTAGTTATCTTTCACACACTTCATTAGGATTGAAAGATTGGATAAGACTAAGATAACATTTGTAAAAATCCCCTTGTTGGGCTTGAACCCAGAACCTTCTGTTTGCAAAGCCTGTGTCTTAACCGCTGTTCCCACTTTGCTCATATTAGTTCTCTTTCACACTCTTCATTAGGAGTGAAAGATTGGATAAGACTAAGATAACAGTTGTAAAAATCCCCTTGCTGGGCCTGAACCCAGAAACTTCTGTTTGCAAAGCCTGTGTGGCTGTGTCTTAACCGCTGCTCCAAATTTGCGTATACACTTTTAGTTCTCTTTCACTCTTTATTAGGAGTGAAAGATTGGATAAGACTAAGATAACAGTTGTAAAAATCCCCTTGCTGGGCTTGAACCCAGAACCTTCTGTTTGCAAAGCCTGTGGCTTAACCACTGCTCCAACTTTGCTCATATTAGTTCTCTTTCACACTCTTCATTAGGAGTGAAAGATTGGATAAGACTAAGATAACATTTGTAAAAATCCCCTTGTTGGGCTTGAACCCAGAACCTTCTGTTTGCAAAGCCTGTGTCTTAACCGCTGTTCCCACTTTGATTATACACATTTTTAGTTCTCTTTCACACTCTTCATTAGGAGTGAAAGATTGGATAAGCTAAGATAACAGTTGTAAAAATCCCCTTGCTGGGCTTGAACCCAGAACTTTCTGTTTGCAAAGCCTGTGTCTTAACCGCTGCTCCAACTTTGCTTATACACTTATAGTTCCCTTTCACACTCTTCATTAGGAGTGAAAGATTGGATAAGACTAAGATAACAGTTGTAAAACTCCCCATGCTGGGCTTGAAACCAGAAACTTCTGTTTGCAAAGCCTGTGGCTTAACCACTGCTACAAATTTGCTCATATTAGTTCTCTTTCACACACTTCATTAGGAGTGAAAGATTGGATAAGACTAAGATAACATTTGTAAAAATCCCCTTGTTGGGCTTGAACCCAGAACCTTCTGTTTGCAAAGCCTGTGTCTTAACCGCTGTTCCCACTTTGCTTATACACTTTTAGTTCTCTTTCACACTCTTCATTAGGAGTGAAAGATTGGATAAGCTAAGATAACAGTTGTAAGAATCCCCTTGCTGGGCTTGAACCCAGAACCTTGTTTGCAAAGCCTGTGTCTTAACCACTGCTCCAACTTTGCTTATAAACTTATAGTTCCCTTTCACACTCTTCATTAGGAGTGAAAGATTGGATAAGACTAAGATAACAGTTGTAAAAATCCCCTTGCTGGGCTTGAACACAGAACCTTCTGTTTGCAAAGCCTGTGTCTTAACCACTGCTCCAACTCTGCTTATGTACTTTTAGTTCTCTTTCACACTCTTCATTAAGAGTGAAAGATTGGATAAGACTAAGATAACAGTTGTAAAATTGCCCTTGCTGGGCTTGAACCCAGAACTTTCTGTTTGCAAAGCCTGTGTCTTAACCGCTGTTCCCACTTTGCTTATACACTTTTAGTTCTCTTTCACACTCTTCATTAGGAGTGAAAGATTGGATAAGCTACGATAACAGTTGTAAAAATCTCCTTGCTGGGCTTGAACCCAGAACCTTGTTTGCAAAGCCTGTGTCTTAACCACTGCTCCAACTTTGCTTATAAACTTATAGTTCCCTTTCACACTCTTCATTAGGAGTGAAAGATTGGATAAGACTAAGATAACAGTTGTAAAAATCCCCTTGCTGGGCTTGAACCCAGAACCTTCTGTTTGCAAAGCCTGTGGCTTAACCACTGCTCCAACTTTGCTCATATTAGTTCTCTTTCACACTCTTCATTAGGAGTGAAAGATTGGATAAGACTAAGATAACATTTGTAAAAATCCCCTTGTTGGGCTTGAACCCAGAACCTTCTGTTGGCAAAGCCTGTGTCTTAACCGCTGTTCCCACTTTGCTTATACACATTTTTAGTTCTCTTTCACACTCTTCATTAGGAGTGAAAGATTGGATAAGCTAAGATAACAGTTGTAAAAACCCCCTTGCTGGGCTTGAACCCAGAACTTTCTGTTTGCAAAGCCTATGTCTTAACCGCTGCTCCAACTTTGCTTATACACTTATAGTTCCCTTTCACACTCTTCATTAGGAGTGAAAGATTGGATAAGACTAAGATAACAGTTGTAAATATCCCCATGCTGGGCTTGAAACCAGAAACTTCTGTTTGCAAAGCCTGTGGCTTAACCACTGCTACAAATTTGCTCATATTAGTTCTCTTTCACACACTTCATTAGGAGTGAAAGATTGGATAAGACTAAGATAACATTTGTAAAAATCCCCTTGTTGGGCTTGAACCCAGAACCTTCTGTTTGCAAAGCCTGTGTCTTAACCGCTGTTCCCACTTTGCTTATACACTTTTAGTTCTCTTTCACACTCTTCATTAGGAGTGAAAGATTGGATAAGCTAAGATAACAGTTGTAAGAATCCCCTTGCTGGGCTTGAACCCAGAACCTTGTTTGCAAAGCCTGTGTCTTAACCACTGCTCCAACTTTGCTTATAAACTTATAGTTCCCTTTCACACTCTTCATTAGGAGTGAAAGATTGGATAAGACTAAGATAACAGTTGTAAAAATCCCCTTGCTGGGCTTGAACACAGAACCTTCTGTTTGCAAAGCCTGTGTCTTAACCACTGCTCCAACTCTGCTTATGTACTTTTAGTTCTCTTTCACACTCTTCATTAAGAGTGAAAGATTGGATAAGACTAAGATAACAGTTGTAAAATTGCCCTTGCTGGGCTTGAACCCAGAACTTTCTGTTTGCAAAGCCTGTGTCTTAACCGCTGTTCCCACTTTGCTTATACACTTTTAGTTCTCTTTCACACTCTTCATTAGGAGTGAAAGATTGGATAAGCTAAGATAACAGTTGTAAAAATCTCCTTGCTGGGCTTGAACCCAGAACCTTCTGTTTGCAAAGCCTATGTCTTTAACGCTGCTCCAACTTTGCTTATACACTTACAGTTCCCTTTCACACTCTTCATTAGGAGTGAAAGATTGGATAAGACTAAGATAACAGTTGTAAAAATCCCCTTGCTGGGCTTGAACCCAGAACCTTCTGTTTGCAAAGCCTGTGTCTTAACCGCTGCTCCAATTTTGCTTATAAACATTTAGTTATCTTTCACACTCTTCATTAGGAGTGAAAGATTGGATAAGACTAAGATAACAGTTGTAAAAATCCCCTTGCTGGGCTTGAACCCAGAACCTTCTGTTTGCAAAGCCTGTGTCTTAACCGCTGCTCCAACTTTGCTTATAAACATTTAGTTATCTTTCACACTCTTCATTAGGAGTGAAAGATTGGATAAGACTAAGATAACAGTTGTAAAAATCCCCTTGCTGGGCTTGAACCCAGAACCTTCTGTTTGCAAAGCCTGTGTCTTAACCGCTGCTCCAACTTTGCTTATAAACATTTAGTTATCTTTCACACTCTTCATTAGGAGTGAAAGATTGGATAAGACTAAGATAACAGTTGTAAAAGTCCCCTTGCTGGGATTGAACCCAGAACCTTCTGTTTGCAAAGCCTGTCTTAACCACTGCTCCAACTTTGCTTATAAACATTTAGTTCTCTTTCACACTCTTCATTAGTAGTGAAAGATTGGATAAGACTAAGATAACAGTTGTAAAAATCCCCTTGCTGGGCTTGAAGACAGAAACTTCTGTTTGCAAAGCCTGTGTCTTAACCGCTGCTCGAAATTTGCGTATACACTTTTAGTTCTCTTTCACTCTTTATTAGGAGTGAAACATTGGATAAGACTAAGATAAGAGTTGTAAAAATCCCCTTGCTGGGCTTGAACCCAGAACCTTCTGTTTGCAAAGCCTGTGGCTTAACCACTGCTACAAATTTGCTCATATTAGTTATCTTTCACACACTTCATTAGGATTGAAAGATTGGATAAGACTAAGATAACATTTGTAAAAATCCCCTTGTTGGGCTTGAACCCAGAACCTTCTGTTTGCAAAGCCTGTGTCTTAACCGCTGTTCCCACTTTGCTTATACACTTTTAGTTCTCTTTCACACTCTTCATTAGGAGTGAAAGATTGGATAAGCTAAGATAACAGTTGTAAAAATCCCCTTGCTGGGCTTGAACCCTGAACCTTCTGTTTGTAAAGCCTGTGTCTTAACCGCTGCTTCAACTTTGCTTATACACTTTTAGTTCTCTTTCACACTCTTCATTAGGAGTGAAAGATTGGATAAGACTAAGATAACAGTTGTAAAAATCCCCTTGCTGGGCCTGAACCCAGAAACTTCTGTTTGCAAAGCCTGTGTGGCTGTGTCTTAACCGCTGCTCCAAATTTGCGTATACACTTTTAGTTCTCCTTCACTCTTTATTAGGAGTGAAAGATTGGATAAGACTAAGATAACAGTTGTAAAAATCCCTTTGCTGGGCTTGAAACCAGAAACTTCTGTTTGCAAAGCCTGTGTCTTAACTGCTGCTTAAACTTTGCTTATACACTTTTAGTTCACTTTCACACTCTTCATTAGGAGTGAAAGATTGGATAAGACTAAGATAACAGTTGTAAAAATCCCCTTGCTGGGCTTGAACCCAGAACCTTCTGTTTGCAAAGCCTGTGGCTTAACCACTGCTCCAACTTTGCTCATATTAGTTCTCTTTCACACTCTTCATTAGGAGTGAAAGATTGGATAAGACTAAGATAACATTTGTAAAAATCCCCTTGTTGGGCTTGAACCCAGAACCTTCTGTTTGCAAAGCCTGTGTCTTAACCGCTGTTCCCACTTTGCTTATACACTTTTAGTTCTCTTTCACACTCTTCATTAGGAGTGAAAGATTGGATAAGCTAAGATAACAGTTGTAAAAATCCCCTTGCTGGGCTTGAACCCAGAACTTTCTGTTTGCAAAGCCTGTGCCTTAACCGCTGCTCCAACTTTGCTTATACACTTATAGTTCCCTTTCACACTCTTCATTAGGAGTGAAAGATTGGATAAGACTAAGATAACAGTTGTAAAAATCCCCATGCTGGGCTTGAAACCAGAAACTTCTGTTTGCAAAGCCTGTGGCTTAACCACTGCTACAAATTTGCTCATATTAGTTCTCTTTCACACACTTCATTAGGAGTGAAAGATTGGATAAGACTAAGATAACATTTGTAAAAATCCCCTTGTTGGGCTTGAACCCAGAACCTTCTGTTTGCAAAGCCTGTGTCTTAACCGCTGTTCCCACTTTGCTTATACACTTTTAGTTCTCTTTCACACTCTTCATTAGGAGTGAAAGATTGGATAAGCTAAGATAACAGTTGTAAGAATCCCCTTGCTGGGCTTGAACCCAGAACCTTGTTTGCAAAGCCTGTGTCTTAACCGCTGCTCCAACTTTGCTTATAAACTTATAGTTCCCTTTCACACTCTTCATTAGGAGTGAAAGATTGGATAAGACTAAGATAACAGTTGTAAAAATCCCCTTGCTGGGCTTGAACACAGAACCTTCTGTTTGCAAAGCCTGTGTCTTAACCGCTGCTCCAACTCTGCTTATGTACTCTTAGTTCTCTTTCACACTCTTCATTAAGAGTGAAAGATTGGATAAGACTAAGATAACAGTTGTAAAATTGCCCTTGCTGGGCTTGAACCCAGAACTTTCTGTTTGCAAAGCCTGTGTCTTAACCGCTGTTCCCACTTTGCTTATACACTTACAGTTCCCTTTCACACTCTTCATTAGGAGTGAAAGATTGGATAAGACTAAGATAACAGTTGTAAAACTCCCCTTGCTGGGCTTGAACCCAGAACCTTCTGTTTGCAAAGCCTGTGGCTTAACCACTGCTCCAACTTTGCTCATATTAGTTCTCTTTCACACTCTTCATTAGGAGTGAAAGATTGGATAAGACTAAGATAACATTTGTAAAAATCCCCTTGTTGGGCTTGAACCCAGAACCTTCTGTTTGCAAAGCCTGTGTCTTAACCGCTGTTCCTACTTTGCTTATACACTTTTAGTTCTCTTTCACACTCTTCATTAGGAGTGAAAGATTGGATAAGCTAAGATAACAGTTGTAAAAATCCCCTTGCTGGGCTTGAACCCAGAACTTTCTGTTTGCAAAGCCTGTGTCTTAACCGCTGCTCCAACTTTGCTTATACACTTATAGTTCCCTTTCACACTCTTCATTAGGAGTGAAAGATTGGATAAGACTAAGATAACAGTTGTAAAAATCCCCTTGCTGGGCTTGAACCCAGAACCTTCTGTTTGCAAAGCCTGTGTCTTAACCGCTGCTCCAACTTTGCTTATAAACATTTAGTTATCTTTCACACTCTTCATTAGGAGTGAAACATTGGATAAGACTAAGATAACAGTTGTAAAAATCCCCTTGCTGGGATTGAACCCAGAACCTTCTGTTTGCAAAGCCTGTCTTAACCACTGCTCCAACTTTGCTTATAAACATTTAGTTCTCTTTTACACTCTTCATTAGTAGTGAAAGATTGGATAAGACTAAGATAACAGTTGTAAAAATCCCCTTGCTGGGCTTGAAGACAGAAACTTCTGTTTGCAAAGCCTGTGTCTTAACCGCTGCTCGAAATTTGCGTATACACTTTTAGTTCTCTTTCACTCTTTATTAGGAGTGAAACATTGGATAAGACTAAGATAAGAGTTGTAAAAATCCCCTTGCTGGGCTTGAACCCAGAACCTTCTGTTTGCAAAGCCTGTGGCTTAACCACTGCAACAAATTTGCTCATATTAGTTCTCTTTCACACACTTCATTAGGATTGAAAGATTGGATAAGACTAAGATAACATTTGTAAAAATCCCCTTGTTGGGCTTGAACCCAGAACCTTCTGTTTGCAAAGCCTGTGTCTTAACCGCTGTTCCCACTTTGCTCATATTAGTTCTCTTTCACACTCTTCATTAGGAGTGAAAGATTGGATAAGACTAAGATAACAGTTGTAAAAATCCCCTTGCTGGGCCTGAACCCAGAAACTTCTGTTTGCAAAGCCTGTGTGGCTGTGTCTTAACCGCTGCTCCAAATTTGCGTATACACTTTTAGTTCTCTTTCACTCTTTATTAGGAGTGAAAGATTGGATAAGACTAAGATAACAGTTGTAAAAATCCCCTTGCTGGGCTTGAACCCAGAACCTTCTGTTTGCAAAGCCTGTGGCTTAACCACTGCTCCAACTTTGCTCATATTAGTTCTCTTTCACACTCTTCATTAGGAGTGAAAGATTGGATAAGACTAAGATAACATTTGTAAAAATCCCCTTGTTGGGCTTGAACCCAGAACCTTCTGTTTGCAATGCCTGTGTCTTAACCGCTGTTCCCACTTTGCTTATACACATTTTTAGTTCTCTTTCACACTCTTCATTAGGAGTGAAAGATTGGATAAGCTAAGATAACAGTTGTAAAAATCCCCTTGCTGGGCTTGAACCCAGAACTTTCTGTTTGCAAAGCCTGTGTCTTAACCGCTGCTCCAACTTTGCTTATACACTTATAGTTCCCTTTCACACTCTTCATTAGGAGTGAAAGATTGGATAAGACTAAGATAACAGTTGTAAAAATCCCCATGCTGGGCTTGAAACCAGAAACTTCTGTTTGCAAAGCCTGTGGCTTAACCACTGCTACAAATTTGCTCATATTAGTTCTCTTTCACACACTTCATTAGGAGTGAAAGATTGGATAAGACTAAGATAACATTTGTAAAAATCCCCTTGTTGGGCTTGAACCCAGAACCTTCTGTTTGCAAAGCCTGTGTCTTAACCGCTGTTCCCACTTTGCTTATACACTTTTAGTTCTCTTTCACACTCTTCATTAGGAGTGAAAGATTGGATAAGCTAAGATAACAGTTGTAAGAATCCCCTTGCTGGGCTTGAACCCAGAACCTTGTTTGCAAAGCCTGTGTCTTAACCACTGCTCCAACTTTGCTTATAAACTTATAGTTCCCTTTCACACTCTTCATTAGGAGTGAAAGATTGGATAAGACTAAGATAACAGTTGTAAAAATCCCCTTGCTGGGCTTGAACACAGAACCTTCTGTTTGCAAAGCCTGTGTCTTAACCACTGCTCCAACTCTGCTTATGTACTTTTAGTTCTCTTTCACACTCTTCATTAAGAGTGAAAGATTGGATAAGACTAAGATAACAGTTGTAAAATTGCCCTTGCTGGGCTTGAACCCAGAACTTTCTGTTTGCAAAGCCTGTGTCTTAACCGCTGTTCCCACTTTGCTTATACACTTTTAGTTCTCTTTCACACTCTTCATTAGGAGTGAAAGATTGGATAAGCTAAGATAACAGTTGTAAAAATCTCCTTGCTGGGCTTGAACCCAGAACCTTCTGTTTGCAAAGCCTATGTCTTAAACGCTGCTCCAACTTTGCTTATACACTTACAGTTCCCTTTCACACTCTTCATTAGGAGTGAAAGATTGGATAAGACTAAGATAACAGTTGTAAAAATCCCCTTGCTGGGCTTGAACCCAGAACCTTCTGTTTGCAAAGCCTGTGTCTTAACCGCTGCTCCAATTTTGCTTATAAACATTTAGTTATCTTTCACACTCTTCATTAGGAGTGAAAGATTGGATAAGACTAAGATAACAGTTGTAAAAATCCCCTTGCTGGGCTTGAACCCAGAACCTTCTGTTTGCAAAGCCTGTGTCTTAACCGCTGCTCCAACTTTGCTTATAAACATTTAGTTATCTTTCACACTCTTCATTAGGAGTGAAAGATTGGATAAGACTAAGATAACAGTTGTAAAAATCCCCTTGCTGGGCTTGAACCCAGAACCTTCTGTTTGCAAAGCCTGTGTCTTAACCGCTGCTCCAACTTTGCTTATAAACATTTAGTTATCTTTCACACTCTTCATTAGGAGTGAAAGATTGGATAAGACTAAGATAACAGTTGTAAAAGTCCCCTTGCTGGGATTGAACCCAGAACCTTCTGTTTGCAAAGCCTGTCTTAACCACTGCTCCAACTTTGCTTATAAACATTTAGTTCTCTTTCACACTCTTCATTAGTAGTGAAAGATTGGATAAGACTAAGATAACAGTTGTAAAAATCCCCTTGCTGGGCTTGAAGACAGAAACTTCTGTTTGCAAAGCCTGTGTCTTAACCGCTGCTCGAAATGTGCGTATACACTTTTAGTTCTCTTTCACTCTTTATTAGGAGTGAAACATTGGATAAGACTAAGATAAGAGTTGTAAAAATCCCCTTGCTGGGCTTGAACCCAGAACCTTCTGTTTGCAAAGCCTGTGGCTTAACCACTGCTACAAATTTGCTCATATTAGTTATCTTTCACACACTTCATTAGGATTGAAAGATTGGATAAGACTAAGATAACATTTGTAAAAATCCCCTTGTTGGGCTTGAACCCAGAACCTTCTGTTTGCAAAGCCTGTGTCTTAACCGCTGTTCCCACTTTGCTTATACACTTTTAGTTCTCTTTCACACTCTTCATTAGGAGTGAAAGATTGGATAAGCTAAGATAACAGTTGTAAAAATCCCCTTGCTAGGCTTAAACCCAGAAACTTCTGTTTGCAAAGCCTGTGTCTTAACCACTGCTCCAACTTTGCTTATACACTTTTAGTTCTCTTTCACACTCTTTATTATGAGTGAAATATTGGATAAGACTAAGATAACAGTTGTAAAAATCCCCTTGCTGGGCTTGAACCCTGAACCTTCTGTTTGTAAAGCCTGTGTCTTAACCGCTGCTTCAACTTTGCTTATACACTTTTAGTTCTCTTTCACACTCTTCATTAGGAGTGAAAGATTGGATAAGACTAAGATAACAGTTGTAAAAATCCCCTTGCTGGGCCTGAACCCAGAAACTTCTGTTTGCAAAGCCTGTGTGGCTGTGTCTTAACCGCTGCTCCAAATTTGCGTATACACTTTTAGTTCTCCTTCACTCTTTATTAGGAGTGAAAGATTGGATAAGACTAAGATAACAGTTGTAAAAATCCCTTTGCTGGGCTTGAAACCAGAAACTTCTGTTTGCAAAGCCTGTGTCTTAACTGCTGCTTAAACTTTGCTTATACACTTTTAGTTCACTTTCACACTCTTCATTAGGAGTGAAAGATTGGATAAGACTAAGATAACAGTTGTAAAAATCCCCTTGCTGGGCTTGAACCCAGAACCTTCTGTTTGCAAAGCCTGTGGCTTAACCACTGCTCCAACTTTGCTCATATTAGTTCTCTTTCACACTCTTCATTAGGAGTGAAAGATTGGATAAGACTAAGATAACATTTGTAAAAATCCCCTTGTTGGGCTTGAACCCAGAACCTTCTGTTTGCAAAGCCTGTGTCTTAACCGCTGTTCCCACTTTGCTTATACACTTTTAGTTCTCTTTCACACTCTTCATTAGGAGTGAAAGATTGGATAAGCTAAGATAACAGTTGTAAAAATCCCCTTGCTGGGCTTGAACCCAGAACTTTCTGTTTGCAAAGCCTGTGTCTTAACCGCTGCTCCAACTTTGCTTATACACTTATAGTTCCCTTTCACACTCTTCATTAGGAGTGAAAGATTGGATAAGACTAAGATAACAGTTGTAAAAATCCCCATGCTGGGCTTGAAACCAGAAACTTCTGTTTGCAAAACCTGTGGCTTAACCACTGCTACAAATTTGCTCATATTAGTTCTCTTTCACACACTTCATTAGGAGTGAAAGATTGGATAAGACTAAGATAACATTTGTAAAAATCCCCTTGTTGGGCTTGAACCCAGAACCTTCTGTTTGCAAAGCCTGTGTCTTAACCGCTGTTCCCACTTTGCTTATACACTTTTAGTTCTCTTTCACACTCTTCATTAGGAGTGAAAGATTGGATAAGCTAAGATAACAGTTGTAAGAATCCCCTTGCTGGGCTTGAACCCAGAACCTTGTTTGCAAAGCCTGTGTCTTAACCGCTGCTCCAACTTTGCTTATAAACTTATAGTTCCCTTTCACACTCTTCATTAGGAGTGAAAGATTGGATAAGACTAAGATAACAGTTGTAAAAATCCCCTTGCTGGGCTTGAACACAGAACCTTCTGTTTGCAAAGCCTGTGTCTTAACCGCTGCTCCAACTCTGCTTATGTACTTTTAGTTCTCTTTCACACTCTTCATTAAGAGTGAAAGATTGGATAAGACTAAGATAACAGTTGTAAAATTGCCCTTGCTGGGCTTGAACCCAGAACTTTCTGTTTGCAAAGCCTGTGTCTTAACCGCTGTTCCCACTTTGCTTATACACTTACAGTTCCCTTTCACACTCTTCATTAGGAGTGAAAGATTGGATAAGACTAAGATAACAGTTG
This sequence comes from Protomyctophum parallelum, assembly GCF_964188405.1. NCBI lineage: Eukaryota > Metazoa > Chordata > Actinopteri > Myctophiformes > Myctophidae > Protomyctophum > Protomyctophum parallelum. The sequence continues at coordinate 15,924,831 of NC_139713.1, forward strand.
TAAAACTCCCCTTGCTGGGCTTGAACCCAGAACCTTCTGTTTGCAAAGCCTGTGTCTTAACCGCTGCTCCAACTTTGCTTATAAACATTTAGTTCTCTTTCACACTCTTAATTAGGAGTGAAAGATTGGATAAGACTAAGATAACAGTTGTAAAAATCCCCATGCTGGGCTTGAAACCAGAAACTTCTGTTTGCAAAACCTGTGGCTTAACCACTGCTACAAATTTGCTCATATTAGTTCTCTTTCACACACTTCATTAGGAGTGAAAGATTGGATAAGACTAAGATAACATTTGTAAGAATCCCCTTGCTGGGCTTGAACCCAGAACCTTGTTTGCAAAGCCTGTGTCTTAACCGCTGCTCCAACTTTGCTTATAAACTTATAGTTCCCTTTCACACTCTTCATTAGGAGTGAAAGATTGGATAAGACTAAGATAACAGTTGTAAAAATCCCCTTGCTGGGCTTGAACACAGAACCTTCTGTTTGCAAAGCCTGTGTCTTAACCGCTGCTCCAACTCTGCTTATGTACTTTTAGTTCTCTTTCACACTCTTCATTAAGAGTGAAAGATTGGATAAGACTAAGATAACAGTTGTAAAATTGCCCTTGCTGGGCTTGAACCCAGAACTTTCTGTTTGCAAAGCCTGTGTCTTAACCGCTGTTCCCACTTTGCTTATACACTTACAGTTCCCTTTCACACTCTTCATTAGGAGTGAAAGATTGGATAAGACTAAGATAACAGTTGTAAAACTCCCCTTGCTGGGCTTGAACCCAGAACCTTCTGTTTGCAAAGCCTGTGTCTTAACCGCTGCTCCAACTTTGCTTATAAACATTTAGTTCTCTTTCACACTCTTAATTAGGAGTGAAACATTGGATAAGACTAAGATAACAGTTGTAAAAATCCCCTTGCTGGGCTTAAACCCAGAACCTTCTGTTTGCAAAGCCTGTCTTAACCACTGCTCCAACTTTGCTTATAAACATTTAGTTCTCTTTCACACTCTTCATTAGTAGTGAAAGATTGGATAAGACTAAGATAACAGTTGTAAAAATCCCCTTGCTGGGCTTGAAGACAGAAACTTCTGTTTGCAAAGCCTGTGTCTTAACCGCTGCTCGAAATTTGCGTATACACTTTTAGTTCTCTTTCACTCTTTATTAGGAGTGAAACATTGGATAAGACTAAGATAAGAGTTGTAAAAATCCCCTTGCTGGGCTTGAACCAAGAAACTTCTGTTTGCAAAGCCTGTGGCTTAACCTCTGCTCCAACTTTGCTCATATTAGTGCTCTTTCACACACTTCATTAGGAGTGAAAGATTGGATAAGACTAAGATAACAGTTGTAAAAATCCCCTTGCTGGGCTTGAACCCAGAAACTTCTGTTTGCAAAGCCTGTGTCTTAACCGCTGCTCGAAATTTGCGTATACACTTTTAGTTCTCTTTCACTCTTTATTAGGAGTGAAAGATTGGATAAGACTAAGATAAGAGTTGTAAAAATCCCCTTGCTGGGCTTGAACCCAGAATGTTCTGTTTGCAAAGCCTGTGTCTTAACCGCTGCTCTAACTTTGCTTATGCACTTTCAGTTCTCTTTCACACTCTTCATTATGAGTGAAAGATTGGATAAGACTAAGATAACAGTTGTAAAATTGCCCTTGCTGGGCTTGAACCCAGAACCTTCTGTTTGCAAAGTCTGTGTCTTAACCGCTGCTCCAACTTTGCTTATACACTTATAGTTCCCTTTCACACTCTTCATTAGGAGTGAAAGATTGGATAAGACTAAGATAACAGTTGTAAAAATCCCCTTGCTGGGCTTGAACCCAGAAACTTCTGTTTGCAAAGCCTGTGTCTTAACCGCTGCTCGAAATTTGCGTATACACTTTTAGTTCTCTTTCACTCTTTATTAGGAGTGAAAGATTGGATAAGACTAAGATAACAGTTGTAAAAATCCCTTTGCTGGGCTTGAAACCAGAATCTTCTGTTTGCAAAGCCTGTGTCTTAACTGCTGCTTAAACTTTGCTTATACACTTTTAGTTCACTTTCACACTCTTCATTAGGAGTGAAAGATTGGATAAGACTAAGATAACAGTTGTAAAAATCCCCTTGCTGGGCTTGAACCCAGAACCTTCTGTTTGCAAAGCCTGTGGCTTAACCACTGCTCCAACTTTGCTCATATTAGTTCTCTTTCACACTCTTCATTAGGAGTGAAAGATTGGATAAGACTAAGATAACATTTGTAAAAATCCCCTTGTTGGGCTTGAACCCAGAACATTCTGTTTGCAAAGCCTGTGTCTTAACCGCTGTTCCCACTTTGCTTATACACTTTTAGTTCTCTTTCACACTCTTCATTAGGAGTGAAAGATTGGATAAGCTAAGATAACAGTTGTAAAAATCCCCTTGCTGGGCTTGAACCCAGAACTTCCTGTTTGCAAAGCCTGTGTCTTAAGCGCTGCTCCAACTTTGCTTATACACTTATAGTTCCCTTTCACACTCTTCATTAGGAGTGAAAGATTGGATAAGACTAAGATAACAGTTGTAAAAATCCCCTTGCTGGGCTTGAACCCAGAACCTTCTGTTTGCAAAGCCTGTGTCTTAACCGCTGCTCCAACTTTGCTTATAAACATTTAGTTATCTTTCACACTCTTCATTAGGAGTGAAACATTGGATAAGACTAAGATAACAGTTGTAAAAATCCCCTTGCTGGGATTGAACCCAGAACCTTCTGTTTGCAAAGCCTGTCTTAACCACTGCTCCAACTTTGCTTATAAACATTTAGTTCTCTTTCACACTCTTCATTAGTAGTGAAAGATTGGATAAGACTAAGATAACAGTTGTAAAAATCCCCTTGCTGGGCTTGAAGACAGAAACTTCTGTTTGCAAAGCCTGTGTCTTAACCGCTGCTCCAAATTTGCGTATACACCTTTAGTTCTCTTTCACTCTTTATTAGGAGTGAAACATTGGATAAGACTAAGATAACAGTTGTAAAATTGCCCTTGCTGGGCTTGAACCCAGAACTTTCTGTTTGCAAAGCCTGTGTCTTAACCGCTGTTCCCACTTTGCTTATACACTTTTAGTTCTCTTTCACACTCTTCATTAGGAGTGAAAGATTGGATAAGCTAAGATAACAGTTGTAAAAATCCCCTTGCTGGGCTTGAACCCAGAACTTTCTGTTTGCAAAGCCTGTGTCTTAACCGCTGCTCCAACTTTGCTTATACACTTATAGTTCCCTTTCACACTCTTCATTAGGAGTGAAAGATTGGATAAGACTAAGATAACAGTTGTAAAAATCCCCATGCTGGGCTTGAAACCAGAAACTTCTGTTTGCAAAACCTGTGGCTTAACCACTGCTACAAATTTGCTCATATTAGTTCTCTTTCACACACTTCATTAGGAGTGAAAGATTGGATAAGACTAAGATAACATTTGTAAAAATCCCCTTGTTGGGCTTGAACCCAGAACCTTCTGTTTGCAAAGCCTGTGTCTTAACCGCTGTTCCCACTTTGCTTATACACTTTTAGTTCTCTTTCACACTCTTCATTAGGAGTGAAAGATTGGATAAGCTAAGATAACAGTTGTAAGAATCCCCTTGCTGGGCTTGAACCCAGAACCTTGTTTGCAAAGCCTGTGTCTTAACCGCTGCTCCAACTTTGCTTATAAACTTATAGTTCCCTTTCACACTCTTCATTAGGAGTGAAAGATTGGATAAGACTAAGATAACAGTTGTAAAAATCCCCTTGCTGGGCTTGAACACAGAACCTTCTGTTTGCAAAGCCTGTGTCTTAACCGCTGCTCCAACTCTGCTTATGTACTTTTAGTTCTCTTTCACACTCTTCATTAAGAGTGAAAGATTGGATAAGACTAAGATAACAGTTGTAAAATTGCCCTTGCTGGGCTTGAACCCAGAACTTTCTGTTTGCAAAGCCTGTGTCTTAACCGCTGTTCCCACTTTGCTTATACACTTACAGTTCCCTTTCACACTCTTCATTAGGAGTGAAAGATTGGATAAGACTAAGATAACAGTTGTAAAACTCCCCTTGCTGGGCTTGAACCCAGAACCTTCTGTTTGCAAAGCCTGTGTCTTAACCGCTGCTCCAACTTTGCTTATAAACATTTAGTTCTCTTTCACACTCTTAATTAGGAGTGAAACATTGGATAAGACTAAGATAACAGTTGTAAAAATCCCCTTGCTGGGCTTGAAGACAGAAACTTCTGTTTGCAAAGCCTGTGTCTTAACCGCTGCTCGAAATTTGCGTATACACTTTTAGTTCTCTTTCACTCTTTATTAGGAGTGAAACATTGGATAAGACTAAGATAAGAGTTGTAAAAATCCCCTTGCTGGGCTTGAACCAAGAAACTTCTGTTTGCAAAGCCTGTGGCTTAACCTCTGCTCCAACTTTGCTCATATTAGTGCTCTTTCACACACTTCATTAGGAGTGAAAGATTGGATAAGACTAAGATAACAGTTGTAAAAATCCCCTTGCTGGGCTTGAACCCAGAAACTTCTGTTTGCAAAGCCTGTGTCTTAACCGCTGCTCGAAATTTGCGTATACACTTTTAGTTCTCTTTCACTCTTTATTAGGAGTGAAAGATTGGATAAGACTAAGATAAGAGTTGTAAAAATCCCCTTGCTGGGCTTGAACCCAGAATGTTCTGTTTGCAAAGCCTGTGTCTTAACCGCTGCTCTAACTTTGCTTATGCACTTTCAGTTCTCTTTCACACTCTTCATTATGAGTGAAAGATTGGATAAGACTAAGATAACAGTTGTAAAATTGCCCTTGCTGGGCTTGAACCCAGAACCTTCTGTTTGCAAAGCCTGTGTCTTAACCGCTGCTCCAACTTTGCTTATACACTTATAGTTCCCTTTCACACTCTTCATTAGGAGTGAAAGATTGGATAAGACTAAGATAACAGTTGTAAAAATCCCCTTGCTGGGCTTGAACCCAGAAACTTCTGTTTGCAAAGCCTGTGTCTTAACCGCTGCTCGAAATTTGCGTATACACTTTTAGTTCTCTTTCACTCTTTATTAGGAGTGAAAGATTGGATAAGACTAAGATAACAGTTGTAAAAATCCCTTTGCTGGGCTTGAAACCAGAATCTTCTGTTTGCAAAGCCTGTGTCTTAACTGCTGCTTAAACTTTGCTTATACACTTTTAGTTCACTTTCACACTCTTCATTAGGAGTGAAAGATTGGATAAGACTAAGATAACAGTTGTAAAAATCCCCTTGCTGGGCTTGAACCCAGAACCTTCTGTTTGCAAAGCCTGTGGCTTAACCACTGCTCCAACTTTGCTCATATTAGTTCTCTTTCACACTCTTCATTAGGAGTGAAAGATTGGATAAGACTAAGATAACATTTGTAAAAATCCCCTTGTTGGGCTTGAACCCAGAACATTCTGTTTGCAAAGCCTGTGTCTTAACCGCTGTTCCCACTTTGCTTATACACTTTTAGTTCTCTTTCACACTCTTCATTAGGAGTGAAAGATTGGATAAGCTAAGATAACAGTTGTAAAAATCCCCTTGCTGGGCTTGAACCCAGAACTTCCTGTTTGCAAAGCCTGTGTCTTAAGCGCTGCTCCAACTTTGCTTATACACTTATAGTTCCCTTTCACACTCTTCATTAGGAGTGAAAGATTGGATAAGACTAAGATAACAGTTGTAAAAATCCCCTTGCTGGGCTTGAACCCAGAACCTTCTGTTTGCAAAGCCTGTGTCTTAACCGCTGCTCCAACTTTGCTTATAAACATTTAGTTATCTTTCACACTCTTCATTAGGAGTGAAACATTGGATAAGACTAAGATAACAGTTGTAAAAATCCCCTTGCTGGGATTGAACCCAGAACCTTCTGTTTGCAAAGCCTGTCTTAACCACTGCTCCAACTTTGCTTATAAACATTTAGTTCTCTTTCACACTCTTCATTAGTAGTGAAAGATTGGATAAGACTAAGATAACAGTTGTAAAAATCCCCTTGCTGGGCTTGAAGACAGAAACTTCTGTTTGCAAAGCCTGTGTCTTAACCGCTGCTCCAAATTTGCGTATACACCTTTAGTTCTCTTTCACTCTTTATTAGGAGTGAAACATTGGATAAGACTAAGATAACAGTTGTAAAATTGCCCTTGCTGGGCTTGAACCCAGAACTTTCTGTTTGCAAAGCCTGTGTCTTAACCGCTGTTCCCACTTTGCTTATACACTTTTAGTTCTCTTTCACACTCTTCATTAGGAGTGAAAGATTGGATAAGCTAAGATAACAGTTGTAAAAATCCCCTTGCTGGGCTTGAACCCAGAACCTTCTGTTTGCAAAGCCTGTGTCTTAACCGCTGCTCCAACTTTGCTTATAAACATTTAGTTATCTTTCACACTCTTCATTAGGAGTGAAACATTGGATAAGACTAAGATAACAGTTGTAAAAATCCCCTTGCTGGGATTGAACCCAGAACCTTCTGTTTGCAAAGCCTGTCTTAACCACTGCTCCAACTTTGCTTATAAACATTTAGTTCTCTTTCACACTCTTCATTAGTAGTGAAAGATTGGATAAGACTAAGATAACAGTTGTAAAAATCCCCTTGCTGGGCTTGAAGACAGAAACTTCTGTTTGCAAAGCCTGTGTCTTAACCGCTGCTCCAAATTTGCGTATACACCTTTAGTTCTCTTTCACTCTTTATTAGGAGTGAAACATTGGATAAGACTAAGATAACAGTTGTAAAATTGCCCTTGCTGGGCTTGAACCCAGAACTTTCTGTTTGCAAAGCCTGTGTCTTAACCGCTGTTCCCACTTTGCTTATACACTTTTAGTTCTCTTTCACACTCTTCATTAGGAGTGAAAGATTGGATAAGCTAAGATAACAGTTGTAAAAATCTCCTTGCTGGGCTTGAACCCAGAACCTTCTGTTTGCAAAGCCTGTGTCTTAAAAGCTGCTCCAACTTTGCTTATACACTTATAGTTCCCTTTCACACTCTTCATTAGGAGTGAAAGATTGGATAAGACTAAGATAACAGTTGTAAAACTCCCCTTGCTGGGCTTGAACCCAGAAGCTTCTGTTTGCAAAGCCTGTGTCTTAACCGCTGTTCCCACTTTGCTTATACACTTTTAGGTCTCTTTCACACTCTTCATTAGGAGTGAAAGATTGGATAAGCTAAGATAACAGTTGTAAAAATCCCCTTGCTGGGCTTGAACCCAGAACTTTCTGTTTGCAAAGCCTGTGTCTTAACCGCTGCTCTAACTTTGCTTATACACTTATAGTTCCCTTTCACACTCTTCATTAGGAGTGAAAGATTGGATAAGACTAAGATAACAGTTGTAAAAATCCCCTTGCTGGGCTTGAAACCAGAAACTTCTGTTTGCAAAGCCTGTGGCTTAACCACTGCTACAAATTTGCTCATATTAGTTCTCTTTCACACACTTCATTAGGAGTGAAAGATTGGATAAGACTAAGATAACATTTGTAAAAATCCCCTTGTTGGGCTTGAACCCAGAACCTTCTGTTTGCAAAGCCTGTGTCTTAACCGCTGTTCCAACTTTGCTTATAAACTTATAGTTCCCTTTCACACTCTTCATTAGGAGTGAAAGATTGGATAAGACTAAGATAACAGTTGTAAAAATCCCCTTGCTGGGCTTGAACACAGAACCTTCTGTTTGCAAAGCCTGTGTCTTAACCGCTGCTCCAACTCTGCTTATGTACTTTTAGTTCTCTTTCACACTCTTCATTAAGAGTGAAAGATTGGATAAGACTAAGATAACAGTTGTAAAATTGCCCTTGCTGGGCTTGAACCCAGAACTTTCTGTTTGCAAAGCCTGTGTCTTAACCGCTGTTCCCACTTTGCTTATACACTTACAGTTCCCTTTCACACTCTTCATTAGGAGTGAAAGATTGGATAAGACTAAGATAACAGTTGTAAAACTCCCCTTGCTGGGCTTGAACCCAGAACCTTCTGTTTGCAAAGCCTGTGTCTTAACCGCTGCTCCAACTTTGCTTATAAACATTTAGTTCTCTTTCACACTCTTAATTAGGAGTGAAACATTGGATAAGACTAAGATAACAGTTGTAAAAATCCCCTTGCTGGGCTTGAACCCAGAACCTTCTGTTTGCAAAGCCTGTCTTAACCACTGCTCCAACTTTGCTTATAAACATTTAGTTCTCTTTCACACTCTTCATTAGTAGTGAAAGATTGGATAAGACTAAGATAACAGTTGTAAAAATCCCCTTGCTGGGCTTGAAGACAGAAACTTCTGTTTGCAAAGCCTGTGTCTTAACCGCTGCTCGAAATTTGCGTATACACTTTTAGTTCTCTTTCACTCTTTATTAGGAGTGAAACATTGGATAAGACTAAGATAAGAGTTGTAAAAATCCCCTTGCTGGGCTTGAACCAAGAAACTTCTGTTTGCAAAGCCTGTGGCTTAACCTCTGCTCCAACTTTGCTCATATTAGTGCTCTTTCACACACTTCATTAGGAGTGAAAGATTGGATAAGACTAAGATAACAGTTGTAAAAATCCCCTTGCTGGGCTTGAACCCAGAAACTTCTGTTTGCAAAGACTGTGTCTTAACCGCTGCTCGAAATTTGCGTATACACTTTTAGTTCTCTTTCACTCTTTATTAGGAGTGAAAGATTGGATAAGACTAAGATAAGAGTTGTAAAAATCCCCTTGCTGGGCTTGAACCCAGAATGTTCTGTTTGCAAAGCCTGTGTCTTAACCGCTGCTCTAACTTTGCTTATGCACTTTCAGTTCTCTTTCACACTCTTCATTATGAGTGAAAGATTGGATAAGACTAAGATAACAGTTGTAAAATTGCCCTTGCTGGGCTTGAACCCAGAACCTTCTGTTTGCAAAGCCTGTGTCTTAACCGCTGCTCCAACTTTGCTTATACACTTATAGTTCCCTTTCACACTCTTCATTAGGAGTGAAAGATTGGATAAGACTAAGATAACAGTTGTAAAAATCCCCTTGCTGGGCTTGAACCCAGAAACTTCTGTTTGCAAAGCCTGTGTCTTAACCGCTGCTCGAAATTTGCGTATACACTTTTAGTTCTCTTTCACTCTTTATTAGGAGTGAAAGATTGGATAAGACTAAGATAACAGTTGTAAAAATCCCTTTGCTGGGCTTGAAACCAGAATCTTCTGTTTGCAAAGCCTGTGTCTTAACTGCTGCTTAAACTTTGCTTATACACTTTTAGTTCACTTTCACACTCTTCATTAGGAGTGAAAGATTGGATAAGACTAAGATAACAGTTGTAAAAATCCCCTTGCTGGGCTTGAAACCAGAAACTTCTGTTTGCAAAGCCTGTGGCTTAACCACTGCTACAAATTTGCTCATATTAGTTCTCTTTCACACACTTCATTAGGAGTGAAAGATTGGATAAGACTAAGATAACATTTGTAAAAATCCCCTTGTTGGGCTTGAACCCAGAACCTTCTGTTTGCAAAGCCTGTGTCTTAACCGCTGTTCCAACTTTGCTTATAAACTTATAGTTCCCTTTCACACTCTTCATTAGGAGTGAAAGATTGGATAAGACTAAGATAACAGTTGTAAAAATCCCCTTGCTGGGCTTGAACACAGAACCTTCTGTTTGCAAAGCCTGTGTCTTAACCGCTGCTCCAACTCTGCTTATGTACTTTTAGTTCTCTTTCACACTCTTCATTAAGAGTGAAAGATTGGATAAGACTAAGATAACAGTTGTAAAATTGCCCTTGCTGGGCTTGAACCCAGAACTTTCTGTTTGCAAAGCCTGTGTCTTAACCGCTGTTCCCACTTTGCTTATACACTTACAGTTCCCTTTCACACTCTTCATTAGGAGTGAAAGATTGGATAAGACTAAGATAACAGTTGTAAAACTCCCCTTGCTGGGCTTGAACCCAGAACCTTCTGTTTGCAAAGCCTGTGTCTTAACCGCTGCTCCAACTTTGCTTATAAACATTTAGTTCTCTTTCACACTCTTAATTAGGAGTGAAACATTGGATAAGACTAAGATAACAGTTGTAAAAATCCCCTTGCTGGGCTTGAACCCAGAACCTTCTGTTTGCAAAGCCTGTCTTAACCACTGCTCCAACTTTGCTTATAAACATTTAGTTCTCTTTCACACTCTTCATTAGTAGTGAAAGATTGGATAAGACTAAGATAACAGTTGTAAAAATCCCCTTGCTGGGCTTGAAGACAGAAACTTCTGTTTGCAAAGCCTGTGTCTTAACCGCTGCTCGAAATTTGCGTATACACTTTTAGTTCTCTTTCACTCTTTATTAGGAGTGAAACATTGGATAAGACTAAGATAAGAGTTGTAAAAATCCCCTTGCTGGGCTTGAACCAAGAAACTTCTGTTTGCAAAGCCTGTGGCTTAACCTCTGCTCCAACTTTGCTCATATTAGTGCTCTTTCACACACTTCATTAGGAGTGAAAGATTGGATAAGACTAAGATAACAGTTGTAAAAATCCCCTTGCTGGGCTTGAACCCAGAAACTTCTGTTTGCAAAGCCTGTGTCTTAACCGCTGCTCGAAATTTGCGTATACACTTTTAGTTCTCTTTCACTCTTTATTAGGAGTGAAAGATTGGATAAGACTAAGATAAGAGTTGTAAAAATCCCCTTGCTGGGCTTGAACCCAGAATGTTCTGTTTGCAAAGCCTGTGTCTTAACCGCTGCTCTAACTTTGCTTATGCACTTTCAGTTCTCTTTCACACTCTTCATTATGAGTGAAAGATTGGATAAGACTAAGATAACAGTTGTAAAATTGCCCTTGCTGGGCTTGAACCCAGAACCTTCTGTTTGCAAAGCCTGTGTCTTAACCGCTGCTCCAACTTTGCTTATACACTTATAGTTCCCTTTCACACTCTTCATTAGGAGTGAAAGATTGGATAAGACTAAGATAACAGTTGTAAAAATCCCCTTGCTGGGCTTGAACCCAGAAACTTCTGTTTGCAAAGCCTGTGTCTTAACCGCTGCTCGAAATTTGCGTATACACTTTTAGTTCTCTTTCACTCTTTATTAGGAGTGAAAGATTGGATAAGACTAAGATAACAGTTGTAAAAATCCCTTTGCTGGGCTTGAAACCAGAATCTTCTGTTTGCAAAGCCTGTGTCTTAACTGCTGCTTAAACTTTGCTTATACACTTTTAGTTCACTTTCACACTCTTCATTAGGAGTGAAAGATTGGATAAGACTAAGATAACAGTTGTAAAAATCCCCTTGCTGGGCTTGAACCCAGAACCTTCTGTTTGCAAAGCCTGTGGCTTAACCACTGCTCCAACTTTGCTCATATTAGTTCTCTTTCACACTCTTCATTAGGAGTGAAAGATTGGATAAGACTAAGATAACATTTGTAAAAATCCCCTTGTTGGGCTTGAACCCAGAACATTCTGTTTGCAAAGCCTGTGTCTTAACCGCTGTTCCCACTTTGCTTATACACTTTTAGTTCTCTTTCACACTCTTCATTAGGAGTGAAAGATTGGATAAGCTAAGATAACAGTTGTAAAAATCCCCTTGCTGGGCTTGAACCCAGAACTTCCTGTTTGCAAAGCCTGTGTCTTAAGCGCTGCTCCAACTTTGCTTATACACTTATAGTTCCCTTTCACACTCTTCATTAGGAGTGAAAGATTGGATAAGACTAAGATAACAGTTGTAAAAATCCCCTTGCTGGGCTTGAACCCAGAACCTTCTGTTTGCAAAGCCTGTGTCTTAACCGCTGCTCCAACTTGGCTTATAAACATTTAGTTATCTTTCACACTCTTCATTAGGAGTGAAACATTGGATAAGACTAAGATAACAGTTGTAAAAATCCCCTTGCTGGGATTGAACCCAGAACCTTCTGTTTGCAAAGCCTGTCTTAACCACTGCTCCAACTTTGCTTATAAACATTTAGTTCTCTTTCACACTCTTCATTAGTAGTGAAAGATTGGATAAGACTAAGATAACAGTTGTAAAAATCCCCTTGCTGGGCTTGAAGACAGAAACTTCTGTTTGCAAAGCCTGTGTCTTAACCGCTGTTCCCACTTTGCTTATACACTTTTAGTTCTCTTTCACACTCTTCATTAGGAGTGAAAGATTGGATAAGCTAAGATAACAGTTGTAAAAATCTCCTTGCTGGGCTTGAACCCAGAACCTTCTGTTTGCAAAGCCTGTGTCTTAAACGCTGCTCCAACTTTGCTTATACACTTATAGTTCCCTTTCACACTCTTCATTAGGAGTGAAAGATTGGATAAGACTAAGATAACAGTTGTAAAACTCCCCTTGCTGGGCTTGAACCCAGAAGCTTCTGTTTGCAAAGCCTGTGTCTTAACCGCTGTTCCCACTTTGCTTATACACTTTTAGGTCTCTTTCACACTCTTCATTAGGAGTGAAAGATTGGATAAGCTAAGATAACAGTTGTAAAAATCCCCTTGCTGGGCTTGAACCCAGAACTTTCTGTTTGCAAAGCCTGTGTCTTAACCGCTGCTCCAACTTTGCTTATACACTTATAGTTCCCTTTCACACTCTTCATTAGGAGTGAAAGATTGGATAAGACTAAGATAACAGTTGTAAAAATCCCCTTGCTGGGCTTGAAACCAGAAACTTCTGTTTGCAAAGCCTGTGGCTTAACCACTGCTACAAATTTGCTCATATTAGTTCTCTTTCACACACTTCATTAGGAGTGAAAGATTGGATAAGACTAAGATAACATTTGTAAAAATCCCCTTGTTGGGCTTGAACCCAGAACCTTCTGTTTGCAAAGCCTGTGTCTTAACCGCTGTTCCAACTTTGCTTATAAACTTATAGTTCCCTTTCACACTCTTCATTAGGAGTGAAAGATTGGATAAGACTAAGATAACAGTTGTAAAAATCCCCTTGCTGGGCTTGAACACAGAACCTTCTGTTTGCAAAGCCTGTGTCTTAACCGCTGCTCCAACTCTGCTTATGTACTTTTAGTTCTCTTTCACACTCTTCATTAAGAGTGAAAGATTGGATAAGACTAAGATAACAGTTGTAAAATTGCCCTTGCTGGGCTTGAACCCAGAACTTTCTGTTTGCAAAGCCTGTGTCTTAACCGCTGTTCCCACTTTGCTTATACACTTACAGTTCCCTTTCACACTCTTCATTAGGAGTGAAAGATTGGATAAGACTAAGATAACAGTTGTAAAACTCCCCTTGCTGGGCTTGAACCCAGAACCTTCTGTTTGCAAAGCCTGTGTCTTAACCGCTGCTCCAACTTTGCTTATAAACATTTAGTTCTCTTTCACACTCTTAATTAGGAGTGAAACATTGGATAAGACTAAGATAACAGTTGTAAAAATCCCCTTGCTGGGCTTGAACCCAGAACCTTCTGTTTGCAAAGCCTGTCTTAACCACTGCTCCAACTTTGCTTATAAACATTTAGTTCTCTTTCACACTCTTCATTAGTAGTGAAAGATTGGATAAGACTAAGATAACAGTTGTAAAAATCCCCTTGCTGGGCTTGAAGACAGAAACTTCTGTTTGCAAAGCCTGTGTCTTAACCGCTGCTCGAAATTTGCGTATACACTTTTAGTTCTCTTTCACTCTTTATTAGGAGTGAAACATTGGATAAGACTAAGATAAGAGTTGTAAAAATCCCCTTGCTGGGCTTGAACCAAGAAACCTCTGTTTGCAAAGCCTGTGGCTTAACCTCTGCTCCAACTTTGCTCATATTAGTGCTCTTTCACACACTTCATTAGGAGTGAAAGATTGGATAAGACTAAGATAACAGTTGTAAAAATCCCCTTGCTGGGCTTGAACCCAGAAACTTCTGTTTGCAAAGCCTGTGTCTTAACCGCTGCTCGAAATTTGCGTATACACTTTTAGTTCTCTTTCACTCTTTATTAGGAGTGAAAGATTGGATAAGACTAAGATAAGAGTTGTAAAAATCCCCTTGCTGGGCTTGAACCCAGAATGTTCTGTTTGCAAAGCCTGTGTCTTAACCGCTGCTCCAACTTTGCTTATGCACTTTCAGTTCTCTTTCACACTCTTCATTATGAGTGAAAGATTGGATAAGACTAAGATAACAGTTGTAAAATTGCCCTTGCTGGGCTTGAACCCAGAACCTTCTGTTTGCAAAGCCTGTGTCTTAACCGCTGCTCCAACTTTGCTTATACACTTATAGTTCCCTTTCACACTCTTCATTATGAGTGAAAGATTGGATAAGACTAAGATAACAGTTGTAAAAATCCCCTTGCTGGGCTTGAACCCAGAAACTTCTGTTTGCAAAGCCTGTGTCTTAACCGCTGCTCGAAATTTGCGTATACACTTTTAGTTCTCTTTCACTCTTTATTAGGAGTGAAAGATTGGATAAGACTAAGATAACAGTTGTAAAAATCCCTTTGCTGGGCTTGAAACCAGAATCTTCTGTTTGCAAAGCCTGTGTCTTAACTGCTGCTTAAACTTTGCTTATACACTTTTAGTTCACTTTCACACTCTTCATTAGGAGTGAAAGATTGGATAAGACTAAGATAACAGTTGTAAAAATCCCCTTGCTGGGCTTGAACCCAGAACCTTCTGTTTGCAAAGCCTGTGGCTTAACCACTGCTCCAACTTTGCTCATATTAGTTCTCTTTCACACTCTTCATTAGGAGTGAAAGATTGGATAAGACTAAGATAACATTTGTAAAAATCCCCTTGTTGGGCTTGAACCCAGAACATTCTGTTTGCAAAGCCTGTGTCTTAACCGCTGTTCCCACTTTGCTTATACACTTTTAGTTCTCTTTCACACTCTTCATTAGGAGTGAAAGATTGGATAAGACTAAGATAACAGTTGTAAAAATCCCCTTGCTGGGCTTGAACCCAGAACCTTCTGTTTGCAAAGCCTGTGTCTTAACCGCTGCTCCAACTTTGCTTATAAACATTTAGTTATCTTTCACACTCTTCATTAGGAGTGAAACATTGGATAAGACTAAGATAACAGTTGTAAAAATCCCCTTGCTGGGATTGAACCCAGAACCTTCTGTTTGCAAAGCCTGTCTTAACCACTGCTCCAACTTTGCTTATAAACATTTAGTTCTCTTTCACACTCTTCATTAGTAGTGAAAGATTGGATAAGACTAAGATAACAGTTGTAAAAATCCCCTTGCTGGGCTTGAAGACAGAAACTTCTGTTTGCAAAGCCTGTGTCTTAACCGCTGCTCCAAATTTGCGTATACACTTTTAGTTCTCTTTCACTCTTTATTAGGAGTGAAACATTGGATAAGACTAAGATAACAGTTGTAAAATTGCCCTTGCTGGGCTTGAACCCAGAACTTTCTGTTTGCAAAGCCTGTGTCTTAACCGCTGTTCCCACTTTGCTTATACACTTTTAGTTCTCTTTCACACTCTTCATTAGGAGTGAAAGATTGGATAAGCTAAGATAACAGTTGTAAAAATCTCCTTGCTGGGCTTGAACCCAGAACCTTCTGTTTGCAAAGCCTGTGTCTTAAACACTGCTCCAACTTTGCTTATACACTTATAGTTCCCTTTCACACTCTTCATTAGGAGTGAAAGATTGGATAAGACTAAGATAACAGTTGTAAAACTCCCCTTGCTGGGCTTGAACCCAGAAGCTTCTGTTTGCAAAGCCTGTGTCTTAACCGCTGTTCCCACTTTGCTTATACACTTTTAGTTCTCTTTCACACTCTTCATTAGGAGTGAAAGATTGGATAAGCTAAGATAACAGTTGTAAAAATCCCCTTGCTGGGCTTGAACCCAGAACTTTCTGTTTGCAAAGCCTGTGTCTTAACCGCTGCTCCAACTTTGCTTATACACTTATAGTTCCCTTTCACACTCTTCATTAGGAGTGAAAGATTGGATAAGACTAAGATAACAGTTGTAAAAATCCCCTTGCTGGGCTTGAACCCAGAAACTTCTGTTTGCAAAGCCTGTGGCTTAACCACTGCTACAAATTTGCTCATATTAGTTCTCTTTCACACACTTCATTAGGAGTGAAAGTTTGGATAAGACTAAGATAACATTTGTAAAAATCCCCTTGTTGGGCTTGAACCCAGAACCTTCTGTTTGCAAAGCCTGTGTCTTAACCTCTGTTCCCACTTTGCTTATACACTTTTAGTTCTCTTTCACACTCTTCATTAGGAGTGAAAGATTGGATAAGCTAAGAGAACAGTTGTAAGAATCCCCTTGCTGGGCTTGAACCCAGAACCTTGTTTGCAAAGCCTGTGTCTTAACCACTGCTCCAACTTTGCTTATAAACTTATAGTTCCCTTTCACACTCTTCATTAGGAGTGAAAGATTGGATAAGACTAAGATAACAGTTGTAAAACTCCCCTTGCTGGGCTTGAACCCAGAACCTTCTGTTTGCAAAGCCTGTGTCTTAACCGCTGCTCCAACTTTGCTTATGCACTTTTAGTTCTCTCTCACACTCTTCATTAAGAGGGAAAGATTGGATAAGACTAAGATAACAGTTGTAAAATTGCCCTTGCTGGGCTTGAACCCAGAACTTTCTGTTTGCAAAGCCTGTGTCTTAACCGCTGTTCCCACTTTGCTTATACACTTTTAGTTCTCTTTCACACTCTTCATTAGGAGTGAAAGATTGGATAAGCTAAGAGAACAGTTGTAAAAATCTCCTTGCTGGGCTTGAACCCAGAACCTTCTGTTTGCAAAGCCTGTGTCTTAAACACTTCTCCAACTTTGCTTATAAACTAATAGTTCCCTTTCACACTCTTCATTAGGAGTGAAAGATTGGATAAGACTAAGATAACAGTTGTAAAACTCCCCTTGCTGGGCTTGAACCCAGAACCTTCTGTTTGCAAAGCCTGTGTCTTAACCGCTGCTCCAACTTTGCTTATAAACATTTAGTTCTCTTTCACACTCTTAATTAGGAGTGAAACATTGGATAAGACTAAGATAACAGTTGTAAAAATCCCCTTGCTGGGATTGAACCCAGAACCTTCTGTTTGCAAAGCCTGTCTTAACCACTGCTCCAACTTTGCTTATAAAAATTTAGTTCTCTTTCACACTCCTCATTAGGAGTGAAAGATTGGATAAGACTAAGATAACAGTTGTAAAAATCCCCTTGCTGGGCTTGAACCAGAAACTTCTGTTTGCAAAGCCTGTGTCTTAACCGCTGCTCGAAATTTGCGTATACACTTTTAGTTCTCTTTCACTCTTTATTAGGAGTGAAACATTGGATAAGACTAAGATAAGAGTTGTAAAAATCCCCTTGCTGGGCTTGAACCAAGAAACTTCTGCTTGCAAAGCCTGTGGCTTAACCTCTGCTCCAACTTTGCTCATATTAGTGCTCTTTCACACACTTCATTAGGAGTGAAAGATTGGATAAGACTAAGATAACAGTTGTAAAAATCCCCTTGCTGGGCTTGAACCCAGAAACTTCTGTTTGCAAAGCCTATGTCTTAACCGCTGCTCGAAATTTGCGTATACACTTTTAGTTCTCTTTCACTCTTTATTAGAGTGAAAGATTGGATAAGACTAAGATAAGAGTTGTAAAAAACCCCTTGCTGGGCTTGAACCCAGAAACTTCTGTTTGCAAAGCCTGTGTCTTAACCGCTGCTCCAACTTTGCTTATGCACTTTCAGTTCTCTTTCACACTCTTCATTAGGAGTGAAAGATTGGATAAGACTAAGATAACAGTTGTAAAATTGCCCTTGCTGGGCTTGAACCCAGAACCTTCTGTTTGCAAAGCCTGTGTCTTAACCGCTGCTCCAACTTTGCTTATACACTTATAGTTCCCTTTCACACTCTTCATTAGGAGTGAAAGATTGGATAAGACTAAGATAACAGTTGTAAAAATCCCCTTGCTGGGCTTGAACCCAGAACCTTCTGTTTGCAAATCCTGTGTCTTAACCGCTGCTCCAACTTTGCTTATAAACATTTAGTTATCTTTCACACTCTTCATTAGGAGTGAAACATTGGATAAGACTAAGATAAGAGTTGTAAAAATCCCCTTGCTGGGCTTGAACCAAGAAACTTCTGCTTGCAAAGCCTGTGGCTTAACCTCTGCTCCAACTTTGCTCATATTAGTGCTCTTTCACACACTTCATTAGGAGTGAAAGATTGGATAAGACTAAGATAACAGTTGTAAAAATCCCCTTGCTGGGCTTGAACCCAGAAACTTCTGTTTGCAAAGCCTATGTCTTAACCGCTGCTCGAAATTTGCGTATACACTTTTAGTTCTCTTTCACTCTTTATTAGGAGTGAAAGATTGGATAAGACTAAGATAAGAGTTGTAAAAAACCCCTTGCTGGGCTTGAACCCAGAAACTTCTGTTTGCAAAGCTGCTCCAACTTTGCTTATGCACTTTCAGTTCTCTTTCACACTCTTCATTAGGAGTGAAAGATTGGATAAGACTAAGATAACAGTTGTAAAATTGCCCTTGCTGGGCTTGAACCCAGAACCTTCTGTTTGCAAAGCCTGTGTCTTAACCGCTGCTCCAACTTTGCTTATAAACATTTAGTTATCTTTCACACTCTTCATTAGGAGTGAAACATTGGATAAGACTAAGATAACAGTTGTAAAAATCCCCTTGCTGGGATTGAACCCAGAACCTTCTGTTTGCAAAGCCTGTCTTAACCACTGCTCCAACTTTGCTTATAAACATTTAGTTCTCTTTCACACTCTTCATTAGTAGTGAACGATTGGATAAGACTAAGATAACAGTTGTAAAAATCCCCTTGCTGGGCTTGAAGACAGAAACTTCTGTTTGCAAAGCCTGTGTCTTAACCGCTGCTCCAAATTTGCGTATACACTTTTAGTTCTCTTTCACTCTTTATTAGGAGTGAAACATTGGATAAGACTAAGATAACTGTTGTAAAATTGCCCTTGCTGGGCTTGAACCCAGAACTTTCTGTTTGCAAAGCCTGTGTCTTAACCGCTGTTCCCACTTTGCTTATACACTTTTAGTTCTCTTTCACACTCTTCATTAGGAGTGAAAGATTGGATAAGCTAAGATAACAGTTGTAAGAATCCCCTTGCTGGGCTTGAACACAGAACCTTCTGTTTGCAAAGCCTGTGTCTTAACCGCTGCTCCAACTTTGCTCATAAACATTTAGTTATCTTTCACACTCTTCATTAGGAGTAAAAGATTGGATAAGATTAAGATAACAGTTGTAAAAATCCCCTTGCTGGGCTTGAACACAGAACCTTCTGTTCGCAAAGCCTGTGTCTTAACCGCTGCTCCAACTTTGCTTATGCACTTTTAGTTATCTTTCACACACTTCATTAGGAGTGAAAGATTGGATAAGACTAAGATAACAGTTGTAAAATTGCCCTTGCAGGGCTTGAACCCAGAACCTTCTGTTTGCAAAGCCTGCGTCTTAACCGCTGCTCCAACTTTGCTAATACACTTATAGTTCCCTTTCACACTCTTCATTAGGAGTGAAAGATTGGATAAGCTAAGAGAACAGTTGTAAGAATCCCCTTGCTGGGCTTGAACCCAGAACCTTGTTTGCAAAGCCTGTGTCTTAACCACTGCTCCAACTTTGCTTATAAACTTATAGTTCCCTTTCACACTCTTCATTAGGAGTGAAAGATTGGATAAGACTAAGATAACAGTTGTAAAACTCCCCTTGCTGGGCTTGAACCCAGAATCTTCTGTTTGCAAAGCCTGTGTCTTAACCGCTGCTCCAACTTTGCTTATGCACTTTTAGTTCTCTTTCACACTCTTCATTAAGAGTGAAAGATTGGATAAGACTAAGATAACAGTTGTAAAATTGCCCTTGCTGGGCTTGAACCCAGAACTTTCTGTTTGCAAAGCCTGTGTCTTAACCGCTGTTCCCACTTTGCTTATACACTTTTAGTTCTCTTTCACACTCTTCATTAGGAGTGAAAGATTGGATAAGCTAAGAGAACAGTTGTAAAAATCTCCTTGCTGGGCTTGAACCCAGAACCTTCTGTTTGCAAAGCCTGTGTCTTAAACACTTCTCCAACTTTGCTTATAAACGTATAGTTCCCTTTCACACTCTTCATTAGGAGTGAAAGATTGGATAAGACTAAGATAACAGTTGTAAAACTCCCCTTGCTGGGCTTGAACCCAGAACCTTCTGTTTGCAAAGCCTGTGTCTTAACCGCTGCTCCAACTTTGCTTATGCACTTTTAGTTCTCTTTCACACTCTTCATTAAGAGTGAAAGATTGGATAAGACTAAGATAACAGTTGTAAAATTGCCCTTGCTGGGCTTGAACCCAGAACTTTCTGTTTGCAAAGCCTGTGTCTTAACCGCTGTTCCCACTTTGCTTATACACTTTTAGTTCTCTTTCACACTCTTCATTAGGAGTGAAAGATTGGATAAGCTAAGATAACAGTTGTAAAAATCTCCTTGCTGGGCTTGAACCCAGAACCTTCTGTTTGCAAAGCCTGTGTCTTAAACACTTCTCCAACTTTGCTTATAAACTTATAGTTCCCTTTCACACTCTTCATTAGGAGTGAAAGATTGGATAAGACTAAGATAACAGTTGTAAAACTCCCCTTGCTGGGCTTGAACCCAGAACCTTCTGTTTGCAAAGCCTGTGTCTTAACCGCTGCTCCAACTTTGCTTATGCACTTTTAGTTCTCTTTCACACTCTTCATTAAGAGTGAAAGATTGGATAAGACTAAGATAACAGTTGTAAAATTGCCCTTGCTGGGCTTGAACCCAGAACTTTCTGTTTGCAAAGCCTGTGTCTTAACCGCTGTTCCCACTTTGCTTATACACTTTTAGTTCTCTTTCACACTCTTCATTAGGAGTGAAAGATTGGATAAGCTAAGAGAACAGTTGTAAAAATCTCCTTGCTGGGCTTGAACCCAGAACCTTCTGTTTGCAAAGCCTGTGTCTTAAACACTTCTCCAACTTTGCTTATAAACTTATAGTTCCCTTTCACACTCTTCATTAGGAGTGAAAGATTGGATAAGACTAAGATAACAGTTGTAAAACTCCCCTTGCTGGGCTTGAACCCAGAACCTTCTGTTTGCAAAGCCTGTGTCTTAACCGCTGCTCCAACTTTGCTTATGCACTTTTAGTTCTCTTTCACACTCTTCATTAAGAGTGAAAGATTGGATAAGACTAAGATAACAGTTGTAAAATTGCCCTTGCTGGGCTTGAACCCAGAACTTTCTGTTTGCAAAGCCTGTGTCTTAACCGCTGTTCCCACTTTGCTTATACACTTTTAGTTCTCTTTCACACTCTTCATTAGGAGTGAAAGATTGGATAAGCTAAGATAACAGTTGTAAAAATCTCCTTGCTGGGCTTGAACCCAGAACCTTCTGTTTGCAAAGCCTGTGTCTTAAACACTTCTCCAACTTTGCTTATAAACTTATAGTTCCCTTTCACACTCTTCATTAGGAGTGAAAGATTGGATAAGACTAAGATAACAGTTGTAAAACTCCCCTTGCTGGGCTTGAACCCAGAACCTTCTGTTTGCAAAGCCTGTGTCTTAACCGCTGCTCCAACTTTGCTTATAAACATTTAGTTCTCTTTCACACTCCTCATTAGGAGTGAAAGATTGGATAAGACTAAGATAACAGTTGTAAAAATCCCCTTGCTGGGCTTGAACCAGAAACTTCTGTTTGCAAAGCCTGTGTCTTAACCGCTGCTCGAAATTTGTGTATACACTTTTAGTTCTCTTTCACTCTTTATTATGAGTGAAACATTGGATAAGACTAAGATAAGAGTTGTAAAAATCCCCGTGCTGGGCTTGAAACCAGAACCGTCTGTTTGCAAAGCCTGTGGCTTAACCACTGCTCCAACTATGCTCATATTAGTTCTCTTTCACACACTTCATTAGGAGTGAAAGATTGGATAAGACTAAGATAACATTTGTAAAAATCCCCTTGTTGGGCTTGAACCCAGAACCTTCTGTTTGCAAAGCCTGTGTCTTAACCGCTGTTCCCACTTTGCTTATAAACTTTTAGTTCTCTTTCACACTCTTCATTAGGAGTGAAAGATTGGATAAGCTAAGATAACAGTTGTAAGAATCCCCTTGCTGGGCTTGAACACAGAACCTTCTGTTTGCAAAGCCTGTGTCTTAACCACTGCTCAAACTTTGCTTATACACTTATAGTTCCCTTTCACACTCTTCATTAGGAGTGAAAGATTGGATAAGACTAAGATAACAGTTGTGAAAATCCCCTTGCTGGGCTTGAACCCAGAACCTTCTGTTTGAAAAGCCTGTGTCTTAACCGCTGCTCCAACTTTGCTTATGAACAATTAGTTCTCTTTCACACTCTTCATTAGGAGTGAAACATTGGATAAGACTAAGATAACAGTTGTAAAAATCACCTTGCTGGGATTGAACCCAGAACCTTCTGTTTGCAAAGCCTGTCTTAACCACTGCTCCAACTTTGCTTATGAACATTTATTTCTCTTTCACACTCCTCATTAGGAGTGAAAGATTGGATAAGACTAAGATAACAGTTGTAAAAATCCCTTTGCTGGGCTTGAAACCAGATCCTTCTGTTTGAAAAGCCTGTGTCTTAACTGCTGCTTAAAACTTTGCTTATACACTTTTAGTTATCTTTCACACTCTCCATTAGGAGTGAAAGATTGGATAAGACTAAGATAACAGTTGTAAAAGTCCCCTTGCTGGGCTTGAACCCAGAACCTTCTGTTTGCAAAGCCTGTGGCTTAACCACTGCTCCAACTTTGCTCATATTAGTTCTCTTTCACACTCTTCATTAGGAGTGAAAGATTGGATAAGACTAAGATAACAGTTGTGAAAATCCCCTTGCTGGGCTTGAACACAGAACCTTCTGTTTGCAAAGCATGTGTCTTAACCGCTGCTCCAACTTTGCTTATAAACAATTAGTTCTCTTTCACACTCTTCATTATGAGTGAAAGATTGGATAAGACTAAGATAACAGTTGTAAAAATTGCCTTGCTGAGATTGAACAAGGAACCTTCTGTTTGCAAAGCCTGTCTTAACCGCTGCTCCAACTTTGCTTATGCACATTTAGTTCTCTTTCACACTCTTTATTATGAGTGAAATATTGGATAAGACTAAGATAACAGTTGTAAAAATCCCCTTGCTGGGCTTGAACCAAGAAACTTCTGCTTGCAAAGCCTGTGGCTTAACCTCTGCTCCAACTTTGCTCATATTAGTGCTCTTTCACACACTTCATTAGGAGTGAAAGATTGGATAAGACTAAGATAACAGTTGTAAAAATCCCCTTGCTGGGCTTGAACCCAGAAACTTCTGTTTGCAAAGCCTATGTCTTAACCGCTGCTCGAAATTTGCGTATACACTTTTAGTTCTCTTTCACTCTTTATTAGGAGTGAAAGATTGGATAAGACTAAGATAAGAGTTGTAAAAAACCCCTTGCTGGGCTTGAACCCAGAAACTTCTGTTTGCAAAGCTGCTCCAACTTTGCTTATGCACTTTCAGTTCTCTTTCACACTCTTCATTAGGAGTGAAAGATTGGATAAGACTAAGATAACAGTTGTAAAATTGCCCTTGCTGGGCTTGAACCCAGAACCTTCTGTTTGCAAAGCCTGTGTCTTAACCGCTGCTCCAACTTTGCTTATAAACATTTAGTTATCTTTCACACTCTTCATTAGGAGTGAAACATTGGATAAGACTAAGATAACAGTTGTAAAACTAGCCTTGCTGGGATAGAACCAGGAACCTTCTGTTTGCAAAGCCTGTCTTAACTGCTGCTCCAACTTTGCTTATGCACATTTAGTTCTCTTTCACACTCTTTATTATGAGTGAAATATTGGATAAGACTAAGATAACAGTTGTAAAAATCCCCTTGCTGGGCTTGAACCCTGAACCTTCTGTTTGTAAAGCCTGTGTCTTAACCGCTGCTCCAACTATGCTTATACACTTTTAGTTCTCTTTCACACTCTTCATTAGGAGTGAAAGATTGGATAAGACTAAGATAACCGTTGTAAAAATCCCCTTGCTGGGCTTGAACACAGAACGTTCTGTTTGCAAAGCCTGTGTCTTAACCACTTCTCCAACTTTGCTTATGCACTTTTAGTTCTCTTTCACACTCTTAATTAGGAGTGAAAGATTGGATAAGACTAAGATAACGGTTGTAAAAATCCCTTTGCTGGGCTTGAACCCAGAACCTTCTGTTTGCAAAGCCTGTGTCTTAACCGCTGCTCCAACTTTGCTCATAAACATTTAGTTCTCTTTCACACTCTTCATTAGGAGTGAAACATTGGATAAGACTAAGATAACAGTTGTAAAAATCCCTTTGCTGGGCTTGAACCCAGAACCTTATGTTTGCAAAGACTGTGTCTTAACCCCTGCTTCAACTTTGCTTATACAGTTTCAGTTCTCTTTCACACTCTTCATTAGGAGTGAAAGATTGGATAAGACTAAGATAAGACTTGTAAAAATCCCCTTGCTGGGCTTGAACCCAGAATGTTCTGTTTGCAAAGCCTGTGTCTTAACCGCTGCTCCAACTATGCTTATACACTTTTAGTTCTCTTTCACACTCTTCATTAGGAGTGAAAGATTGGATAAGACTAAGATAACAGCCCTTGCTGGGCTTGAACCCAGAACCTTCTGTTTGCAAAGGCTGTGTATTAACCGCTGCTCCTACTTTGCTTATACACTTTTAGTTCTCTTTCACACTCTTCATTATGAGTGAAATATTGGATAAGACTAAGATAACAGTTGTAAAAATCCCCTTGCTGGGCTTGAAGACAGAAACTTCTGTTTGCAAAGCCTGTCTTAACCACTGCTCCAACTTTGCTTATAAACATTTAGTTCTCTTTCACACTCTTCATTAGTAGTGAACGATTGGATAAGACTAAGATAACAGTTGTAAAAATCCCCTTGCTGGGCTTGAAGACAGAAACTTCTGTTTGCAAAGCCTGTGTCTTAACCGCTGCTCCAAATTTGCGTATACACTTTTAGTTCTCTTTCACTCTTTATTAGGAGTGAAACATTGGATAAGACTAAGATAACTGTTGTAAAATTGCCCTTGCTGGGCTTGAACCCAGAACTTTCTGTTTGCAAAGCCTGTGTCTTAACCGCTGTTCCCACTTTGCTTATACACTTTTAGTTCTCGTTCACACTCTTCATTAGGAGTGAAAGATTGGATAAGCTAAGATAACAGTTGTAAGAATCCCCTTGCTGGGCTTGAACACAGAACCTTCTGTTTGCAAAGCCTGTGTCTTAACCGCTGCTCCAACTTTGCTCATAAACATTTAGTTATCTTTCACACTCTTCATTAGGAGTAAAAGATTGGATAAGATTAAGATAACAGTTGTAAAAATCCCCTTGCTGGGCTTGAACACAGAACCTTCTGTTCGCAAAGCCTGTGTCTTAACCGCTGCTCCAACTTTGCTTATGCACTTTTAGTTATCTTTCACACACTTCATTAGGAGTGAAAGATTGGATAAGACTAAGATAACAGTTGTAAAATTGCCCTTGCAGGGCTTGAACCCAGAACCTTCTGTTTGCAAAGCCTGCGTCTTAACCGCTGCTCCAACTTTGCTAATACACTTATAGTTCCCTTTCACACTCTTCATTAGGAGTGAAAGATTGGATAAGCTAAGAGAACAGTTGTAAGAATCCCCTTGCTGGGCTTGAACCCAGAACCTTGTTTGCAAAGCCTGTGTCTTAACCACTGCTCCAACTTTGCTTATAAACTTATAGTTCCCTTTCACACTCTTCATTAGGAGTGAAAGATTGGATAAGACTAAGATAACAGTTGTAAAACTCCCCTTGCTGGGCTTGAACCCAGAACCTTCTGTTTGCAAAGCCTGTGTCTTAACCGCTGCTCCAACTTTGCTTATGCACTTTTAGTTCTCTTTCACACTCTTCATTAAGAGTGAAAGATTGGATAAGACTAAGATAACAGTTGTAAAATTGCCCTTGCTGGGCTTGAACCCAGAACTTTCTGTTTGCAAAGCCTGTGTCTTAACCGCTGTTCCCACTTTGCTTATACACTTTTAGTTCTCTTTCACACTCTTCATTAGGAGTGAAAGATTGGATAAGCTAAGAGAACAGTTGTAAAAATCTCCTTGCTGGGCTTGAACCCAGAACCTTCTGTTTGCAAAGCCTGTGTCTTAAACACTTCTCCAACTTTGCTTATAAACTTATAGTTCCCTTTCACACTCTTCATTAGGAGTGAAAGATTGGATAAGACTAAGATAACAGTTGTAAAACTCCCCTTGCTGGGCTTGAACCCAGAACCTTCTGTTTGCAAAGCCTGTGTCTTAACCGCTGCTCCAACTTTGCTTATGCACTTTTAGTTCTCTTTCACACTCTTCATTAAGAGTGAAAGATTGGATAAGACTAAGATAACAGTTGTAAAATTGCCCTTGCTGGGCTTGAACCCAGAACTTTCTGTTTGCAAAGCCTGTGTCTTAACCGCTGTTCCCACTTTGCTTATACACTTTTAGTTCTCTTTCACACTCTTCATTAGGAGTGAAAGATTGGATAAGCTAAGATAACAGTTGTAAAAATCTCCTTGCTGGGCTTGAACCCAGAACCTTCTGTTTGCAAAGCCTGTGTCTTAAACACTTCTCCAACTTTGCTTATAAACTTATAGTTCCCTTTCACACTCTTCATTAGGAGTGAAAGATTGGATAAGACTAAGATAACAGTTGTAAAACTCCCCTTGCTGGGCTTGAACCCAGAACCTTCTGTTTGCAAAGCCTGTGTCTTAACCGCTGCTCCAACTTTGCTTATGCACTTTTAGTTCTCTTTCACACTCTTCATTAAGAGTGAAAGATTGGATAAGACTAAGATAACAGTTGTAAAATTGCCCTTGCTGGGCTTGAACCCAGAACTTTCTGTTTGCAAAGCCTGTGTCTTAACCGCTGTTCCCACTTTGCTTATACACTTTTAGTTCTCTTTCACACTCTTCATTAGGAGTGAAAGATTGGATAAGCTAAGAGAACAGTTGTAAAAATCTCCTTGCTGGGCTTGAACCCAGAACCTTCTGTTTGCAAAGCCTGTGTCTTAAACACTTCTCCAACTTTGCTTATAAACTTATAGTTCCCTTTCACACTCTTCATTAGGAGTGAAAGATTGGATAAGACTAAGATAACAGTTGTAAAACTCCCCTTGCTGGGCTTGAACCCAGAACCTTCTGTTTGCAAAGCCTGTGTCTTAACCGCTGCTCCAACTTTGCTTATGCACTTTTAGTTCTCTTTCACACTCTTCATTAAGAGTGAAAGATTGGATAAGACTAGGATAACAGTTGTAAAATTGCCCTTGCTGGGCTTGAACCCAGAACTTTCTGTTTGCAAAGCCTGTGTCTTAACCGCTGTTCCCACTTTGCTTATACACTTTTAGTTCTCTTTCACACTCTTCATTAGGAGTGAAAGATTGGATAAGCTAAGATAACAGTTGTAAAAATCTCCTTGCTGGGCTTGAACCCAGAACCTTCTGTTTGCAAAGCCTGTGTCTTAAACACTTCTCCAACTTTGCTTATAAACTTATAGTTCCCTTTCACACTCTTCATTAGGAGTGAAAGATTGGATAAGACTAAGATAACAGTTGTAAAACTCCCCTTGCTGGGCTTGAACCCAGAACCTTCTGTTTGCAAAGCCTGTGTCTTAACCGCTGCTCCAACTTTGCTTATAAACATTTAGTTCTCTTTCACACTCCTCATTAGGAGTGAAAGATTGGATAAGACTAAGATAACAGTTGTAAAAATCCCCTTGCTGGGCTTGAACCAGAAACTTCTGTTTGCAAAGCCTGTGTCTTAACCGCTGCTCGAAATTTGTGTATACACTTTTAGTTCTCTTTCACTCTTTATTATGAGTGAAACATTGGATAAGACTAAGATAAGAGTTGTAAAAATCCCCGTGCTGGGCTTGAAACCAGAACCGTCTGTTTGCAAAGCCTGTGGCTTAACCACTGCTCCAACTATGCTCATATTAGTTCTCTTTCACACACTTCATTAGGAGTGAAAGATTGGATAAGACTAAGATAACATTTGTAAAAATCCCCTTGTTGGGCTTGAACCCAGAACCTTCTGTTTGCAAAGCCTGTGTCTTAACCGCTGTTCCCACTTTGCTTATAAACTTTTTGTTCTCTTTCACACTCTTCATTAGGAGTGAAAGATTGGATAAGCTAAGATAACAGTTGTAAGAATCCCCTTGCTGGGCTTGAACACAGAACCTTCTGTTTGCAAAGCCTGTGTCTTAACCACTGCTCAAACTTTGCTTATACACTTATAGTTCCCTTTCACACTCTTCATTAGGAGTGAAAGATTGGATAAGACTAAGATAACAGTTGTGAAAATCCCCTTGCTGGGCTTGAACCCAGAACCTTCTGTTTGAAAAGCCTGTGTCTTAACCGCTGCTCCAACTTTGCTTATGAACAATTAGTTCTCTTTCACACTCTTCATTAGGAGTGAAACATTGGATAAGACTAAGATAACAGTTGTAAAAATCACCTTGCTGGGATTGAACCCAGAACCTTCTGTTTGCAAAGCCTGTCTTAACCACTGCTCCAACTTTGCTTATGAACATTTATTTCTCTTTCACACTCCTCATTAGGAGTGAAAGATTGGATAAGACTAAGATAACAGTTGTAAAAATCCCTTTGCTGGGCTTGAAACCAGATCCTTCTGTTTGAAAAGCCTGTGTCTTAACTGCTGCTTAAAACTTTGCTTATACACTTTTAGTTATCTTTCACACTCTCCATTAGGAGTGAAAGATTGGATAAGACTAAGATAACAGTTGTAAAAGTCCCCTTGCTGGGCTTGAACCCAGAACCTTCTGTTTGCAAAGCCTGTGGCTTAACCACTGCTCCAACTTTGCTCATATTAGTTCTCTTTCACACTCTTCATTAGGAGTGAAAGATTGGATAAGACTAAGATAACAGTTGTGAAAATCCCCTTGCTGGGCTTGAACACAGAACCTTCTGTTTGCAAAGCATGTGTCTTAACCGCTGCTCCAACTTTGCTTATAAACAATTAGTTCTCTTTCACACTCTTCATTATGAGTGAAAGATTGGATAAGACTAAGATAACAGTTGTAAAAATTGCCTTGCTGAGATTGAACAAGGAACCTTCTGTTTGCAAAGCCTGTCTTAACCGCTGCTCCAACTTTGCTTATGCACATTTAGTTCTCTTTCACACTCTTTATTATGAGTGAAATATTGGATAAGACTAAGATAACAGTTGTAAAAATCCCCTTGCTGGGCTTGAACCCTGAACCTTCTGTTTGTAAAGCCTGTGTCTTAACTGCTGCTTCAACTTTGCTTATACCCTTTTAGTTCTCTTTCACACTCTTCATTAGGAGTGAAAGATTGGATAAGACTAAGATAACAGTTGTAAAAATCCCCTTGCTGGGCTTGAACCCTGAACCTTCTGTTTGTAAAGCCTGTGTCTTAACCGCTGCTTCAACTTTGCTTATACACTTTTAGTTCTCTTTCACACTCTTCATTAGGAGTGAAAGATTGGATAAGACTAAGATAAGACTTGTAAAAATCCCCTTGCTGGGCTTGAACCCAAAATGTTCTGTTTGCAAAGCCTGTGTCTTAACCGCTGCTCCAACTATGCTTATACACTTTTAGTTCTCTTTCACACTCTTCATTAGGAGTGAAAGATTGGATAAGACTAAGATAACAGTTGTAAAAATCCCCTTGCTGGGCTTGAACACAGAACCTTCTGTTTGCAAAGCCTGTGTCTTAACCGCTGCTCCAACTTTGCTTATGCACTTTTAGTTCTCTTTCACACTCTTCATTAGGAGTGAAAGATTGGATAAGACTAAGATAACAGGCCTTGCTGGGCTTGAACCCAGAACCTTCTGTTTGCAAAGGCTGTGTATTAACCGCTGCTCCAACTTTGCTTATACACTTCTAGTTCTCTTTCACACTCTTTATTATGAGTGAAATATTGGATAAGACTAAGATAACAGTTGTAAAAATCCCCTTGCTGGGCTTGAACCCTGAACCTTCTGTTTGTAAAGCCTGTCTTAACCGCTGCTTCAACTTTGCTTATATACTTTTAGTTATCTTTCACACTCTTCATTAGGAGTGAAAGATTGGATAAGACTAAGATAACGGTTGTAAAAATCCCTTTGCTGGGCTTGAACCCAGAACATTCTGTTTGCAAAGCCTGTGTCTTAACCGCTGCTCCAACTTTGCTCATAAACATTTAGTTCTCTTTCACACTCTTAATTAGGAGTGAAAGATTGGATAAGACTAAGATAACGGTTGTAAAAATCCCTTTGCTGGGCTTGAACCCAGAACCTTCTGTTTGCAAAGCCTGTGTCTTAACCGCTGCTCCAACTTTGCTCATAAACATTTAGTTCTCTTTCACACTCTTCATTAGGAGTGAGACATTGGATAAGACTAAGATAACAGTTGTAAAAATCCCTTTGCTGGGCTTGAACCCAGAACCTTATGTTTGCAAAGCCTGTGTCTTAACCCCTGCTTCAACTTTGCTTATACAGTTTCAGTTCTCTTTCACACTCTTCATTAGGAGTGAAAGATTGGATAAGACTAAGATAAGACTTGTAAAAATCCCCTTGCTGGGCTTGAACCCAGAATGTTCTGTTTGCAAAGCCTGTGTCTTAACCGCTGCTCCAACTATGCTTATACACTTTTAGTTCTCTTTCACACTCTTCATTAGGAGTGAAAGATTGGATAAGACTAAGATAACAGTTGTAAAAATCCCCTTGCTGGGCTTGAACACAGAACCTTCTGTTTGCAAAGCCTGTGTCTTAACCACTGCTCCAACTTTGCTTATGCACTTTTAGTTCTCTTTAACACTCTTCATTAGGAGTGAAAGATTGGATAAGACTAAGATAACAGCCCTTGCTGGGCTTGAACCCAGAACCTTCTGTTTGCAAAGGCTGTGTATTAACCACTGCTCCAACTTTGCTTATACACTTTTAGTTCTCTTTCACACTCTTCATTATGAGTTAAATATTGGATAAGACTAAGATAACAGTTGTAAAAATCCCCTTGCTGGGCTTGAACCCTGAACCTTCTGTTTGTAAAGCCTGTCTTAACCGCTGCTTCAACTTTGCTTATACACTTTTAGTTATCTTTCACACTCTTCATTAGGAGTGAAAGATTGGATAAGACTAAGATAACGGTTGTAAAAATCCCTTTGCTGTGCTTGAACCCAGAACCTTCTGTTTGCAAAGCCTGTGTCTTAACCGCTGCTCCAACTTTGCTCATAAACATTTAGTTCTCTTTCACACTCTTCATTAGGAGTGAAACATTGGATAAGACTAAGATAACAGTTGTAAAAATCGCCTTGCTGGGATTGAACCAGGAACCTTCTGTTTGCAAAGCCTGTCTTAACCGCTGCTTCAACTTTGCTTATACACTTTTAGTTCTCTTTCACACTCTTCATTAGGAGTGAAAGATTGGATAAGACTAAGATAACAGTTGTAAAAATCCCCTCGCTGGGCTTGAACCCAGAACCTTCTGTTTGCAAAGCCTGTGTCTTAACCTCTGCTTCAACTTTGCTTATACACTTTCAGTTCTCTTTCACACTCTTCATTAGGAGTGAAAGATTGGATAAGACTAAGATAAGAGTTGTAAAAATCCCCTTGCTGGGCTTGAACCCAGAATGTTCTGTTTGCAAAGCCTGTGTCTTAACCGCTGCTCCAACTATGCTTATACACTTTTAGTTCTCTTTCACACTCTTCATTAGAAGTGAAAGATTGGATAAGACTAAGATAACCGTTGTAAAAATCCCCTTGCTGGGCTTGAACACAGAACGTTCTGTTTGCAAAGCCTGTGTCTTAACCACTTCTCCAACTTTGCTTATGCACTTTTAGTTCTCTTTCACACTCTTCATTAGGAGTGAAAGATTGGATAAGACTAAGATAACGGTTGTAAAAATCCCTTTGCTGGGCTTGAACAAAGAACCTTCTGTTTGCAAAGCCTGTGTCTTAACCGCTGCTCCAACTTTGCTCATAAACATTTAGTTCTCTTTCACACTCTTCATTAGGAGTGAAACATTGGATAAGACTAAGATAACAGTTGTAAAACTAGCCTTGCTGGGATAGAACCAGGAACCTTCTGTTTGCAAAGCCTGTCTTAACTGCTGCTCCAACTTTGCTTATGCACATTTAGTTCTCTTTCACACTCTTTATTATGAGTGAAATATTGGATAAGACTAAGATAACAGTTGTAAAAATCCCCTTGCTGGGCTTGAACCCTGAACCTTCTGTTTGTAAAGCCTGTGTCTTAACCGCTGCTCCAACTATGCTTATACACTTTTAGTTCTCTTTCACACTCTTCATTAGGAGTGAAAGATTGGATAAGACTAAGATAACCGTTGTAAAAATCCCCTTGCTGGGCTTGAACACAGAACGTTCTGTTTGCAAAGCCTGTGTCTTAACCACTTCTCCAACTTTGCTTATGCACTTTTAGTTCTCTTTCACACTCTTAATTAGGAGTGAAAGATTGGATAAGACTAAGATAACGGTTGTAAAAATCCCTTTGCTGGGCTTGAACCCAGAACCTTCTGTTTGCAAAGCCTGTGTCTTAACCGCTGCTCCAACTTTGCTCATAAACATTTAGTTCTCTTTCACACTCTTCATTAGGAGTGAAACATTGGATAAGACTAAGATAACAGTTGTAAAAATCCCTTTGCTGGGCTTGAACCCAGAACCTTATGTTTGCAAAGACTGTGTCTTAACCCCTGCTTCAACTTTGCTTATACAGTTTCAGTTCTCTTTCACACTCTTCATTAGGAGTGAAAGATTGGATAAGACTAAGATAAGACTTGTAAAAATCCCCTTGCTGGGCTTGAACCCAGAATGTTCTGTTTGCAAAGCCTGTGTCTTAACCGCTGCTCCAACTATGCTTATACACTTTTAGTTCTCTTTCACACTCTTCATTAGGAGTGAAAGATTGGATAAGACTAAGATAACAGCCCTTGCTGGGCTTGAACCCAGAACCTTCTGTTTGCAAAGGCTGTGTATTAACCGCTGCTCCTACTTTGCTTATACACTTTTAGTTCTCTTTCACACTCTTCATTATGAGTGAAATATTGGATAAGACTAAGATAACAGTTGTAAAAATCCCCTTGCTGGGCTTGAACCCTGAACCTTCTGTTTGTAAAGCCTGTCTTAACCACTGCTTCAACTTTGCTTATACACTTTTAGTTATCTTTCACACTCTTCATTAGGAGTGAAAGATTGGATAAGACTAAGATAACGGTTGTAAAAATCCCTTTGCTGTGCTTGAACCCAGAACCTTCTGTTTGCAAAGCCTGTGTCTTAACCGCTGCTCCAACTTTGCTCATAAACATTTAGTTCTCTTTCACACTCTTCATTAGGAGTGAAACATTGGATAAGACTAAGATAACAGTTGTAAAAATCGCCTTGCTGGGATTGAACCAGGAACCTTCTGTTTGCAAAGCCTGTCTTAACCGCTGCTCCAACTTTGCTTATGCACATTTAGTTCTCTTTCACACTCTTCATTATGAGTGAAATTTTGGATAAGACTAAGATAACAGTTGTAAAAATCCCCTTGCTGGGCTTGAACCCTGAACCTTCTGTTTGTAAAGCCTGTGTCTTACATGCTGCTTCAACTTTGCTTATACACTTTTAGTTCTTTTTCACACTCTTCATTAGGAGTGAAAGATTGGATAAGACTAAGATAACAGTTGTAAAAATCCCCTTGCTGGGCTTGAACCCTGAACCTTCTGTTTGAAAAGCCTGTGTCTTAACTGCTGCTTAAACTTTACTTATACACTTTTAGTTCTCTTTCACACTCTTCATTAGGAGTGAAAGATTGGATAAGACTAAGATAACAGTTGTAAAAGTCCCGTTGCTGGGCTTGAATCCAGAACCTTCTGTTTGCAAAGCCTGTGGCTTTACCACTGCTCCAACTTTGCTCATTTTAGTTCTCTTTCACACTCTTCATTAGGAGTGAAAGATTGGATAAGACTAAGACAGCATTTGTAAAAATCCCCTTGTTGGGCTTGAACCCAGAACCTTCTGTTTGCAAAGCCTGTGTCTTAACTGCTGTCCCCACTTTGCTTATACACTTTGAGTTCTCTTTCACACTCTTCATTAGGATTGAAAGATTGGATAAGCTAAGATAACAGTTGTAAAAAAACCCTTGCTGGGCTTGAACGCAGAACCTTCTCTTTGCAAAGCCTGTGTCTTAACCGCTGCTCCAACTTTGCTTATAAACATTTAGTTCTCTTTCACACTCTTCATTAGGAGTGAAACATTGGATAAGACTAAGATAACAGTTGTAAAAATCCCCTTGCTGGGATTGAACCAGGAATCTTCTGTTTGCAAAGCCTGTCTTAACCGCTGCTCCAACTTTGCTTATGCACTTTCAGTTCTCTTTCACACTCTTCATTAGGAGTGAAAGATTAGATAAGACTAAGATAACATTTGTAAAAATCCCCTTGTTGGGCTTGAACCCAGAACCTTCTGTTTGCAAAGCCTGTGTCTTAACCGCTGCTCCAACTTTGCTTATACACTTTTAGTTCTCTTTCACACTCTTCATTAGGAGTGAAAGATTGTTATTAAGGTAATACAGTCTAGGTGAAGTTGGGCCCAAATACATGGACTTCTATGGGGCTATGGGTTTTTTTTGGGCCCAATGACAGCGCCACAACAGGCCATTATATGAACTTTCAGGAAATCCCGATTTCCTTTTGGCTTCACAAAATATCTGTCTGACTGCCCCCCTGAATTCAGCTTACTGTGGAGACACATGCTTGAACGTTTTACTTTGAAATGTTTTGTAGTTTCTGAATTATTTAACTTAAACGCCCAATGCATTCTCAATGGCAATAGAACACACTTTGGCATGCTACTAGTCCTACAAACCGTACTCCTAGAAACCCCATTCAAACCGTATAGGTTCATCTTAGGGTGGACATGATTGCCTGAAAAGGAATCTTTGAAATGTTTCATAGTTTTAGAAATATAGTGCTTTCAGATTTGAGAAATTTATAACGGGGCTCAATGGCAGATTTTGGTACATCAAAAAATCACTTTCACCTAGAAACTCCATTCACACTTTTTTATAAGTCAGCTTACTGTGGAGACACTGCTGAAACTTTTTACTTTGGAATGTTTTGTAGTTTCTGAGTTATTTAACTTAAACGCCCAATGCATTCTCAATGGCAATAGTACAAACTTTGGCATGCTATAGTCCTACATACTTACACCTAAACCCCATTCAAACCTATTTAGGTTCAGTAGACATGTTTGCCTGAAAAGGAATCTTTGAAATGTTTCATTGTTTTAGAAATATAGTACTTTAAAATGTATAGTGGGGGTAAATGGCACATCATATAATCACAGTAGCCTACTACTAATGCTCACACATCGACAGCAACAGGCAAAGTGAGTTTAACATTGCTTAATGCAATCAGATATGACGTTTCTGTTTGTGGGCTGTCAAGGCCAGAAAGTAGTTTTTTGCCACTCAGTAGGCATTCCTGCATAACTTCCAGGTTTGATGATGATGTCACGCATTTCAGGGAGGATGCCCCAGCTCCTGAGAGCCGACCAGCCAGTCGTGTGAACAGCCGCAGTGCCAGCCACTACCACCAGGGGGTCGAGTACAATCAAGTGGGCAGCCCAGAGTCTCTGGGTGTTGACGATGGACGGCGCACATGTTCTCCCTCGACCACCAACCCGGCAGGCACTCCTGTCAAATATGACAGCAAGTATGGGTACGCAGTGTGACATATGTGTATATGTGAACTGTGAAATGAAGAATACATTTGAGAATATGAGCTTTGAGTCTTTTGACCTTAAAAACGTGAATATTTAACTGTGGTAATATGATTACAGAGTTCTCTATAATAAAACCTCATTCCAAAACTGTGAAAGCATAGAGCTTTGATGACATAGCTTTGTTCAACTTAATTGCTTTCAGCAATATCTCTTATAGAGCTAGGCCTATGTCTTGGTCCCTCACAAAATGATACCCTTTTTATAATTTTCGTAATAAACTAAGATGCTTGTGCAAATATAGATGTTTGTATCGGTTATTATTACTAAACTAAACCTGCTTATGGATCACATTCTAATGGAGTTAATTTGAAAACATAAGGAATGTGAAATGATTATGGCAGCAATTTTGTAATAAAATTTACTGTAAGTACCTCGATGTTCCTTTACTTTACTGTAATATACACCACAATACAAAGACTTCAAATTAGACATCAAGTTATTCTTATTGATGCAGTTTCCCCTATTTGGTCATTTGTTTTGTGTTAAGATCCATTGAGAGACTGATGAGTTAGATATTCAATCACTATTGGACTGAAGTCCCAAGCTAAGCGTGCTACTGACAATAGTTTAAGGAAAGGAAAGAAGGAACAGTCCGCACTCACAAAATAAACATTCTTTGCGTTATTTAATGTACTATAGCATCAATCTGTCAAACAGACGCGTTTCAGAACTTTGTCTGTGTTTTTTCTGAGTTAGAAAAAACATGTAAAGTATCTAAATTGTATTTGTTACATGTGTACACTCCGAGTTAAAATAACTGTGTTTTTACTGTGTATGTACTTTTGTAACTTTTGTTCGTGTGATTCATATAGTTTGGCAATATTGAGATTGATTTTGGAATCTTTCAGGACTGGCAATGAAACAACCCCAAACCATAGTAAGAACAGACGATACAACCTAAAATGTAGACAAAAAGAGATATTTATTTCATGATATACCTCATTTTTTTGGAAATACCCCACCATTCAAAAATGTACACGATTA
Organism: Protomyctophum parallelum; assembly: GCF_964188405.1. Lineage (NCBI taxonomy): Eukaryota > Metazoa > Chordata > Actinopteri > Myctophiformes > Myctophidae > Protomyctophum > Protomyctophum parallelum. Next base: position 15,961,339 of record NC_139713.1, read on the forward strand.
GATGTTTGTTTTTCCTTTTTTTTTTCTTCTGAAGATGTAATGGCATGAGTCGAAATATCTATAGCCACATGCAATGGGTTTTGTGTCCACTACGTAAACATGTAGGCCTGCTGCTCGCCACTGGTCCCCTCACAAGTATTCTCCATGACATGGTGGTTAGGAGGATGGATGGTTGACCTTTGGAATACACACGTCACACAGTCAAAGTGTTTGAGACATAACAACGTTACGCTTCGTCTTCAGTCATTGCTGCTCAGCTAGTGCCGATGTGCTGAATGTCCATATGGTAATGTCTCCTCTCTAGTGGCCTACTAGTGTGTGTGTGTGTGTGTGTGTGTGTGTGTGTGTGTGTGTGTGTGTGTGTGTGTGTGTGTCTGCCTGTGCGTGCGTGCATGCGTGAGTGAGTGAGTGAGTGCATGCGTGCGAGAGAGAGAGAGAGAGAGAGAGAGAGAGCACCAATAGGAAGGGTTAGTTCAGTTTCTTTCTTTTCTTGTTGAAGGTAAACTTAATTTGTGACTTATACCTGAGGTGCTGAGAACTCATGCAGACTGTACATTCGTATTCCCAGTTTGGATAAAATTCAGTTTCCATCTTTTGTCCATGAATGGGAAGTTCGACCATTTAAGACCTATATTAAATGTGCCCATTATACGCCTGTAATACTTGGACACACACATTAACCCATTCAGGCCTAAGGCCGATTCTAAAAACGCCTCTAAATCCTGACCTAAGGTTTCTGAAAAACTTCAAATATTGATATAGCAGAATCAAAATTTTTACATTTTTGAATACTGTACATACTGTACAGAACCCAAATATGGGTTCCCGGCCTGAGGGGGTAAGGTACAAATAGGGAACCCCGCCCAGAATGGGTTAATTAACTAACTCCAGAGCCATCAGTCGGCAGGATCTGCAAGCTCCCGTTCCTAGTCTCTTTCTGCTAACAACCATTCCCAAGTGTAAAAATAACAAAACACATGCCATTTGTATGTGGAGCGGAGGGTAAACAGAGGTTGTAAGCAGTAGCCGAGTCGACTTGGGAACTAATATATTAGTACTACAGGTCATTTATATCTATGTATAATAGGTCTAAAATCGCTGAACTTAACCCTTCAGTGGAAACTTATGGTTGTGTAGAAAACCTTAAAATATGATAAAGTAAAAAGAGAAAAAATGAAAACTTCAAACTGCCCCTTGCAGGTCATCATTTTTATCCCAACAGATTGAATGTTTCTTGTACGTCGTCTGTATTCTTGCAATTGTATTAGCAAATTGATTCTACACTTCCACCTTCTTCCAAATACAGAAGCCATGAAGAGAAACCAGTGGATAGATATGCAGATAAGAAGGTCAAACAAACAGCAGTGAAGCCCAGTGAAACATTTTATAATCAAGTTTTGTGTTTAAAAAATAACAGAAATCTGAACTAACCCCTTAACCAGTTGATTTGACTATAGGTCCAGGAAACATCACAATAGCTGGAATTCTTCCTGACTGCACATACCTATTTTCAGTGAACTACCAAGTCGTCGCTGTTGGGCAGAAACCTTGTTTGTCCTAAACCTAAAACTGTTAATTTTCAGGAAATGGGGAAATAAGAACCTGTGTTCCAGTTGATCCGATCAATGTAGTTATTATTTAGTCACAAATTCATAATTCTTTGGTTAACTGTTTATAAAAAACCCACAGACAAGACTTAAGTTTACACTTACAACCTGGCATATTATGTTGGGCATTCCATTATAGGCAAACACTTCAGAAGAATTTCAAGATTTTTCTAGATTGAAAGAGGATAACCCATTGCACTGTTGTGAGGTTGTAGATCGGCTATTCTCATCTATGCTGCCATCATATCATATAATATTTTCATATAGATTAATGCCATTCATCTATAAGGAAGAAAAAAAAACATTAATAAATATGGAGATGCGTTTCTATCCGACAGCGACTATGTTCATTTGTACTTTTCACAATGTGATTAGAGGAGGATATTGTCTGTGTGCTACACAAACTGTTAGAGGGAGTCAAAGTAGTCCAAAGACAACTCTGACAAGATCGTACGGCACTTCGAAATACTGCTCAAAACTGGAAACCCCACGCAAGCGCACCTCTAGTCCAAACAATCTGCATCATCTGCACATGTTATTGTTATAGCACACAGACAATGCTGTCCTTCATATGGAGAAGACGTGACACTGTGATCACCGTTTATAGTTACACCTAAATGCCATTGAGACATGACAAAAATGGTTAACACCATAAAATCCCACCACCTGATAAATCTGTAAATAAGGCAAGGTACAAAAATCATTTACAAAACGTTCAAAGTCCATGCAGACATTAAAACATGTTTGGATTTGGCTTCAAATAATCAAGGTGATTTGGCTGTGCAAAATAAAACAATTAAAACAATGAGCACCCACGATTTGAAAGAGCGAAGTCATTAATATGACGTTTCCCTTCTTATTCTCTTCTTTTTGCATCCAGTCGTCTACAACAACACCCATAGACTCGTGATGCCAGGACTGGTGTGAATGTTGTAGAACTTGTAGTTGATTGGTATTAACATGACTTGCAGCCAAAAACCCCTTTTAAAGAGTTTCTCCAGTTGGGGATGAGTAAAAGACTTCACCATCCTCTTCCATAGGGTCTGTATGTGTGGGTATTGTGGGTGTCCGCTTGCTCTGCTTGGCAGTACATGTTGTACAGTAGTGTTCTTGGAATGGGGACGAGACTTGGGGGAAATGGCAAAAAACGTCCTTGACTGGCTGATGTCAAGGTTCTGTGAACGATGACCATTCTTCAAAGGCACCAAACTGTACATTGGTCAGGTGTGTGTGTGTGTGTGTGTGTGTGTGTGTGTGTGCACGCCGGCACGTGCATGAGTGCATGCGTATGTATGCATGTATGTATGTAATGTGCACATGGGTGCACCAGAAGTCAAACCAATCCAGTCTTTCCCCTCCACTGGTTTCAGCCCACAAGGCATCACCATGACAAATAAGGCAAAAAATAAATTCCCAGCATTAAAAAGACAGAGCGTCTGTCTTTACTTTCTTTTCCTTCTTCATCTGATTCTTTGCCGTTACTAATATCAACTTTAACTTCAGCACAATAATCATATCTCTATTCAATAAATTATCTATACTGTACATTTATGTCCCCCTCCCATAGACCTGCAACATGGGGGAGACTATATCAATGTAAAACTATGCGGAACAGTCATGTCCGTGATAGGGCTCTTATGGCGTGCTCTGTTCAACGCAGCCTCTCCAGAGCACACAGAGGCCCGGCAGAGCTCTGCTTTATTCCGTCTTAGTTTTTTTCTTCCGCACAGAAATGACACGGAGCGTCTTAGAAAGAGATAGAAACGGAAGTAAAAAGCCGATTGCATACTCAAAAGATAGAGAAACGGGGGTAGAAAGGTTCACTGCAAAAAACGGAGTAATCCAGCAAAGGAGGAAAAAAACAAAGTTTCTTTTATCCTTGTGTTGTTTCCCTGGGTTAACCAAGTAGCTTTTTCCTCTGTGGGGGCTGTGGACGGACGATGGGCTCCGATTGGACGGAATCCGACAGCACCTGAGCCTTACTGGACCCCTTCCTCGTCCACGTAGGTCGAAGGAAACCACCCGATCTGAAATGACAGACATAGACATCAATGGGGGCTTCAGCCCCTGCCCTTTAACCAGTCTGTAAAACAACTGCCCTTTCCAGACCACGAATGTATCATTTACTATGGTGAAAAATCCATGTCGTACACACCGCATCTCCACTGGCTAAAGATTGCTGGGTTGCGCACCGAAAATAGCTGATCTACAAGCTCGCAACGCGTCACAGCGTGACACGTTGTCACAGTTGTCACAACGCGTCACAGCGTGACACGTTGTGAGCTTGTAGATCTGCTATTTTTGTCCAAAAGTGCCCTCTTATGGGATTTCAGCCCCTGCCCCTCTAACACTCTCTGCACGTCCCTGAATGGAGCTGTTCAACAGCATACAGGTGATTGATTGATTGATTGATTGATTGAAATATTTATTAACAGTTTGCAGAATTACAGTACATTTCAAGCACAAACTCAATACAAAGACTGTTAGTGGACGACCCAATTAAGCATTATACTTCACAACTCTGGTCAACTATAGGGTTTATATCCCATTAAGACCTGATAGGCCGATTCTACAAATTTGGTTGGTATTTGGTTAAAGAAACCCCCTCCAGAAGCAAACATTTCAGTTTAAATATTTGGCTATAGTAGCCAAAGTAAAAAATATGGTTAAAGTGTTTTTTAAACTATTGTAACGACCTAACCACTTTAGCTGGGGAACCCCCCCTGGTAATAACTTATAATGAAATATGTTTCTTTCTACTATATATTCAGACCCACATGATTTGTCTCTGTTCATAACTTCATATTGAACAGATAAAGACACACACACACACACACACACACACACACACACAGTCTATATTCGCATGGTAAAACTGAGCTCATGGTGCTTCTTCTATTGTAAGTGTACACAGTGTGCTGACATCTCTTCATTAGTTCTGTATGCCTTCAGCTGTGTGTCTTTTCATAGCTGCCAAATGACCTACTACTTTCTCAGTTTATTAGTATTAGCTTTTTGTTTTCTTATAACATAACGGTTCATTACTAGACAGCTAAAAAGGTTTCTTGTCAGTTACAGGATTGCATGTTACACTAAATCAATATTCAATATATTATATATTTTAAAAGAAGGCCGATGTACACCTCAAAGTTTAGTGACAGGTGCGTAGGACAACCAAGAAGGTTCCAAATGTTCCGAAAGAGATCTATGACATCAAATGAAAGAAAATGGTCGCACACACTGTCTGGAACTTGTGAAAAAGGATGCTCTTTATTAAATCGACGTTTCCGTCGTTAGACCTTCATCAGGACAAACATGATTCTGTTTCCGATGAAAGTCTAAGGACCGAAACATCAATTTAATAAAGAGCATTCTTTTTGAAAGTCCCAGTGTGCAAGACCTTTTGCTTTGATAATTAATTGATATCATAGATCCCTATTTTATAGATTAAAATCAATTTTTCCACAATGTTTCAAGTTTCCATTAGTAAATGAAAGAAAGTACAACATGCTGAGGATGTAGAAGAGAACTGACTACTGATTTTAGTGGTATTTTAGTAAGACGCCTGAGGCAGAGAAGCGACTTCGCCCTAAAGGGCGAGGTCGCTTGCGCGCATCCGCCTGGGTGACGGTCGCAATAATGACAGTTTCTTTGGATTCTGTCGAGTGCACACGAAACACCACAAATAGTTCTGGAGAATTCCATGTCTTAGAGACTTACACCATTATGAATCTATCCTTCATTATAGCTAGTCTGCTTCACCGCTCTTACCTCTCAACAAATACAGCTACTGATTCCATTAATTGGCATTATAACTGTAATGATGTGCCTCGTTCTCCACAGGGTGGCGACAAAGCAACACACAAGAACCAACCCAGAATATATTAGTAACACAGAGACCCTTTTTGGTTGGTTCAGTTCTTTTTGGTTCTTGGTCCATGAGTCAGAGCTCCAAAATTGGTGGGAAAAACTAGACCTATATTAAATGTTAAAATGTTTATATGATCAATACAAGTAAATTGATAACCCTTCCACAGTAGTAGCTTTTTCATATTTTCGATTATTTTGCATATTTTCCTACATAATGCCTCATTTGTATATTTAAAAATGTAAAATTTGTAATGGAATAAATCATTGTCTTCGTGTAAGTACTCAATTTGGGAAGTTTCATGGTGATAACAATTTAATATAGGTATGGTTTTGCCCACTCAATTCATAATTAACGTTCCAATTTTGGAACTCTGGCTCATGGACTAAGAACCAAAAAGAACTGAACCGGTTCCCACTGGGAACCAACTGGTGGAAAAGGGGCCTGAGTGTCACAGTTTAGTTCTCTCCCAGTTCAGTGAACTTCTTTCTGGCCACACCATGCAATAAGCTGATATTGTTTGGGGGAACAATGGACCGTTTAACTCAAGACAACTAGATATTCATATGCATATCCAGGAGAGGCAGACATGTGCACGGAGTAGATCCGTTTCCACAGCAGAAAACTGTGCATCTCTCTCCTATACAGCTTGTCAAAATGGTCTAAAAATAAAAGATCACACCTGTGTGAAGTGAGGGGCACTCTTATCATCGTGACGTAAAATAGACACTATGCCTATTTGCTGGGACACTATGACGTAAAACTCTCCATTCATTGTCAATGGGAATTTAATGTTTGTGTAGGACGAAGAGCATACACCAATAGCTGAACATAGGAGGGGCTAGCGCCCCTCAAAAAGTAGCAATGAGCAAGACGCAGGCACACACTTGGCTCTTAAAGGGAATGGTCTAATTCATGTTACTGTATGCCCAAAACACACTCATAGACTATAGTTCAGAGACTATATTTCTCATGTGCCGTGAGACTTTGCCCCACCCTGCTCCCCTGACAGACGGCACACACAATGTCACGGGGGTGGAATTGAATGTATACTCACTCGTCCGTTGGCTTCACCTTTCCACCAGCCCTGGTCTCCACCGATCTTGCTGTAGATCTTCACGATGTCTCCTTCCCGTAGGGAGAGCTCCCTCATGTCCCGCGCCGCAAAGTTATACCTCGCCACCGCCGTGCTGACCACCCGCGGCGTGAACACTTCAAAACACAGACACAAGTAAAAACATATATAAATACATCGACGCATCTCGATCGATGAATCCATGAAAACAAGAGTGCAAAACAATGCATGTATAAAGCAGCGGCAGCAAATAAAGGAAAATCTCGACGATCCAAATGCCAGCGGAGAAGGATGGCAGAGAGGTGAACGACAACGTGGTAAAATGGAGGGGTGGCAGATGATGATTATGTTCCGTGACAGTGGGATGGAGGGGTGTGGAACTGGATGTTCGTATACAATACTTTGTTTATTTTGATGAGTGAATGTATGTCAACCTGGAAAAGGATCTGAAATGTTTCCGTTAATGAAATGAAAACACGAGATGAAGACAACAGAAGAGGTCAAATTGAGAAACCCGTGGGGTGAGAAGCATTTAATCAGGAGCAAAAGTGAGGAGGAGGAGGTGGGACTGTGAAGGAGAAATAAGTGTTTACATGGAGATTAGAAAACACAGAAATGAGGAAAAGGCAAACAAAAGGGCAAATAATGAAGAGAGAGAGAGAGAGAGAGACAGAGAGAGAGAGACAGAGAGAGAGAGACAGAGAGAGAGAGAGAGAGACAGAGAGAGAGAGAGAGAGAGAGAATCAAGCGACAGAGGGATAGAGTACCTGACCAAAAGGGAGCTGGGCTCTGAGAGGAAGAGAAGTTGAGACCCTGCGGACTGAGGAAGGAGAAGTTGTAGGAAGCACAGGTGGCTGCTGAGAGCAGAGTAGATAAACGAGAGAGAGAGAGGGAGGGAGAGAAAGGGAGGGAGGGAGAGAGAGAGAGGGAGGGAGAGAGAGAGAGAGGGAGGGAGGGAGAGAGAGAGAGGGAGGGAGATAAAGGGAGGGAGGGAGAGAGAGGGAGGGAGAGAGAGAGAGGGAGGGAGGGAGAGAGAGAGAGGGAGGGAGATAAAGGGAGGGAGGGAGAGAGAGGGAGGGAGAGAGAGGGAGGGAGGGAGAGAGAGGGAGGGAGGGAGGGAGAGAAAGGGAGGGAGGGAGAGAGAGAGAGGGAGGGAGAGAGAGAGAGGGAGGGAGAGAGAGAGAGGGAGGGAGTGAGAGAGAGGGGGAGGGAGAAGGAGACGAAGAAGTGGACAAAGAACAAGGGGACGAAGAATAAGAAGGGGGAAAAAAACAGGAGTCAGGACATCAACAAAGACTGCTGCAGCCCTCTCTCTGTCCAGTGAGCCGTCTCCCCTGAAAGCTAGTCCACAGCCAACCCACACATTTCTCGCACGCACGCACGCACGCACGCACACACACACGCACACACGCACACACTAGACAGTTGCACACAGCCCCGGTCAGACGGTCACAAACATCATGGTCGTCGTCATCCTCATCATGAGTCTCTCCACTCCTCCTCCCTCCATTTCCACTACAATAGGCAGAGGAGGAAAGGAAGCCCTGTTGTATAGCTGGCAGTCTGGTCTGGTCTGGTCTGGTCTGGCTGGAAGGCCAACAAAGGCAGCCCAGTGTGGGACACCAGCCAAACAGACATCCATTATACATTCTAATGGGGTTGGGAAGCCATTCAAATGCCCCGTCCACAGCCTCTCTGAGTCACTGGCCAAGACCTCAACATGCTCTGTCTCTCACTCTGTGCGCGCATGTGTGCGTGCGTGTGTGTGCCTGTCTCTCTCGCTCTCTCTCTCTCTCTCTCTGTCTCTCTCTCCCTCCCTTAAATCTATTGCACTATACTTACAATATACTTCTATCTCACTGTATTACTCTCTCTTTCTTACCAAATACTCTCGTTTGTTCTCCCTCCCTCTCCCCATTTTGTTCGATATAATACTCTCTCCCTCTCCAACTTGCTCTCTACACAGTATAATACTCCATCTTGCTCCGCGTGGTGCAGTTAGTTAACCACCAAAGCGACGGCAAACGGTGATGCTCTCTGCTTTCTCTCTACCGTTCCCCTTGACGGTTTCACACCGCCTTCCGTCGGTCCAGCTCCTAATCTGGGTCAGAGGAGTCGTCGGCCCGGGGGAGGGCGAGGGCATCGTTTGAGAGACACGGGCAGGCAGGGAGGCAGTCCTGCTATCCGTCATAGTTATTTTTACTACAGGCAAAGACAGCAAGGGTGAAGGCTTTCCAACCTGTAGACGCTAGGTGGAGACTATAATGTGTGTCTTCAGTTTTCCTGGTACAGTATAGCTGAAGGAATCGATTTGGTGTGTGTGTGTGTGTGTGTGTGTGTTGGGGGTCTTAAAAACAACTAGATAAAGTGCCCCTCGGGGCACAGGTCTGGGCCAATCCTGCCAATGTTAGCCCACTAGGATGGAATCTGAAATATCGGACAGATCCGTCTTGAACACATGACTATAGAGATATAGTGTGTAACAATTTGCGGGATTTTTGGACAGAATCTTGTTTTTCAAAAGTCGGCCTCCTGGTGGCGCTACAACAGGCCGTTCTGGAAAATGTGGGGCAGAGGTTCATCGTTGGCATCCAGGGAGTGTGTGTGCATAATTTGGCATCGACCGGGTTAACGGTGCCTTAGCGCACACACACACACAGACAGACACACACACACACACACACAGACAGACACACACACACACGGACAGAGTGCAAAACACACTCTCTCCCCATGCCTTCGGCCGGGTAGAGACAACAACAACAGAGACCTCCCGTCACGTTGGCTGAAGGTTACCTGGTGAACGTGTGCTGGCTCGCGTCAAGGAGCGTTCTCTGGACTTGTAGGGGTAGCGCAGTGTGGTGTCTAACAGCTTGAAGCTTTCTTTCAGTGAATGGGTCTGGTAGTACTCCACTAGCTCCTGTTATTGTCAAAGAACAGACCAAAACACAACATGACAACAAACAACGACTAGAAATATCTGTTGACAAGCGATAGCGCAACAATGCATACAGTGAATACGGCTCTAACTAGCCCATTCTGACCTGAGATCAGATTCTACTGTACATCCTGACTTTTTTTCTGAAAAAGCTATGTTTCTATGTCAGTCGTTCTTCGATTTTTCAAAAATAGCAGACCTACAATCTCGCTATGAGCTTGTAGATCTGCTATTTTTCAATGCGAACACCAAAAGGGGTTCCCGACCAAAATGGGCTAGACAAGCTCTTTCATAGAACAGGAGCATATTTGCATATGTGTGTGTACGACTGACTTATGTACAGTATAGTATAGTACTGTATGTATACATGTATCGCTCTGAAAAGCAACTTTACCAGAAGACTCTCAAACTTCTTAGCCTCAGTGATGTGAATCCAGCTGTCTTTCTCGATGACTTTGATGTGCTTTACTTCGTCATTAAATCTGTAAAAAAAAGAAAGAAAGACAGACAGGCAGAGTACGATGACAACAAAGAAAAACCACCAGCAGAAGTCATCACAGAGACGTCTGTAACAAGACATCACTGTACTGTACTGTATGTATGACAGCTACAATAATAAAAAGCTGTGTGTGTGTTGCGTCATTCTCTCTTTGGGATGTAGGCTACGACGTCTCCCACAGGAAAAAAACCCCACACCAGAAAACTGGATCATCAAACAAGCAATTACCGAGCAGTAATTAGGGTGGAGTTTAAAAAGACACATCAATGGTTGACGAGATCCGAGGCCTCCTGTGAGAATTTAGTTTTTTCCCCCATGCGAGACAGATAAACGCCAGAGACGCGATGAGCAAATGTTACCGTTCTGTTCCGTTTTTTGTTTATTGCTTTGCATGTGTATCTCGACGACACTGCAAATGAGGGTGACCATGTCTTTCGAGAGTAAATAAAGGTTTGAATGAGAGAAACCCCCCCCCCCCCCAAGGGTTTGCTTGCCGTGTCCTTGAGACACGGAAACACTCACTTGATGCTGATGGCAAACCTCTCTGCCTCAGCGGTCCTCTCTCTGATGAGGTAGGTGCCACTGCTGTGGGACTTTAAAAGATTGTCCGCCTGCTGGCGCTCCATGTTCCCAGCAAACCTGTGGAAGACAAAAAAAGAAAACGCCCGTTTAAACATTGTAAAGCGTCCCGTATCTCACAGAACGTTGACGGAAGTCGTGATCTTCACAAAAACAACCATTAAAAGGAAAATGAATCGACCCACACAAGCTACACAAGTGGATGGGTTAATTTAATGAATGTCGGCAATTTAGACACTGGTAAGAACGGCTACTGAAAACGACCTAGCGAAACCTACAGGAAGGAAGTTGTGTTGTTTACACACAGGGCATGCATACCATGGCATGATTGATCAATTCAGAATGAACTTTAATGTCCCAGCAAGATTTAGAAAAGAAACGTGTCCATGCAGTCTCTTTACACTCCCAAAAGTGGCACGTTTTCTACTTTCAGTTCTTTTAAATCAAAGCTAAAGTACTCCGTGTTGTTTGCTGCTGCCTGTTTTAATTAATTCCTCCTGCACTGACATTTCATTCCCTCTTTCTCTTGAGCTCCCTTCTTTTTTATTGTTGTATTATGCGTCTTAATGTCTCAATGCTTAATGTTTCATGAAAAGCAGTTTGAATTGCCTCGTTGTTGAAGTGTGTTAATAGTGTTAAACGTATTAAACTCGTCTTGCCTATATCTTGGCATGAGATTTGACGTAAATTGCAGATGAGTAATGCATACTACTACTGCGTGGCATTATCTTACCAGGGGTATCCATAGTAGTCTGTTTCCCTCGAGGTCTGCCGACTGGGGAAGGACTGCACGGGCTGTCACAAACAATCACGAGATGTCACAAACGGGTACATTGTAAGCAGCCAGATCATTATGTATTTATGTGTCACACACTGGCACTTAAGTGCAACGAAAGTGTGCTATAAGGCTTGTTGTTATTCCCTTTGATATGACAATGATATGCATGCGAAGGCTTATGGGAGCCGTGTTTACCTTGGGGTCCAAATAAGGCTTTACACACGAACTGGGGAAGAAGCCGTTCTTCTGTGAGAGGATCAATTTACCCTTTGAAGAGAAGTTTGTGGTGGATGTTAGTATGGAGCTCTAAATATAAAATAAATAAACTAAAGCTACGGTAGTTCATGTTTGAGAGAGACGGCTGATCTGTGATCTCTGACCACAATGAAAGTATATATGTGAAGGTTCGTGAATCAGTTTGGCCTAAAAGGAAAGTGCAAAAATAGTATACTTTATAACGTCTAATGGAATTTGTAGACATAATTCCAATAATGCTGATTTTAGACATATTATATTACATATTATATATATATTATATTATATTACAAGTAAGAAGCCAGTGCTGCAGTCCTCTCTTTTCTCGACCTATGGAAACGTATCCTACACGTCTACAAGAAATTAAAGGCGTCGGAATCTTCAACGCAGAGTACAAAATAGCATGTTAAAAACTGTCTAGTGCGAGTCAGTCAAATTACCACCAGAGTGACATCACTTGGTTACATTTCCCAGAATTCCCACCACCCACTCTACAGACATAGAACATTAAAAAACGAGAATGTACACCGCACAAAGCTGAATGATGTCTTAACATGAGCCATGTTTCCTTTCAATGACATTGTGTACCTCCCAAAAAGGGGTGTCGGGGTCTCCCTTCAGCAGTTCAATGAAGTCTCCCGTTTGAAAGGTGAGAGGAGGCTTCCCTGGTGGTGCCGGCATGCCGTGATAGTTCCTCACGGCCACCATCTTGGGACCTAGAAGAATAAAAAGGGTTATTTATTAAGCTTGATGAAATAAATTCTCGTACAATGAATACAATGGGTTTCACTAAAAAGTCACACAGGAGAGGGGAGAAAATAAAGCAGAGAAACGATCATCATCGTGCATGTGGATGATTCCAATCATTTAAAAAAAGAGAGAGAGATAAACAGTGCAGTAAAACATAAGAGATTTTTTTATCATTTCATTATGGAGCAAGTATGTATATATTCCTTTTCATTAGATTTCTAATATCTCATACAAATCCTACTATAAATGCACCACGTCTCTGCGTGTGTGTACGGTTGTAATGCACGTAACTCGCAAACCATGTGACCCACCGACTTCACATTCGACACACACGATCCACACCCCCGCAGGGAGTGCAGTGAGCGGTATAGAGTTGGTCGGACCCACGGTTCTCCAGAACCACCACAAAAGGCTCTGGTCAGGCTCTGCCAGTGGGCCTAATGAGCCCAACTCCTTTCACCTGGGCCAGGCTCTGCCAGTGGGCCTAATGAGGCCAACTCCTTTCACCTGGGCCAGGCTCTGCCAGTGGGCCTAATGAGGCCAACTCCTTTCACCTGGGCCAGGCTCTGCCAGTGGGCCTAATGAGGCCAACTCCTTTCACCTGTGCAATTTTCAGCCTCATCACCTGCCCCAGCAATACTACATTTAGTTTGGCATCTTTTCCTGTGATAGGCTAGTCTGCTAGGTGGCAGCAGAGAGCTGCAGCAGAACCAACTCCACCCTACCCTAAACAAACTTGTGTGACAGCTTGTGTCAGAGAACAGGCAGCCTCATCTCGAGCCATTTGGACTGTTCTGAAGAGTCGTGTTGATTCGGGCCCCAAACATACATGCTTTGTTGCTAATTCCCACAGCACTCAATCATCACACTTACCCGATGACATCCCTGGTTCCTATGAACAAGGGAACAAGAAAATGCAATCAGTATATTAATAACTACTTGAACCCCAATATACATTGCTTTGAATCAACAGTTTAAAATAAAATAGACAATCTACGAGTCCACGACGCGTCGAGAGCTTGAGGATCTGCTATTTCCGGCAAATGTTACCCAATTATTGCAAAACGTTCGACTATTTTGACTGAATTTTTATTCAGTCAAATTTATTCTGACATGACCAGAATAGGAGGCTATAGGTTTCATGTGGCAAACATACGTTGTGTTTGCTTTCAGTCAACGGTCACACAAAACATAACAACCTTAACCCATTTTGGTGTTTTAAACATTATGTTATAATTTAGCTATTGAAAAAAATTGAAAAATCATGAACATGTGGTGCAAAGCTTTGAATATATACTCTTTCAGAGCCACAACGTTTTTAACTCAAATCTTTGCTCCTGGGAGGTGGTCCCTGAAACAACACATTTTCAGATGGGGGTCAGCGGCCAATTTCATATATTTTTGGGGGTCCTTGACATGAAATATTGAGAACCACCGATATAGAAACATGAGGTTTTTCAGAAAAAAAAGATTTATTTTTCTTTTCTTTTTTTTCCCGACGTCAGGCCTGAATGGGTTAAGACCGACCTGGACGCAAAACATAGTCATGTGATCAATAAATGAGTGGCTGATGGCGCCGTTGGCGTTCAGTCACTGACAAAAAGGATGCACTCACCAAATCAAGAGGATCTGGAAAAGAAGACAAAGAGGACACAGGCTGTCAGAAAGAAGCATCGGCATGGCTCTCATTATCACTTGAGCACAATAAGGAAAGTGTTAATAAGATCTCAAATGTTAGGGAGAACACCTACTGATTTTGCAGATGGTGATGACTTCCAGGCACTCTTTGTGTGCCCCTGTCCCACAGCGCGAGCAGTAATAACCCTGATAGAAGATCCCTCTATAGCGGGGACACACAGATGCACGCGTGTAAACATAATTATAGACTTCTTAAACTTCATATTCTACCTTTTGGTGGTTTTTTTGGGGAAAAATAAATGAAATGCCCTGCTCTGCTTGATCATAATATTACGACATCACACAAAAGTAGTAAAAGTAGCAGATATACAATCTGGAAACTCGAAGGTTTCGAGCTTGTAGATGTTTTTATTTGAATCCTGAAAAGCGACAGCTTTGGACATTATGAGGGGTATATACTATGAATCAGGAAAACACGAGGTGCGTCGATCGCACCGTATAGCACGATTTGTTACGTGCTTTCACTGAGCCTAATAATCACCCACAGTAGTACCGTGAGAATGTGCATACAGTATATATACAGTGTGCGCGCACGCGCAAAAAAACACCACAAACAAGCACACAGGAAAAACAACACAGCACGAGTCAGGGAAACACGAGCCGCACATAATGTATGCTACAACTACAAAACAAAAGGGAACACCCTGCTTAGGTTACATTAATTTCCTCTCGACCTTTGAAGATCACAGAGTGAGTCCCAGTTCACCGTTTCTCACCCGGTGGCTGAGGGACCACTAGTGGTTCATGCCGTTATTACATTGTATATATTATTGTATCAAAAATATGCTTAGATAATATGTCATAGATCCATGAAATTTAAGAACAATTTTGAACTAATACGGCAGGTGTAGTGTGGTGGACATTTTAATAAATAAATAAAATGAATATAAATATATATAAGGGCCTGATGCGGGGTCAAACCACAAGCAGATCTACAAGTTCACAAAGAGCTGCGCTGCAGTATGTTGTGAGCTTGTAGATCGGCGACGTGCAACTAATCATATAAATACAAGAGAGTGTGTTATGCCTTCTTTATACACTAAATACATGTTGTTGTTGTTGTGGGGAGGTTTAGAACCACTGTCCTGGTTCAATTAAACCCACATAAAGTAGGCGGCTAGCATTACAATAGATTTTTGTTATGTATACTTCACCCCCGCATGCATGCTTTCTGCACTGCCAAGTCTAATAGAAAATTGCCATAAATCACAGTGGAATCCACATGCAGCTGTGATTAGCGGACTGGTCTCTGCTTCCACTATAGGACTGTGAATTTAGGTCAGCCATGCCATGAAGTTTGTGGTTCAATAGGGTATGCAGCATCGAGTTTATCCAGCTAACTGTACTAGTGGTCTGATATCTACCACACACATATTGATGTTGATCGAAGATGTTATATTTGCAGGGGCGGCCTTAAGGATCGGGAGGCCCCGTTCATGACGTCATCATTTTAATAATGAATAATTATTAAACCCCCCCCCCACCCACCCCCTTTTTTGTCAGTGTGTAGGCCCTATTATCCGACTTCAAAGCATGAACAGCATACACAGCCAAGTAGAAAATACACAAAAGCAGCTTGCTTGATTAAGCAATTTTTTGACTTTAAGGTATAACTGGAAGGCAGCATAGGCTATACAATGACGCAATCGCAACTGTCAGCGCTGCTAGTGCAGTGAGTGCACACACTGGGAAGTGGGAACAATTACAATTACTTCTACTAGAGACTGAGGGACCTGCGGATGGAGTTTTTAGTCAACCACAACCGCAAATTCATTATCCGCCCGCTGTCCAAACGCATTAATGATATCATTAATTAACCGCACCATCCGCCAACCGCGACTAAATCCGCCACCCAATTAATGTAATTGTGATATATTACATAAGACACATGAGCATATAAAAGGTGTATTTTCATTGCAACTGATTCAGCTATTTGATGTATAGAAAAGCGAGTGTCCGACAGGCCGGGTTGCCTACCCGGGGCCTCCAAAGTTTGGAAGTCAGTCATAGCCATGTTGGAATGGAATATGAGTGCGAGTGTGTGAGTTTAGGGAGAAAAAAAAGATAGAAACGCAGATAGAAACAAGATGCGAAAATGGGCTTCAGCTTTTTTTTCTTTTCTGTGTGACCTACAGTAAAGAAATTTAAAAAAAGTAAACGTAAATGTAAATGTATAGGCAACAATGTGGAGTGGCCTTTTATAGCGCCACCATGAGGCCGATTCGAAAGAGTTTCACGCCGATCTGTCCAGATCGGAGTTCAGCTGCTCACAGTCATACGGACGAACAGACGGACGGACGGACGGACGGACGGAGGGGCGGACAGACGGACGCACGCATGCACGTACACGCACACACACATACAGGAGCGAAAATAATAGTGGACACAATAAGGTCCTCAATTAAATCTTTCGATGCGTGTTCATCTATTATTATGAATCCTTCTGTGTTTATGCATATTTTTTGACACCACTTCACCCATTCTGGGCAGGAACCCATTTTGGTGTTGTAAAATAGCAGATCTACAAGCTCATAGCGCGCCACCGAGTGGCGCGCTACGAGCTTGCAGGTCTGCTATTTTTTTTTTTTATCGAAGAGTGACTGACATAGAATCTGATCTCAGGTCAGAATGGAAAACTGTCAGGATGTAGAAGACATTTTTTTAATCTGATCTCAGGTCAGAATGAAAAACTGCCAGGACGTAGAAGACATTTTTAGAATCTGATCTCAGGTCAGAAATGAACACGGGTCCTTACTGTACCTCAGTAGCATCTTGCAGGCTCGACAGTTGGTGTTCTTATCAAACGTATGCATCTGGAAGTTGTGCTGATTGGCCGTGGCTCTCTCAGGCTTGCTGTTGGACCTTTGGTGATTGGACAGGACATAATGATCGATAATCATCAATGGAATTAGCCCTTCACTAAGTCCCTCCCCAACCCATCCTTGTCCAATAGGCACGTTAGCAGAGAAGAAAGCTTGACCTGCATAGCAACCGTTGCTAAACTATTTGGATTGGCATTGGACAATCGCTTTTTGGGGTGGGATTTAGTGAAGGGCTAATTGAACTGACTGGCCAGAGATAGCCGACTGTAAAGATTTGATACGATTAAACATACTTCATCCATGAGCAGCCAGTTAAATACATAAGTACAGTGTACACTGTACATATACCAGAGGGAGCAATAACTCTATTTTACATAATGATTGATGAAACAAATTTGAAAATAAATGCATCAAAATGACACATTTTCCAGACAATACAAAACAACGAAAATCTTGATTAAGTACTACAGGTACGGCATGTACAAATAAAAACAGAGAAGAGAATATGCAGAAATATGTACCTGTGTGCAAGCATAGTTGTAATGTACTGTATAGCCTCCGTTTCCTAGTTATAACGTCGTCAGAAAACCTGAGCTCTCTGCCTCCCGATACTCACTAACTTCAACGTAGTGTAATCTCAATTAAGAGTTTGAAAAGTAATAATAACTGCATTGCACAACCAATCCCGATACTTTAGGGCAGTGCCCTAAAGTATCGGGATGGGAAATATTAGTTTTCCAAGCACTAGGTGAAGTTTTATCTGCAGGCATTTAATCAAGTAGAGTTCTAGTCACTACAGTGACTTCAGATGCCACCAGACATAACAGCCCAGTGTTGTTTTTGGCAGCAAAGTTTGATTTTAGTTTTAGTCGTATAGTCTCTTGAATAGTTCATCACATTTTAGTCACCTGGAATGTCTTAGTGTTAGAGTCTAGTTTTAGTCGACTAAATGTCATAAGATTTTAGTTGACTAAATCTGCAGTTTATTTAGTTGACTAAAATGTGTTTCGGCGGGCCTTGATGCCGTCGTAATGACTGATTTTACACACTTGTAGATCTGCTATTTTCAGTGTAAAATGACTTCTTTTTTTAATGTTTTTTTGCGGTTTTCGCCTTTATTTTTATATATTTCTTTATGGAGGGACAGAGAGTAGGCTGACAGGAAATGGGGAGAGAGAGATGGGGGGGTGACATGCACTTCCCTTCCTAACATTTTAGTCTAGTTTATTTGTTGACGAAATTGTCAGTATATTTAGTCTTAGTTTCAGTCATCATAGCTTAGTTTTCATGTAGTTTCCATTTCGTTTTCGTCAGTGAAAAAAAGTAGTCGACGAACGTGGGTGGGACTGCACTGACGGTGCTGATGTTGGTGTGTCAATTCGGCACTCACATGGCCATCTCAAACTGCTCCATCCACTTCCTCTTGGTGTCTTCGGTTTTGCAAAAGAACTGAAAGCCTTGCTTCCCTTGCAGGTGTATCAGGTAGAAGCCGTACGACCACTGGCGAGAACAGAGTGAGTGAGGAACGAAAGGCAGACGAGAGAGACACATGGCAATGGGAACAAAACAAGGGACAAAAAATTAAGGCCTGTGACAGAAATAGCAAATAGCAAATAATAATTTTGTATCACATGTAGCTAGCCTATATTTGACTTATTTTTATATTTTCTAAATTCCTTCAGTATTACAAGATAAACCATGCGTGCTTTAGCAATGTAATCTGCCCAAAAGCTGGAGCGGGAATCCTGCACAGCCAGTGGGTGGACATGCGAATCACAGCATGACACCCAAAACACAACACGACTGCCAACACTGTAGTATAGAGGCTGCTATGAGAAGGATGAGTCAAAATAAGGGGGTCAACTTCAGCTTACCATTTTTCCACTCGACTGGTAAGCATGCAAAAAGAAAAGACACCAGAGAGGAGACCCAGTTACACCATGCGACATGAAACACATGCAGATTCAAAAAACAAACAAAGCCAATGTTAAGATTGGTTGGCGGAATGCACTGCGATTGGCCGGTCGGTATGTTTGTATGAATCATAAATGACCGCGTCGTCACATTTACATGGTCTTTAAAAGCATGAGAGACAAGCACAGTGCATATCAGACGCTGCTACAGTATGCATTACTGATGAAGTAAGTAAGTCAAGGACACCATTTATAATGACTATATGCAGGATAATTCATGACCTATAATGACTACAGAATGCCTACTACAATAAAAAAAGTGTGTGTGCGTGTGTGTGTGTGTGTGTGTGTGTGTGTGTGCGCGCGCCCGTGTCCAAGCTGGGGGTCTTACCTTTTTCATGTCTCTGTTGTTCATGGGATCGTCAGACATTTTATATGACTGCAGTTCTATGATCTCTTTAAGCTCATAGCTGTAGCCTTTCCTCTTGCAGACAATGACGACTTTGTCAAACAGGAATATATACCTATGGACAAAACGTTAGCAGACATTAATGTTTTATTTTATTCTATCTCCAATAGTTTGACCAGACGACAACAGAGAACGTTCCCATGACAGACCTCTTTCCTTGCAACTAATATAAAGTAATAACTTTACATCATGTAAAAATGCAATAATCTGCAAATATAACATAAGAAAATGTTGATTGCATCATTTTGCACATCATCTAGAAAATTAATAAGGTTATTAAATTGCACAACCGTTTTTATATACTGTTTGTTTCAGGATTTCTTTCTACTATTAATGTCATAACTTGCCATGAAAAGTACCGGTAGTTATAGCTGAAATCACACGTTGATAGAGTACATAGTTTTCACGTTTAAAAAATGTGTTCACCCGAGTCTCCCAATACATCTCTTTACTTCTTGCTAAATAAAACAAATGTAAGTGCATACATTTAAAACAATGCATCTAACATTATCAAACATTGTTTTCTTTTGAGTAATATGTCTAACCCATTCTGAATGGAAACCCTTTTGGCGTTTTAAGCATTATGTTGTTATACTTTAGCTATTGAAAAATAGCAGATCTACAAGCTCATAGCGCATCACCAAGTGGCGCGCTACGAGCTTGTAGGTCTGCTATTTCTGAAAAATCGTAAAAATGCGGCACAAATCTTTGAATATATATTCTTTCAGACGACTTAAAAAAAGAAATAAAAAATTACGTCAGGCCTAAATGGGCTAATGTAGTGGACATTATTATTACATTATTGTGATGCATTCTGAGCTTGTAGATATGCCATTTCTGGCAAAGAGATTTGGTGTAGAAGGAAACAATTCATTGGACCAAGAACAGACCCAACTCAGGTCCCTATAAGTATAGAGGGGGTTTCACTTTACAGAAGAACTCACCTGTCCTGCTTTGTTCTGTTGACAATCGAGGACACCTTGATCTCTCCGTCTATCTTTGGCCTGCCATACTCCTCCAGTTTCACCTGCTGGTTAGGCCAGAAAAACATACGAGGGGTCAATTCACTGCAGGTCAGCTCCACATGCATTATCCACCATGAGTACTCTATAGTTCCCTCTTGGAATGCGTGTTAAATGGTAAAGGGTGCATTTATATAGCGCCTTTTATCCAAGGCGCTTTACGTGGATTGTGCATCAATTCGCCCATTCACACACACACACATTCATACACCGATGACCGAGGAAACCATGCAAGGCACCAGCCAGCACATCGGGAGCAATTAGTGGTTCAGAGTCTTGCTCAAGGACACTTCGACACCAACTCTGGGGGGAGCCCGGGTTCGAGCTGGCAACCTTGCGGTTACCATCCAGCCACTCTACCCCTGAGCCACCGACACCCCCACCCCACCGTGTTCTACAATGTCCTTGAATATATATATATATATATATACGGTATTTTCTTAATGTATTTTTATTTTGTTCACACAGTTGTCTAGGCTCCAAAAGTACAATCACTTCACCTACAATGTAAGGGCATGTGACAAAATGCATTAATGCTGGTCCACGTGAATGCCCAGGTTTCAGGACAAACGGAGAGAAAAATAAGGCCCACACACACACACACACACACACCGGCAGAAAGCTCCGCGTATATTCATTCATTGCTCGTCAACTTTTCGACCAGGTCAGATCTTCATCTGAACCTTAGAATAGAAACGTTCAACCTTGATGTGTCCCATTGTGTTCATATTCTTTATCAATGGTCAGCGTGTTATGATGTATTGCCAAAGAAAACCCTTTGAATGAATAGCCTTGAATAAACTGCTCTCTGGATCAGATTTATTCTCACTTTAAAGTGAAACTATGACTAATGTAAACAAAACCAACGAACGAACGGCTACACAGAGAAGTCGGAAATCCTCTGGCAGTCCGTGGCACAATGGAGAGCCAATATTTATATAATGAATACATTTATTTAAAAGAATAATAGTTGCTTGGAATGTATTCAGTCCGCTGGCTGCCACCAATGACTCTTGAGAGTGTAGAAATGGAACCAAATGGACCCGTAATGGCCCATTTGGTGCCATCTGTATACTCTTCAGAATGACGGGCCCATATAAGGGTCCATTCGGTTCAAATCTATTATGAATCATTTCGCTGTGGACCCCGCTGGAACCGCCCTCAAGGACCACACGCTCCCTAAAGCACTGACCTCTGCATTATTTATGTTACAGACCGTGCTGCTATGTGATTCCTTCTGTATTTCACACGGCCTTGTGACAATAGTGGTTGTTCTTTGTCAGGGATATAATGAGAAGACAAGGAAAGCATTTTAAAAATGTGTTCCCACTGGCCGGGGGGGCTATACAGATAGACAAAAAAATGAACTGGCCTTGACAGAGAGGGGTGAATTGAGGGGAGAGAGAGAGAGATAGAGAGAGAGAGAGAGAGGCAGACAGAAACAGAAAGAGCATGGAGGGGGGGAGATTTGGGCGGCAGAAACTGAAGTTTCCCAGTTCCATCCAGGGCAGCAGGGCTCCCCCAGAGTTAGTGTCAAAGTAACCTTGCAGCAAGACCCTGAACAACGCCTAATTGATCCCGATGAGCAGGTTGGTGCCTTGCATGGTTTTACTTCGCTGTCGGTCTGTGGCTGTGTGTGCGTGTGCGTGTGTGTGTGTGTGCGCGCACATCTGCGAATGGGTGAATGTGATGCACATTGTAAAGTGTTGGATGAAAGCCACTATATAAATGAACCATTCATTAAGAGACAGGCAGGCGGACTGTAAAAGAGTCCCATGAGGTGACGTACACGGTAAAGGAAACTAGTTTCTACAATCCACCCAACGTGTCTGCTCATGCTCTGGAAGATGATTTACAGTATTAGAATACATGATGACTACTGCAGAAAACTGGCACAGGAACATGACGCAAGATACAGTAGAAACTGTGGGGACATTTTGAATTCCACACTGGTGGCAATACCGTATATTAAACCCATTTCCAACCTTATCGTCATATTAAAGAACCACTTCACCACTTTTCAACCTATCTTCATATAATAGGTCCTCACTAATAATCATGATAAAATGGCACGATTCTTTTCTACTCAGTCTGTGTCTCATAGGAGGGCTGTGGGCAGTTTAGAAACCGTCTTCCAGTGACATCATCATTAGGCAGATATGTTTTTAAACAATATTATTTTACAAAAATGTTTCGATTTTCATTATCGTGAGAACGATGGCTTCCATTTTCGCATTGCAACTTTTCAGGACTAGAAAGCCTGCAGTTTCTATTAGCTTGTATTCCCCATCGATGATGTCACTGGAGGACGGTTTCTGAACTGCCCACAGCCCTCCTATGAGACACAGACCGAGTAGAAAAGAATTGCGCCATTTTTTCATGATTATTAGTGAGGACCTATTATATGAAGACAGGTTGAAAAGTGGTGAAGTGGTCCTTTAATGGTCTTCAATATTGCTCACTATAAGATTGCGCCATTGCAAAATGCTAAACGCAGCCTGATAATGTTATCGAGGGGGCGCTATAGACACTCCGATGCATGTCTTTTGAAGATTACGTCAATATGACAGCCAAGTCTATGGGATTCCTAATGTTTGTTTAGAGCAGTGGCGTGCACAGATAGACACTAGGGGGTGCTAAGAGCACCACCTGCCCTTTTCCCTCTGGACAGCAATGTGCCCCTTTTGAAAAAAAACTAATAAAAAAATTTATACAGTGTACAGTATGTGGACCAAAAAAAAACCTCCAATATATTATTTATGCCCCAAAATCTATAAATATCACACTATTAAGGCAACCGGCCGGTTCCACGTGCTGCACAAGGTGCCCTTTTCTCACTTGAGCACCTGCCCCTCTAAATGTCACGCCACTGGTTTAGAGCACACACAAATCGTTTGCCAGCCAAGTGTATGGACTTTAATGTTTGTTTAGGGCACTACATGACGACATAAGACGTCACGTGGCCGATATAAATACAGTGTGCGCCCCTCACATTTTTTGAACAGTTGCAAGTGGATAATGGTGACAACGGACTTGAGCAACGTTGCAAACGTTCCGTTATAGGCCCAAAACACAGTCCTATATATGTGGACGAGGCTGTGGTTGGTCGAGGAGAGGTCACGTGACTTCACACGACGGTATACTTACGAGGTTCTCAATGCAGTTTTGGAATTCGCTAATTTTCTTCAGTGTCTCGTTGTCCCTCTTCACCTCGTTGATGTACATGGCCAGGTCCTGGGAGAGAGAGAGAGAGAGATAGAGAGAGAGAGAGAGAGAGGGAGGGGGGTTACCATCCAACTGTAAATCATTCTGACATCTGTCATATCATGACAGATTCACTGTGAGCTAAAACACTTTCTATAGCTTTGACCTGGAGCACTGCGGAGCATGAGTGCATGCGCGCGCGCACACACACAGTCACACACACACACACACACACACACACACACACACACACACACAGTCTGACCTGCATAGCCTCCAATGCCTCCTTGAGTTGTTGTCTCTCAGGTCGGTCAGCTGAGTGACTTAAAAGTTCCTGAGGAGGAAAATAAATGCAATGTATATGTTATGAGTTGTGATGATGCATTTATCTTGTCATTACATTGTTGGCATCCGTCATTTAAGAAATATGTCCGGGTCAAAAAAGAAGAAGCTTTAAGATCGGGTGATTTAAGTAAATGTTAAAAATACACAATGCAATAAAGTCGACCTCAACTGATCTCAACAGTGATCACTTAAAGAGAACAACGTTCTTCGTTCCTTAAATCTTTTTTATATTCAGGGCAATTATATGAAAACTAAATTCACACTGAACATCTCCGACTATAACCACAACCACGACCACAGTGTTGCAACAGATGAGCACAGAGATGAAACAGCAACGCAATTGCAATATTTCATGAATATTCCTGTCTGTTTCATGAAGAGCTTCGTGAATTTGCATTACTCAATAAATATATTACAAATGGCTTAGCGGTCTAGGCACCTTGGCTGGTAATCCAACATGACACTGACTATGTTGCGGGTTCGAGTCCCGATCCCCCCCCCCCCCCCCCCCCCCCCGCCACGATCTCTCCCCCCATTCCCCGTCTACCTATATTGTACATCTGTCGATAAAGGCAAAAAGCCCCAAAAATATATTGGGGGGGGGGGAAATTGGAGCGTGCATGAACCCCTTTCCCTTTGATATCATTAGACTAGTGAGTGGGACTGTCAGTCAGTGTGACGCATTGTTTATCCGTCTTCACCGAATCCTCACGCAAACAGCATGCATGTCAGACTAACTGTTTGACATGCATGCTGCTTCGTGTGAGGATTCCGTGAAGACAAATGTCAAACAAATTGACATCTAACCGCTTGTTAGATTTTCCTAACAAGCCACCATATTTTCAAGAGATGCCCAACTGCAACCCACGACTTTGGAAAAGAAAAGGAAAGCCTTTCAAGGTCTTTCAAATTTAACTAAATTAAAATGTTTAAGAACCATTGCGTTCAAAGATGCAGTGGTGGAAAGTAATTACATTTACTCAAGTATTGTAGTACAATTTTGAGGTAGTTTTACTCTGGGGACGTTATGTTATGCTTTAGCTATTGAAAAATAGCAGATCTACAAGCTCATAGTGGTAGTGGTGCGCTACAAGCTTGTAGGTCTGCTATTTTTGAAAAAACGAAGAACGACTGACATAGAAACATAGCTTTTTCAGAAAACTGTCAGGATGTAGAAGGCATTTTTAGAATCTGATCTCAGGTCAGAATGGGTTAAAGTGAATGCGTATGGTGGCACTGGGAACTGGGCTTTATGCTAACAGCATTTATGCCTCAAATTATAACTGGGAGTCTGTCTGGATTACTGACGTTATGTTTCTAGACAGTTGAATTGCCAAACTGCCATTAAACACAATAGTTAAACAATGATATCTGATTCTGCGCTACTTTGTGATGTAATTCTCGTGAAAAACGTTTGGCCGTGGTCAGTGACAGAATAACCAATTGTCTCTCATTATCCGCACTTTGCGTTGGATAACTTGCCCAAGCACTGAAAATTGAAAAATCCAATCTAATTAAAATGAACATTATAACAGTACAAGGTTAAAGTAATTGTTTTAATGAGTTAATTCCACTTCACTTAAACTACTCTCAGGTGTGAAGACCAACCTTGACTATTGGACTCAGTTAGACACATCCATTAAAGGGACACTTCACCCTTTTTGCAAAAAAATATATGTTAATGACTTTTAGAAGCTTTAGATCACTTTCCTGGGGGTATTTATGTGTGTAATATGTGGTTTTAGATATTTTAGATTGTAGCAGTGAGCCTGTTTGCTCTGATGTCATGGACACTGGTCTCACTACCTTCCTGGACTACAATTCCCATAATTCTTTGGTGCACTGCTCCTCCTTGTGGATAGGGGGAGAGCTGTCTTACTGAGACAACATGTAGTCCAGGAAGGAAGTGAGCCCAGTGTCCATGACATCAGAGCAAACAGGCTCACTGCTACAATCTAAAATATCTAAAACCACATATTACACACACAAAGATCTCCAGGAAAGTGTTCTAAAGCTTCTAAACATCATTAACATATATTTTTTTGCAAAAAGGGTGAAGTGTCCCTTTAATGATCCAGAGCACACACCATAGGCTCCCTTAAATAACATTGAACAAACTTTGGAACAAAACAAAAAACATGAACAGTTCTACTGCGTAACCCGCGTTCCCCGCTATTTAATCCATGTGTCGGTGCTGCGTAATACGCTAAACCCGCTATTTGTTTAATGTGTTTAATTCGCCATTTTATTTTAATAATTAAAAAAATCGCGTTATGGTGACGAAACCGGAAATCAAGCCATGCTCTGGGCTGCTATAGGGCTTCTGGGAAAATTAGTTCAATTCAAGTGAACGGGGTGTTTGTTTGGACTACAACATGCTGTGGAGGCTGTGTTCGTCTCGCATCGTAATGGCGGCATGTTTTTCTCTTCAACAACAAGGACTTATTTGAGATTACACAAACATCTTTCTGAAGACGAGGTCACACTTGCTTTGGGTTGTGAGAAACAGCGATGCAACATAATATAACGGTACTTAACATACTGAGTTATTACATGCTGCATTCAAGCTTTGTCCAAATACGATGGCTCATTATATCCCTGATTCATCGAGCATTCACTCAACCTGAGCCTGAGACAATAATTACTTTTAACCCATTCTGACCTGGGATCAGATTCATACGAGGTTTCCACTGGACACACACTGGTCTGATTAAGCCATTCTGACCTGAGATCAGATTCATCATAACATGATGCTAACACCCGTTCAGAATGGGTTAAAATAATCACATTGACTGTGAATTTCCGAGGTGGCTGCTTCAGTATAAAGGGCCCTTTTCAAATGTGAAGCGATTCGACGCGCCTATAGTTCATTTCCAATGAGACCTGCGTTTTTTTGCGCGGAGCAGTCACGGCGCGACAACGCACAAGCGCATTATTTACGTGAGCGCGGCCCCGTGAATTTGTTGCGCGCGTTGCTCGTTTCGTGCACACGCCCGCGCGACTCACCAGACCTGGATTCTGTTTAGCTTTTTTTACGCTTGCGTTGTCGCGCCCTTCTTCAACAGACCTGGATTCTGTTTAGCTTTCTTTTCTTTTTTTTACTCTTGCGTTAGTCGCGCCCCCCTCTTGATCAGACCTGTAGCAGAGCCCTCGTTGATCCAAGGCAACGTGTGCCGCGTTCCTCGCTTCCCGTTTGAAAGGCCCTTAACCCATTTTGGGGGCGGGAACCCCTTTTGGTGTCAGCATTATGTTATGCTTTAGCTATTGAAAAATAGCAGATCTACAAGCTCATAGCGCGCCACCAAGTGGCGCGCTACAAGCTTGTAGATCTGCTATTTTTTTTTAAATCGAAGAACGACTGACATGGAAACATGGCTTTTTCAGAAAACTGTCAGGATGTAGAAGACATTTGTAGAATCTGATTGTGGAAACACACCACACCGAGATCTACACCACCCAGAACATAAAGCAAAGATGTGCCCTAAAGGCATGATCGTACATTGTGTAGGTGCCACACACACGCACACACACACGCACACTCTTTTTTTTATAGACTTGTCAGTCTAAAAATGCCCCGAGGCCCTCAGCGTACAGATTATTCACTGCAAAGCTATATGGGATGCGGTGAAATGGAGTGGGTTTAATCCAATGACAACACGGCTGATTTGACCTCAGTGCCTTTGACTTACCAGGTCTCCGTTCAGTCCGTTCACTCACATACAGTGGTGGACAAAGTACAAAAAGTACAATTGTTTTCTTTTTAATAATAATTAAACCCATTTAGACCAGACGTAAAAAAAAAAAAAAAGAAAAGTCTCCTGAAAGAATATATTCAAAGATGTGTGCCGCATTTTTACGATTTTTCAAAAATAGCAGACCTACAGTACAAGCTCGCTATGAGCTTGTAGATCTGCTATTTTTCAATAGTTAAAACACCAAAAGGGGTTCCCGTACAGAATGGGTTAAAAATCTAAAATAGAAGATAAATAGCGGATAAATATATACTGTAGCACATATGCAAGCTCACAACGCGTCACTTCACACAGTCTTGAAAGTGTTTGGAAAATGTTGAGTGATTTTGACTTACAAAAACCGTTGTGAGAACTTGCTGATTTAGAAGGCCTTTGTAGAATCGGCCTGAGGTCTTAATTAAGGGATGGAGCTCAAAACCCGATAGCCGGAAAAAAACGATAACAAGCTTATATTGTATTGATTAACAATAGTATCAATAAGCTTTGGGCTTATCAAGCCTGTTATCGAGCATAGCGGCCCATGACGTCATGTTTAAACAATCAAGACAAGAGGCAACTAGAAATGCACTGTGTAGAGCTGCCAACTACCATTTATGGCATACTTGTGCGCAAGCAGAGCGCGCCATGAGGTGCGCTCACCACTGCTGGTACGACTGCTGCTCTGTGTCCTAATGCTCTCTGCTGTCTGTCTGGGTATACGACTTCTGCTCTGAGTCCTAGAGCTCTCTGCTGCTGTCTGGGTATGACTGCTGCTCTGAGTCCTAGAGCTCTCTGCTGTTGTCTGGGTATGACTGCTGCTCTGAGTCCTAGAGCTCTCTGCTGCTGTCTGGGTATGACTGCTGCTCTGAGTCCTAGAGCTCTCTGCTGCTGTCTGGGTACGACTGCTGCTCTGAGTCCTAGAGCTCTCTGCTGTTGTCTGGGTATGACTGCTGCTCTGAGTCCTAGAGCTCTCTGCTGTCTGGGTACGACTGCTGCTCTGAGTCCTAGAGCTCTCTGCTGCTGTCTGGGTACGACTGCTGCTCTGAGTCCTAGAGCTCTCTGCTGTTGTCTGGGTATGACTGCTGCTCTGAGTCCTAGAGCTCTCTGCTGCTGTCTGGGTACGACTGCTGCTCTGAGTCCTAGAGCTCTCTGCTGTTGTCTGGGTATGACTGCTGCTCTGAGTCCTAGAGCTCTCTGCTGCTGTCTGGGTACGACTGCTGCTCTGAGTCCTAGAGCTCTCTGCTGCTGTCTGGGTATGACTGCTGCTCTGAGTCCTAGAGCTCTCTGCTGCTGTCTGGGTACGACTGCTGCTCTGAGTCCTAGAGCTCTCTGCTGTTGTCTGGGTATGACTGCTGCTCTGAGTCCTAGAGCTCTCTGCTGTTGTCTGGGTATGACTGCTGCTCTGAGTCCTAGAGCTCTCTGCTGCTGTCTGGGTATGACTGCTGCTCTGAGTCCTAGAGCTCTCTGCTGCTGTCTGGGTACGACTGCTGCTCTGAGTCCTAGAGCTCTCTGCTGCTGTCTGGGTATGACTGCTGCTCTGAGTCCTAGAGCTCTCTGCTGCTGTCTGGGTACGACTGCTGTACAACAAATGTACTCACAGTACATTCTCATGTACACACAGATCATTCCACGAAGCCTCACTCACACTCAGCTAGCTGGCAGAGAACTCTCACCTCCACCCGGGTCCAATTAAGTGCAACCTCATAAACCCATGCTCAGCCATAATAGAGCCGATTAGTCAATTACTCATGGTGGAATTTATAGTGCCAGCCAGTGCCTGTTTTATAGATGAACGCCCAGGCAGGAGGTCCTGCATGGGACAGGGACGGGAAAGGTCATCTGGTTTACAACTTGGCAAACTTGTGTTACTTGTTCATAGAAGTATGGGGCTCAGCAGTGCAAGTGCAGTAGCAATTCACATTCAAAATGAGTTCAGTAAAATAGGCAAACATTAAAAATTGACAGTGGGTAGGGGATGATTTTGTTGGTACCTTACTGTACCAGCAAGGCGCCCCCTAAAGGGCGATGTCTTGCTGAAACAACAAAGCGCTACGTACGGTACATCTCATATATGCGATGGACTGACAACTGTATTATATGGAGGCGTGAGTCCGACCACTGCAGGCCATGCGCATATATGGGAACGACCGGCTTCAACTGCCAATCGACAAGCTTGAAGATTGGAATATCCTTGCTATCGTTTTGTTTTTGTTTATAATGACATATGCCCCCCCCCCCCAGCGTTAACTCTTTCAGCGCCACCTGGTGGTCACCAGTTTAGGCTTTGAGTGCCAATTCTCCCATTATAAAGAAATAAATAATTTGTAATTATATTATGCATGTAATGTGCATGTCGTCACCTGTATACACCAGATTAGAGGAATTTTTAATAATGGATGAAAATTTAAAAAAGAAAATTGACGTCTTGACGTTTATGGCCACTAAACAGTTTTAAGATGGTTATGTTGTGACAGTCAGGTTCTCTCACCTTCAGTAGCAGGTGGTACTTCAGCACCCTCTGCATGGGAACCACCAGGAGGTCTTGCAGTTTAAACTTGCCCTCCTGGACCTTCAAAGTGCATTCCTACAAAACACACAGGACACATTTATAGTGACAGTACAATCCTCTGTGTTCATTTAACCCATTTTGACCTGAGATCAGATTCTAAAAAATGTCTTCCACATCCTGACAGTTTTCTGAAAAAAGCTATGTTTCTGTGTCGGTCGTTCTTCGATTTTTTTCTTCAAAAATAGCAGACCTACAAGCTTGTAGATCTGCTATTTTTCAATAGCTAAAGCATAACATAATGCTAACACCAAAAGGGGTTCCCGCCCCCAAAATGGGTTAACTCAGAGACAGTGTTACAGAATGGACCCCGTTTTCTATACACTCTCTCCGAGTCGCAGACCCGTAAGGGTATACATTTGGTTTCGATTAATCTTTTTACACGCTCGAGATTAAATGAACACTGGAGGAATTTTGCTGTGTAGGCCATTCATGCACACATCATGTCATTGTGCCACCGTGGCTCAAAACACATCCACGAGACATTCCTAAGAATCCATCATCATCAACAACAACAGTGAGGGCCTCTCTTCAGTCTTCATTATTTTCTTCCCCCCCACCGTACCGTACCGCCCACCCCTGGATTGTGCCAGCCATGCAGCCACTACTTGTACCACGCAACAATTTCACCATTTATGCTGAGTGATAAATTCCTGTTCAGGAATGAATTCATCACACTCTCTGTGACTGCTATAGGGGGGGGGGGGGGGGGGGGGTGGACCACAAAGTGAGGAGCGAGCGCCCCCCCAGTAAGGAGTTGAAAAAGGTTCTGGCAACCTTGTATGTCCAAAACTATATGTTTTAGGACATGGAGGGGAAATGACCTAGTGTGTTCCAATGGCACCAATGTAGTAGTGGTGGTAATGGTTGAATATGTATATAACCCACATAAAGACATATTCACTTTTAACCCATTTTGACCTGAGATCAGATTCTAAAAAGGTCTTCTACATCCTGACAGTTTTCTGAAAAAGCTATGTTTCTATGTCAGCCGTTCTTCGACTTTTCAAAAATAGCTGACCTACAAGCTCGTACATAAGCTTGTAGATCTGCTATTTTTCAATAGCTAAAGCATAACATAATGCTAACACCAAAAGGGGTTCCCACCCCAAAATGGGTTAAACCGGTGTCCTTGTTTTAATTGTCATCATAGAAAAAAAAAAATTACTTTCCAAGAATAGCAAAACTAGCTGAAAATACATAGTGTCGCTACTTGTGCGCAACTCTGTCATACGATGAAATACTAATGAAAACGGGGCATCAATTCACGAAAACCCATACACAGATGACATGGAGATACAAGGTTTCTGCCCGACAGTGATGAAATTGTGTACTCTGACCGCACGAGAGATTATCCAATTCATCAGTGTCACCCCCGTACGACTCTTATTACAGCGATGTGCTGAGTAAAAGACTTTCAGTGCTCACTCCTATAATATGTCTCCACTGTGATGAAGAAGACAACTGCAATCCCTTCTCTTCTTTCTTTTTATTTGAAACCTTAGGTTTTTGCGGGACAAAGGGCATTAGATATTAATAGTACTGCAGTGAGAAATGACGTACCCTAGTTCTGGTTGGAAAAGGGGTGAAGTGTCCCTTTAACCCATTTTGGGCGGTGTTAGCATTATGTTATGCTTTAGCTATTGAAATATAGCAGATCTACAATCTCATACGAGCTTGTAGGTCTGCTATTTTTTTTAAATCGAAGAACGACTGACATAGAAACATAGCTTTTTCAGAAAGCTGTCAGGATGTAGAAGACATTTTTAGACCTGATCTGCAGGTCAGAATGGGTTAAGTACCCAGAAGACTTACTGAAATAGGACCACTTTATCTCATTTTGCACCTAGACGCTTGCATTCTGCATAGAAATGATTATAGAAGACCATACGCACACTGGGTTGACTCGGTGATCCGATAGTGCTACGTCGTTATTTGCAAGACGAGTGCCGTCGTTCCCTGTAGACTAGGGTCACTGGCATTTGTACACAGACAGAGTTACATGAACTCTAGATCTGATCGCATATGACAAAATATAAATATGCTGGCGGCAGCACAAACGAAAAGGACACTGACAAAGTATCTCAAACATTACCAGTCAACAATAATAGTGACATTTTTTTTTTTTTTTAATCTTCTGCCGAGTGAGTCGGATGGATTGCACTTGAGTGGGTTCATTATACCTCTACTTTCATCTTAACGTCTTCCCGCGTGGCTATGAGGTCATCCAGTGTCTTCTGTGCGTTCTCCATGTGACTGCAGTACTGTCCGTAGATCAGCAACCTGGAGGTGGACAGAAAAACCACACAGACACTTGACTCTTCATCTGCTATATCACTGCTCGGCACATTTCACTTCAGTCAAATATCACCCCCCCTCTTTTTTGTGATCCTCCCTGCTATAGAGTGTGCTGACCGTATAAGGAGTTCCTCCCTCTCCCCAGTTCACACCTGAAGGTAAGACAAAACCCTGTAGGTTTCGTTCTTGGCTAGAGGGCCCAGCCTTCATCCAATCATGATTGTGACGAAAAATAAAAGCAACATTGCGTAACATAAAACACAACATAGACCTAAAGCTCCGGACAGCAGTATATGCTATTGGAAACCAAGTGTACAGTAAATACATTTTTGCCTCCATATACTGCAGTGAGACCCGAGCAGCAGCCAGGGCGTGTGTGGGAGCCTTTATGCAGAGAACGGTAATACAGTAATAACGATGTTCAGTATAACAGATTATTAATAACAAGAGGGCGAGGGGTGTGAGCCGTCTGGCACCATACGGGACAGGTGTAAAAATTAACGTGAAAACACATTCATTACGATTCCAAATATATACTGTATATTATGCATGCATGCACCGAATACGTAATGAAGGAACTCTTGATCCCAGGGCAAATAATGTGAGAAAATGGCATCCTTCTAACAAAATAAGCTGTAATCACAGCACACTAATGAAAGACAGTGATTTCAATCGCTTTGCTTTGACAGCTTCGTCTTATCTGGTGTGTGTGTGTGTGTGTGTGTGTGGGGGGGGGGGGGCTCTTAACCCATGTTGGGCGGGAACCCGTTTTGGTGTTAGCATTATGTTGTGCTTTATCTATTGAAAAATAGCAGATCTACAAGCTCATAGCGCGCCACCGAGTGGCGCGCTATGAACTTGTAGGTCTGCTATTTTTGAAAAATCGAAGGACTGACATAGAAACAGCTTTTTCAGAAAACTGTCGGGATGTAGAAAAGAAGACATTTTGAGAATCTGATCTCGGGTCAGAATGGGTTAATTTGGGGCAGGGATAAGGATATGAAGTGTGTGTTCGTTATATCACAATGGGACGCTGACATATAGATCTACGCGGGGGTTCATATTGGAAGTAGTTCAAAGTCATATTGCCCAGAGGACAGCAGTGCTTGGCACGTGGCGCGAAATTTTTCTCTCTTCTCACACTTCAAACTAGGGCATTGCCTTGTGTGTGTGTGTGTGTGTGTGTGTGTGTGTGTGTGTGTGTTGCCTCGTTGCCACGGCTGTTCATGGTGTGCCAAACCCCCTCCGGCGCCTCTTGGCACTGGAGTGTCCTAATCTGAATCCTGAGTAGAGAGAGAGGCGAAGCGGCAAGCTGGCAGCCCTAAAGTCAAATCGTGCCTCTGACAGCTCTTTGATGGGAGACGAGGAGGACATTGAGAATATTTCGACATAATGCGCATCAAGGAGAGTATAATGCCAGGAAAACAGCATCTCCTGTGCAAACTTCTTTTCGGTTTTCTCTAGTAATACGGGAGGAAAGTCCAACTATAGTCAATGATATGAACCTCCACGCAGGGTGTCTAACAAGACAAGACCCTCATTAGAGATTGAATCCTATCCTATCCACTGTAACCACGCACCACGCATTTGATGTGAGCTGAAGCTCACATCAAATATGAGTCGTTTACTAACAGAGATTCAAGAGGGTTTATTTGTCACTCGTACAGATACAAAAATGTTGCTGTGTCATGCTCTGCAGATTGTGCCAACAATAACAATAGATAGATAATATGTTAGATACATGTTTAATTATTTTTGCGCCGGGTACATATATATATACTGACCCTGCCGCTATAGGGGACGTTCTATCCCAGGTCCGAATATATACGGAAATTGTGGAGTAAAAAGGAGTTGACAGGCAAAACAAACAAACAAATAAATAAATAATAGATAAAGCGCAAAAAAGTCAGCGGGCTTACTTCCATTGCATCCAATTTTTGAGGGGCGCTAGCCACTCCAATGTCCAGCTTTTAGTGTAAAATGGGCATTTGGAAGCCATTCCCAGTGGGTAAAGGTGTAGTGAAATGAAAAATAAGTTTTTCACACTTTTAGACCATATCCGTGGTCATCATATGTGCATACCTAACAATGGATGCCAAAATAATGGGCAAATTCTCATTTGTGTGTGTTTTTATATCAAAAGTCCATACAAATATATTTTGTATTACTTCCTGAAAATGAAAACGTGCTGCGTGATAACGTGTCGAGGCCCACATCGATAAAAGCCAATCAAAATGAAGCTCACCCGTTCAATTCCCCGTATCTCTGCATCCGTCCAGCACAGCTGCTACTGATTACAGAAATCCTCAGTTTTTATTCCCATTCAAGATAACATCCAGACAGTGTATTACTCGGTTACTTAATCATCACGCTAAAATATGTATCTGAAAACATTATAGGGTACAGCATGGCCGACTATCTGACTTGTAAACAAACACACTCCATGTGCTGCGTATAGCATAGCCAACGTCCCTAGCTACCGTCCCATCGCCTGAAGGGATGCAACGCTCTGATTGGTTCAGAAACTTCCACGTTAAAATAACCACCATTGAAGTGCCCTTGAGCAAGGCATTGAACCCCTACCATGAAATGTTCTATGAGCAGGGCCTGGCTGTAAACAAGTTATTGAGCTTAGTCCAGTTACCCTGGGTAAACATGGTAACTTTGCTTTGACTCTATGGAGCGGCCATCTTGTGCCACACTTTGTCACATTCCGTCTTGAGAGACTGTATACCTTCAGAGTAAATAACACTCCAGATCGTAGAGTGTCTTTAGAGTAGCCTTTACCTACATCTGCGCAAGGGAGCAGGATCTCCTCCTTCAAGATCCTCCCTCGGATTGAGACCACGCTTCCTTTTTTCCTTCTCCCTAAGCACACCACTCGAGTCAACTCGGCCGTTTACTGCATGGTCAGAGCCGAGAGCCGGTCTCACACAGTGATCATCCGGTTAATGATCACTACCACGCAGGAGAGCTCAGGAACAGAGAGCCCCCCTCACCCCCCACACACACACACACCACACACACACCTCCTCCCCCCGGGGTAAACTAGCCTGGGGCTAACAAGGCCCTGATTAAGGCCTGATGCACACTGACTGAGACAGCCCCAGCTCCCCTTAAACTCCCCATCGCCTCCTTGTACTCCTCAAGGAGCACAAAGTGATTGAGATTAATGGCAGCCTCGTTCAATTAGGAGACAGCAGGCAGATTGCAGCGGCGTTACAGCGAGGAGGATCCAGTGGCTGGCTATATACGGTGCATGCCGGAGAGACAGCTAGCCTCTCTCATAATCTATGTCACCAGAAGATAATTAATTGGTCATGAAGGTCTTCTTTTATTTGGCTATTATTATGCTCTGATGAGTTCATGTGGTTGTGATGAGTTTATGCGGTTAGGTGGTCTTGAGGACAAAGGATTGGGGGACATTAACCCCATAAAAGATGGAGTGCCGTGGTCCCCCCCCCCCCCTAAAACATGATCATCAAGAACTATGATTATACTAGGAGGAAGATTTCTTTCAAAAAAAAAGTGTACAGAAAGTGTTAGAATTGTGTTTTTATGTGGCCACGACCACCAGTTCATTAAGTATGCTGGTTTTCACCTTAGCACCACCCACTTGAACTTAAGCCTCGCCCACAGCTGTTGTTGTATGATAATGTGGGAGGGGTTAGGGTTATGATGTCACTAAAATGGTGTTATTTCGATTGGGCCTTTTGACTCAAAGGCTTTCAGCTTTCAGGAAGAAACCAAAAATACATTTGAATCTTAAACCATATATACTTGTTTGTCAAGCAGCGGAAATAGCTGCATCTGTAAGCTCACTATGCCGAAATGAATAGTAATGAAAATCAAGTGAGGGGCGCTCTTATCAGCTTACAATCTCAAGGAGGGAATTTGGTGATTAGGTGATGTAATGATGATGTAAAACAAACATTAATTTCTCTTCATTGTCAATGGCGTTTTTAAAACAAACATTAAACCTGCAAATAGGAGGGGCTAGCGCCCCTCAAAAATAATGATATGAAACATGAAACAAATACAGGCAGGCAATGAAGACACGACAAGAAAGCACTGAAGTGACATTTGACTTCCAGGCATGTATAGAGTCCCAAGGGAAATGTGAAATTATTCATCTGTTCAACAATAGCAAGGTACCAAGGGAATACGTGGTTGGTTCACCTTTATTGAAATAGACAGCATAGCTAGTTGGGGTTAATCGGAGGTCGTTCTTTAGTGCGTGCGTTGTGCGTGTGCACGTGTGTGCGTGCCACATTCTGTGTGAGGTTTTCTTTTCCAAGTCAAACCAGCTTATGAAATGCTACAGTGTCACCCTGGCCTACAAGCTCACAACACGGCGCGTTGTGAGTGTAAAGTGCAATAACAGTATGACGGCATCAAGGCCAGCCAAAATACATTTTAGTCGACTAAATCACCTGTAGATTTAGTCGACTAAAACTAGACACTAAACACTAAAACATTCCAGGTGACTAAAATGTGACTAAAACTGAATGAAAACTATTCAAGAGACTACGACTAAAACTAAAATCAAAAGTTGCTGCCAAAAACAACACTGCTTGGGGGGAAGATTTTTTTTCCATCCTTTGCAACCTTACATTTAGATGCCATTGGAACTATTTGTATTAAAACTTTTCAATCACATTTTCACATTGAAGACTATCTTAGAATAGATGTAGACCTATTTGACAGCGCAGAAATAGAATTACCTTCCTCGATCAATTAAGCGTCAACAACCATCAGCTGGTCTCAGTCACAGACACTCAGCCTCTGCAGCGCTCTACTAACTGAGAGTGACTGCATGGAGTCTGTTTCCTTTCTATCCAAAGGCCCTTGAATGATGATGGAATATGATTAAGGATTACTGTGATTATGGTTTGCTCACATATCAACTGTAGGAAAAAACTTTCGCACACCTAGAAGTCAGGCGTCTGCACAGGTGCGTTAATTGGCCAGTGAAAGGACCTTCTTCAGGCCTGAAGAAGGTCTGGAGGGACTGAAACGTTGCATTAAAAAGAACTCCCCTCTCTCCACCCCCCCCCCCCCCCCCTCCTCCTCTCTCTCTCTCTCTCTCTCTCTCATTAGCAGGCAACAGTGCAGCACTAATACTATCTCTCTCTCTCTGTTTCTGGCAAACAGCGCCCCTACTGGTACTAATAGTCATATACTGGTGCTCATGGCACATATGGTACATAGGTGAACACATAGGCGGTTGCACCACTCAAAAATACTCTTGTCCTGTTAATATACAGCGTGCGGGTTGCATTCGACTCCTTTCATTGAAGCTCACATATCACACATCACCCTGGCTACGCGTCGTGGGACCCCACTTTGGGAACCACTGTGAATCTAACAGGTGTGCACCCGATGCACACCAGTGGATCTCAGCTGGACAGAGGTCACTCACTGGCGGAAAGAGATCCGAGGTGGATGAAACCGCAACCAGAGGACCACGCTGGGGGAAAACAGCAGGAAAGGAAAGGCGTGATGGAATTAACCACGTTGTTGGAGAACGTGAAGGTCAAGTATAACTGCACACTGCGATGTCCTTGGGTTGTTTTTTTTTTGCCGTTGTGATGTGCCGTGCTGACACACACACACACACACACACACACACACACACACACACACACACACACACACACACACACACACACACGGCTTCCCTGCCTCTTAACAGAGAGGTTCTCCCTTTTGAAATGCTCCTCTTATCAACGTAATGCACCTTAGGCTCACTCTGTTAATGCAGCACTCCTAAAATACAAAGAAGTGGGGACAAAATTCGACATAGACTCAAAGACTGTATCCACCATAATCAAAGATACAGCCTCAAGCCGGATTTATACTTGCATCCTGCATGTTGAAAGTAGCAGATCTACATGTCGTGAGCTTATAGATCTGCATTATTGTCCGCACAGCCAGTATAATTTTTTTTTGAGTGGTGCAACCACTCCAAGGAACAGCAATGTCCGTGCCTATGCGCCTATGTGACGTTAACCCACCCATGCACCTACTGTATGTGACTGTGAGCACCAGTATGACTATTAGTACGAGTGGGGGCGCTGTTGTGCCATAAACAGAGAGAGGGATAGTGCTGCACTGTTGCCTGCTAATGAGAGAGAGAGAGAGAGAGAGAGAGAGAGAGAGAGAGAGAGAGAGAGAGAGAGAGAGAGAGAGAGAGAGAGGAGGGGGGAGGGGGGGGGGGAGTTGCACCACTCAGTTCACACGGTTGTGTTTTTTTTGAGTGGTGCAACCACTCCAAGGAACAGCAATGTCCGTGTTCACCTATGTGTGTGCCTATGTATGTGTTGGTTCATGAGCACCAGTATGACTATGACTACCGTACCAGTAGGGGCGCTGTTGTGCCAGAAACAGAGAGAGAGAGAAAGATAGTATTAGTGCTGCACTGTTGCCTGCTAATGAGAGAGACATTCTTTTCCACTACCAACACAAGCACAGCCGTGAAGTATGTCATCGGCATTAACACCACGGGGAGCTATATCGCTTTCAATTCCAAAAGGGTTTTGGGGGACGTCGCGGCAAGTGACAATCATGTGACCTGAGAACCGCGGCCTTCTTCGGAAACTATACCGCCCGGAGACTCGGTGTTGGCGGATCGTGGATCTGACATCTGTCAGACTAATGTGTGCAGAAGTGAAAATCCCTGCATTCATAAGAGGGACGCTGCCAGCTGGATGCAAAACGTGTTCAAACACGGGCGGATAGCTTCACCTCAGGGCCTATGTGGAGAGATTGGCTGGATGTGTACGCACTACGTAAGACCATACCAATGAGCACGGTGTGACTGTGTGTGTGTGTGTGTGTGAGTGTGTGTGTGTGTGTGTGTGTGTGTGTGTCCGTGACCGACCATGTTTTTGTCAAACAGACAGCCATGCATCACTGTCATTGTTGACCGAACAGGGTGAGGTATGGGAGGTGTATATGGATATAAGGGGAGAACAGAATCACCACGGCTCTGACCCACACGATGCGGAGGGTATACTCCGTTGTCCGTGTTCATATTTACCCCAACGTCTTACAGCTCAAGGCCCAAACGAGATCATTTGGTGTCTTTCCCGGACCCAAACTTACCACTAGTGGTAAAAAATACCACTTAATAATTCCATATCTGGTGTTCTTCCACTATGGTAAGGGTGCCAATGTGGTTCAGAAAGGGTTTTATGAAACACCTTCAAGGTAACTGTGTTAAGGGAGAGAATCTAATCTTTTCAAGTTTGATACAATGTAGAATTTGGTTAATCCATCTATTGTGTGTAGGAGGAGACATTGAGGGATTTATCCATTTAAGGAGAATAAGCCTCCTGGCAAGTAAAGTTGTGCAAGCAACTTACGTATGTTGATATTTTGCAATATATAAAAAAAAAGAATTCAGAAACAAAAAATGCAAAGAAAGAAAGATATTTATTTATTTACCCGTGACCCATAAAAATGGGTCGCTACCCTTTGTTTGGGGATTACGGATTTACAGTACATTTAATAACCCCTCTCTCTCTCTCTCTCTCTTTCTGACATGGAGTTCAGAGGTGTTTGTTCTCGTCACAGAGCTAGGCGGTTGAACCAAAAGGGACAACGACAACACATACACGCTTGAGCGCACACACACACACACACACACACACACACACACGCCCCCACTTGGCAAAGTCACCCGTAATTACACCATGACACGTTGACAAGCACGCCCTATCGTTGGACACCTCGACGCCTGACGCTGACATCACAGCAGGACCCAAATGTAACGTCCTTCCCTCCATTCCATTCGTCACCTTCTGTCTTCTTCACAGCTCTATGGAGGAGCGCCATAGCTCAGTGCAGGGCCTCAACACGAGGGCCGGGGCACACTGGTGGGCCATGAGGGCATTGCAAGTCATGGGCCCCCCAAATAAAGATGACATCATCATCATCATCATCATCATACTATAATTCAGTCAATGTCTGTCTGAATGTGTGTCTGTGTGTCTGTCTTATTAGTGAATAAAAAATGTGAAATGTGGGGGGGGGGGGGGGGGGGCAATATCTCACAACGGGTAAGGGTTTGTGGTATATAATGTGTATATAACTTTGAGAAATGGAGTGTTAGAATTAAGTAAGTTTCCAAACGCTTTTGAGAACTGCATGGAGCGGGAGTGGTCTCCCGCCCACTCCCATCCCATGAGTAAACTATACCGTCAAATGAAGCAGAAAGTAAACAGTTTCTGCAAGTTACAAGCCAGAAGGTTCTAATTCTTATTTCTATGATTTGCAAATAATTAGCAGAAATGCTAATCTCATGGCCTAATTTAAAGCAGCAGTGCTTGGCTATAGGTTATTCTCCAGAATTTGGCAAAGTCACAGCCACACATAATTAAACCATTCCTCCCTCCCTCTCTCCCTCCCTCTCTCTCTCTCTCTCTCTCTCTCTCTCTCTCTGTCTGTACTATAGGTTCCTTGAGCGTGTGTGTGTGTGTGTGTGTGTGTTTGTGTGCGTGCGTGCGTGCGTAAGTGAAATGGATAGACAGACATTTTCTATTTTTAACATTGCTATCATGGTCTTGATTTCGATGTAGGTAAGAGGAACATGAACACGTGGGAGAGTAGCACCCTACTGTATACCTGAGCTTAGGTCTAAACAGATAGATAAACATCATTTAGTTAGTATTAAATACAGTTAGTATTCCATTGGGTTCTAGTAAACTCCATTGTAAAACCAGTTATATAGAAGGACATGGGCATGGAGGTAAAACGGTTTAAGGGGAAAACTGGAATCCAACAACTCCTATAAAAACATGGTCGCTGGAGTCGCTTATAAGGCTGAGCTTTCCCCCCGTCGGCTGGGGAAGTTTACCATAGCAAACTTTATTTATTTATTATTCCTCCGGTGCTATTGCTCCTGCCGTGTTGACTTCCCTCTCATTACGGAGATGCTGCCATGCATGTTATTTCACAGAAAATACAATTTCGAGTAACTGCTCCCTGGGCCAAACCCCCCCCGCCCTCCCCCCACCCCCCTGTGAAGCCCTGCAGAGCCAAGTCAGGCTATATACCGAGGAAATCTCCCAGCAAAGCAGAAGTGACAGGCCGTATAGAGCCGGCTAATATCCTCTGACACGGGGGGGGGGCACCGGGACCCCTCACCTCCACTCAACACATCCAAGCGAGCAGCAAATGGAGCCGAACGACGGGCCAAAAGGCCTCCAATATAACACACCTCGGAGGGGTGTGTTATTGGAGGATATAGGCACTTGCAGTGCTGTCCGCGGGACCAAGATTACTCCGGAAATGACTTGGGGGGGGGGTAAATGTCGAAAGTGGGTACTGATTGTACATCTGCATGTGGAGTGCGCCGACAATAATGTCTCATTTATACTCGGCTGCATGCCAGGTGTCACACGGACTGAGAATAGCTCCACATCTCGACGAGCTCACGACGTATTATCGGCACGGTTCTGTGCATATGCGAGGAAGCCGGAGATGGTTTTGTGGCGCGTGTCGTGTGGCGAGTGTGTGCGCGCGACGTGTGTACTTATGTAGACTTAAGAAGCCAAAAAATGCTTAGCCTATATACGTATACACCTCTGCTCACTGCTTACAGAGAGCTAATGGCTTTATGACAGCCCCAGACACAACATGATTCAGGCGTTGATTTGGGCAATGTTTTATTCAAGCTGTGTCCCGTTTAACACTCGAGGGTGAGCCTGCAGGTATGGTGGGGCTGGCAGGATGTGGCATTCTGACGTGCCCAGCCTACAGGCTCGCTGCCTATTCATTTCCGCGGCGCGCTCCCTCCGACCGCTGATATATTTTAGAAGCGGGCGGCGTTGACCATAGACCATTGACATTTCCAGCTTGGCATTCAGTTCAATGACAAACCAAGGGGGGAGGAGGTGGAGGTGCTCTTCATCCCTTTTCTCTGAAGGGTGAGGAAAAGCGAAAACAAGCACATTGTTGCAAAGGTCAATGGGACTTACAAGCAGTGATAACCAAATTAAATTACACCTGCGCGGGCCACGGGAACATTGGGAATGAGCCCGAGAGGGGGGAGAGAGGGGGTTTCTGAGTGGGTCTCAACTCCCACGGCCCTGGCCACCATTCAGACAGACAGGCAGACAGGCAGACAGACAGAGGGCCGGGGTGCTTCTTAAAGAGGCAGCGCACGTGCCAGTCACACACAGAATAATAAACTATTGGTGACGCACGGAATCTGCCAAGCAAATGAATTGCTCTCTCTTCCTCTCTCTCCCCCTCCCTCTCCCTCCCTCTCTCTCTCTCTCTCTCTCTAAACACCCCTGCGTCGCATTCATGAGAATGTCAGTAAAAGGTAAAGATTAGCATTGTCTGTCATCATCGCACAAAGCGCTTGTGAATGAATGCGTTGTAAGGTGTTTATTTATACACCAGGAATAAAGCATGGGGGTAAAGTGTTTGAGTTTGTATACAGGCTGGGTTTTAGTGGCAGATTGAATAAAGCATGGGGGTAAAGTGTTTGAGTTTGTATACAGGCTGGGTTTTAGTGGCAGATGGTTGAATGTGGGCTTCACATCCGACTGATAAAACATGTCGACAGTTTGACTGGATAACCACGCGTTTATACCCACGTTATTTATAATCCATGTTCTTCCCCTGCGTAATATACGCTAAACCCGCTATTTGTCGTATGTGTTTAATTCGCCGTTTTTTTAATAATTAAAAATAAATAGCGGATTTGTCACGGACCATGGTGACGAAGCTGTCGCGTTATGATGACGAAACTGGAAATCGAACCGTGCACTGGGCTGCAAGGGCTTCTGGGAAAATGAGTTCAATGCAAGTGAACGGTGGTTTTGACTGGGCTCTTGGCTCTCGGTATAGGTCATATATTAATATAATAAGCCCTCAAAGTGCTGAAATGAACTTAACACAAACAGGACTTCTATCTCCAGAAGTTCCCGTTATCAACGTAACTATTCATGTCACCGAATTCAATCATTATACTAATGTTCAACATCTAGATCAACTCATGTATTGCCTTGCTTATTTCTTTCTTATTCAGAACAAAAATCTATTTCCCAGATGTTGTATACTTTAACCCCTTTCGGTGTTTTAAACATCATGTTATAATTTAGCTATTGAAAAATAGCAGATCTATAAGCTATAGGTCTGCTATTTATTTCAGAAAACTGGAGGATTTAGAAGATTTTATTTATTTATTTCGAGGTCAGGCCTAAATGGGTCAACAGTAACACCACATCTGCACTAAAACCTAATTTTAATATTTTGTGTGTAAAGTAAAGCCGCAAACGTGGCTTGCTTGGCCAGCGTAAACCTCTTCTCCGCTCAATTGGCGGTTCCATCTTCAGCATCCTTCCTCCCTGTCTCCGTTTCACATGTCCAAACCATCTCAACTTTGCATATCTCTTGTTTTGTGCGCGTGCTGTGCGAGTGTTTGTGAAGATTACGAAAGGTAAATGGACTGCGTTTATATAGCACTTGTTCTAGTCTTTTTCAACCATTCAAATGCACATTATACAGCGTACTTTGCGTTCCCCCATGCACAGACACCACGATGACGACAGAAACACACACACGTAATAATTATGCAGTACAAATTCACACACCGATCCCAAGGCAAACAAACAGCTCATCGGTTCAACCAGTTCAATGTCTTCCTAAAGGACACAAGAACGGACTGAAAGCAGTGTTAGTGTGAGTGTGTGTGTGTGTGTGTGTGTGTGTGTGTGTGTGTGTGTGTGTGTGTGTGTGTGTGTGTGTGTGTGTGTGTGTGTGTGTGGAGAGAGAGAGAGAGAGGATGAGGGGTATAGAGATAGAGGGGGAAGAGAGGGAGAGAAGGGAGGGAGAGAAAGAACGAGAGAGAATATGTTTTTGGAGTCACATTCTGAAGTGAGTCGGTGCTCTTGGGGAGAGAGTGTATC
Source organism: Protomyctophum parallelum (assembly GCF_964188405.1). Lineage (NCBI taxonomy): Eukaryota > Metazoa > Chordata > Actinopteri > Myctophiformes > Myctophidae > Protomyctophum > Protomyctophum parallelum. The sequence continues at coordinate 16,005,680 of NC_139713.1, forward strand.
ATGTCACCCTGATTTCATGTGACATAAACCTCTAGGATCTCCTGTTATGTAAGCAAGCTGACGTCCCCCAAAGGGATACAGGCCTACTGAACAAATTCACGTTTTGAGGAGTGGAAACCATGCAAAAAGGAGAGCAAATAAAGTGAGGCAACAGGATCGCTGCGCACAGAAATATATGTATCCAAATTTTTTTTTGCAATGGATATAATATGGATGGAGCTCGATACCCGGAATAACCTGATAACAAGCTTATCGAGTTCCCGGTATCAATATGCTTTTTTGGCGATAAGCCTGATCGATAAGGTGCTCATTATCAATAAAAATTAACAAGCTCCATCCCTAGCAATGAATATGTATAACCCACATACTGTACACACATGCACACAGCCGCACGCACGCACGCACGCACGCACGCACACACGTACATACCCATAATGTAGCATGATTCCACGGAGCACGGCGCACACATGACTGCGGATGGAGTCGTTACCGGAGCCAGAAAACATCATTACCGTCATTACCGAAATGCGTCTCGGCAGCTGGAGCTAAATGTTCCCCGAAGCTCGCGAGTATAGCACAGAACGGCCTCCGTTTCGTAATAAAGCCTCAGCTCCTTTTATTCATAATGGTTTCTATACCCAATCCTGAGGAGGAGGAGGAAAGAGCCCGCACTGTCAGGAGCAGTGTTGTGTTTCGTCGACTAAAACCAATAATATCAGAATACTGATTATAGTATTGATTGCAGCTGTTACAGTTTTTTTTTTTTACTGTCTTTTTGTGTCCAATGTAGTTATATTAACGGTTCAGAAAGTTAACTATAACTAAATGCCTTTGAAATTCAATGAAAAGGTTTACTTTTCAGGATTCCAATTAAAAAAAATATCAAAACATTATTCAGGATTTCAATTTGAATATAGCAAAAAATGGCCGATCTACAAGCTGAAAACGCGTCGCAGCGCGACGCGTTTTGAGCTTGTAGATCGGCTATTTTTGCTACGACAGTATAGTATGCACTGTGGCCCTCTGGAGTGAGTGTGGCAATATTGTGGCCCTCTCCATCGTCAAAGTTCCCCAGCCCTGATCTATAGGATGTCATGAAGGAGGGAGAAGAAAAGGAGCCAGAGAGAGAGACGAGCTGCAATAATGGCATCCCTGCCTCTTTCCTCCAACTAAACTGCAGCTTTTTTCCTGACATGAGTGGATTTGCAATGATCCTCTGATTGGCGGGACACAATCAATTACATGCCCCGTCAGCTTTTTTCTCCCCAACACCCTTTGTTTTAATTGACTTATTCCTCGAGCACTAATCCCCGTCTCATCCCGGGATGCGGCATCCTGGATGCGGCTCCATGCGTGTGTATACAAGAGAGAGAGAGAGAGAGAGAGAGAGAGAGAGAGAGAGAGAGCACAGGGTGGGCTGATCCCGCTCATATAATGCATGCACTGACACACTCTCTGGACGCCAGCCACGCAGGCCGGAGGCAGGACCACGCATGCACACACCAACAACCGCAGGGAGAGAGAGAGAGAGAGAGAGAGAGAGAGAGAGAGAGAGAGAGAGAGAGATATCAATTATGTATGGCTGTGACTTTGCAAAAATTCAAATTACGGAGAATAATGTCGCCTGGCACGTGCCGCTGTAAATGAAGTCATTAGTTCTTTACAGCTTAATTATTATCTAATTGCAAATGATTAAGTAAAACTAAAAGGATATGATCTGGCTTGTAACTCCAGAAAGTTTGCTTTTGGCTCGTACTCGTTGGAGGGGAGTTAGTTCAAGTTTTGCATCTATGGGGCCATTCGCAATGGGAAAAAAGTGTCCTAGCTTGAGTCTTGAGACTTTTAAGTACTAACCTTCCAAAAAGATAGGAAATTATTTTCATCATTCTAAATAGTAACACACGTGTGCTTACGCATGTTTCATGATAAATGCTTTTTATGTGATGTATTCCCATGCTTTTTTGTTCTTGTTTAATGTAAGTCGCTCTGGATTAAGAGCGTCTGCTAAATGCCTATATTGTAAATTGTATGTACAGTATGTATGTACTGTATGTATTTGGTTAAAATGGGTAGGATGTATGTATGTACGGTACATACGTATTCAAGACCCCAATAAATGTTTGTGTTATCTTTTCAGCCCTTTTTTACTGTATTGTCGTACCCGTTTTCAGACTCATAAAAAGTGTTGAATCAATCAAAGAGTAGAGAGAGAGAGAGAGTGAGAGAGAGAGAGAGAGAGAGAGAGAGAGAGAGAGAAGGAAGGGGGGGCACAAATAAATAGCACACTTACCGCTCCTTGAATTCAAGGAAGATCTTGCCCAGTCCGTTTCCTCCAGTGACCATGTTCAGGTCGATGGCCCTCAGCAGAGCAAAGTGGACCTTGATCACATCCTGAGAACATGATGATCAGCCAAGCATTAGAGGTTTCACCATGTACTGTACAGGTCCATGTGTCTATTCATGTACTGTACAGGTCCATGTGTCTATTCATGTACTGTACAGGTCCATGTGTCTATTCTATCCATGTACTGTACAGGTCCATGTGTCTATTCTATTCATGTACTGTACAGGTCCATGTGTCTATTCATGTACTGTACAGGTCCATGTGTCTATTCATGTACTGTACAGGTCCATGTGTCTATTCATGTACTGTACAGGTCCATGTGTCTATTCATGTACTGTACAGGTCCATGTGTCTATCCATGTACTGTACAGGTCCATGTGTCTATTCATGTACTGTACAGGTCCATGTGTCTATCCATGTACTGTACAGGTCCATGTGTCTATTCATGTACTGTACAGGTCCATGTGTCTATTCATGTACTGTACAGGTCCATGTGTCTATTCATGGCATGCATTACCCACCTGACCTACCCCTAAAGCCACTTCCATCCATCCACCCACCCACCCACCCACCCATCCACCCACCCACCCACCCACCCACCCACCCACCCACCCATCCATCCATCCATCCATCCATCCATCCACCCACCCACCCACCCACCCACCCATCCACCCATCCATCCACCCACCCATCCACCCATCCATCCATCCATCCACCCATCCACCCATCCATCCACCCATCCATCCATCCATCCCATTTGAGTTTAAATTAGTCGTTTTTTTTACAGTTGTTTTGTTTTTCACTTTTGTATTAGTTGCACAGTTTAAACTGCCACAGCAAAATAGAACAAGGCGGAGGATATTCCATCAGAGTTGCTCTATTTTTTCGGATGCCAGAAATTCATTTCTAGGTCACGTTGTGTTGCCACAGCGCTGCACTAAATAAAAGATCAGCTTCAACAGATAAGAGGATCATTTTATTCCTGCTTTTCTCTCTCATTCCTTGACCTGTGTGAGAGGAAACAAAACAGTTGCATCCTGCCGAATAATGGACTCAACCGCCAGTGGTGGAAAGTAATTAAGTACTTTTACTTAAGTACTGTACTTAAGTACAGGTATTTGTACTTTGCTTGAGTATTTCCAATTTCCAGTACTTCTACTCCACTACATCTCGGAGCCAAAATTTGTAACTTTCACTCCACTACAATTATTTGAAAACTTTACTATACTAGTTACTTTGGCGATTTTAATTTTGATTAGAAAACATACATTAACCACTATTGCGATAGTTTACTATACTGTAGTCCACTGATGCATTCATCCATCCCTCCCTCCATCTTTTCGTGAAACACAATTCCATCCAAACGTATGTATACATTTCACTCCCTTGAATGGTTACTCACCTCAAGATTGACGAAGATAGCCTCCATGTCTTGCGGACTTAAAACATGTTTCAAAGGGATCATGTAATTCTGTATGGGGTGAAAGACAGTAGAATGGTTTTTAGTGGTGCAACCACTCCCTTACGGAGCTGTGTGTGTGTGTGTGTGTGTGTGTGTGTGTGTGTGTGTGTGTGTGTGTGGGTGGCTGCGTCTGAGCACGAAAACAGCACGGTTGTTTTTCACCACCAGTACAGTGACAGTTCAGTACAGTAACACACGGTAACTCTGTCATTTCTCAACCGTTTCGGACGCGGGGCGGCTCGCCGGAATCGGGCTGGCACCCTGGGTGCTGGTCTGGAAGATTCTTAAGATTTTACACTTGCTGAAAATGTGCACATGCTGAAATTAGCCGATCTACAAGCTCACGACGCGTCGCAGTGAGCTTGTAGATCATTTCTCGCCGACAAAATCAACACTCAGTGGTTTGACAGCATCATAAATGGACCACAGCAGCAGCAGCACACCACCATCACCACCACCATTGTAAACGACCACACAGCGCTGGCGCATCCAAGCCATTAGGAGGAAAATTACACCTTTTATTGAAGGGCAGTTCAATTGGAAAGTTGTGAACTGAAGCACGAGAGAGAGAAATCAATAAGAACATGGAGTACACTGTGGAAAAGAGGAACGGCAACATGCTGCTGCTGCCGCGACTCACTTGACGCGTGCATGTGGTCGTTTGGCAGACCGTGACACAATGCGTGTTGTGGCTATTAACCCATTTAGACCCGAGGCCGATTCTAAAAGAATAAAATGCTGCTAAATCCTGACAGTTTTCTGAAAAATGTTTCTACTGTATGTCAGTGGTGGCGCTCAACCTTTTTCCACGTCAAAGGAGCCCCAGAATTACCTGTATTTGGCTGCCGACCCCCATCTGGAAATGTGTTGTTCCAGGTAGAGACGCTCCGATAAATCGGCCAGCGATCGGTGATATTCGGCCGATATTCACTATTATCGGTAATCGGCATTTTACCCTATCTGTGATCGGCAATTTATACCCTATCTGGAGAAACTGATCTTTTACACCATTTTAAGTGGTATAAAATAAATGTCAATCAGATATACAAGTATAATGTCATTTTGCATCTTTGCGACAGGCCTAAACATTCTCCCCTTCCTTCCCACACACACAGAAACAGTTTTGACGAGGGTTTTGACATATAATCATTTTGGAAATATTAAAATTTGCAACATTTCAGTATCGGTATCGGGCCTATCGGTATCGGACGATCATGAGAAAAACAATCGGTGATCGGAGAACATATATTCAAAGATTTGTGCCGCATTTTCACGATAAAAAAAAAATAGCAGACCTATACGAGCTTGTAGATCTGCTAATTTTCAATAGCTAAAGTATGACACAATGTCGATAGGGTCTATAACGGAGTGTCTTCCTTTGGGATCTACTGTATAGCAGTGGTTCCCAAAGTGGGGTCCGGGGACCCCCAGGGGTCCTTGAGGGAGTTCCAGGGGGTCCCCAGCTAAATGATAGTTAGGAACCAAATGGAGCCGTATGGGTCTGGAAATTTTACAATATACATCGGGGGTCCCAGAGGTAGAAATGCCTTTGAATGGGGGTCTGTGGCCTAATTCAGGTCAAACCTGGTGTTCTTGGAAATGAAAATAGTTGAAAATCACTGCCAGAGCCGTAAAAATCTTCTCTTATGGGGGTTCCTTGGCATATGTTTTCGAATGGGGGTCCGCGGGCTAATGAGCGTCAATGTGGGGGTCCTTGACATGAAAAGGTTTGAGAATCACTGACCTATAAACAAGTGTGCACAACTTAACCCATTCTGACCCGAGATCAGATTCTAAAAAATGTCTTCGTAGGCTACACTCTCAGAGTTACAGACCCATAAGGGTCCATTTGGTTCCAAACCATCCTTTAGCTGTGGAGTCGGGACCCCCTGGAACTCCCTCAAGGACCCCTGGGGGTCCCCGGACCCCACTTTGGGAACCACTCGACTTACAGTACAGTATCATAACCACAGTATCACTGGCATATTGCGACGGGTTATTGCTGTGCTAATGCTCACAGAGGCAAAACTTCAGCTGTTGTTGCACTAATATAATTTCATGCTTGTCACCTTCCATCATCTTTAACGATAACAAATAGATCAACTAAAAAATGCAATGCTGAGGTGACAAGCTTTATTAACCCCCGTCTCAATTAAGCTTAACGAGTCCTCCGTTCGCAAGAAGGTTATTCTCGTTAAATTTCTTGTTTGTCTGGCGCAAAATGCACTTGGTTTTTAATGAAATCAGTGGAGCAAATTACCTCTAGTCATGTCTGTGGAGAATGATGATCTTAGCAGCTATGTGTTAGCAAAACAAATATTGAAACAAAGCTAATTGTTATCTAAATACCGCTAAGTGACTTAGTGTGTATGCCTGTGTGTGTGCGTACCTGTGTGCGTGTGCATGCGTGAAGTGCATGCAAGTGCATGACTGTAACGTGAGGGTGGAAACCTCATATGTCCAAAACGCTTACATACAAGCTCATATACAAGCTCAGGACACGTCGATTCGCCTGGAACAACAATTTTTTTCAGATGGGTGGTCCACGGCCAAATACAGATAATTCCGGGGGTCCATGACATGAAAAAGGTTGAGCACCACTGAGATATTCAGAAAACTTTTAGGATTTGGAAGACTTTTTTTTAAATGTTCTAAACTGCCTCAGGTCTAAATGGGTTAAACCACGAGGATGAGAGGTTCCTTGCCTGACAACAGCAAACGATATATATATATATATGGATATATATCTACGCGTGAAACCCTGGGGGGGGGGGGGGAGTCCGTCTCGCGGTGTGAAACCATGCTAATAATAATTAATAACCGCAAGGTCGAAACGTTAGTCATTTTTGTATACTCAGCACCTAAATAAAAGGCTCTAAATGTCCGTGCTGCTCCAGTCTCTTCTCCTTATGCAATAATTAATAACCATATCGATCAGCTCCCCTGACATTTTGTGCGCTCCCCGGTGGGCGGAACGTGCCGATAGCTGACATTTCCACGCTGTGTGCCACTTCCCGCGGGCCGGCGTGACACCCCCGCACGCACATCAACGGATGCGTACGCGTATGTGCATGCACACACAATGCGAGTACTTGCGCAGCTACTTATAGATGCGTATACGGATGTGCATGCAACACGTCATAGCCAATCGCATCCTTGTACACGTGCTTATTTAGATATAACGTCCATCCCTGACGTACATATCTCAGTCTTAATACATCTGCTACTTTTAACAGCCTCGTCCCGACGCTATTTGGAACCACGTACCATAATTATGCACCTTACGCACCTGTATGTGTATGTATTTCACACTACCCATATCGGTACACTGTGTGTGTATGTATTTCACACTACCCATATTGGTACACTGTGTGTGTATGTATTTCACACTACCCATATTGGTATGTGAACTTTTATCCATTTCCGCCTTTCTTCAAAATGGAGCTTATATTATATGGCAGAATGTCACCCATTATCTTTTCACACCCGTTGTACAGCCCGTGTAAATCTGTGAGAATGAAGTTGAGTTTGCACACGCGTGCGCGCACACACACACACACACACGCGCGCACACGCACACACACACACACAGTAGTATACCAACCTTCTCAATGTCCTCCAGGGTTTTGTAGTACTTTGCTTCCGTCTCCTGGATCTCCACTAAGCAGCAGTTTCTCTTATCGTCTTCCGTCATGCCCATTTTCTGCCGTGGAGAGAGAGAGAGAGAGAGCGAGAGATAGAGGAATAGACTGGTGTCACATGACATAAATTACACATCGTTTACCATTACTGTCTGTGTAACTATTGAGCAGCCCCCCCCCCCCCCCCCCCGTGGTACATCTTGCATAGTAGCCTATTCAAAGCTAATCAATAGTCAATCAATAGCTTGGATCAATAGCTTGATTGGTAATTGGTTAACATGACGGTTGCCAGTTGGGAATATATAGGGTTTTAGACATTGACTACTTAAGCACTATTTTAGCACTATTTTTAGATTTTAGAGACATCATCTCTATGACCACATCCCCAGCTGTGGCGATGGCTGTCACCCGGGCCCAGCAGGACATGACATGACCGTATATACCATCTGACAGGAGGATGATGAAGACACACAGACAGAGGAGAACAGCAGAGCCTTAGGGGCTCCGGTCCGGTCCGGTCGGTCGGTTTGAGCAACGACCACCCGGCCAATAACGGCCAGCAGGGGAGAGAGAGCGAGTCCACCAACCAAACCTCACTGATGTTTAATTGTTTGGCCGCCTTTGCGGTTTGACTGGCGTCTGCCTTTGTCCCGTCCTTGGAGCTGACGTCAGCCACGGTGCTGACGTCACCCCCAGGTTGATGTCACCCCCCGAGGAGTCAGACTCCAGAAGGCCCCAGATGGGGGCTTCCTCATGCAGTGGTGGTGGGAAAGTACACTCATGTCCAAAAAGCCCAGAATTGATTTTGAATCACTCGAGTAAAAAGTACAATAGGTGTCATTTATTGGTATAGCGAGGGCGCTTCTCGTCTAAAAGGGCCTTTCAAAACGTGAAGCGTTTTTTGCGCAGAGCACTGGTAACCAGTAAAGCGTATTTACGTGAGCGCGGTCCCGTGAATTTGTTGCGCGCGTTGCTCGTTTCGTGCACGCGCCCCCCGCGACCCACCAGACTCTGGGATTCTGTTTAGCTTTTATTTTACGCTTGCGTTGTCGCGCCTCCTCTGTAGCAGACCTGGAGGAGGCTTCTCGTTCATCCAAGGCAACAACGGGTGCGTTCCTCGCTTCCCGTTTTTAAAGGCCCTTTACTGGTATCAATTTATGTACTTAAAGTACCAAAAGTTGAAAGTACTCATTGTGCCATTTCAAGTTTTCAAATGTATAAAATCATGTTATGCGACGCATTGTGAGCTTGTAGATTGTCTATTTTCAAATGGACCGCAATGTATATAGGGCTGCAGTGGTTAATGTTTTGTAATAATAAAGAAGATATTTTGGATCCGAGATGTAGCGGAGTAGAAGTAAAAGTATTGGAAATTGGACATACTCAAAATTGTACTTAAGTACAGTAAGTAATTTGTACTTGGTTACTTTCCACCACTGGCTGTCACCCGGTGTGATGTCACCACGTGGGCGGAGCCGCAGGTGGGGGTTTCCATCGCGGCCTCACGCAGGGGTTCACTGCTCTGATTGGCTGCTCGTCTCCCCCCCCCCCCCTCCCCCCCGCGGGACACCGCAGAAAAAAAACATTTTGAGTGAAGACGGAGATTATAGCAGATCTGCAAGCTCACGACACGTCGCGGCGTGACACGGCGGCAGCGTATAGATCGGCTCTTTGGAGATGTGTGAGTCACAGCGGCCAGTTACTTACCTGCATGTATCTGATCTGCAGCGTGGGAAAGGCAGAGTGAGTCAGGGGTTAGACATAGAGATAGCGTCATGGAGCCACTGATAATGCCATCATGCAAACACCCTGCAGCTTGGCCCCCTCAACGCACGCACGCACGCACGCACGCACGCACGCACGCACGCACGCACGCACACACACACACACACACACACACACACACACACACACACACACACACACACACACACACACACACACACACACACACACACACACACACACACACACACACACACACACACACACACACACACACACACACACACACACACACACACACACACACACACACACACACACACACACACACACACACACACACACACACACACACACACACACACACACACACACACACACACACACACACACACACACGTGCCCCATCTTCCCCTCAAGCTATGATGACAGCATAGACCACACACATTGACGGTCTGGGCAGGAGGTGACTATAGTGGGGCACTGTGTGTGTGTGTGTGTGTGTGTGTGTGTGTGTGTGTATGCGTGCGCACGTCTGTGTCTGTGTGTGTGTACAGTACATGCACATGAGTAAGTGTCTGGTTGTGGGGGCTGTGGGTGTGAGGAATCTGCATGTGTGTTTGGAAATGTGCATACATGTGCAATCGTGTGTGTGTGTGTGTGTGTGTGTGTGTGTGTGTGTGTGTGTGTGTGTGTGTGTGTGTGTCTGTGTGTGTGTGTGTGTGTGTGTGTGTGCGTGTGTGCGTGCATGTGCGTGCGTGCAAGAGTGGCATTGTAAGGAAGGACATTTATAACGACTGACTTAGTATGAAAATTGTAAACATACTTCATCCATTCTTATTTCTTTGTGGATTTGGTGGGGAAAGCAGTGGCATTTTGAAATACAGTCATCATCAAGCCAAATAAAACACATCCCCGGGTGGACTCCTGGTCTGACACTGAGTGGATCCACTACTGAATCCTTTACTTTTTACCGTAGGTTTTTACTCTCAAGTCTCAAACGGCGCCATTTTTGTCAACAGTGAGAAGCATGGACGTTATGGACGTTATGAAATGAAGCATGGACGTTATGGACGTTATGAAATGAAGCATGGACGTTATGGACGTTATGAAATGAAGCATAGACGTTATGGACGTTATGAAATGAAGCATGGACGTTATGGACGTTATGAAAGGAAGCATGGACGTTATGGACGTTATGAAATGAAGCATGGACGTTATGGACGTTATGAAATGAAGCATGGACGTTATGGACGTTATGAAATGAAGCATGGACGTTATGGATGTTATGAAATGAAGCATGGACGTTATGGACGTTATGAAAGGAAGCATGGACGTTATGGACGTTATGAAATGAAGCATGGACGTTATGGATGTTATGAAATGAAGCATGGACGTTATGGACGTTATGAAATGAAGCATGGACGTTATGGACGTTATGAAATGAAGCATGGACGTTATGGACGTTATGAAATGAAGCATGGACGTTATGAAATGAAGCATGGACGTTATGGACGTTATGAAATGAAGCATGGACGTTATGGACGTTATGAAATGAAGCATGGACGTTATGGACGTTATGAAATGAAGCATGGACGTTATGAAATGAAGCATGGACGTTATGGACGTTATGAAATGAAGCATGGACGTTATGGACTTTATGGACGTTATGAAATGAAGCATGGACGTTATGGACTTTATGGACGTTATGAAATGAAGCATGGACGTTATGGACGTTATGAAATGAAGCATGGACGTTATGGACGTTATGAAATGAAGCATGGACGTTATGAAATGAAGCATGGACGTTATGAAATGAAGCATGGACGTTATGAAATGAAGCATGGACGTAATGAAATGAAGCATGGACGTTATGAAATGAAGCATGGACGTTATGAAATGAAGCATGGACGTTATGAAATGAAGCATGGACGTTATGAAATGAAGCATGGACGTTATGAAATGAAGCATGGACGTTATGGACGTTATGAAATGAAGCATGGACGTTATGGACGTTATGAAATGAAGCATGGACGTTATGGACGTTATGAAATGAAGCATGGACGTTATGGACGTTATGAAATGAAGCATGGACGTTATGGACGTTATGAAATGAAGCATGGACGTTATGGACGTTATGAAATGAAGCATGGACGTTATGAAATGAAGCATGGACGTTATGGACGTTATGAAATGAAGCATGGACGTTATGGACTTTATGGACGTTATGAAATGAAGCATGGACGTTATGGACTTTATGGACGTTATGAAATGAAGCATGGACGTTATGGACGTTATGAAATGAAGCATGGACGTTATGGACGTTATGAAATGAAGCATGGACGTTATGAAATGAAGCATGGACGTTATGAAATGAAGCATGGACGTTATGAAATGAAGCATGGACGTTATGAAATGAAGCATGGACGTAATGAAATGAAGCATGGACGTTATGAAATGAAGCATGGACGTTATGAAATGAAGCATGGACGTTATGAAATGAAGCATGGACGTTATGAAATGAAGCATGGACGTTATGAAATGAAGCATGGACGTTATGGACGTTATGAAATGAAGCATGGACGTTATGGACGTTATGAAATGACGTTATGGACGTTATGGACGTTATGAAATGAAGCATGGACGTTATGAAATGAAGCATGGACGTTATGAAAGGAAGCATGGACGTTATGAAATGAAGCATGGACGTTATGAAATGAAGCATGGACGTTATGAAATGAAGCATGGACGTTATGAAAGGAAGCATGGACGTTATGAAAGGAAGCATGGACGTTATGGACGTTATGAAATGAAGCATGGACGTTATGAAATGAAGCATGGACGTTATGAAAGGAAGCATGGACGTTATGGACGTTATGAAATGAAGCATGGACGTTATGGACGTTATGAAATGAAGCATGGACGTTATGGACGTTATGAAAGGCGAGTCAAGCAGCCTCTGTCCAGACTGAGCAGCGCAGTGACATTTTCAGGTCCGCGGAACACAGCGAATCAGGCTGGAGAACCCAGGCTATAGAGATCCAGGGGGTCCCCAGCTAAATGATAGTTTTGGAACCAAATGGACCCCTTATATAGGGTCTGTTAACTCCGAGAGTGTACAAATATATTGTACACGCTCAGAGTTAAATTGAACGAATGTATATCGTTTTTTTATTCTCCACCTAACGCAGGTCAAACTGGGGGGCCCTTGAAATGAAAATGGTTGAAAATCACTGCTAGACTCGAGCCGCAGACATCTTGTCTTTTGGGGGTCCCTGGCATTATATTCTCAAATCCGCAAGCTAACGAGTATCGTCTTGGAAGGTCCTTGACACGAAGAAGTGTGGGAACCAGGACTCTATACGGAACAATGGGAACGGACATAACAAAAAAATTGAAACGTCAAACATCATCCTAACAGGACAACAATACACACGCAACCATCAAAGGAAGCACCGAGTGACACACAGAGACACCGGCGACAGTCCTCTCACCATTGGTTGTCGAACTTCCACCTTGATGATGTCCTCATAGATGTCATCGCCGTCGTCCTCGCACGGAACGCAGTCATAGATGTCATCCTCACCCAGGTCGTGCTCACTGGGGGACAGAGGCGCACACACACGCACACACACACACACACACACACACACACACACACACACACACACACACAGTTAGACACACTTTTACGGCTCCATTTTGGTTACATTTGTACCCTCTCAGCGGCACAACATAAGTAAGCCTTATCGCCGAGCCATAAGGCCCGCATCTTCTGTTTCTGTAGCGTGAGGCAGCTTGATGTACAGTCAGTGCAAAGTACACCTCACTGGACATGACGCTGGTATGTCGCAGGGACTTACCCCCCCCCCAATCCAACACTTGATGCCGAGTGCCGAGCCATTTGAGTCTTTGGTGTGACCCGGCTGGGGATCGAACCCCCGACCTCCCAGTCCCAGGGCGGACACTCTAACCGCAAGGCCACGGAGATGGTTCACAGCAGCAGCAGCACGACATGGACACAGTAAGGCTTTGACATTTGCAAAGACGCTGAGGAGGGATAGCTCTTTCACTTGCTTAGCCTTGTATACGCTCAGTGTATAGCTGCCATCCAGCCATAACTTTCATGTCCCACGCGGGATTTGAACCTGGGTCCCCGTCACGCACGAGCCCCCCCCCCCCCCCCCCCCCCCTGTCACGCATGTTACCGTTAAGCTGTATGATAAAGCCGATATTGGCCAGCTCACATGCTCACAACCATTTTTTGCAATAGGGCTAAATTGAGGTAATACATTTTATAAAGTAGTTTTGTACGTGTGCGCGTACCAGGGAGACACCAAATGTGCCTTTTTGGGTCTTCCTTAGCACGCCTGGGACGAGAAATTCAAGAGAAGGTGCACGTCAATAGTGAAAAGAATACGCCCGCACACGGGAGTAAAAAAGAAAGCGTGGAGTGTGGAGGAGCTGAAAAGGTTTTGGAACGTATGGCAAGAGGAAGACAGCCAGTACTGTACTGCTTAACCCATTTCGACCTGAGGCCAATTAAAAAAAAAATGTCTTCTGTTATACTTTAGCTATTGAAAAATAATATGAACTTGTAGGTCTGCTATTTTTGAAAAATCGTAAAAATGCAGCACAAATCTTTGAATAGGTATACATTCTTTCAGAGTGAACTTTTTTTTCTTTTTTCTACGTCAGACCTAAATGGGTTAACTGGAGTAAAAATTGTACTTCCACCACTGGACCCGTTGGGGGGGCATCCATCCAGGCCATGCAGAGCTTCACATGCACAGAAACACCTGAGCGAGACAGACAGCCTCCACTTTACACAGGCTTCAACAGACAGCTTCAATCACCACGTAAAGACTGGGGAGCCTTAACCTTGTTCACCCTTTTCCCTAGCATTCTGTGTGTGGTTGCAGCATGTCTCCTCACCCGTCAGTCTCCAGCACTGTGGGGTGGTGTTCCAAAGAGACGTGACAGTTTGGGAGATTAGGCCCAGGACAAACAACACACACGCAGACACACACCCAGACACAGAAAGACCTTCTCCTATAGACAGACACAGAAAGACCTTCTCCTATAGACAGACACAGAAAGACCTTCTCCTATAGACAGACACAGAAAGACCTTCTCCTAAAGACAGCTCGCCTGGTTACAGAGCCATCTCTGTGTTTGGGCCTTTTACTACAAGTCATGTATGCTTTAGATAGGCGGCAACAATCTTCCAACTTCCATCTTTTAGATTTTCAATGCCATTTTCGTCTGCCTTCCAGGAAGGGAAATGAGGCATTTTGTTATGCAAAAGTCCACCTGTTGGTGGCGCTATAACAGGCCAATGTGAAAAGGGTGGGATATATTCCTCAGCCTAGTAGGAAGGTAAATTGCACGCTGCGTTCATGATTTGACCAATCATGCAAACTTTGAAAGCCAATGTTAGCCAATTAGGATGGACAGATCCGTCTTGAACACATGACTATAGAGATACTGTGAAACGATTTGCAGGATTTTTGGACAGAATCTGAGTAATATCAATACTTTTTTTTCCAAAAGTCGGCCTCCTGGTGGTGCTATAACAGGCCGTTCTGGAACATTTGGGGCAGAGGTTCATTGTTGGCATCCATTGAGTGTGTGTGCAAAATGTGGCATCGACCGGGTTAACGGTGCCGGAGATTAGCTGTTAACGCGCACGCACGCGCACACACACACACACACACACACACACACACACACACACACACACACACACACACACACACACACACACTGAACTGAGACAAGCTGGAGTTTGAAATGCATCGTTTTAAACGAGGGTGGCGCAAATAAGAGCTATTTTAAGCATGTGTGCAACATGACAACTGTGTTAAAGTATTGTACAGTAACAACTAAAGTCTATTTAAAGTTTATGCTGTACTATTACTACAAAACTATCTAAAATAAAAGGGATTTAAGATCATTAAAGCTGGGCTGTTGCCTGAGTCCAATGCATTTCTGCCTACTTCCGGTCCATTACTGAAGCCCCATGAAGTGAACGCAGTTTGCGTAACTCTGTCTACATCTAAGGCTCTGGGTTTCATCACCTGAAAGTTTGAATTATACATAATTATGAATAAGGATATTGGTTAATCATTCATGTAGTAAATAGAGTAAACATTCAAATACACTGTGAGGATCCTTTAATTATCACACGTGTATCGCAAGTGAAAATAAACAGTCTTTCTTTCTTTATTTGTTTGTTCCGAGAAAAAAAACAGCTATTCACTTTTCAAGTGGACTTGCAAATAAAACATTAAAAACAATTAACACTCTCGAGTTAAATTACTCATTAATTATACAACTCAATTCATGTTGCAAGTTGACGACTGCCCGAAGACTGTGTGTGTCTGCGTGTGTGTGTGTGTGTGTGTGTGTGTGTGTGTGTGTGTGTGTGTGTGTGGAGAGAGTTGCTGTTCACCAACACTGATTGAGTTGCCCTTATTGAGTGCTATTTCCCTTTGATATGTTTGTTTTGCTCAGGCACCCAGCTGGCGCCTGACCTTTAATTAGGCAAGCAGCCAAAAGCCAACAGAGCACAGAACCGTGGCTGGGGGCTCTGTGTGTGTGTGTGTGTGTGTGTGTGTGTGTGTGTGTGTGTGTGTGTGTGTGTGTGTGTACCTCTGTGCGTGCGTGAGAGACAGGTTAATTTAATCCTCACTCTAGCAATATGGTGCACAGCACACCCACTGTGTGTGTGTGTGTGTGCGTGCGTGCGTGCGTTGCCACAGTTACTGGCATATACGCCTAAATCCGTGTGATTATGGGGCAATATAAGACGCAACCATAACATAACAAACATAAATAATTGATTGATTGCTGTCTGAAATGCATTACCGGTATCAGCCTTCTACAATTTAAACCGTGAAGACCTGATGCCGATTCTACAAAATGCATTCCAAATTTAACCAGTGTAGTTCTCACATAGACTCTCACATTTTTCAAAAAGTATAAAAAATTGCCCATGTACATGCTTGACCCATAAAACCCATACAACCCATTTTGACCATGAGATCAGATTCTAAAAATGTCTTCTACATCCTGACAGTTTTCTGAAAAAGCTATGTTTCCATGTCAGTCGTTCTTCGACTTTTCAAAAATAGCAGACCTACAAGCTCGTAGCGCGCCACTCGGTGGCGCGCTATGAGCTTGTAGATCTGCTATTTTTCAATAGCTAAAGCATAGCATAATGCCAACATGGGATAAATGTGTCTGGGTCCCGAGACCCACTGCTTGGGGAAACAGTGGGTCTATCTCAGGGGTTCTCAACGTTTTGGGCTGGGGCCCCACCTGGAAATGCTTTGGCCACGTCTCAAGACCGACCACCCCAAAAAAGGCCTCTGCTCGGGCTCTGGACAGCTATAGGGCCCCCCAGCCCAGGGTCCATATATGGAGCTGGCCTGTTCCGACGTCATTCTGACGTCTGCAGAGACTCCATTATTTGGGCCATGCCTGACATAGAACTGGGCACAAAGGGGAGGTAGAGGCTCCAACACTTGGGCATGCATTTCCAACTTGCCTCCTGGGGGAGGCGGTGGGGTTTGCAAAACCTTCATGAGCAGCAGGTTAGCAACGAGCGAGGCAGGGAGACAGCAGTAGCAGCAGTGCACGACCGCACGGCAGGAGAGAAGCCAGGAAAGAGCAGGTAGGCAGATAGGTTTAAATATCCGCTCTGATCGGGTAAAGAGTGCATGATGAGACTAGTCACCTGATCAGCCGATCAGGTTTAAATAGCCGATCTGATCGGGTAAAGAGTGCATGATGAGACTAGTCACCTGATCAGGTATCAAGGAATCTCAATATTTCCAGTAGATATGAGGCAAAATCAAAAAGTCTAATCAAAAAGGTTTATTTGAAGATAATACAAAAATCACACCTGTGTGAACTGAGTGGTGAAATCCCCCCCCCCCCCTCTCTCCCTCCCTCTCTCTCATTAGCAGGCAGCAGGCACAGCACTACCCCTCTCTCTGTTTCTGGCGCCACCCATACTGGTATTAATAAGTCACATACTCATGCTCATGGCCACTGATACAGGTACACAGGTACACGGACATTGCTGGATGTAGGAGTGGTCGCACCACTCAAAAATGAGAATAAGTACAAAGAGTAAGAAATTAATCCAATCGAAAAGTGTCGAAAAAGGATAGCTGCTGCAAGCAGCATGATTTCATATCGCACATAACACCACCATATCCATGCTGGTCCGAGGGAGCCTTAGTGGTGCACTAGATTGATTGATTGATTGATTGAAATATTTATTAACAGTTTGTAGAATTTACAGTACATTTTAAGCACAAACTAGAACGTTGCATTGGTTCAGAGAGAGGCCATCGTGTCACACAAAGAGCACATGTAGTGCAGGTTCAGCATGAATACACTTGATCAGAGGCCACATTAAAGCATACACGGGTTCAAAGGGTTAATAGAATATACATCCCTGTATATAGAATGATACGCCCCTATATGTATGATTCCTCAACACAGGTATAGGAGCGCTCACGAGTTGCCTGCCTGAACTAGCTCCGCAGGCTTCGAATCATGTCAACTCTTAATTCCCCCCCCCCTCCCCGAGGGGTCGCGACCCCCAGGTTGAGAACCACCGGGACTCTTATCTCAATGGCGCACGAGTCACGACCTTTCTATAACTATGAGTGGTGCGGTATATAGGCAAAGCCCTCGCTGTGTGATAGACAGTTCACACTAACTGGATTTCTTTGCCCTGTGAAAGAACTGCAGCGCAACACTGAGCAAGACATTAACTTGCCATCCTGTTCTTCAACTGATGCAACTCGGTTTTCGCGTGACCTCTCGCCAAATCCCCCCCCCCCCCCCCCATCAGAACTCATACACTCTTCTTCTCTGCTACACTCTGTGTGAATAACGGATGGAAAATAATGAGGGAGGGATGGGGGGAGGAGGGAGGGCAGTGGCCTCGGTCATCAAATATTCAAGCATTGTCCTTTTGCTCATGTGAGGTCTTGTTTGAAGTTTTAACCCAGTCAGGACGGGAAGCATTACGTTCTACTTTAGCTGTTGAAAAATTAGCAGATCTACTGTACGAGCTTGTAGATCTGCTATTTTCGAAAAATCGTGAAAATGTGGTACAAATCTTTCAATATAATTTATATTGTTTCAGAGCGACCGTTATAACTCAAATCTTTGCTTCTGGGGGGAGGGCCCCTGGAACAACATATTTTCAGATTGCGGTCGGCGGCCAATTACATATATTTCTGGGGGTCTTCGACATGAAAATATTCGAGAACGACAGCTTTTCCAGAAAACTGTCAGGATTTAGAAGAGATTTTTCGGCGTCAGGTCTAAATGTGTTAATTGAGGTGAACTGGTTGACTCCCAGAAACGTCCCCCCCCCCCCCCCCCCTCTCCTCCCTCCCTCATCTCCCCCCCCTCCCATCAATGACGATTCTACTGATGTGGGAGGACACTTAATGACAACCCTCAATGTCTCACATGTCCCCGCTCTGAACTCCCAGCAGACTTGGCGAAGGTAAGGCGTACGTACGTGCTCCGTGGTCACCCGTGACATGAATGAATATAGGCGTATAGAAGGGAACTTTGGAGGGGTGAGAAGGAAAGCCTCTCTCTCTCTAATCCAGTAGTTTGAAAACTTTTAGCACCCGAGGCACAACGAGGTCAACGGCGAGTCAAAATGTCAGGGTGCCTGTATTCATGGCAGCACATCGAGAGTTAATAGGGTTATCCCGGTCCGATGGGGTACGTGCGCATTTCCGACCGGTCATTGGTCCGACATGCAGAAAACTGACCGGATTAAGGTTGGCGAACATGCAAAAAAATGACCGGAATAAGGTTGGCCAACATGCGTTAAGGTTGGCGAACATGCGCTGATCCGTGCTTGCGGTTATGGCTGGGTCAGGGTTTGAGGTATAGGTTGTCGTTGTCAGACCAATGACTGGTCAGAATCCGATCCGATCATGTGATCGTAAAGCAGAGCATCGGTACATCCCCAGTATCAAAATGATATCCATATCAGGAATTAGACTGGATATTGTCTGTGGTTTGGGATATTGTACTATTGTGATATGGCATAAACGCGTTCTATAAAATTAAATATCGGATCGGGAAAAATCAGTATCGGCAGATACCCTAATTGAGAGCTTATATCTACTACTTTTGATTTTCTTTTATGTTTCTGAATAAATAAATACTAACATCTCGCCAATAATGACATTGATTGGTTTATTAATTGAATACTTTATAAAAGTGGAGGTAGTATATATATAGTCAAATGTTAAAGGATAGCACAAAAAAGCCCAGGGGCTGTGATCCACATGCCCAACATATTGGTCGCCATCCCCAATTAGATTTGATCATAATCAAATTCAGTATGCTACAAAACAGGTCTCTGCCTTAAAACCGTCACTGTCCCAAGTGTGTGTGTGTGTGTGTGTGTGTGTGCGCGCGCACGCGCGTGCATGTGTGTGTAGTCTGCATACACGCGTGTGTTTGTGTGAACGAGAGAGAGAGAGAGAGAGAGAGAGAGAGAGAGAGAGAGAGAGAGAGAATGCCAAATAAATCTTGGTAAGTCTTGTAAAACGTCTGACTGCATCTTTAGGATTTATTTCGCGTTTAATCTCTTGGGTGGAGGTGATCATGCATAAATGAATCACTTATGTGCCTCTGCACATGTTTTCACTTCCGCTCTATAGTACTGTATAGGTGCATGCATCTGGGCTCTGCACCCACGCACACACACACACACACACACACACACACCCACCCACGCACACACAAACCCACGCACACACACACCCACACACACACACACCCACGCACACACAAACCCACTGGCCTTCTGGCATGTTCCGAGCACGCATGGCGTGCAATGCAAGCAGCTGCTGTGTCTGTAACCCATTTAAACCAGACGTCGACATTTTAAAAATGCATTTTAAAAATGTATTTTTTTGTCACAGTGTGACACTGTGGCTATGAGCTTGTAGATCTGCTATTTTTCAATAGCTAAAGTATAACATAATGCTTAAAACGGAGGCTGTGGCTCAGGAGGTAGAGCAGGTAGTCCAATGATCCCTGGGTCGGCGGTTCCAATCCCAGCTCCTCCTGTCCACATGTCAAAGTGTCCTTGGGTCGGTGTGAGCTTGCCACCATTGGTGTGTGAATGTGGGAAGTGTTGAGGACGCTGGCGTCGACTGTTCGCCGCTTCACCTCCCAATGTATGAATGAATGAACCATTGTAAAGCGCTTTGAGCACTTGGAAAAGCGCCATAAAAATGCAATTCATTCATTAAAACACCAAAATGGGATAAGTGTGCCTGGCTGCGAACGTGGAACAAGATAAGCGTGCCTCCGAGTCAGAGTCCAGAGGAAGTGAGGAATGGGGGCCTAATTTTCTGTCCGGTTACACAGTGGAAGACTAGAGGAGACCCCAGTGGGTTTGCACTGTGTGTGAATGTGTGTGTGAATAGGTGAATGTAATGCACAATCTCTGTAAAGCGCCCTGGATAAAGGCGCTATATACTGTAAATGCACCATTTACCATTTAACCCCTGGATGGATACTGACATAAGCCTGATTCACTGTGTACTCCTACAACAGTGTGTCATGCCCGTGCCAAAAATAGCCCATCTACAAGCTCACAACATGTCACATCGCAACGCGTTGAGAGCTTGAAGATGGGCTATTTTCAGCACCGGCAGTGACCAGTGACCATCCATAATATGGAGGAGCATAGAAGCATAGTCCCCATTGGTGGACGGGGTGGGAGATATGATTCACTTTGTCAGCGTTATATACTTGGACATGATAGTATGTGCCCTTAGGCACTGCTGGCTTACTGGTTTCCATTAACCCATTTAGACCTGAGATCGATTCTACAAAATGTCTTCTAAATCATGACAGTTTTCGGAAAAACCCATGTTTCTATGTGTCAGTAGTGCTCAAACTATTTCATGTCAAGGAGCCCCAGAATGATCTGTATTTGGCCATGTCAAAATATGTTGTTCCAGGGACCTCCCCAGAAGCAAAGATTTGAGTTAAAGGTATTGGTCTGAAATAATATACAGTATATTCCAATTTTGCGACACATTTTCACGATTTTTCAAAGAAATAGCAGAGCCACAAGCTCGTAGACCTGCTGTTTTTCAATAGCTAAAGTATAACGCAAGAGGGGTTCCCGTCCAGAATGGGATAAAATAGTGTTGTTCTTGTTGTTTTTGGTAGGATTTCTGCCTCCGAGGCCTCATTCACACGTACCAAACACCAATAAAGCAAATGTTTGGTCGTTTTTTGTTTTGTTTTTTTGGGCCACCACAATGCTTTTCCAATGGGAGTCACATGGTTTGATCAAACATTTGTGTTTGATTGCTGGTGGTGTTCTGCCCCTCCCCCCTCATCAAACATCCCAAAACTCCCATTGGAAAAGCATTGTGGTGGCCCTAAAAAAACAACCAAACATTTGCTTGATTGGCGTTTTGTATACGTGTGAATGAGGCCTGAGGCTGATTGGTTAAAACTGTGATCGCGTCAACAAGAGCAGCATATTTCCAAGGCTGTAAAAATGACAACATGTAAAACACTCTTGCTCTCATGGCCAGCTTTGGATGAAGGCGGTATTGTTCTGGAGTTTAGCCTCGCTGGCAGGTGTACAGACTGCAGTTCCATTAGGGATAATTGATTTGTCAACTGGGCTGTTAGTCACGGGGACACAATTGTTGCTGCATTAATGAACGTCATAAATCGACTGCGGCTCAGAGTGTCGGAGGATGATGTGCAGGGGGCGTTATTTAGTTACACAATAATTATAATTTCATTGTTGGCATGATATTTTCGCCCCTCCAGAACAACAGACCACAGTATAGGGTCCTTGTGGTTAATAAAAGATGCTAAATATTGTATCTCTAACCTCCCACCATGCTATTTTTTCCCCCTCCATTTATTGACTTTCCCCCCCTCCTCACCATGTCAAACTCATAGACTAATGGACTTGAGTGACATAACCTGTAGCAGAGTGACATAAAGGCTTTGTGACACTATTTGCTTCGGCATGTGAGTGTATGCGCGTCGCTCATGGAAGGGTGGGGTGGGGGGGGGGGGGGGGGGGGGGGGAACAACTCCCTCGGGCGAATGTGCTCCATCAGCCCCCATTTCATGCTACAGTGGAGGACTCACGGTTATAGGTCTGATTTACACCACGCAGTGTGTGTGTGTGTGTGTGTGTGTCCATATATATACAGTAGGCACACAGTATAGGGACGCTATCCCACAATGAATTATAAACCGGGCTACCCGGGCAGAGTGTGGAGTTGACGCCACACACATCCACAGGGGGAAAGAGGAGAGGCAGCTGCACCCAGATGTATTCATATTAACCTGGGAGACCTTTGGTTACTGTGAGAGTATATGCCCAGACAGACAGACTGCTTCATGGACCAGTATAGGGCCGGCATGAGCATGCATGCAAATAATGGGCATGAATAATTTACACGGATACACGCAGTGTGTGTGTGTGTGTGTGTGTGTGTGTGTCTCATTCGTTGCACTGGTCTTCTGCAGGTGAGCTCATGCTGCCGACCACCAACCGGTGCTCAATCCAACCGTCACGCATTTTTATGTAATACTGTCCATACGGGAATAAGCTAGCAGGGTATACTGTATGCCAGGGGTTCTCAACGTTTTTTGGCTGGGGACCCCCTCCCTGCGAGACATGGCCGCCAAAGCATTTCCGGGGGATTTCCCAGAACGTTTCCCCAAAAAACGTTGAGAACCCCTGATTGTAGAGAGTATAGCTTGCTTTACTCCATTGAGCCATCTTTGAGAATATTAATAGAGACACACAAAAAAGGGAGCTGAACTGTAAAATGTAATATATCGTTGCTGTTGTTGGCAGAAACCTCTTATATCTACATATTTGACCTCGTTGTGTTTTTGAGGGACCCTCCAATGCATGGCTTTTGAAGATTACGTCATATGGCAGCCAGGTCTATGGGATTTTTGTTTGTTTAGAGCACTTATGACGAAAATAATTTGCCAGCCAAGTGTATGAACTTTAATGTTTGTTAGGGCACTAAATGACGACGTACTGCAAGACGCTATGTGGCCGACATAAATACAGTGGCCTTTTCATAAATGAATGCCCTGCTTGGACTACAGTTTTGATAATACCTTGAATTCAAGCCAAAGCTCTACTACAGCGCCGAGCATCAAAGTATAGCAGATCTGAGAGCTCGAAAAACAAGTTTATTTTAGATTTTTTTTAATTTTAATCCTGAAAAGTAATAAGGCTAATGAGGCTTCCACCGGACTTAGACAATTTGATGGCCATTTAAACCCCTTTTGGTATTTTAAACATTATGTTATTGAAAAATAGCAGATCTACAAGCTCTACAAGTGGCACTCGGTGCCGTGCTATGAGCTTGTAGATCTGCCGTCTTTGAAAAATCTTGAAAATGTGGCGCAAATCTTTGAATATATATTAATTCAGAGCAAACGTTTTCAACTCATATCTTTGCTTCTGGGAGGGGGTCCCTGGAAGTGGAACTACATATTTCCGCGGCCAAATACAGATAATTCTGGGGGTTCTTGACGTGAAAAAGGTTGAGCACCGCTGACATAATAGAAACATAGGTTTTTCAGAAAACTGTCAGGATTTGTCAGATCTAAATGGGTTAAAAAATAGTTCCATGTGAATCGGCACATTGTCATCACCCTCCATAGCCCTTCCTAAATCCAGTCATATGCTCGTCATAAATCATCCGCGCGTCAATGCTTCGGGGGGGGGCTAAAGTCATTGAGCGCAGCGGTTATTGCTAGCTTAAGTGTGTCTGAGCGCATTAGGCACAGACACCCGCTGATTAATCCATTACGTGGTCCGTCCCACTCTGAAGGGAGTGAGGCGCATGTACACGGTCCTTCTCGTGGAAAGGTCAAGGAGAGCCGCCGCCGCCGCCGCTGCTGCAATGCGGCTCCATTAACCCATTCTGGACGGGTAAGCCCTTTTGGTTGTTTTAAGCATGATGTTGTATACTTTTAGCTATTGAAAAATAGCAGATCTACAAGCTTCTAGCGCGGCACTCGTGCCCTAAACAAACAAACAAAGTGCTCAAATGTGAAAATGTGTCGCAAATCTTTGAATATATATTCTTTCTTTCGGCGGCCAATTACACATCATTTTGCGGGCCCCGGGCATGATAAACGTTGAGAACCACTGACATAAAAGCACATTCATACTCGAAAGAGACCAACGCCGGTCGATGTGATTGTGAATAAATACTCTGAGCATTTACAAAAGTGAGTCGCAAGCCTTTTTGCTTTTCTTCCTGATATCATGTTAGTTTAACAGTTTGGCTCAGCACCGAGATGTGGAGGATGTGCGCTGTTCTATTTTTTATTCTGAAACCACTGACATTAGAAACATGAGGTTTTTCAGAAAACTGTCAGGATTTAGAAGACATTTTGTATAAATCGTCCTCGGGTCTAAATGGGTTAATTCAATCACGCCCACAGCCCTCTGCGCCCTCTACAGGTTACACAGGGAACGGCAGCCCCCCCGACTGCTCCCCAAAATGGATTATTTCACTCAAGCTCTGATGGAACTGTCGGGCAGAAACCTTGGATAATGTATTATGTGTATACAAAACGCCAATGTTCCTTAGTTATTATTTAGTCACACATGCAGCTCTTCTTGTCAATACCTTTCATTCGTTAAATATTTATACATTAAAGAAAATAATCACACCCATGTGAAGTGAGGGGCGCTCTTGTCGTCATGCCTCATTTCGTACTGACCAATCAGAATGCCTGTTGCCACAAATGTACGTCGTACATTTTACCTCATTCCTCCTTTCATTGTCACTGGCAAATACTGAGACGTGTGGGGTCAAAAGCTGTATATAGGAGGGGCCAGCGGCGCTAGCTAGCGCGCCCCTCAAAAATCACACCCGCTCTGACCATCGTACATCCCCATCAAGAATGGTGGCCCCTTATTGGCCGAGGGTTCCCACCGACATACCCGGCCGATTTGCTCGGATATGACGAATATTCTCCATTCATTGTCAATGGCATTTTTGAGTGGTGCAACCACTTCAAGGAACAGCAATGTCCGTGTTAAACTGTTAATGTTTGTTTAGCATTCTGTGTGTGCTCTCTCTCTCTCTCATACTGTATCTAGTATCTAATATAGCTTTCCTATATTCTCTCGCACGCGCACACTCAACTAACTATCGCTAACATACATCACACACATACTTACCCCTACTTGACATCTCTCTCACACACAAACACCTCACTTTCTTCCTCTCCTCTCCTCTCCTCTCCCCTCTCCCTCTACAATCTGCATGATGAATGACGCGTATCTCAGCGTGGCGCCTAATTATTATCCATTAATCAGAGTGGAGCGGGCGCTGTCATCACTGAAACCACTGAAACCACTGCCACTTGAGAGCCCTCTCTGGGTCTGTGTTTCACACACACACACACACACACACACACACACACACACACACCCACCACACAACCGCACACGTACGCAAAGTGCCCGGAAGAAAGTACTCGGTCTACTGTCTTTACCAGTGGCGTGCACAGATACACTAGAGGTGCTACAGCACCCCCTGCCCTTTTGGCAATGTGCCCTTTTGGAAAAAAAAGGGAAAAAATAATTTCGCCACGGCAACTCGAGCGCTTTAGCTCACTCGGTCGGTGGTGGCTCAAGTTGGCTTGAGACGGCGCCCCTCCGCTGCCGTTTTACAATTTTGAGGTACAGTATCTGTACTTTAGGTCGCTGCACACTGGACGCGTTTTCAGATTTTTAGAGGCGTTTTCCCGTCGGTTTTCCAGTGTACAACCACCTTTACTCCACTACATTGATTTGACAACTTTAGTAACTAGTACTTTTACTCAAGTATATATTTTTTATTCCGGACTTGTAGCCTAGTGTAACAACTAACAATATTGCTACATTGCAGTATTGATACTTTTACTGTCCACCACTAAAACAAAATGCCTTCCAAACCAGTCGTTTTCGTGCCGATGTATTTGGCAGTGGAGCCGCCATCAGACTTTTTGAAGATTCCAAGATTCTTAAAAAAAAAAAATGTACGTGTACAAGCTTGCATATCGCACACGTATCAATTTGGGGGTGACATGAAACAGTTGGGGGTGACATGAAACAGTTGGCCTACTGTACACAAGCCGACTAGGCAGGCACCCAGACAAACAGGCACCCAGACAAACAGGCACCCAGACAAACAGGCACCCAGACAAACAGGCACCCAGACAGACAGGCACCCAGACAGGCACCCAGACAGCAGGCACCCAGACAAACAGGCACCCAGACAAACAGGCACCCAGACAAACAGGCACCCAGACAGACAGGCACCCAGACAAACAGGCACCCAGACAAACAGTCACCCAGACAAACAGGCATCCAGACAAACAGGCACCCAGACAAACAGGCACCCAGACAAACAGGCACCCAGACAAACAGGCACCCAGACAGACAGGCACCCAGACAGACAGGCACCCAGACAAACAGGCACCCAGACAAACAGGCACCCAGACAAACAGGCACCCAGACAGACAGGCACCCAGACAGACAGGCACCCAGACAAACAGGCACCCAGACAAACAGGCACCCAGACAAACAGGCACCCAGACAGACAGGCACCCAGACAAACAGGCACCCAGACAAACAGTCACCCAGACAAACAGGCATCCAGACAAACAGGCACCCAGTCAAACAGGCATCCAGACAAACAGGCACCCAGACAAACAGGCACCCAGACAAACAGGCATCCAGACAAACAGGCACCCAGACAGACAGACAGGCACCCAGACAGACAGGCACCCAGACAAACAGGCACCCAGACAAACAGGCACCCAGACAGACAGACAGGCACCCAGACAAACAGGCACCCAGACAAACAGGCATCCAGACAAACAGGCACCCAGACAGACAGACAGGCACCCAGACAGACAGGCACCCAGACAAACAGGCACCCAGACAAACAGGCACCCAGACAGACAGACAGGCACCCAGACAGACAGGCACCCAGACAAACAGGCATCCAGACAAACAGGCACCCAGACAGACAGACAGGCACCCAGACAGACAGGCACCCAGACAAACAGGCACCCAGACAGACAGGCAACCAGACAAACAGGCATCCAGACAGACAGGCACCCAGACAAACAGGCATCCAGACAAACAGGCACCCAGACAAACAGGCACCCAGACAGACAGGCACCCAGACAGACAGGCACCCAGACAAACAGGCACCCAGACAAACAGGCATCCAGACAGACAGGCACCCAGACAAACAGGCACCCAGACAGACAGGCATCCAGACAAACAGGCACCCAGACAGACAGGCACCCAGACAGACAGGCACCCAGACAGACAGGCACCCAGACAGACAGGCACCCAGACAAACAGGCACCCAGACAAACAGGCACCCAGACAAACAGGCACCCAGACAAACAGGCATCCAGACAGACAGGCACCCAGACAGACAGGCACCCAGACAAACAGGCATCCAGACAGACAGGCATCCAGACAGACAGGCACCCAGACAAACAGGCACCCAGACAGACAGGCACCCAGACAAACAGGCACCCAGACAGACAGGCATCCAGACAAACAGGCACCCAGACAGACAGGCACCCAGACAAACAGGCACCCAGACAAACAGGCATCCAGACAAACAGGCATCCAGACAGACAGGCACCCAGACAAACAGGCACCCAGACAAACAGGCACCCAGACAGACAGGCACCCAGACAAACAGGCACCCAGACAGACAGGCATCCAGACAAACAGGCACCCAGACAGACAGGCATCCAGACAAACAGGCACCCAGACAGACAGGCACCCAGACAGACAGGCACCCAGACAGACAGGCACCCAGACAGACAGGCACCCAGACAAACAGGCATCCAGACAAACAGGCACCCAGACAAACAGGCATCCAGACAGACAGGCACCCAGACAGACAGGCACCCAGACAAACAGGCACCCAGACAGACAGGCACCCAGACAAACAGGCACCCAGACAAACAGGCATCCAGACAAACAGGCACCCAGACAAACAGGCATCCAAACAAACAGGCACCCAGACAAACAGGCATCCAGACAAACAGGCACCCAGACAAACAGGCACCCAGACAGACAGGCACCCAGACAAACAGGCACCCAGACAGACAGGCACCCAGACAAACAGGCATCCAGACAGACAGGCACCCAGACAAACAGGCATCCAGACAGACAGGCACCCAGACAAACAGGCATCCAGACAGACAGGAACCCAGACAAACAGGCACCCAGACAGACAGGCACCCAGACAAACAGGCACCCAGACAGACAGGCATCCAAACAGGCATCCCAACCGTCAGCAAGCCAGAGCACTGCTGCTGTCACCATAGCAACGGGCAGGGTGACAGAGGGCTAAACGTCGGTGCAACAGAAATGTCACAAATTGGCATATCATACAGTTTTTGGCCCCTATAGGTGTTGTGTTTACTGTTCGCGCGTGTGCACGCATGTGTGTGTGTGTGCGCATACTTACTCTGCCAGCTCCTCCAGGCTTCGGTAAACATCATCCTCATTCAGCGCTGTGTCCTCCGATGGGAAGGGCCTACGACACACAAACACACACAAACAAACCTTGTTTAGTGTTTGCGTTACTCCACTTTGGACGCCCTCGAAAACAGACGATTTTTTATTTATCCTCTATTTATCCAGGATAGTAGCGGAGCACAAGTGCTCATTTTCAGCAACGCCCTGCACATAGAGACACACAGACAGACACGCATTAAAACCTGGGAGCTGACCTTGCAGTACAACCTCAGTCTTATACTGTTGGCCACTAAGCAACTCCAGGGGGAGCAGTTGGGGGTTCAGTGCCTTGCTCAAGGGCACTTCAGCGGTGTTGGGTGAGTGATGACAATCACTTCCCCACCCAGATTTTTCCACTGCCCGTCCGGGGAATCGAACCGGCAACCTTTCGGCAACAAGGGGCGCTCCTCTAACCCTTAGGCCACCGCTGCCCGAACATATCAGATATCATATTCTTCGCGTCACACCAGAGCACAATATATAGGCTAAGTCAGGCATACCCTCCTGTCTAATCCTCGCTCCCAACCTGAAACCTGATCTCAAGATGAAAGAAGAAAAGTGCAGCGAGTTTTGTACTTTTTCTGTTTTATATGCGTCTATGGAGTTAACATTACTCTAATAGACACCCAGTTGTGGTTAGAACGTTCAAATAATGTCTTCCCTGTGCATTTTTTGGTTTCTTCCTGAAAGCTGAAAGCCTTTGAGTGAAAAGGCCTAATCGAAATAACACCATTTTAGTGACATCATAACCCTAACCCCTCCCTCATTATCATACAACAACAGCTGTGGGCGAGGCCTTAAGTTCAGGTGGGTGGTGCTAAGCTGAAAACCAGGTATACCTAATTAACTGGTGGGTGTGGCATAATAAAAACGTAATTTTAACACTTTCTGCACACTTTTTCCTCAAAAAACTCTTCCTCCTAGTATAATCAGATGATCACTGATGATCCAATACAAATATCACTTATTTTTTTGTTTTGTTTTGTGATAATCCTCCCTATGTGATAATCCTCCCTACTATAGAGTGTGCTGACCATATAAGGAGTTCCTCTGCAGTTAACCCCTCAGGGTGAAAAAACCGTAGGTTTTTGGCTATAGGTGACCCAGCCTTCATCCAATCAGGATAGAGAGGGGCCTTCCGCCAATCATGATTGAGCAGGGTTGGTGTGTGTGTGCTGTTGGTCCCCCCCCCCCCCCCCCCCCCCCCCCCCCCCCCCACATCTTGCTACCGGGGGGACCGGGGGGGGAAATCCAAATCACTGAATGCTCGTTTAAGCCTAACTCCCCAAATCATAAAACAACCATTTCCCCTGGCTGGACCAGGAAAGGACTGGGTCCTCAAAACGTCTATTTCTCAGATTCGACTATTAATAGGACTACTGAAAAACGTTTAGTATCAGTACGACAGCGTCCCAGAACTTCATGTCCTATATATCAGTCATCTCACTGGCTGCTCCATCACATCAGTAACAAAACAGCAGGGAGTGTTTCGTGGGACAAATCCCTCCTGTGCCACAGCGGTGTCAAAACACATCACACAAGTCGCAGGATGCAGTTTGAGGCACACGTAAACCCGCCAGAGAAGAAATGTTGCCATGGTACTTTCCTGAAAAACACACGGATACGCTTGAATCTCGCCCATTTTTAACTCCTTGACCGGTTCGAGATCCCCCCCAGGGCTTTGCACTAGGCGCCCTCCTGTTTTCGCTCTACTACACTCAAATGGGATATTTCTATTGACGAGATCTGTAAAGCGAGCAGACGAGCGACTAAGACATATTTTCTGTTCTGGACAAAAAGTGTATTTTGTACGTGAGGGGGGCTCAGAGTGTTCCCATTTAGGAAAGTAGACTTTCAACGTCTTTTTAGATTTTTATCCCACGGTTTTGTGACCCATTTTTCCACCCAGTGTCAATTGTCTAATGTAATCCTGGGCTCTACACTCCCTCTGCCAACCTGGGGAGAGCACCGGACTGACCTCATGCTTCCTTCTAAGCATGAGGAGACCAGGACTGCTTCTTTCCACCCGACAGGAGGGAGTTTCCCCTCCATCTGGTGCCCCGGGCTGGCCAAGGGGAGACAGTATAGCGACCAGGACTTCAATGATAAGGAGCAGGCTTTCAAACATCTTAAAACCGCCTTTATTTTGGCGAGTACAGCGGACGTGTATGATGAGAGAGGCTGTGGCCGCTGCGCTACCGTGGGTGTGAGGGGAGAGAATCCAAAGTACCAAAGCATTAAGGAGAACTCCTTTAACGCTATGGGACCAGAGCTGTTGACACACCAAATACAGTCATTCAAAAGTAACAGTTTTGGACTGGCCACAGGACGTACCGTCATATTACCGATGGGCCGAGACCGTAGGGGGCCGCTCAAGTTATATGATTAAAAAAAAAAACAGGCAGGCAAAGTGAGTGACAAACAAACCCTTTTCTATCTTGAATCCTTTTGCCAGCATTCTTGTGAGAGCAACAAAGGGTTGTGTAGTTGTCTGTTGGTTTGTATCATTTATGTTGTTCTGTAAAAGTGGTGGCATTAGGGCTTGTTTGTTTGTGTGTGCCTCGACGGAGCGGGCGGTAGAGTTTCTGCTATCTGCACGCTGGTTGTGGTGGGCCGGTCTGGGCCAAATTCGCGCGAAAAAATTACCGGGCCGAATTTTTGTAAAATATTAGTGCATACTAATTAATACTGTTGCGTAGTGCATCAACATAAGAGACAATTTGTTTGTGCATAATTATGCAAATGTAACCTGGCTATGAAAAATATTAATTCTGACATTGATGTAGGGCAGGGGAAATTAAAATGAACATTAGATTAACAAGGTTTTGTGTTTTGCCATGACAATGATGACATCCTCTACTAGTGTGTGGATACTTTCTTGTCATTTGGAGCATTTTGATTGTGACAATTCCCGCAAGCAAGCAAGTTACTGTACCATATGGTTCTTCACATCAGCATGTTATGACATAATATGAATGATTCAGCCCGATACAGTTCCGTGGTTCTGCGCACACAGTGTCACGTCAGCAAAGGAGAAACTCCTGGGGGAATGTGAAAATGGGTGACTAATCAATTAGCTTCTTTACGACAGCTATTTTCCCCACTAAAATAATGTTTTTCTCTCATGAGCTCATCAAAATACCACATAGCAGCACAGAGCAAAAGCTGCTGAAGGGATTAAAAACATGCGGCCTCTCGTCAGTTGAGACGAATAACGGTCTAAGTCCACACTAATTATGAATGTGACGCATTGAGAGCTTGTAGATCGGCTCTTTTCAACAGATTTTCTACACATTTTGAACTTGTGAAATGGGCCATTCTGCAATATGAATATGAATAGTACATTTTCAATTCCGTACTTTTACTTGTAACGAAGTAGTTCTAAATTGCAGTATTGGTACTTTTACTTGAGTGCTTTTCCCACCACTGCATAGGAGGTTAGATATCGTGGAGTTGTCATGGATTCCGTAGCTTTTATGGTTTGACAATTAAACAAACAAATTAACAAAATGCTGGAAGCCAATTTCCATACCTTTTGGCGCATCAGACAAATGGTTTCATACATTCATACACTCCCTGAAATAAATTAACATCGAAGGTGTGTGTGTGTGTGTGTGTGTGTCTGTCATCAGTAATTACCCTTATAGTAATTAAAGCAGTCGCAACTCTTAAGGAGCGTGTCAGCCATCAGGTTAATGAATGCTCAGCAAGAATGGCCAAAGGTCAGTTCAACACACACACACAGTGTGTGTGTGTGTGTGTGTGTGTGTGTGTGTGTGTGTGTGTGTGTGTGTGTGTGTGTTGTTTCTCTCAATCTTTGCCACACTACACATTTCATAGGGCTCAAGTGGTTAGGGGCAACAGTATGTTCCTACTGATCTAGCCTCGGGTAACTCAGACGGTTTTATTTCTACCGCTGAAATACATTTCATTTAGGCTCATAATAACTAAATACTAGAAGGGTTTGCTGAGCTTTCCTTTCTGGCTAATGGCTTATTTCCCCCCAGCCTTTGCTGCAAGCCAGCTCATTCATTGCACACACACGCTATACTATACTAATTCACCCGAGCGCTTTGGTAAACCAAGATTTGTCATTGTCGTGCAGTAGATGGCGAGGGATTTGCAAAGGCTGGCAGATTCTTTTTTATATATATATATATAAAGGATATGTAAAGATGTTAAACTTGCACTTTAATCGGTTGTGCTGCTGAGGCAGGCCGTGGGGGAGGCGGGGGGGGGGGGGGGGGTGGTCTGTGTTTCAACGATCGACTGCATTTCTGGTTGGTTCAGCGGTCTGCAGTTTTCGTTATACCGTTGGGGTATTTTTTTATGTTACAACACAGGAATGCCTCAGTTGTACTGTGTACACTCTCACAGTCAAAAGGAAACCCCAGCAATTTTCGACCTAAATCCCATTGTTCTAATGTGAAGATATATATATATATATATATATATATATATATATATGTGTGCAATGTAAATGAGTTATTTTGTGTCGTCGATGACACGCCCCCATAATTTCACTTCTGTGTTTCCTAATCACAGCCAGTAGGCTCCAGTAGGTGCCTGCATGCTGGCTCCATTGCATGGTCTTGATAAGTAACTTACTGGTAATTATTATACAGGTTGATATACTGTAACATTCCAAGCGGGTGGATTTAGCTCCTTTAAATGAACACTGAGGATTTGTTGCACTGAGTGCAGATTGCCCCAGACCTTTCATTTCTTTTTACGCTGGCTCCAACACCATTAACCCATTCAGACTTGGGGGACGATTCTACAAATTCCTTCTAAATCCTGACAGTTTTCTGAAAAACGTTACGTTTCTATGTCAGTCATTCTCAAAACATATTCATGTCAAGGACCCCTTGAAATATATATATTTGGCCGCCAACCCCCCCATCTGAAAATATGTTGTTCCGGGGCCCAGAAGCAAAGATTTGAGATGTTCACTCTGAAAGTATGTATATATTCAAAGATTTGCACTACATTTTCACTATTTTAAACAAATAGCAGACCTACAAGACCGTTGCGGTCTTGTAGATCTGCTATTTTTAAATAGCCAAAGCATAACATAATGCTTAAAAACATCAAAAAACGGGTTCCCGCCCAAAACGGGTTAAGCTCTGTTCATTTATTTATCTTCTTAATGCCCCACCCTTTCCTTGTTTACTCCCGCGTTGTCGATACGCGTTGCCATCTAAAGCGTGATCAAGTCAAAGTGCTTTTTCATTGCCCCACAGCGGCCCACGGCTGTTGTAAAGGGAATCGATGTGCTGGACAGTACAGGCCACGCTGTGGCCCAGAACCATTGAGTGGCTTATTGGCAAACAGGAGGAAACAACGATGGGGCCGTTGTTAGTGAGTGGAACTTATAGCTCAAACGGCCGCGGGGCAGTGAAGTCGTTTCGGTGGTCCCGAAGCTCCTCAAGCACATCTTTGTCGCTGTATACAGATCGATGGAGAAGTGAGGCTGAAGCCAGCCAGGGCAGCACCACTGCATGCACACACACGCGCACACTGCACAATTGCTGCATCCCCTGCATGCACTCCTCTCATTTTGTTCATATTATGCTTTTTGTTTTTGTGCTTCGAATGCAGTAGGGAGGATGTTACGGTAACGGTACAACGTATGTGTGTGTGTGTGTGTGCGACGTGCGTGTGCGTGTGTGTGCGTGCCCGTGAGCGATTGAGCTATTGCAAAGTGCAAAACATGTAGAGTTCACTTATTCACCGATTTAACCACTTTAAGCCCCTTTGGGGTATATTTTGTCACTTTACATTTGCACATACAGTAGGTGAAAGGCGTAACTACTAGAAGCAGTGGGGGCCGCTAATACAGTGCCCGCCGAGTAGCACTACACTGTATTATAGTATATAGTATATAATATATTACCCCGTGGTCCCCCCCCCCCCTACTGATGATGAACTTCGGACTCTTGTGATTGTGTGGTCCCCCTTATTTTATCTACTATTTTAACGGTGCATTATTATAATGCTTATTAATGGATTGAGATGACTTGACTATGACGGAATAACAGTTTTATGCCATGAAGTTTTAGCCCCATCCGTGTTTGTTTCTTGTGTCCTGTGTGTTCTCTCTGTTGATACTGTTATATGTTATGTTTGCACTAAACGGAATGTCAGTGTATGACTGTATGTCTCATACAGTGACAATAAAGATCTTATCTTATTTCGTACGGTGGTGTCACGAGGCGAAGGTAGACAATCCCCAAGCCCTCAGCACATCACAATATCACACGTTGTGAGCTCGTAGATCAGGGTTTTTTTTTAATATGCACAGCATAGGGACAATATTTCCTTCCATTTTAATTACCACTGTAATTAATCTGAAATTACATTATCTGAAAGCACACATGGAAAGAATGGGGAAAATTCACTCTCATGTGGGCATCTAAATCTGATTGTAATCTCATAATATCCAAGCGTTGTAATGTGATGAAGTTGTGCCTAATTAGTAATCGACGCATGCAATGCATGCAACTGGTGAATTATACTGTATGAAATGTAAGAGGAGGCGTACAGTATGTGTATTAACGAGTACACACAATGAGTACACAATATAGTCCCCCATTGGCCGACAGACAACACTGACATACACGCACACCGACGTTCGACGATTACAGTACTTGTGCGCTCTGGTTGCGCAAGTAATAACAAATGGGTCTCTGATGTGCGTGCGTACATTTCATAGTGTGCATTACAGAAGTCCGGATCGAAATATTTTTGAGTGGTGCAACCTCTCCAAGGAACAGCAATGTCCGTGTTCACCTATGTGTTGTTCACCTATGTGTTCACCTATGTGACGTTAATGAGCCAATGACTATGAGTATCAGTAGGGGCGCTGTTGTGCCAGAGAGAGAGATAGTATTAGTGCTGCACTGTTGCCTGCTAATATGAGAGAGAGATAAAGAGAGAGGAGAGGAGAGGAGGGGAGGGGGGGGGGGGGGAGAGAGGAGGAGGGGGGGGGGGGAGTTGCACCACTCAGTTCACACGGGTGTGATTTTATATAAATATTTATATAATATCTATACCAGATCACGTGATCCCGATCACGTTGGGTTTTTTGTGCCCCCGATCAGATTCCCGATCATTTGAAAACGACGCGATCGGCAGCGAATTCCGATAGAATCGGGACAACCCCATATACAGTTGCGTCTACTGTGGATACCACAGGGTCCCCGCTGACACTGCAGTGACTGAGACGCGCGTGCTGCAGGTTGACTGATCCGTGGGACAATTGCAGCGAGCCCGCCATCAAAGAGAGGATCAATTGGATTCAGCGGGAAGTCAATGTGCACGTCTGAGGAACAATTACCCACAGATCAAACGCAGGGAGGAACTCTCAGTCCACTTCGGAGCTACGGTGGAACTGAACGACAGTGGGTTTTCCCTGCCTGTATACAGCCTCGAGTCACAAACTCGGGTTTCGGATGAAATTAATTTTAACCCATTTTGACGTGGGAACGATTCTATAAACGTCTTCTAAATCCTGACAGTTTTCTGAAAAAGCTATGTTTCAATGTCAGTGGTTCTTCGATTTTTCAAAAATAGCAGACCTACAAGCTCGTAGCGCGCCACTCGGTGGCGCGCTATGGGCTTGTAGATCTGCTATTTTTCAATAGCTAAAGCATAACGTGATGCTAACACCAAAAGGGGTTCCCGTCAAAAATGGGTTAAACCATTCTATACTTTAGCTATAATGAAACACAGCAGATCTACAAGCTCATAGCGCGGTGCCGCACTACGAGCTTGTAGATCTGCAACTTTTTTGAAAAATGTTGAAAATGTGGCGCAAATCGTTGAATATATTCTTCCAGAGCTAACGTTATTAACTCAAATCTTTGCTTCTGGGGGGGGGGGGGAGGGTCCCTGGAACAACATATTTTCAGATGGGGGTCCGCGGCCCAATACAGATAATTCTGGGGGTCTTTGACATGACAAAGGTTGAGCACCACTGACATAGAAACAGGTTTTTCAGAGAACTGTCAGGATTTAGAAGCCTTTTTTAATTTTTTAATCGGCCTCAGGTCTAATTGCGTTAATTCAAAAAGTATATATATATTTATTAAAGCACAATCTATAAATCTCATTAAGCAGTGCCTCGTCTCTGTGGGTGGGGTGGAAACCTCATACGTCCAAAACTCTTCCTTTTCAGGATTAAAATTCAAAAGTATCAAAAGTAGCAGATTTACAAGCTGACAAACGAGCTTGCAGATCTGCTACTGCAGTATAATCAAGTAGGGCTGTGACCAGATTTGACTGAGGGACTGCCATTGGAATTTTTTTTCCATTTTCGTTTTCTCATGTCATGTGAAAGCAGGGAATCATAGCTTCAAATTGACATATCGGTTGTTCAGTTTGACCCACCAGTTTTGGAGATATGGCTCACATAGACATGTCTTACAGAAAACAGCGAGTCGAGAAAACAGGCTTGAAAGGTTCACTTCTCTGGACTCTAATATTACACCTACTGTAGCTATGCATGTGCATTTATTTCATATTTACAGCTCTGACATTAAGACATGCAGCTAGTACAGTATGTGACGATTATTATTATCGGATTCGTTTGCACATGTTGACTCAAACTGTGTCACTAGTTATTACCCGACTGATTAGCTCACAAGAGTTAACATGGGCACTAGAGCACCCACACACACACACACAGGTGGGGTGACGTCACCGCCCAGCGGTTTGTAAGATTGTCCCTGGACGGAATTGGACTGGACTGGACATGATGTAACTGCACTTTTGAAATGCACAACAGCACTTTACTAACTGGGTAACCTTTTAAAGGATTGCACCATGGCACTTTATGTACTTCGCTAGTCACACACACACACACACACACACACACACACACACACACACACACACACACACACACACACACACACACACACACACACACACACACACACACACACACACACACACACACACACACACACACACACACAAAAGTTGAAACATGGAGATGGAAGAAGGCTTCTGCCCGATGGCCAATGACCCAGCCATGCATTTGGGTCTTATCCTCCTGTCTTTTTGCCCAGCTTCCCTCATGGGCAGGAGGTTTGCGTTCCCTAAAGAACTACGAAGGCCCGACATTCAAACAGCTTTTTTCCCCCGCGGCTATCCGGCTATATCCTCAATGCTGCTGCCTATATCCTCCCTCCACCCCCACTCAGAGTGAATATGGACTGACCTGAACACTTGAACTCTCTGCACTTTATATATTTATTCACTATTCATTGTACCGTGTTGTTTTTTTGCACTGGTCTTTTTTTTCTGAAAAAGCTATGTTTCTATGTCGGTGGTTCTTCGATTTTTCAAAAAATAGCAGACCTTGTAGATCTGCTATTTTTCAATAGCTAAAAGCATAACATAATGCTAACCCCAAAAGGGGTTCGCACCCAAAATGGGTTAAGCTCACGATGCGTCACATCACATAAGAGACGGACAGTAATTCATGACATGAGGCTGACTGACTCAGTAACAGGCTGATAGCATATAACGCATTAGCATTTTATTGCATGTACTGTAGCTTAAATCAGTGGTTCCCAAACCTTTTCATATCAAGGACCCCCCCAAATTGACACCAATGAGCCCGTGGACCCCCGTTTGAAGAGATATGCCAGGGACCCCCCCATAAGAGAAGACGTTTACGGTTGTGATTCTCAACACGTTTCATTTCAAGGACTCCCCAGTTTCACCTGCATTGGTCTAGTACGGTCCGCCATTTAATGTAATTTATAATCTCTGGGAACTCACGTTTATATTGTAAAATCAATGTTAATGTAACAATGAAAGTGTACAAATGGAACCAAATGGACCCGTTACAGACCCATAAGGGTCCATTTGGTTCCAAACTGTCGTTTAGCTGGGTATAACCCCCTGGAACTCCCTCAAGGACCCCCTGGTATAATAATAATAATAATAATAATAATAATAATAAAAGGCTGGCAGTATAATGGAGGGGCGATCTATAGAGGAGCGTTTTAGACATTCTATGTGCCGTCTGATATAATCACATTATATTCAGTAATTGATTTAACCTTTATTTCATTCTCGGAGGACACCATCAATGGTGCCGCGATGACAAATCAGAGCGAAAGCAGGACGTTAAAAAACAAAAAAATGTCACAACATATTAAATGTAGACAGATATGCAAAGCAAACGCACTAATTGCTAATTGCATTGTGTGTAATTTAATCAAACAGAAGCACTCCAAGTGCACAGACAAACAAACAAATGTAATCATCCGTTAAATTAACTCATTTAATTAATTAGTTAATTAACAGATAATTACATTTATTTGTTGTGTAGCAAATAATATGACGCATTTGCCTCTGTCTAATTTAACCCATTTTAGGCGGGAACGCCTTTTGGCACAACATATTTTCAGATGGGGGTCGGCAGCCAATTATATATTTTTGGAGGTCCTTGACATGAAAATGTTTGAGAACGACTGACATAGAAACACGGGGTTTTTCAGAAAACTGTCATGCAGGATTTAGAAGGTATTTGTAGAATCGTCCTCAGGTCTAATTGGGTTAATATAGCATATTATTGTACCTTTTTTTGTTTTGTTTGGGGATTATTTTATTGACCAATAAATAAAGGCTTGTAACCACTCTGGACTGACATGACATCCCACCTATACACTACAGTACAGGTGGAATATGAAAATTCTGCAAATATTCTGAACCAATTGGATCACAGACATGTGAGCGCAGCCATTAAACCCTGCGACTCCCTAGCTCTGGTCCAAAGCCTTATAAGGACTTAAAGGCAGAGTATCACGCTGGCATCTACTTTGTCTGAGTTTAATTATGACAAAGTTGTGATACTATTCGAAAATGCAACTATAAGGCTCTACACAGCCTGTTCAACGCTGTGTGAAGTCGGGGCGGGCTAGTGGCCACTGCTATGAAAAGTCCCTCCCACCGCGTCGGAGAGGGCCGAGCCAAAACAGCGTGTCATCGATAGTATCTCCCCTACGTCATCCCATTAGATCCCATGTTAAAAGCCCCTTGGGATTGCACTATTTTAGCGTCTTCATAATAAAATAAATAAATTACTTTTTTGATTACCATGACCAATGACATGTCTGCTATACACTCGAGATTTTTTGTAAATAATGCGCCGGCCATTTTCTTCGTATCGATACGGAAACAGAGCTTGTACTGGCTTGGGGGCGAGTCCATCGCAACCAGGCTGTTCCAGCCAGCGGACTCACGGGGGATCAGCTTGCCCATACGATGAGTGCTGTTCTCTGGGTGTAACTAGTGAAATGACTCTGTGTCTTATGGAGGGTTTTTTTTTTCTCAGCATCTGATTCTGACCCAGGGACGAATAGTTTTCATAATCCTCATGGGGGGCGCCGCCCCCATGAGGACATAAGCGTAAGCTGGCGATGGATTGGCCACACCCTTCACAAGCCTGCATCTGTTATCACAAGATATGCCCTGTTCTGGAACCCACAGCGGAGAAGGAAGAGGGGCAGACCAAGAAACACCTGGATGCAGAAGCAGGATGGCAGGAGAACATGGCCCAGGACCGGGATGCCCGGAGAGCTCTAGTTCGTGGCCTATACCCAAGGTTCAAGGTTAGCTTTATTGTCCCTTGCGGGAAATTGGTTTGCAGCCAGATAATAGTAAAAAATCCACAACAAACAACATTCAAAACAAGACTAAGATCTAAGAACAGGGGCACTAGAGACAGAGAATTCATGAAATTCAATAGTGGCAAAGTCAGCAAAAGTGCATTAGTGGGCAATAATGTGCAAAGAGGCAAGAATAAAGTGCTATCTGCTGTTCAATCAAAAGTTGGGCGATAAGACGTAAGTAAGTAAGTACTGGCTGTATTGTCTCCAAAACAAGTATTCAATCAATCAAACAATAACCCGGCAAATGTAGCGGCCCTTCCAGCTTTATGACACCAATATCTCCCCCTTTCCAAGGAAGTAATTCCCTCTTAATGAGTGCTAGAGGATTACACAGGCAAGGTAGAGAGCAACTGGACATGATTATAGTTATGTAAAAGTGATTAATATTAACACAGAAACAGGGATCCAATTGATGAATAACCCTGGAATGCACAGTGATTAGCACAGTGGTCAGTGTGGACACTACAAGCAGTGAATGAATCGCCCTTCAGCAGGTTGTGTTTATTAGGACGGTGTCCCTCTCTCCATCTCTCTCTCTCTCTATTACTCATTATTTTTCACTCTCTCATCTCACCCTCTCTTAGCATGCGGCCTAATGGGTGTGCTCCATCAACTCATTACTCCACTGGGTAAAACGGCTTTTCTTTTCTTTTCTTTTTTACACGGAGCGAGCGAGCCACTGTGCTCCGAGTCCAAGCCGATTGAGCAAATTAAGGGGATATCACACCAAAAAAAGAAAATCCCAGCCATGCCCCGATAAAGCGGTTTGAAGGATTTTCTCAGCTTTTGCCATTTATCAGAGGAATATGGCATGTGGCAGACAATGCACTGTTCTGACGCAGACATTAGCGGTCATGCCTGTACTACACAAATGATTACAGAGGAAGAGTCGAAGACTGATGGATGCAGACAGACCTTTGAGCGTGTTTTACTCTTGTATCAAACACTTTTACTTGAGGTACAATTTAGGCATTTAGCAGACGCTCTTAATCCAGAGCGACTTACATTTAAGCAAGAACAAAAGCATGGGAATACATCACATAAAATCATTTATCATGAAACATGCGTAAGCTAGGAAAGTAACAGTGGAATATCTATATAATGAAACTATACACTATACATATTTACTACTATGCTATGACTATATACAATACAATTATAGTGCTGTCTACATAACATGCTATAAGTCTGTGTCAAATGCTATCTAAGCCAACAGAAATGCTATCTAAGGGGTTAGGGTAAGTGCTATGGGCCATGATGGAGTCTGAAAAGGTGGGTTTTCAGGCTACGGCGGAAGATTGGGAGTGATGCTGCAGTTCTGACTGCAATGGTAAGTGCATTCCACAGTTTTGGAGCCAGAAGGGAGAAGTGTTTGGGACGTGTGGAGCGTTGTCCCGGCGTTTTTAGTGAGGGGACTTCCAGTTTCCCTGCGTTGGCTGATCTGAGTGCGCGGGAGGGTTTGTAGGGTTCAATCATACTTGCAAGATATGGGGGAGCCATACCTTTGGTTGCTTTGAATGCCAGCATCAGAGTTTTGTATTCTGTGCGGGCAGCGACCGGGAGCCAGTGGAGGGAGCGGAGCAGGGGGAGACATTGAGGTATAATGTGTTTGAAGCCGGTCCCAATACCAAACGACTCCCCCCCCCCCCCCCCCCGCAAGATTTACAGATTATACAGATACAGATTTATTTGATTGTATAGAACAGGGGTGGGCAACTTTGACGATGGAGAGAGACACTATATTTCCACACTCACGCCAGAGGGCCGCATTGCATATTGCTGTCGTAGCAAAAATAGCCAATCTACAAGCTTGTAGATCATCTATTCTTGCTAAGTTGCTATAAGTGCCTCGCCTAGAGTGGTAACCTGTGGGGCTGGGTAAATGTACTGTATTTTTATTGTCTCCACCAGGCCGAAGGCATGGGGGGAGAGTATGTTTTGCACTCCGTCCGTCCGTCCGTCCGTGTGTGTGTGTGTGTGTGTGTGTGTGTGTCCGTGAGCAGCTAATCTCGGCCACCGTTAACCCGGTCGATGCCAAATTTTGCACACACACTCCCTGGATGCCAACGATGCACCTCTGCCCCCAAATTTCCAGAACGGCCTGTTATAGCGCCACCAGGAGGCCGCTTTGTGACCGTTAACCCGGTCGATGCCAAATTTTGCACACACACTCCCTGGATGCCAACGATGAACCTCTGCCCCAAACTTTCCAGAACGGCCTGTTATAGCGCCACCAGGAGGCCGCTTTGTGCAAAACAAGTTTTTGCACAGTACACCTACAGATTTTGTCCAAACATCGCGCAAATTGGTACACAGTCTCTCTAGAGCCATTCAACAAAACGGGTCTTTCAGATTTCTCAGACTCCATCCTGATTGGTTAAGATTGGCTTCCAAAGTTCACAGGAGTGCTCAGTTTCAAACAAAATGCTGCAAATCATGAACACATCGCGTGATTTTCATGAAATTGTGCACGCACATTCCCACTAGGCCGATGAAGAAATGCCACATGAACAATTTCAATTCAGCCTCAAGGTGGCGCTATAACTGGCCGAAAAATGTTTTTACCTCTAATTTACTTTTGTTGCCCTTTTATCCAACCACCAGATGAAGGCAAGCTGCAATGTCCTACATTCCTATCCTGGTGGAGACCTGTGCCCAGAAGGGCACTTTTTCTAGTTTTATTTGTATTCTCGTATTTGTGATCCCTACTGTACTGTCTTACCTTGTGGGCCACGAGCCTGTAATAAAGTTTATATATATATATTTGAATTGAAATACTGAATAATGTTTTCCTTTTTTTAAATTACAATCCTGAAAAGTCACCTTTTTATTGATTTTCAAATGGATTTAGTTAGTTATGATAACTTTATGAACTAAATACAAATTGTACACAAAAAGACAATACAATAATACTAATCGTTAAGTACTAGTCATTTAATACTAGCCATTAAGTATAATTAAAGCAGGTCATGTTTGCATGTTTGGAATTGCAACAGCTGAACTCAATACTATATCAGTCTTCTGATATTAACCTGCGGGCCGCATTAAGTGAAGCTGGGGGCCGCATGTGGCCCCCGGGCCGCCAGTTGCCCACCCCTGGTATAGACTGCTTAATTAAGTTAATTTAGCACCTTCTAGCAGTTAATGTCGTTTTATTAAACACATTTCTTCCATGTAGCCCATGTTTTGTAATGGCATTATCATGCTATTATGCCCGTGGATATACAGAGTGAACTTAACAATGATAAATTGATATGTTAATACCTTTTATATAATTCACCAACATGAATTATGTTTGTTAAAAAGGGGCGACCGTAACCGTTACAGAAGGTCCCACCCACCAAGTGTGATGTGGTGCCATGTCATTAGTCGGAGTGGCAGTGGTGGAAAGTAATTAAGTACTTTTACTTAAGTACTGTACTTAAGTACAATTTTAAGGTATTTGTACTTTACTTGAGTATTTTCAATTTCCAGTACTTTTACTTCTACTCCACTACATCTCGGAGCCAAAATTTGTACTTTTACTCCACTACATTATTTGAAAACTTCAGTTACTTTGGAGATTTTAATTTGGATTAGAAAACACACATTAACCACTTAATTTCGGCCATTTGAACAGAGCCGATCTACAAGCTCACAATGCGTGAGTTTTGATTCTTTGAACAGTCAAAACAAGACCTAAGATTACCACAGGCACTTTCAAAAGAGAAGGCAAGATAGATGGAGTAAACACAACAGCTCCATCCACATGCACTTACGTAGTCTTACTTAGTGGAGGTGAGTGAAGTCGCATGAAAGGAATACCAAGACAACAACAGCAGCCTAATCAGAAAGATGGACGGACATGCCCACGTGAACTTTACCACTTGAATTGAAACATTAAGAGACTATTTAATCAACTTTCCAGAATCCCGAAGCTGTCCCATGGTGGTACCAGCAAGGGGGGGGTGGACACTCTAACCGCCACTGGTTGGGACGTAACAACTACAAATAAAGGTAAGAAAGCCTTCTAGTATGGAATTCTCCTTTACGGTTAAAGGACAAATTTAGTTTGTTTTAGGTCGTTATTCTAGCGAAAGTAAAATATGAGAGTACATTTTGTTTCATTTGCTGCTTTCTTTTGTTTTAGCGATTTTTTTTGCAATTTTTGACAGGGGGGGGGGGGGCATTCGAACATGGGGCTAAATATGTATTTTCTTACACCATTTTATAGCTCTGATGCATGACAGCAACTTCTAGTTCTGTGTTGGACTCTCGAGTCCGACGGACCTTCGCTACATGTCTCTGTTTCCCGTCTCTCTTCACTGTGGACTATCAATAAAGGCATACAAA
This sequence comes from Protomyctophum parallelum, assembly GCF_964188405.1. Taxonomy (NCBI): domain Eukaryota; kingdom Metazoa; phylum Chordata; class Actinopteri; order Myctophiformes; family Myctophidae; genus Protomyctophum; species Protomyctophum parallelum. The sequence goes on from NC_139713.1 coordinate 16,050,507, forward strand.
AATGGAAATATCATCTCCCCGTTATTGAAAGCGTTCACATGACGTTCACACTCCTCTGTGAACAAGCGTGCACGTGAACATGCTGTAAGACCCTTATACCGTACGGTAACCCATCTCGTAAATCGGCTACCTTCGACGCGCAACACCACACCGCCACGCAATGAACATACGCTGTATGTCAAACCCTCAAGTGAGGAAATAGTGAGAAAGAAAGCAACATACCTGATGCCTTTGATCTGTGCAATGCTATGGTGGGAGATCCTAGACAGAGCTGAGATCACCTGGAGAGAAAAAAGAGAAAAAATAAACAGTCAACAACAACGACAACAAACAACTAGAAAAAGTGCCTCTCGGAGGGCACACGTCTCCACCAGGTCAGGTTGTGGCCTCCTGGTGGCGCTATAATAGGCCAATGTGAAACGGGTGACATTTCTTCTCACGCCTTGGATGGCAATTGGATGATTTGAGGCATTTTGTTCCAAAAAAATGTGTTTTGCAAAAATCCACCTGTTGGTGGCGCTATAACAGGCCAATGTGAAAGGGGTGGAATCCGTCTTGAACACATGACTATAGAGATAGTGTGTAACGATTTACGGGATTTTTGGAAACAATATGTAGGAGGAGTAACATCAAACAATTTGTTTTTCTAAAATCGGCCACCTGGTGGCGCTCTAACAGGCCGTTCTGGAGAATTTGGGGCAGAGGTACACACACACACACACACACACACACACACACACACACACGGACGGACGGAGTGCAAAACATACTCTCTCCCCATGCCTTATTGGGCCTGCTGGCGACAACAACAAAACAAGGACAAACCAAAAACAAACAGAGTGCCTTCAGCGCAGCGAGGGGGGCCATCTGTAAATGAACCTTATGTTGATTCACAGATGACCCCCATTTCAGAGCCTATAGTCGTTTTCTTTATCATCCCTTAAGGATGATTACGGAGGATAGAGTGCACGTTCCTATGGCAACCGCGCCGATGTGCACGCACCACCGCACGCATGGCTGTGTGTGAACATAATGCGAGGCCACAATGTTAATGTGCCGCTCCGCCACGGACAGACTGCAGGCGCCACTTTGGACTGATCACTGACTGACACACACACACACACACACACACACACACACACACACACACACGCCCCCTTGGTCTTTTCAAGTCAATATCCATCCTACTCTCTCGTCTCTAAAGCTTGATTTACACTATGTCACACAACGGTGCAAAAGTTACGCGTGTAACACACATCTGAAGGTGAGACCTCTGCGGTTGAAAACAGGTGTATTGGCACACACACGTGCACACGCGCACACACACACACACACACACACACACACAGAACGTGCGTGCACAAAAGCCACCTCTCCTTCTCTGCCTCATTGCTCACTCCTGGGCGTGCTTGTGCTTCAACACCGTATAGCCAGAGCCAGATGTCCCAACCCCTCCTCCTCCTCCTCCTCCTCCTCCTCGTCAAAGAGGTGAAAATTGTTATCTCGCCCTCTCCTCCACGGCAGGTGTGCCCCTCTCTCTCTCTCTCTCTCTCTCTCTCTCTATCTCTCTCTCTCTGCTCCAGACACAATGCTACATCTCAATGAGGCAAGTGCCAGCGTCGTTTAGCATTCCATTCGAGCTAATGGCTATAATGTGAAGTGCAGGGCACCACGTTGGTGCCCACATGATGGCACTCTCAAACACACGCACGCACGCACGCATGCATTTGTAGTAAAATGTAGGATGGTAATTTTATAAATGCCATTTTTACCATGTCTTTAAACGTTTCTAAACTACAATATTTCTCTTTGCGAGGACCAGGAAAATGGCCCTCTAATACACAATATCCATTTCTCAAGTTCTGCTATACTTGGCCACCCCCCCCCACCCCCACACACACACACACACACACACACGCACGCACGGGCACACACAAACACACAGCTGTGGTGAGTGCAGCAGCGATTATACAGCATTGTTATGAATGGCCCCTTAAACATGAATATGTATACACGTCCTAAATTGCGACTAACCACTTTTACGAGAGTGCCCATGAGGCTCCCCCCGGTGAACGTACAGGGGGATGATGAGGTGTTATTCCTCCCCTCCGCGGGGGCTAAAGACCCATGTAATGGCCAGTCACGCCACGGCGGTTCCAATATGGAGCCCACTCTGCCATTACACATCTCCTTAACACACACACACACACACACACACACACACAGGCAGAATCCTCGGTGCTCGTTTGACACGTCGAGGAGGGTCCATTTTGGTTCCATTTTTGGAAGTTGCAAACGGATTAACCCATTTTGGGGGCGGGAAGGACCCCTTTTTGTGTTTTGAACATTGTGTTATAATTTTAGCTATTGAAAAATAGCAGACCTACAAGCTCGTATCGTGAAAATATTTATTTCAGAAGACTGGAGGATTTAGAAGATTTCTTTTAAATTTTATTTCGAGGTCAGGCCTAAATGGGTTAATTGAAGAGGGGGGAGGGGGAGAGCTGAGAGAGAGAGAGAGAGAGAGAGAGAGAGAGAGAGAGAGAGAGAGAGAGAGAGAGAGACACACACACACACACACACACAGAACAATTGGGTAGAACATATTGCGTGTGGGTGTGAGAGAGACATCAGAAAGTGTCTTCATGTGCTTATACAGTATAGCTGTGTGTGTGTGTGTGTGTGTGGGGCCCTGACTGATAAGCGTGCTTAATAAATCACAAAGGCCTATAATAAAGCCCATCGTGCGCGCCAGGCGCCAGCTACACTACGGTGCATGGCACAGTGCCCAGCAGGGTGGCACAGTGCCCAAACAGGGGCATGCATGGGGCAGCCAGGGACAGCCCTGACATGGCACAGCGCCCGCATGGCCACATGGCACACTGCCCCCAGACACGCCAGGCAGGAGATCAGTAGTTCAGCCATATGACCCGTTAGCCAGTTCTCCATTATAAGTCAGAGGTTCCTTACTCTGGAATTCACACATACTTATTGCCAACTCCTCATCTTCACTCTGTAAACTCTTTAAACATAGATTGAGGGCCAGCCTCTTGAAGCAACCCTCTCTAATTGATTCTAATGTAATGTAGCCTTATTGTGCATACTCAGACATACTCGGACTCACACACACACACACACACACACACACACACACACACACACACACACACACACACACACACACACACACACACACACACACACACACACACACACACACACACACACACACACACACACACACACACACACACACACACACACAATAATGTATTTTTTGTTGCTTTTGTTATTTTCCATAACTATGTTTGATTACTTTGTCTATATATATAATATATATATAATAATTTGTATATTACTATTTGTATATTATCTTTGGTGAGAACCACATATAAGCCCTCCCTGGGTTTCTTTTCTCACCTGCACACACTTCTCTTTTTATTGATGTTACCTTTTTTTTGTACTGTTTTTATTGTGCGAATAAACTAAACTAAACTAAACTAAACCTGTCGCCATTCTGCATGTTTGGAGCTACCGTTTATTCATTTATTTTGTGGCTTTGGCCTTTATTTTATATAGACGTTTTATTTTATGGAGGGACAGACGCTATAGGCGGACAGGGAATGGGGAGAGAGAGATGGGGGGGGGGGGGGGGGGGGGAGACATGCAAGTAAAGGCCGTCGAGATCGGGAGTCGAACCCGCGGCACACTGCCAGACTGGATTACCCCAGCCATGGTGCCTGGACCGCTGAGCCACGTACTGCCCAGGCCTGGAGCTATACAGTATAGCTCGATGATTGGCGTCAACAAACTTTTTTGCGGAGAAATACACACAAGGTTTTTGTTTTCTTCCACACTATTAACCCATTCTCGGGGCAGGAACCCCTTTTGGTGTTAGCATTATGTTATGCTTTATAGCTATTGAAAAATAGCAGATCTACAAGCTCATAGCGCGCCACCGAGTGGCGCGCTATGAGCTTGTAGGTCTGCTATTTTAGAAAAATCAAAGAACGACTGACACAGAAACATGGCTTTTTCAGAAAACTGTCAGGATGTAGAAGACATTTTTTAGAATCTGATCTCGGGTCAGAATGGGTTAAGTTGTGGTCCGCAGCCATGGGTTGCTGGACGAGACAACGCAACGGTTGTTGTACTGGGATTGAGCCAGACAGGCCACCGTACCGCGTATACCCTCCCCCAGTCAGTGGAGACACATCTCCTGTGCCAGGAACAACATCATTGCCTTCCATCCATCCATCCATCCATTTATTTATTTGAAGTCTCACTAGAGGATACTCCCTTGAGTTGCACAACATACAACATAACAATACAGCAACATAACAATAACGACATACACAGAGGCTCTTCCCCCATCACAAACCCACCACAAAAGCATATACTCGCAAACCCAGAGTTTCATTGGAAAGAAAAATGAAATAAAATAAAATATACAACATCAATGCAAGATTGAGTCATTCGATGCAAAGA